>NC_090943.1:111000899-111625899 GCF_040807025.1 Struthio camelus | reverse complement strand
GGAGTAATCTAACTGGAAGACTAAGCACATCTAGGCAGACAGTGTGAAGAAAGCCTTTTCTGTGAAAGAAAAAAGCAAATCAGTTTGCTTCATGAGGGGGATAACACCAGATTTAGGCTATGGAAAACCAGATATTAGACTGGAAATCATGCAGTTTTTGTTGTTCATTCTGTGAGGTACATAATTTCATATCATAGTCCAAAAGGAAAAAAAAAGAACAACCATCCCCACCAAACCTGCAGAGGAAAGTTTCTAGAAACATTTCACAAAAGCATTAAAGAGTTTACCCATTGTTCTTTAATTCTCACAGTTATAATTCTTTTTAGAACATCATAATGAATTATTGTAATGAGACAGAGTTTGCAACACCTTTGTATGAGGAAAATCTTAAATGCTTGCCAGACTCACAAAAATCTGCAAACCTTTTAGGTCAGAGGGGATGCAAGGACAAAAACATGATTCCACAGTAGGGAAGAAGAGACATGGATTCTGATTACAGTTACCACGTATCTTTATGCTCCTTTCCCGTGGAAAAGAACTAGCAAGTTTGGCGCGGGGGGAGGGAGGAGGCGGGTTGTTTTGTTTTGTTTTGTTTTGTTTTACTCCCGTCTTTTAGATTTGGAAACATGAGCCTTCTTGCAGTGGGCCAGAATAAAAGGATAGCTGGACCAATTGCCTACCGTGTAAGGACCCCAAACCAGAATGCTGAAGCCCTTCCTTGCTTGGTCACCTTTACTACTAACTACTGAAACGAAAGCAGTGAATGGAAAAATTCTCTTCTGACCCTGGACAAGCATTAGAAGAGCAGAGCGTCAGTTATAGTAAAACTAGTATGACATGGTGTATAGGGGTCTATAATTTTTGGATCAAATTGAACAGAAGGCTAATACTCCTATTTCCCCTGCTTTTGTGGAATTCTGTGTTCTCAGGATGGAAAGAGTATATGAATCACTAAATACAGTACTCTGCTGTTACATCATATACTGCCTTTCTTTGATCAGATGGATCAATGACAATTTGGATAAATTGATTATATTGATCAGAGCAGAACTACCTTGGCTCTAGAATAATTGTAAGCTCCAGAATTAATTATGATATAATTAATATGAGAAAAAGAACATATTGTCTTCTGATTATTAAGACTGTTTTTCCAGTTACCGTTCAAATTACTTTCTGATCAGTTTTGACCTACGTGATCTTATTTTAAACCAAATCTAGTGACAGTGATAACGCAAAGCATAAAATGAGTTGCAGTATTTTATCTGTTTTGCTTATGAAGCTGAATAGACAAATTAAGAAAATCTTTGGTAACAAATAGAAAAATAATGTTTAAACAATTTACTCACTTTTTTTTTATTTTGGTCTGTTAACCATAAAAAATTGTTTCCCTGTCTTACAGTGCTCCTGAATTATATGAGGATGAGATAATCATAGAACACAATTATGACTTGATAATCTTTTAAATATTTGATCTAGTCAAATAATAGTTAATTTTAACATCTTAAATCTTATTTTTTTCCTAAAACAAAATACATTCTGAAACTTAAACTCATTTGAAACAAATAAACTTGAAAATGTTAAAGTATGAATAATATAACATTGTAATATGCATTAATAATATAAAAGGAGTTTATTTTCTTCCAGTTTAAAACATATAAATTTATGAATATGTCTATTTTCTCATCTATTCATATTACTTTCAATAAAATTCTCCCTCCTCAAAAAATGTCATTACAAAATTTCCAATTAGTTATCCGTAGCTATTTCCTAAATAGGAACACTTGCTTTTGAAGAATAATACTTTAGTATCAACAGTAAAAATGTAAGCAAGAGAATTTTGAAGGGTTTGGAATCTGTATATCCTGATAGTTGCTAAAGATTATCACTTCTGATGAGGTGGATCAAGTATAGTCTGTGCTGAAGCAAGTGTAAAACATCTTCAGTGAGTCCTGGATCAATCTCTGTGAGCCATACCTTAATATTCGGTCAGCACTGTTTGCTGCAGTAACTAAGAACAGAATTGCCAAAGGTCTATGATTTCCTTTATAAACTCTCCTTTTCTTGCTGGGGCCAGAGCAGACCCTGGTACAAGCTATAGCAGTCTTTTTGATTGCTGCTTTCATACTCTGGTTCTCCTGAGGCTGATATGTCGGCTCTATTTAAATATTGGTCATATTGCAGTCAGTGCAAACATGTAACACTTATGTTTTCCCATAACTAGGACATGACGCAGAGGCAAAACTCAGTATCCTTCACCTTCCAGATCTTACACAAGCTATTGAATTTCTCAGCCAGGGTTTGAAGATGTTTTCAAAATCAGGTGCTGAAAAAATAGAGGGAGCCAAGATTTGTAATTGAAAGATAATGACTGAGGCATTCATCTGTGAAGTGTATGTGTGTTTTCAATTAGTTGCAAATGTTCTTTACACAATCTAGCGTATGAGACAGGTTAGTTTGGAAAACCTGCACACCCTTTCAAACAAACAGAGACAGTCTTCAGGACAATACAGACTATTTGAAATTAGGGAAAATACATGAAAAGATAAAAGTGAGAGTAAGAAAATTAGGAATATGCTAGCTATTATGATGCAGTAACGGCCAGGTATAAGGAACCATAGATCACTTCCATTTATCAATCTTACTCTTTAAATGTGCACAGCACTTTCTCAGAACTGCAGGACACTTAATGTAATATGCTTTTGATAATCTGTTCCTAATGCCCTAAATAGGTAGACACATAATTGATAATGTTACTTCTTATCACACCGCAGTTATACGACTGAACCAGACATTAGTGGCATTTATCTCCGCTATACAACACTAATGAATTTTGTCATTATCTATATGACCCCTTCTTATGTATGAGGAAGTTAAGCTTGTGCTACCATTGAGACCAGCATTCTCCCTCTTGAAAAGGCACAGCCCAAGGAAGTCAAAAACAAGCCCTAAAGTTTAGAGGGAAGGAAGGCAGATGTGCAAGTAAAAAAATAAATGCCATACCTGTTCTCTTTGTAAAATCAGCTGTTTCCTGCTGTCATGGAGATGCTATTGGATTCCTTTTCTGTGCGCATCTATGCTTCAGCATTCACTCATTTTGTTCATTATTTTTCACTATTAGCACTGGGAGCTAAACTAGCATCTGCGGGATATATAGTATGCTTTGGATGAAAGCTCCCCCTGTTACCTTTAACAATGGCAATTGTTCTTTGTATCCATTGTTCTGCACTGGACTTTGGGAGTTAGAAACAACATGCCCAGCTGCGGTTGGAAAGGATTTTGAATAAATATTGGGCATAGAGTAACTTTACTTATGTATATACACTTTTTGAAGTCAATTCCCTTTTGAATTTTAAACTATGAGCAACATAGAATTCTAATTTTAACATACTTACAGTGGCTGAATTAAGAGTCTACTCACAGACTCATATTGCCTGATTTTAGTAGCTGAATGAAGGTGTATAAGTCCAGGCTTGAGATTTGTGACCTGAGAGGCTCCCACTATTGCACCCACATTGCAATACGTTGGTGACATGAATTCCATCCACACTGCACTGCACTTGGGCAAAACCAAATTTTTCATTCAGAAGCTGTCTATATGGCTTTGTGCACCACTATGGCCTCTCCTTCTGGTACAGACTACCCTGTGTGCATCATTCAGCCTTCAGAAGTGTTGGACATGCAGCAACTTTCTGATGCACAGTGAGGTATGAGTCATCTCTCACCCTACTATCGGAGCAAGCTATCTGTTGCTGCTGTAGCAGCTAGAAAAGTAGCTGAGATCTATAACAAGGAGACTGCCTCAGGATCTCTGTATTCTCTGTTCTGGAATTACAGCTATCAGAAGCTAAAAAAGCAGAGTAATTTCTCAATTTCTGTTCCTTGACACTGGGACTTTCTGCAGCTGTCCTGGATAGGAAACTGCTAGTGCACATTTCAGTTGACAGGATCACAGAGTTGCCGTGTTCCCTTTACCTTCTCAGCGCCTAGTCTTGGAAAACAGAAACCAGCACTCAGTGGTGGGGTCACATTGCTCCTCAATTATGCATACTTACTTGAATGATCTGGCTGGTAAGATTTGAGTCTTAAAATGAAAGTCAAGCTACGGTGGCAGTAGAAATATTGTGGTGAAGCACCTAACTTAGGCTTACACTCTAACTTACTCTTCTGCAGAATCTGCCCCTTCTCATTGACCCTGTGGAGCTTAATATCATCCTCATTAATGAGATAACTAGTACCTGTTATAGAGGTTGCAATTATAGATATACAAATACACTTTAATTGCAGAAGAATCGATCAATAAATGGTAGTAGACTCTCTTTGCGATTTTTAAAGTTAGAAATTTGGTGACAACGCTCGGTAACCCAGAAAAGTTGTTCTTTTTTTCCATCATTTGTTACTGGTTCCTTCGCAATGTTTCATTATGCCAACAAAATATTTGCTACAGGCTGTTCTTATAAGCTGAATTTGTTGTCGACTAAGTGCAGTGGGTAAACCTTGTGGTTATTATTTATGCGGTTATATAAGATAGATAATAAATTTGATAAATAGGTAGGTATTTATAGATGGAGAGAGGGAACATTTCCTAAAACTAGATGCTTACAGTCATGATGTCCTCCATTGCCTTAAGAACTGATTCTTATCTAGTAGATCACATCCAATCCACTGTACAGAAGTGAATTGTGTTGACTAGCAGTATAATTAAAACTCAGAATTTAAATCTAGTTACAAGAGCAGTAGTATTATATTCGGAAGTGCCTTTATTATTTCTAAGTTATGTTGGTATTCACAAACTTCATTTAATCTTATGTGTACCTAATACTGCTCCATAAGAAGCTGATTTTTGCATAGTAAAATAACTTCTCTGACTTAATGTGCTAATGGGTATTGATATTAGTGGAGAAAATAGAGGAGGCTCAAGTTTCCAATGCATTCTCAGGCATTGATGTAGTTCATGACAGATATGAATACATTTTTATGTGCTTTCTAACATAAATTCTTTCTACTGTTTCAATATGCAAGAACTATACAGACCAGGACATTGTACAATACATTATTTCATATATTTCAAATGAAATAGACATATAATGTATGTCAGGTTTTTGTTCATAAATGTATTTATTGTTCCGCAAGATTCACCTGTGAAAAAAGTAGGGTTATATTAAGTTGAAACTTCTGGTTTTAATTTTAGTGAAGAATGATCATTTTCTTCTAGCTGTTCTTTCACGCATTTGTGTACTTTTAGTAGTTTTACGATGAATACACATGCTGAGAGTATCTACTGAAGATATTTTTATATACCTGAACTCAAAAAATGTAAAGAACATCCTATAGTTCAGATCAGGTTCAGTTTAGTCCATATGAGTATTTACGATCTAATACCAGTCTTTTGAGATTGGTGTTAATAAAAAAAAAAAAGCCTCTTGAGACATGATAATTACAATACTTGTTTATCCATAGTTCTCTTTTTTGATAGTAGATTGGCTTATGGATTCTCTGTCTAGTGCAGATTCAAAGTTCAGTTTGCTTTTAAAAAATATGGCCTTTGACTATGGTTCATAAAGAATTTGGAAAGTGGATTCACTGCCTGAGAAAATTCAGATATTTTTCCTGGAAGAATGGGTTAGAGGTTATACTTCTCTTCTAATGACTGATAGATATCAGTGTTATCATTTAATGGTTCTGATATGCGGGTTTTGTTTCTTTTATACTTTAATTTGTGGATATAAATGAGGTAGACATTCTTGAAGGAGGAGAGGAAACAAAAAGGAAAAAGGCTTTATGCAATCATGTCCAAATTACATGGGCTCTGCTAGACACGTCAGTCAGACCTACAGTTTTATTGTTCCTCAAATTGTAAACGGGGAATGCAGGGCAGCTTTGTTTATTTGCACTGACCTCCAGTCTCTGAGGCTCTTGCAGTCCAAGGGGTAGAGGGACTACGCTAACAGGAACAAACAGATATTTTCTTTATATGTGCTTTCCTTCTTCTGACTACCCCCAGCACTGTTTCAATTTATAAAGTGGCAGATAGAGGTCTTTCCTGCTTTTATTTTTATTTTTATTTTTATTTTCAGAAGTAACAGATTCATTTCAGATTCAAAATGTGTGGAAGTCCATTGTTTTGGAGGAGTTTAAGTGGTAAGAGGCAAACGTTAAAGGTTTTCACCGGAGAGCTCCCTTGTTTTTCTTTAAGTGAAATATCAGCTTCCGTGACGTAGTGCGGGCAGCCGTAAAGAAGAGGAAGGATATCTGTAACCAGTGATCTAAACTGCAGTCCTGATGTTTTCCTCAAATATCTATTAGTAATTTTAAAAAATCCTCATCTTGTTACCCAGAATCTTCCCAGTCGTTCACTATGATGGATACCGCAGCTGCCTGTGTGGCAGGTGATTTGAAAAAAGATGGCTAGTTAGACTTCTTTACTGAAAACAAACAATCAAACACAGAAAAGCACAAGTCATTTTCATCCTCTGCCTTGTCCCAAAGAGGCTGTCAGGCAAGCACACGGAAGGGTTTGGATCATTGAAGCTAGTCTTTCGGGAGGCTGGGTGTTGACTGGAATATTTTACTGTTTTCTTTACGGTCTTCAAAGCTAAATGATTACTTTGTCTGCTTGTGGTTTTAAATTTACACTGCCAGAAGAAGGGGCTTTATTTATTTATTTATTTATTTATTTATTTTGGTTCTGACCCAACGTTGGTCTGTGAAGTATTCAGGGGAAAAAAAAAAGAGCTTTCCACAGCCAGAGGAAAACTGAGACATGATTTCCCTCACTTAGTTCTTTAATAGAGACATCAATCTCCTTGTCATGGTTTTGTTGCTATGCATAAAGAGCAAAACCATTTTTTTAGTTTTGGCTTTTCTTTTTCAAGTTGATTTACTTTTATTCTAGATTGAGGGGAAAAAAAAAAAACCCAATCAAAGAGGAATTGCAACATACTGCTTCTGAACCGAAACACTACATGGGATTTTTTGCAGCAGGGAGTATTCTGCATTTAAAGGTGCAGTGAGCACTGCGTATCTGTTTTCTTGTGTCGGTTATGGACATCTTACTCCTCGTTTTTCATTCCTATTTACTTCCCTAGAGTGTGTATATGAGGCACTGGCTGAGTCTTCTACTTTCTACAGAAAGTAGAAAGTATAGTATGTGAGACCTGCTACTGTAGCCAGTTTAAAAATGGTGATGAAAAAGGGAACTGTCAGTAACTTATAGTTACCATAGCTTGGGCTCAGGCATCGTGTCTTGAGAGCAATTATGATCTTATTCTGAGTAGACTCTAAGCTTTCTATCTTTTCTCTGGATTTAATGACTCTGACCCTTTGTTCTCCTGTTTTTTGATTTCTTCTTGAGAAAACCCAAGATACACAACTTCTGCTGCCATACTATGCCTCTGAAAGAGAGGTTTTTGGAAACTCCTACCTTCTGTTTCTCATGGCCCTTTGATTCTGGCTCGTTCTTTTCCAGTTGTGTCACCAAATGTCTGCTCTGATAACCCTTAAAATTCATGGAAATCTTTGTACAGAAATTTTACCGAGTCCTGAGAGAGTTCTGATTTTTCTCTGTTTCCTTTTTCTTAATCACTTTTTGATAAGTTTAGAAATCACCTATAATTATCTATGCATAAGTAGCAAATAAGTTAAAATAGTTATGCTTCTGCAGCATCTGTGTATTTCCATATGAAACTTGTGTATGAAAATACCATTTTAAAAGTTTCTTGTTCTTCTTATAATGATTAATGGGATATGCTGTTTGACAGTTGTAGATAAGTGTACTTCTATGCTTAAAATTCAGATCTAGTTTTACTGCAGTGCTATTTACATAGTAAATACTTTCACAAGGTTTTTCATATTTTTTCACTTTTCTAGCTTGTTTCAAATTTAAAAAGCCATTTAAAACTTTAAATCCGCTACAACCAGTGCTGAAGTAAAAACTAAATTCATGTTTAATTTTATTTTAGCTTATTTAATAAATACTGATCTTTGCATATCTAAGCATCCATTTATTACATAGACTTTTTTGCTTAGTAAGATATTTAGGCTAAAGCTGAAAATTTCCTTTCAGAAAAATACAATAGAAATTTCAATGTGAGGGCTCAAGATTCTATTTTATGCACATTATATCTGAAAAACAATATTGAATTTGAAAAGTTGAAATCACAATTTAACTTTATTTTTAAATAAAGATAATAGAATTAATGATCAGGAATGTGAAGACTATGAGATATTTCCTGGATTCCATTGTTTTAACATTTTCAGATATCATCTCCCCATGCTAAGTAACTGATGCTTTAATATTCAGCTGCATTTCTAAATATGTTCAACAATAGACATACTAAAGGAAAAAAATCTCTACCCTGTTTATCATCCATGACAAAGAAATACTACTACTCTTCTTGGCTACTGTCTTAGACTATTTCAAGGCTGATATATTATTTTGACATAGCCAAATGGAAAGGATCTTAGTCAAAAATTACTTCACAATTAATCTTAGTCTTCCAAAACAATTAAATATCACAGCTTTTAAGGAAGGAATAGCTAATTTATAGATGACATATCACCTACAACCTTTACTATATCAGGAACATGTTAGATTTCCAACTAAGAAAATCTTTTTGCCTTGATTGCACAGAATTACATACTTCCAGGTAACTGTTAAACTTAAAAAAAAAAAACAAAAAAAAACTTTAAATCTTGTTCTTTGCATGTTTCAGGATCAGTAACTGTTCAATGCCTAATGTTCTTGGAAGACTTCTGTTTTTCTTAGTGGGCCTCCAGAGTACTGTGTGCAGCAAGTGCTTAAAATACTGCCCACAGAAATTCCAAAACTCTCTGGATTGAGAGTTTTTTCCCTCCTATTCTTGTTGTGGGGAATCCAATCCATTACCAAAAATTCAAGAGAGATGTAAGGGGAACTGAGGAAATGTCCTCTGGCTTCCATGAAATTTAATGCAATATTCAAAGAGCATCAGATGTATTGCTTGCATCAAAACCATGGCAGAGCTGCTAGAAAAAGCAGATATTAAAGTCCAAGCTTCATTCTGATCCAGACACCTATCAATCACCCTGCAACTCTTGAGTTGTTTGTTTGACTTTGCTAGATTTGTCCATGATAATTTTTGTAACTGGTTTCAAAGTTCTGATACTTCCTACCCCCACCAATCCGCGTGTATTTAAAAGTCTTCTTCATAATATAACAATATCCTGCTCACTTGACCAGCGCTTAAAGTTTCTGTGGGAATGAAGATATGACCACTGCAAAAAACTTTAGGAATGTATATTCATTACAGTCATTCTTTAAATATACATATATTTCCAGATTGGAAGATTTTATCTACAAGAAAATTATTTGACTTTAGATTACCTTATTCCAAAGACCAGTGATGAACCTTTGACAACTCTAAGCAATATTTTTGATGTGGCTTTCGATTTTCACTGCTTTAACAAGATTAATTTCCTTATTTTGCAACACAGATTTGACCTGGAATGTGTCCTCTTGAGAAGTGATACAGAGTTGGTGTGATAAAAAGCCCTGAAGGACCTTTCCTGTTACTAAATGAAAAAATAAATAATTCTCAACGCACCTTATACTTTTGCAAAATCTTTTTATGTAGGTGTAAGCAGCATGGTTCTGAGTTAACAATTTCTTTGCATGGAAGATTCAATAACCAGAGAGTTCAGAGAAAGTAGCCATAGCGTATTGTGCTATGTTGCGGTGTTACATAGCTACAGCACAAATCTTGTTCTGTTGAATTTCATTGGTTTTTTGCCCTCCTCTCTGTCTTTTCCTTTGCTTGATATTAACGTAATCATGATTTCATTGACCCTCATTATTACTGGTGAGATAATGTGATACTCACTTTTTTCCTTTTTCTCTTTCTCTTGTTTTCTTCCTTTTCCTTTCCCTTTCCTTTTCCCTTTTCCATTCCCTTTCCTTTTCCCTTTTTTCTCTTCCCTTCCATTCCTGTCACCTCCATTCCATTCCCTTCTTTCTTTTCTTTCTTTTTTCTTTTTTTTTCCTTTTTTTTCTTTTCTTCTTTCTTTCCTCGTCACCGCTTAGAGCAGTGGAAGATATATACATATAAGCAAGACTATTGGGTCCACAGCTGCTGCTATTCTTTTTTATAAATTATGCTGTCAAACTGACTAGAAATCCCAGTCATGCATGTGTGTTCCACTGCACTGAACATTGTTTAAATGCACTTTAAAAGATGGTCACATAATAAAATTATAGTATAATACACTGTGATAATTTTTACAGATTTACAGATTTACATTCTTCAAGTCTACCAGAAGCAGTATAGTCCATCTGTGAAGTATCTACCTGTAATCCTGCATAGTCCACTTGTAATCCAGCTCACTGTTGGAGAATGTTCCTGGGCGAAAGAAATACGAGCCTCACATTTTAGAGATTTAGAATTGAATGATTTCCCAGAATGATAAAAGGCTGAGAAAGAGGTAGAAATAGAACTCAACTGCCAGGTCCTTTACATTATAATTTCAATTATTATGCTATAAGCGATACATTTATAGCTAAAATTTTATTAATTGGAAAAAGAACAAAAACAAAAACAAAGTTTTTTCAGGTTTAAGAAATGAAGATATATTCTTCTCACTTTTTCATTTCTGTCCCTGCTACAGGAAATGAGTTTGCGTGCATGGAATGGAAGCTGATGCACAGCTGAAGATAAAATGTCTGCAGTGTCTGTTAGAGAATAAGTTTTTGCCCTTAAGTCTCATATGCTTAAAAAGTGTAGAATTTACAAATTACAAGTGTTATAAGCCACTAACAAGTTTTATTGCCAAACAGTAAGTTGACTGTGTTACCCTATTAATATTTTCTGATATTTCCAGAAAGATTTCCGCATTTCTTTGTTTATATAGACTTCAGGAGTCACAAGCTTGTCCATAGCTGTAGTTAAACTTTCTGTGCTATGCAACTTGTTCCAAAGCTCCTTCCTTTCTCTGAAGCTTCCTAAACTTTAGATCTTTGTTCTTTAAATGAAAATGCTTCAATTTTCCAATATTACTCAGACTTTGGCTCAGCACCTAAGACAACAGCAAAGTATAAAAGAAAGTAAACTTGTTTTCAGTTCTGGGTGACCTTATTTTCTGATCAATCTGTTTCGTGACAGACAGCAAATAAGGCTGACATCACTTTCACTAGAAGAACTGACAGTTCTTATTTTCTGTACAACTAATTGTGGATGCATACGCAGATAGAGCCTGATTTCAGAAGCCAAGAGTTTGAAAGAAAGCATTGTATTTGTTTTTTTATGAATCATTTGTCTTACTGCACATTTTTTCTCTGCGCTAACATTTGTGAAAAAAATAGTCCTCGCTAATTCTCTTAGTGAAAGAACAGCAAGCTGATTACTTCTTCAGCTGTAGTTGATTTCTCTTGGGGGGTGAAGGAAGTGGAGTATATATATATTTTCTGTGCTGCAAAGCAGATTTTCTGGCCCCATGTGGGCTTCCCTGCTTACAAAAATAGGTTATGTTCTGTTTTTGTTTTATATTATTATCATTCCTGAGTCCATCCTTGTTTTCTAGTGTTGGTATTTTTCATCTGCAATTCTGAAGCAATGGTAGATTGCTTTTCTGGGTTAGATAATATAATCAAATAAATCAGTGTCTTAAGGAATCCTATCTTCTCAAAAATTTATTCTGTTTGAAAATGTTGTATTTGCTTTTGTTATAACTTACAAGAAGCAGATCATATTTCTATAAAGGAAAGAGAGCAGAGGATAATTTTTTTTTTTTTCAGTATATTTATTCTGTTCATTTCATGGCACTTCATTTATAATCAGTTTTACTTTCCCACATAATGTCAGTTCATCATATTTCCATGCTTATCTGACTATTTCGTACAGGAATATATATTATTTTAGTTGGAAATTATTACTGTAAAATCACAAAAACAGAAAGAGAAATTAACCAGCATATACAGTACCTGAAATTATGTTTATTTTTAGTTTTATTCTTAATTGGGTGAGTTTCAGTTTTATAGCACCTTCTTAAGTAAGAAAGTTTTCAGAATTTTCAGTGAGAATAAATTATTCCTTACTTTCTACATTCATTAATGTTTTTTCCAGAGGTTAATTATTTAAAGTTACTCTCTTCCTTTGAAGCATTGTTTCACAAAAGGCTCAATACTTCCTATATACAGAGAATGTAAATGTGTGTGCTTGCACATATATTATCTATGCATATTTACATACATACTTCCTTAACAGAAATCTTGATATTGAATTCCTATAAACCTATACATTTTAATATTTAATGTAAAAGTTTGTACCTGCTTAATGTACAGCAACTCCACCAAATTCAGAGCATCCTCACATGCATAAAATTACAAGTGGACGTATTTGCTAGAACTTATCCTTATTTTATTTATCCTTATTTATATCCTTATCCTTATTTTCACACTATGATAGGGTAGTCTAAATATCATTCTTAATATAAAGGTTACATATATTTAAAACTCTCTGTTATTACCTGATTGTGCATCTAAATCTCAATAACTTTAATAAGCAAACATATAGACATCTTTCAGTCATAATGATTAACTAGAATGTTTCCTTCCATTTTTTCCAGTTCTCTTTTTTTTTTTTTTTTTCTAAATTATAGTTAGGATCCAAATCAATTTATTTCTTCTATATTTAGGGAGAGGGAGTAGCCTCTAACATAGATAATTCTCCCGTATCAAATCCAGCTTCAACTTTGTGAAGCCATCTAGCGGTCCTTCAATGTGTCAGATGATTGTGCTCTTACCATGAAGGATTCAGCATATTTGGAAGAGTCTTTCTTCCAGAAGTTTGAAAGAGCAATTAAAGTATGATCATGTGAAAAGGAGGGAAAGCCCTTTAGGAAAAAGTGCAAGTCTCCCCACAAAAGTACCTAAATGACAAACAGAAAACTCTACCACATACTGAAGGAAAGAAATCAAGTGCTTATTTGACGGGAAAACAGAAGGAATATAAAAGCTACTGTGAAATGGAAGGAAGTAGTTTTGCAGAGAGGCAGGGTCAGAAGCTGAGAAGAATTTATCGTGACTTAGACTGAATCTATTTCATCTGAGGCAACTGATAAACTCTGAATATGACTTCCCTTTGATCATATTTCACTGTTTTTTTAAATTAATTTCTGATTTTATGCAAATATTGAAGACACCAGTATTAAGAGCAATAACTTAAAACATTCAAAACTAGGCTGATGCACTTCTGCTTGAATGGTATTTTGGAATTAAACAGTGCTGTGAAACATATGCTGAAAATTAAGTCAAACAAAAACGTTTATCAGTGCTTCCATTTGGACATATGTTATTTCTGTTAAAAATTCATTTTTTTGTTTATATACAATCTGTAACAGAATAGAAATTTGGAAGTAGTAAGGATTTAAAGAAGGTTGCTGGATTTAGATTCCCACTTTCAAGGAAATGTACATTTAGTCCACAGTTTGTGCACGATTAGTGCATCATACTGGTGAAGCTACTTCATTTTTATTCACTTTAAGTGAATTACTCATAAATAGCAGTCTACATTCTCCAGCTTAAACTCTATATAATATGGCTTGCCAAATGTCATTGGCATCCATAAAACTACAGAACACTAATGCTAGTATCTAACTACACTTGCCTTAGACACATGTAAGGAAAAAAAAAGCTTTCTATAGAAAAATATGACACATGAGATTATGAAATAAAGGCAAGCAATACAAGGTCAGAATTTCTAATATTTCTGCAATGAAATTTCCATTTAGGCCTAAGTGCTTTATAAATATCAATAGGCTGGAGTGAGCCCTCAGCTGGAATGAAATAATACAGGGTGAGTGATGCAAGGACAAAGCTAAGGTCATTCATGTGCATATGAAGCTGCGGTATACTGAGCCTTTGCTCAGCATATCCATTTTACTGTTCAGCCCTAAGTACAGTTGGCCTAATTAACTGATTAAACTAATAGCTTCAACGTAAACACAACTCCAAAGTATAATGTAAGTTTTTAGCTAGTTCTCACTAACTTCATAGAGGACTCCATGTTACAGCAGTTGTTTATTTGCTTTGTTTGCTTTATTTTTTGTGGTTTTTAATATCTTGGTTCTAGGCATGTACAACGGAAGTACAGGATTGAAAAGAGGTAAGACACATCACAAATCTCAAAGAAAATCCTGTGATTCACTATATTTTTTGCATTTTCTGCAAAGTATAAAAATCTGTAAGAGTTTAACAAATTCCTTTTCTATATTATTATATATGAAATAAGAAAAATATATAACTGTTCAGTTAAAATAGCCATCATTCAGACTATATATCTAACAATACTGGTATTTAGACTTCTTCTCTTAATCAGCACACATGCACACACACCTGATATTTCTTCCGTAAGGGTAGATTTGTGACTTCTTTAGAAGTATTTCATTATATTTTCCTGGAGACTATTTTAAAAAGTTAAGCTTTGATTCCCGTTTTCCCTAGCTGCTATATGAAAGCACTAGGCTTTCAACTTTTGGAAAATGGGTTCTTTCAGAATGCCAATTGTTTCTGTAACTCATGTGAAGTCATTTAATGGCTATTTTAGAACTTAAAAAAACAAAACAAAATACCTCCCTCCCCCAAAACTCAGATTATAATTAAGTCTTTTTTTTAATTGAAACTAAGAAATGTTTCTAAACAGTAGGTAATCATTTTGATTTTATCAATTAAAAATGCAACAAAAACTGTCAGTTAACTCTCTTATGAACCTACTCTTTTGTTTAGAAAATGTCATAAACAGTTCTGATTCTATAAGGATTCTTAAGGTTTATGAGAGGCGAAGACGTGTCTTGTAGAAGGAAATTTTATCGTCTGGGTAAACACTTTAAACACATCTTAAGTGAAAAGATTTCCTTAGTTATTCCAAGATTGCAAAAATGTGAGAGCAAAAAATATTCTTTACTTAAACATTTGTTATGTTCCATGGTAGTGGCACTCTTCGCAGCATTTCCTCTTCATATTGGAATTGGGCTTTTTAGTTTGTTTGCCTTCTCATGGAAGTCTCTTTAACTAAACATTTTCAGAAGTATGATTTGCCTCATTCATAGGAAGGTTTCGTAATCATACCTTTCGGAGTGATTAAAACAGCAGATGATGCTTTGAAGAGCAATATTGTATTCACTCTCCAGCGCATACACCAGGAAACCACCATCTCTTTTTATCCTTGAGACATGTGCAGATATGCAAAGGAAAAGAATACTTGCATATATTAATATAATATTTAACAGATTTTGAACTTCTACCTGTAAAACGTATTCTAAAAGAATAATCTCTTCTAATTCCACTAAAATACATATACATGTACACACATATTTAAAGTGAAAATGAAAAAAGTCTTGTTTCTCTTTCCTGTGCTACCTTGTCTTACACGTGTTTAGTTTTCCCTGAATTTCAACCACCCTGGTCTTCACCTAACCCTGCACTAAAAATCATTTTTCCTCTTTGTTTTATAAATTTTACAGAATCAATGCAATAATAGACAAATACATACGAAAATCCAAAATTAGTCTCAATTTCTTTGATAATAGACAGGGAGACAAACATGTTACAGACTAACAAATACAAATATTTTATTCATACAAACAAAACTATGTATACAGTCTATCTCATTAGCTAATTAGCTTTTTTCCCATGTTGGGAAGTATGTTGTTTGCAACTTGAGTTTTACTCAAGTAGTGTTCTGAGTATTTGGAAATTCTGAGCTATACTCGAGCAAATTCAAGCTAGGGCCACCAACCCTGCTTACAGTCATCTCCTCTGTAGTGCACATTTTTATTTTATTATTTCTGGACAATATTGCAAAAGAAAGTAAGTGTTGTCTAGTTTAGTTACAGATCAGATACATAGGATTTTTCATAATAATAATTCTCCTATTCCTGACAGTAATGCATGAAAGTAATAAAATATGTTTTTAATAGCATGTCCATCCATTTACAAGAACTGAAATGTTGACATTTGTTGGTTTTTGTTTTATCCATTTTCTGTTTAAACATGTTGTTTAATAATTATGGTATCACTGCTGTAATTACACCAGAATATTTCCTCTGGGGACTTTCATTTCTCCTAATTTAGTTACAAACACCCACTGATTTGTGGCTCAGCCCCTACGGGACCTGAAAGGTATAGTAGAGGTAGAAAAGTCAGATGAATAGTTCAGAAGTGATATTATTCCTATACACTTTATAGCAGAAATGGGAACCCTGTAGAAGAAGGTTAAGCGCAGATATGTTCAAATTCATGGATAAAGCGCTCTGCAGATTTTTAGAGAAAAAAACAACAACAAACACAGAACAAGGTTATGAACCCCATATGTCCTACTTTTAAGTGTTTTGATAGTTCTCTGAAGTTTGATGTTTGGAGCTAGTTAAAAGCAACAGCAACACCTATATTTTTCTCTTTAAAATACAGAAAACAAAAATGTTAGTAAATGCCATACAAAAATATTTTCTAAGGATGAAATTCAGCAAATGTAGACTTATGATTGCAAGTAAAGCTTCAGTTATTTCTTATTTATGTAGGTTTTTCTCCTGTAACATGTTTTTAGTACAGAGCTAATAGGGAGAAGGGGGGAAGTTGTCAAAACATTTTTGGTGATTAGAAATTTTGTTCATAGATGTTCTTGAAAAATGTATTCACTTACTCCCGCCAGAAGAGAGCTTAGTTTTAATAAACACTTCCATTTGTTTGAACAGCTCAACTGTCTAAACGTACAGAATGATCACATAACAGCCAGCTTCTCAGAAATGAAAATATTATTTTCCCCTGGATTCCATAGCACCTATATAGCATGTTGTAGTGCTTTTTGTTGAACAGAAGCCAGAATGTAAGTACACACTGAAATTTCAGTGCTTTATAAGATACAGTAGGAAGATAAAAATATTTGAAAACAAGATACTTTCTTTTCCCAAGAATTCTGCTATAGATAAAAAGGAACTATCAATAACAACAGCAAAAACAAAGGAAATACAGAGTTATGCCCTAAATTCTACAATTGTTCAGATTGTAGGTATATTCAAGGATTGGATGCCTCTTTTTTCATTTCTCTACCCTGCTTTCTCTTTTTCTTGTTTTTCTTCAGATTGCATCAGCAGAAGGTATATTATATATACAATGTTAACATTTTAAAAAGAAATGTCTAGGGAATGAGCAACATAAGCAGTATAACAGCAGTAATAAGAGTAAACAATACAGATTACTTAGCCTAAAGGACACAAAACTGATGATTTGTGAATATTCTAACTGTTGAACAATTTGTTCAGGTTTGATGGGAGAGATAATACCTATTTTTAAACCAATTGATACTCCTGGTGAAGAAAAGTCAAAGAAGTTTACAGGGTGACGCTCAAGCTTTCTTCTTCGGTTAGCAGAAATACAAGAGACAGCATCCCCATAATTGTCCTACAGCAGTACCAAAGCTGTGACAGGGCATATGTAGGTCATCTTATTTAGGAACCAGAAATTAGGCCCCAACTGTCTCAGTAATCTGCATTATTAAAAGATATAGCCTTGCAGAGTAATGGAGACTCAAATTCCTCTCCCTGGTTTAATGAGGAAATCATTTTTCTCTCTTCATCCTGTTGACTTACTTGCCCTTCGGTCTCATAGTTTATCTATTCTGGAACAAAATTACAACCTCATAAAACAGTGTAGTTGTATTCTAACCACGTAAGGAGAATTCAATATGAAATACTGTAGACTGTTATCTAAAGTCATTGTTTTGTTTAACTGCCAGTTATAAAATAATATTAAATACATCATTTGATTAAACTTTTACAGGCAAAGTATTGTAAAGATATGACAAATAAGATATATTTTATGATCATTAAGAATCTATATGGATTTCCTTACTTTCACAAATTTTGCTAAATGTTTGGCATACTTTTTTTTTTTTTCCTGAATATATCATAAATGAATGCAGCTCCATTAAGATAAATGGCTTCTGTAAATGCTTGAGGTAATCCCACTCCCTGGGCCCTCCTTGAAAAATTCTGTGCTGTAATATCTACACTAAACTATTTTATTTTGTGTGACAAAGACATCATTGATTAAGGCCAGGTGAACCTCACAATGTCAATATTGAAGATGAGTTGTCTGAACAATCTCTCAATATATAAATGGTTATTTGCAGTTAATTGAGGATACTTACACAGACATCTCAGTGAGCCTAACAACTACAGAACCTTTCTTAGTCCAGTTAGAAACTAGATTATGAATTTCTACTTCTTTTTAATCCAGGAAATACAGAGATTGAAAGACTGAACTTAAAAAAAACAAAACCAACAACAACAAAAAATCTATCCCAGAAGTTTGACTTATGTTATCACAAAATTTGGGACTGCTTCCTAATCTGTCTATATTACTCACCCCCCATCTTGTAAATGCTATAATTCAGTATAATATACTCCTGTCCCACACCCAAATTAGAAGTTTTAGGACACCTAAACTAACAACTAATCAGAATTTTCGTAATACTTGAATACTGCAGGTTTTTGTTAGACGATATTTTGTTATATAAGGTTATGCCAACTATCTCACAAAAATCTCATAAAATTTTAGCTTACATCCTAAATTCATAACATTTAGTACAGATAAGGCAGCTATCCTCTTGGCTGACATAATAGGAACTGAACCAATGAACTCCAGAAAAAAAAGCGTAAACTGTTACAGTTTTAGTAAAATCATACTATAATCAGGTTTGATAGACTAATTCATGTTCTCTATGCAATGGCTCAAAAGAGGAACTTGTAATGTACTTTCTCCAATGGACTGCATACTTTCAGTGCCCAAAATTCACCTATCTGTGGCTCACAACAATCAGAACTTCATCAAGGCCACGTGTATTTAACAGCTGCATTGTTGCTTGATATAACACATGATGAAGACTTCCAGATGTAATACTCTGAACCTAACTTATGCTGGAGTAATCGTGTCCTATTAAGGTTCGTCACAGTCAGATATTTATAAAACACACTCCTCACTAGGGTGAGTATATAATAGAATCACTCAAAGTGTAATTTTTTTTTACTGTTTTTGGTCTGTAGACCACTTCCTGGTTTTCATAGACCACTAGCTGGTTTTCAGCAAATTTTATTCTGCAAACATCTAGTAGCACACAAAATTTGCTCACAGAAACTATTAACACAATATCTTGAATATCACAATTACAGTGAAACAATTTAAAATAACAACATAATTTATTTTAAAATATTTTATTCAAAATATTTTACAAAATTTGCATTTATAAATCTGTACTTGAATATGGACATGCTAAGTAAACTTATTAATCTGGTATTGAACTTATAAATAAAGAGCCAGAATAGGAAAAATAATTAAATATATGCTAAGAAATAGAGAATTAAAATAGCAGACTGTAGAATACACATGTAAAAATATACCAAAACCAATTTTTTTTATTTCTTGTTAAGGAGCATTTAGGAAAACTCAGTTGGGACCCTGATATAAAAGACAAGAAAAAATAAAACAAATTGTTAACCCACATCTTTCAGACAAGTAATTGGAAGGTAAGCAGAATATAACACCTAAAATGACACCAGATACTTGTTTCTCCTGGCCTCCACCTGTCCTCTAAAAAATAGAGACGAGATAGCCAGTGACCATATAAGGAGCTTAGCAGCCTATTGCAAACATGGGAACTTATGTGTAGATACCTAAATTTATGAGATTAAATCCGATGTTGAATTCAACCTTGATTTTGCAACTGCAAAAGAGCGTCATGGGTTATATAGAGGATGTGGCAGTCCCTGAAGGGCTTATGATTTTGAAAAGGAATTTCAGGAACTTTACTTTCTGTGAACTTTAAATCCCTAATCCAGGTGATAAAATATGGTTGCAGCAGACTGAGAATGACTAATTCATTTTCCTAATGTAATCTTCAACAGATTTCCTTGTTTTTGCCATCTTTGTGCAATCAGATAGCTCCCTTTTATTCAATTCAAGCAAATTTGCATTTTCAGGAAGATTACCTCATTCTCACTTATTGTCACTGGCTCAGTGACTGCTTTTACCTTTTTAACAACCTGTTTTTCTATGAAAATAAGACCCGTGCAGACCTGTGGCACAGTTACATGAGCTGCCTATTCCTTCCTCTTCTCACACCATAATAACATTTGAACACACTGATTAACTGAAGCCTAATTAGAGACAGAGGTAGAGCTCTAGATGCTCTGTTTCTAATTATTAAACTCCTAACCATGGCTAGGAGTCTGTGGCTGTGTTTAAGCTTATCTGATGAGATAGATCACCAGCTGGGATCCCTTGAACAGGCATCCCAGTGCCTGAGTATTTTTTTCTCTGAAATTTAGGGAAAACTTCTGTGACTTTTTCCTCACCTTTCCTTATTCTATCCTCCTCTTCCTCTTTCTGTTTGTTAAACTAATTTGCAGTAGCTTGTTTGATAATTAGAAAGAAACTTACCTGGAAATCAGTAAACATCAGCATGACATGATGAAAAACTTTTATCATTTTATTTCTAGTGACTACTAATAAATAAAGAGGGACTTTCAGAGCTGAGGTAGAGCTGGCAGGAGACATATAGTTTAATTAGATTTTTGTCTGTACTTTCAGAATGTTAGATATGAGAATTGCTGAGAACGGCAGTAAAAATATGACCCCTTTAACACATTTGTGAGTCCTTCTAAAAAACAGCAGTGGGACATATGTCCTATAGGCAATCCCATTTGTAAATGACTTCTGTGAGAACTATTCATAAATAAAATGGGTAGAGTTCAGAATAAAAATGATAAAATTGACATTTTTTTCTCACTGAACTTGCCAGTTGGAGGGAAGGATCCCCTAGTGGGCCTTCTCTAATAATGAGAATATGGAGGTAACTGTTAATGAGGATAAACGTATTGGGAGCTTTTTGGAGGTTTTTAGTGCCAATAGATAATCTGCAGTCTTCCTTAACTGCAGGGAAAAAGGAATTCAGATCGATGGGGAAAAAAAAGACTTTAAAATGTGGCACTCTGTTTCATGCTTTAAGTTCTCAGATGACCATGCTGGAAAAAGGAAAACTGGCACAATAGATAATAAAAAAATGCAACCTCAAGAGGGCAGGCATTTATCCTTTACAATAATCAGAAAGTACGAGCAAGAAATTTTCAACAATAAAATTAAATATAGAGCTACTGAAAAATCAAATAAGGTATTAGAGTTTATGGCAGTGACCCTATTTCTTTTATAATAACGTTTGGAAGCTACTCTGTGCTTAAGTCTGATAAATGATTCTTTGTACATTAGAAAGTTTCAGTGTCCACATACAGAAGCCCAAAGGGACAATAGTAGTGGGAGTGATACAATTTTTATATGGTGTATTAATCTCAGGCACAAGATGAAGTTAGGATTTAAATCATGTCTAGTAAAGATAAAACTTTCAAGGCATCTGAGTGTCGTTCTCCCTGGGTTTTCTTCCTTTGTTGCACAGTATGTAAAGCCAGAACTTCGAAGAGTTAAACAAGCATGGAGTAAAAAGTTGAGTAATATTATACCCATCCAGATTTCCAAAGACCTTTGAGTGGGTTTTGTTCTATGAAAAACAGTCACCAGAGGCAGATGTAGAAAGTTTAAATGAAAGTAACTAATAGGACTCTAGGGCTGGAAGACTATATTTGCCAAAAGAGAGAATATAATTGTCAGAAGGACATAAGCGGGACAATGTAATTTTCAACATCTATCTATTTATTTCCAAAACAATTTTTCCATCTCTGCTGACTTCTTGTACTCTGAAATGATCTTGTCCTTGCAAAAGGGGTGTATGAAATATATATACATATGTATACACACACACATCTATAGGAACCTGTTTAAAATGCTACACCATAATATAAGTGTTTAGCACTTATAAGTAATACATTTAAATATAAGGTTCTACTGATACGCTTCTATTAAATGTGCTGTTTTAATAAATAGTTATGAGATACTGGATCCCACTCTATCTTGCAAAATGTGATTGGCATGATTTTTCCTGGTACTTCAGTTTTTCCTATATCCCAGTGTAAATTTGGTTCAAACAGGGAAAGGTCAGCTTTCCTGTAACCAAATAAGATTATTTTCCTAATATCACATTTAGCGGGACATAAAGTTCATCAAAATCCGAGGCTGATTTAAATACCTCCCTGTCTGCAATATGCCCCTAAAAAAGGTAAAAAAGTATTAAAAAAAAAATCTGAGTTATAATTCAAAAAAAAATGTTTTCAACATTCTTAAATTGAAATTTGTGCATTCTGCTTCAGAATAGAAATCCAGGGGATTTATTTGTTTGTCTTTTTTGGGGAGGGTAATTATATTTTTTATTGCTTAATGAATTAATTTTGCTTGATAATTTAATAATTTAATTATGCCTAATAACTTTTAATTTTAATAATTATTATTGAACCTGAAAATCTTACCTTGCTTTAAAAATTCAAACTCTCCATAGAGTTTTATTTAAGCATTATCAAGTAGGTAAAAATTATTAGTAATCTACCTGCGGCTATGGAAAAGATTAATAATATTTTACTAATTGATTAACAAAGGCTATCTAAAAAGTTTGCTAATTACCCTCTGACTGCCCATTGTTCACATAGTAGCAATTCAGTAGTGACTCTTTTCAGTTACTTACAGATATTAATTAGTTATAATGGCTTAGGTGGATTCCTGAATTTGTCTAAGTGCAGGTAATTATAGTTCTGTACTCAACTTTGAACATTAAATGCTGTGTTACCTAATTCACTTGTCAGGATTTGATCAGGTCACACACATTTTCAGACAATGAAAGAAGCTACCTTCCCCCCCCGTTTTGTTTTTTCTTAGAGTGAGAAAGGCTTAGGGAATTCCTACCTCTCTATTCCTAGGCACCCATTCATCATCTGGAACACTCAAACTAAAAATAATCATGAAGATCATTCAAGAGTTGAAGACCTAAAAACAAGGCAAGGAGTATTTAGAAAGTCTTTAATGAATCGTGACCCTATGGAATCTGTTAAAGTCTATGGCATATGCTAACACTATAGGCCAAGACAGGAGACAGCTCATTTCAGTAGCTCAGGAAAAATTACTAATCTTCTAATCCCCTTAAAGAAGTAGTGATATAGGTGTTTATGTTGGGTAGGAAAGAAATAAAGCACAGACAAGTGATTCTAATACGGGGTTCAAGCAGCACGCAACGGCACAGCCCCCACTGTTGATTTGCAGGCCCAACATTGTCCGTACGTCGACACTGCAATGGCAGACGCTTATGGGTTTAGGTCTATCCCTTTCATGGACATAGGAACTCAGAAGTGGTGATGAGCTTGGGCCATCTGTTCCAAAAGGTGGCTCCAGACAAATTTACCTCCCCAGTGTACCCTGAGGTTTCCAGTCGGTGTCAGAGATCAGATCGGCAGCAGTGGAGACGGGAGGGCGCATGTGTACCTGAGTAAGGGTTAGGGATCTGTTCAAACTCTTCTGCGGAAATGTCTGTCCTGCTGCAGATATCTTTTTGCAGTCCTGACAGGCTGTGTCATCTGGAAAGCAGGGAAAAACAGCTATGACAGAGAAAGATTAAACTCCCACAGTCAGAATGGCTGCCATCAGGCATCAGTGTTGCAGTATTTCTATGCAACTTATTAGGCCTTTGCAACACTACCTGACATGCTGAAACATAGCTTGTCGGATGTCTACAGGATGAAATGCTGCATTATCTTAATACGGTTATTGTTATGAAGAAAGGAAGCTACGGAGAGGTGTACCATTAAGGAACGCTTTCTGGAAACAGTTGGAATTGGTTATTGGACTGTGCCAGTACATCTTTTATACAGTGCTGTTGGCTTCTGGATAAGATTCAGATCCTGCAAAGCTCAGCTGAAATTATGTTATTTTTGCTTCTAGTCTGCTACATTATTTGGAAACTATTATCACGGGCCACACATATCAGAAATCAAAAGGCCTGTGTTACAGGCCTGCATTAACATCCTTTATTATTAAAAAGCAACTTTTTCTTTTTTCATCAAGTCACAAACTGCTAGCAGCTTTCTTCAGCTGCTTTGTTATCTCTTTCCATGTTTACAGCTTGGTATGCTCTGCTGAACTGGGAGACGCAATGCCACAAATCTCAGTTGTAAAATTGTCTCTTTTTCTTCAGAGCTAGCTGAAAAATGTTTGGTTCCTGGCACAATTTTATCTGTCCCTCCCTGTTCTCCTCCTCCTTCCTCATGTAAATGTTATGAAAAATGAGTATATATAAAAAAGGAAACCTCCTCTTTTTCCTTATTATGTTGTTAGCTGTGACAAATAGCTGTTTACTTAGAGCCCTCAGCATGCTTCCTTTTAGCACCGTGTCTGGAAGATTTTCTGAAGTGGGATGGCTTCCTCCATTCTCATTAAAACTTTAGGGTTTTATTACTTGTTACATCAATATAACTTACTTATTTTTTTTGTATATTTTGTTATTAAATTAAGATTTATTTCATTTACACTTACAGAAACTCTACATCAATAACATTACCATAGTTTTACACCTTACTTTACAGGTAGCTTATTAAAATGTCTGGTATCAAATCAAGTGTAAGTGTCTTGCCTGTGTGGTAGGTACTGAATGACGCTGAGCTCTGTCAGACTCTTTGACTCTGAGTATTCCTGTCTCATCCACCACACAACATGTCTTCTGCCAGCAGCACTCTCGACAAATGCTCACCGCTCTGGCAAAAGCAACCAAGCATCCATCTACAGTGACTAAACAGTAACAGTAACTGCCCATAAAGAAATTTGCAGGTGATGGAAATTCCTGGCAAAAAAGGTAAGTCTGTTGTGGGACAATGTCACCAGACATATGAGGCTGGAAGACAAGGAAATACTTAATTATCAAATAGCTTATTCCACAACTGACACTTGTGTCAAGTCAAAACTAGGAGAATTAATTGCACTGAGAAGTGAGAGATGGCAATCTAAAACAATTGCATGGCAGGACAGAGAAGCAAAACATACAAAGAGGGAGCTGGAAGCTCTTGATATTCTTTTGGAATCCTAGACTTTTTCTTTTTCCCTACCAGAACTATGATTAAACTTGACTGCTGATCCAGATCTGAACCTTAAAAGCCCCTTGTGAGTAAAATTTATCTGGCAATTATTCAGACTGAAAAATATAGACATCTGAAAAGTGAACACAATTACTGTGACTTTCTTTTCACTAAAGTGAGAACACTAAATTGTCTTCCATACACCAAATAGAAAACAAATTGTGTAAATTAACTGCAAGTGGTAGGTTTCAGTTCATCCTGCTCTTACCTCCTCATCCCTTATACAGCCCAAAGTCATCCATTTTATATTTATGTCTTTATAACAAGCAAATTTAAAGATTTTTTTCACCATTTTATATAGGCAATGTTAAGGACATTGATCATAAAACTTCTACGTACAAAAGAATAAATTGAATACATAACATCTTTGAATAGATAGTTACCATAACTGGAGACAACGGTATTCTCTTAACTAGAATTTGTGCAATTAATCAATGAAAATTGGCCATTATTCACTTTGATTTTTTGGGTTTGTATACATATACATACATACAGCATACGAGGAATGCTCAAACCATGGAGAGGGCACAATTTAAATGTCATCAATATACAGATTTTATAAACAAGGTACTTCATGAGCTTTATCTGGTGTCTGATCTTGGGCTAATCCAGAAATATTTGCAGATTTTTACTTTCTGTTCTGGTTTCATGCTATGCTTGCTCATTTTTCAGTACAGGTTTCAGATTAAAAACACTTAATCTCAAAACATGGAACATTGACAAATAAATGCTTTTATCAACATTATTTCTTGTAAGAATATATAAAAAAGAAAATTGCAGAACATGTAAAGTATTTCATTGAAAGTCTCTAAATTGTACAGAGAACCACAACACTTTCCCCCTCACTAAAAGAATTTTAATCATGTTTAGAGTAGGCTATTATTCAACATCCTGAGAATATTGTGTATAATAAATTAAACAGATTTTTCTACCATGGAATTGCTATATTCTTACCTATGGCGGGGAGGGGGGAAGGCTATGAGAAATTAAACTCAAAACTTCTCATAGTTTACTTTTTATTGACATTTCTTTATATTCATATTTATGTTTATATACCTTTATATTTATTGTTACCCTATTTATAATAACTGCTAAGGTCAAGACTTTCACATCTGCTTTTAAATTTAGTGGAGATAAAATATTATTTTATCATCCTCAAAGAGAAGTCTTTCTTTCAATTTTTCTAATATTTCTGTATTTTGTGTGTTGTTTAATCATACTGGAGCAAACACTATTACGCTCTTAAAAGTCTCTAAATAGAAGAGCTGAAGTGTTACGAATAACAGCTCTGTAATTTCAGTATGTGGTGCATTTCTCATCTTAAGAATTTTATTACAAAGGTCAGTACTGAATGAATAACTTGTACGAATAAGATATTTGATAGAAATGCACAGAACCGAAACAGCTCTGTAAAATCTAAGACTGTGTAAAATCTAGGACTAAAAGAAATAGCAAGGATCATTTGAAGGATGGACAAAGGAGACGTTATTCTGATACAGTATTATAGCACTACTTGTTAGTCTGATATCATTTGTTTTTATTTAACATCAGAGTCTAACCTGTGCCATATGCAAGGTCCTTTATCTTTATAAATCTGAATGTTAATGGAAATTAAATACGACAAATAAATGGATACACCCATATGCAGGTTAATGCAAAGTTATTTAGAATGCTAAAAATGTTAACATGACAAAAAAGGCAAAAATAAAAATGTTATGATAGAAAAAATCTCATGATAGAAGGTGGTTGGTAAAATGGCATCTGAAAATCGACATCAGAAAATCAAAAGACATACATCTGAGAAAACAAAGAAATTTTGCTTATATATACAAACTAATGGGACAGCCCTATATCCTCTTTTAACCTCAGGAAATAAGGTTTGAAGTCATTCTGTATAGGTCCATGAAAAACATACTGCTCAGAGCTAAGCAAAAGTCATAAAGAATGCTAGGAATTGTTCTGAAGCGATTTCAAATGCTTATGAAGAATTTGGAAACAAGTTCCCACTATAGGACTTATGAATTCATATTGTGCTTACATCTGAAATCCATATGTAGTGCTGGTCACCTCCTTTTATTGACAAGGCAGTACAATGAGCAGGGTACAGAGAAGGGCAAGATAAATGATTCGGAGAGTAGAATAGCTTCAATAAGAGGAAAAATTTCCTATTGCCTGGAAAATAATTGACCGAGGAGGATTTTTAAAAGGTCTATAGAATCATACCTGTCAGGAAGAGGTGAATAAGGAATGATTGCTTTCTCTTTCGCATAACAACTCGGGGACAGGAGATAAATTTATAAATGGTTTTAAGATAGGAATGTTTTTTTCCACACAGTTCATAATTAAATTGTAGATCTCACTACTGAAGGACATCGTGAACTAAAAAAAAAAAAAAAAAAAAAAAAAAAGGATTAAATAACTCCATAGGGAATAAATCCCTTGATGTTAAGTATAACTGTCCAGATTAAACCATATTCATTACTGAATATGTTCCTAAATGACCAATTGAAGAAACCTACAAGAAAGATCTATCTAGACTTTCTCACAGATTTATATTTTTCTCCAATACTCTTATTATGAGCCATTTACAGGAGATAAGATGTTAAACTGACTAGTTTGACTCTGTGTGCCTTTCCTATGGTCTTAAGCTTGATAATGAATTTTTTTGATTAAGATTAGCTTGGGGATAATAATAACTGTCCTTCAAACACCTTTTTTTAATCAAAAAAAAAAAAAAACTGAATGAATATCTCAGATTGAATGTTAACAATTTTTACCTAAGAATATTAATAAATTAAAATGTTGCACATGATTTCAGACAATTCTGCTTAGTAAAGAATTGAAATTTGAGTTTGCAAAGCAAGATGATGATCTACCATTTTTAGTACAGCTTTCAATCCTTTCATTGACCTGGGCAACAGCCAAGTTGTAGTGAAAGTTACAGAAAAATTTAGGACCGGCTGATAATGACTATATTTAGAACCTGTTAGAGCAAAGCTTCTCCTCTGGCCTTATCCTCATACAATGAGAAATTTCGACATACTATAGTTCCCTCAGTAGGAGAATCTAAACTCTTTATTCTTTAGTATTTCCATCAATTTTAGAAGAACCTTGTATGAATTATGATACCACTTTGCATTTTCAGGCTATATTGAATTGGCACAGGTACATTTATTTCAATAAAGCCACACCAGTTCTTATTAGCTAAGAATTAAACCCCTCATGAGCGAGTGCCATTGTCTTTTAAATGCCAAATTAAATTAGAGTGAATGAATTGAGTCAAGAAGAGCTGCCATTTAGTATGGTACTTTTTCCTATCTGTGTAGTAAATGAAATCCTCGAAAGGATTTCTTGAAATCCTAAATTGTATATAATAAGAAGGATAGCAAAGTAATTATTTTGTTATCATAAATAGAGGGTATAATAAATTTTATTTATTGTTTTAATTCCTCTCCCATAACCAAAGTAAGGTGATCTTTTCACACAGATGGCAGAGATCAATCAGTTTTGCATTACAGCTTTGCAGAATTTGTAGCAAATTATAGAAATCATATAAAGCTAGGTATGAGTAAGACACTGCTGAACATAGACTAAAGTAACGCTAGTGCTCTTTTCTTGATCCGTCTCTAGTTATGATAAAAGGCAAGCTAAAAACAAGAATTAGCTGTGGATGTAGTGAAAAATCATCACTACTGACTTATATTTTTCATGCAGATGAACCACTTTTCTAGGCTCTCCTTTTGCTTTATTCCTTCTAGCAGGCATGTCTTAGAAGCCACCAAATACTCATTAATTCCTAGTCAGTTTCAGCTGTGGTCTTCACTCTGCTCATCACTTAATAAATTTCCCTACGTCCTAGTCCACACGTACACTGATGATATTGTACCAAAAGTAAAAAGAATCATTCCCTTAAGGTCTATTCAAAAACGAGCCTAGTCTACTGGTTAACATTGGTAGGCTACAATGACTTGGAGATTAATATATTTGGAGTTAAAAAGCAAGCTGAAAAATGCAAAAATAATAATAAATATTACTGTATTATAGAATAATCTTTGTGGGTATTTTTCATTACTGATGTTAACACTTGTTGAGAAAGTATATTATTTTGCTTTTGAGTGGAATTCCCAAGTCTAAAGTGGTGGGCAGATCATAGGAGATGCTTTGTTGCAAACTTGCTTTCAATATAGTAACTCTACAATCTTGTTCAAGGTAATATTATTCCTTTAGCAGAGCAGAATGGTTGCCAGAAGATGAAGGAGATTGCCCGTTAAAGACACTGACCACAAAGCTGAATCAGATCTTCTGCACAGCATTATAGTTCCTAGACTGCGGCAATGTAGGCTTTGGGGTTTTTTAATTTTAGCCTCATCAAATAGCCACCTAAAGTCCTAGGTTCCATAAATTCTAGCCTGACTCTAAACATTAGTGAAAAGGAGCAGTAAAATCAAATAAGTCACTTTTATAAAACAAAACCTAGTACCAGCCCAGAAAATGGATGATGAGGCCATAGGCTTTTAGAGAATAATGTGTTTGTACAATAAAGAGGCCAAAGTTAGAAAGGTTTTGCTGCATGTAAAATGTATGAATCACAGTCCTAAGTTCACATGTTAGGATAATGCAGGAGATAACATGAAATGAAAGGAGAAAAACAGAACTGAGTGAGGGGAGGATATTCAGTCGCATTCCGGCCTTTCAGGAAGATTCTTCATTAGCAGAAGCATAGTCTTGCTAAGCTGACGGCTGTCCATAAATATCTGCAATACAGTTGGTCCGAGTGCAGAGTATGACAGCTTTCAATAAAACATTCATTGTGATGCTTTGAGGTCTTCAGATTTACATAAAATAGTTCCCAAACTGCACATTACATACAGTTTTCCATCACATACTGCACAAAATGTCCTTGACATTCAAGAGTTTGCCATACATATTTTAACATGCATCACTCCAGGGTGTATTTGAAAATACCCTCCACTTGCCTTTAATAATAATGACTTGTCAAGTGGAATCCAGATCTTGGTTAATCTAACATAATATGGACTTGATGGTTTTTATTAACTGTCAAATGGAGCCCAATAGCCATCAGGAACATTTTTCCCTTCTGTCATGCATTTGTTCCCAGCATGTTTCATTTCTGACCACTTATGTAAAAGGTTAATAAACTGCAGTATTAAATGCTATTAATATTCAATATGCATGGCAAGTGAATAATTTTTCAGATTTTTGATTTTAAAGATGTTAGGACATTAATGTGGCTATTCGGTAGCCTTATAAAAGCATATCATGCTGCATGCATTCACTAATTTGAAAGCTAAAAAGTCTGTGAAGAATCTCTGTCACATTAGACTGTTCTCACCTTTATTAAAATTCACGTGACTGCTCCAGAATTCTGAAAGACTTATTTTTCCTTCATGATCTATTTCCTTCCCCTTACTTCTCTAGAAATTGTTATTGCAACTTATAGTTAATCTAACATTCCTTTGTAAACATTTTATCAGGTGTTACACACAAAATGGATATAGCTAATAAAGAGAAGGACTGGTTTTCAAATATCCATTTTCACCACTGTCGTTACAAGGCTGGTTATCAGTGATCATTTTTCTCTACAATATTGTTCATCTCAAACAAAGAAACCAACCCAAAACTCATTATGGCTATAAACAAATTGCCTGAGCACCAGTCAAGCTTACTGAAGATCCACAAGACTGTAAGCACAGAGGTGATGGAACTGATCCTGCTGTCTGCTATTTCTGCAAAACTTAAAACAAAAATATTATCGTTGAAACTGTTCTGCATTTATGTTAGTGACACTAACAGCTGAATTTGATAAAAAAAATTGAATGGAATGTAAACTGGATTGGTAGGCTGAGATAGTTTTCCTGTTCTTCAAACATGCATATTGCAAGTTCCTTTCTTTAGATTATTTAACTCTTAATTTCCTAGAATCAACAATATTCTTCACTAACCAGGGTGAAAAGAATGTTATGTTATGTATTTAGCTGAGCATTTCTTACGAATCTGGTCATATGCATTTTTTACAAATCATACTCAGATTATAGCTCAAAAAATATTTTTGTTTTTCCTTTGAATTTAACCATTTCATTACAAACTGTTAAACTGATACAAACCTTCCTTTATATATAACCAGTAATAAAAATACATTTCTTTTAAACCTGAGGTTGCCAGACTTAGGCCTCAGTGTGTCTTACTGTTGCTAAATACCAGCTTTCAGTTACCTCAGCTGTTTTAACCTTGGTCATACCATTGGCCGCTATTCATGAAAATATAGTCCAGTCAAGTAACCCCAAGGCAAGACTCCACTATTAGCCAGTCTCATTTCTTCTTGCACAGGTAGAATAAGGCTTCAGCTGTGTCTACTTATATCAGTCTACTTTCAGTAATTTGAATATCAAGACTTAGAAAGGTAACTCTAGCGGATTCTACTTACGACTAGTTGGAACTGTCAACATCAGCGTGTGAATCATGTGAGATACATGCAAATAAGATGTATTCATGCCTTTTTGTTGTACAGTAAGCATATTCACAAAATATTACACAATAAATCAGCCTCGCAATAAAATGCAACTGTTTCTCAGTAAAGTAGAAAATAGACCTTTTGTGAGTGTGTCATTCCTTATTGCTACTGTTAAGAAAAAGAAAAAAAAAAGATTTTTTTTTTTTGCTTCACTTAAGATTGGTAGAAGTGATTGATGGCTAGACTTTTTAAGGACTATGTGAAGTCAGCTTGGCTTTAGAACATTTCCGAGCTATGCAGTAATCTGTTGTCATTTCTTCTCAAAGTTTCTCAGAGGGCAGAATCATCAGTTTCCTTCCTCCTCAGCTCCTTGCGAGGAGATTTAATCGTTTATATTTGTAGCGTAGTTAAAATCCAGTGTCTATTTAAAACTCGGTCAACAGATCAAACTCAAACTATGAATGAGAACTCATTCACTGTAAGTGACTTTCCAGTCCCATATGATCGTGAGAGAGAGAATATAAGTGCTCTTACCTTAATGAAGTTCCTACTTCTAGTTGCTGCTATCTCCCATGAAACTAATGGATTACTTAACCCCCGAGACTGCACAACGCAGTGTGCAATTTTCATGCCATGCAACGCCTTAGTAATGCCAGTAGATACTGCTACGCTTCTATATTGCTTTCTACGTTTTGGCATTATTCATAGAAATTATATCTTTTTTAACTATCTCAGAAATATCACTTTAAGCAAAACTAAGACCAATAAGATATTCATAGACATGAATCATTAATGAATAATAAAATTCACCTATTTCACACGGCCGTTCAATCATCTAATTATCCATAAGAAAAAGTTTATTTTCTCCTTGAGTTACAGCTCACCAAAGAGTTCTTTTGGCAGATGCAGCAACTGAACACTGCCAATGACATTCTTTCATATACCAGATGGAAAAGAAAATCCTGAAATGATGCTTGGTAGAGCTACAATAATTACTTTGTTATAGGATGGGGAGGCTGCTTTGTATTGCGTCCTATTGTGTTATTAATTGGTTTTCACCAGCAGAAAGAAATCTAATATTGCAAGGTGCTCCAAATGCAATGTATTTCCATACATTTTGTCTCATATTATCACAGAAATTGACTTTCAATTATATTATTTACAGAACTTGTTGCCAGCTTGTGCAACCAGGACCTATCTCAGTGCTAACACCCCATTTAACTGTCTGAAATGAAGACTAAGTCACAAATTATTTTCATTGGCTACTAAACTGTTAAAAATGAAAAAAAATACAGGAATTATAAAGAAAGGAACTATAATTAGTACAGAACTTGGTAATACATGTATGAAAAGTATTTAGGATTTTCTTTGAAAGTATGTCTGTATTTTAAAATATAAGATTTTCATCTTGGTAGAAGTTTTCCTATCTATAAAAATTTGTTTTCACAGCAAAAAAAATAGTCTAAAAAATCAGCAAAACTGGGTTTAGACAAAATATAGATATGTGTATAAGCCAGCTTTAATGATTTTATCTGCTCAACTGTTCCAAGTCTCTGAGCATATCTTCTATAACACAGAAATTTCCAGAACACCTCACAGTCTCAGAGTTTATAGTCTTTGTTTAATTAATCAAAGAATAATACTTTAACCATAACAATAGCTTAATTAAAGTAAATTCATTTCCTTAAACATAATGAAAGTTTTACTTTTAATAAGCCTAGGACCTAGGATGCAGGCTCTGCTATACATTTGGGAGCTCCTTGTGTCAGAATATTTCCCTCTCCTTTTGCTCTGTGCTTAAATAGTCTGCAATTCACTGGCTAGCTCCAAATACTAGGAAGAGCTACTTCCAAGAGGGGGAAGTTTTTTGTCTCGCTCTGAGCCTAATCACTTGCGTTGAAGGCAGGTGCATGTTTCCATGTAGGTTAATTCAGGTGAGAACAGACCCTTGCACTTGTTATAAGTCACCTGTGCTTCAAGTTACTTGAGTGCAAGCCATTTCTGACCTGGAAGCTTGATACTTTAATTTTCTGTATGTTGAGCTCTCATGAGGAGGGTATAGGATCTCAGGTGTAACAATGATAATGTGACTACACTGTTTTTGGACTAAACCTAGCTGAGATCTAGCTTGAAGCTGGGGCACTGGGAACTTGAGTGTGCCATCAAGCACTGTGTGAACCACCTTAAGTCTGTGAGAGAGGAAGAGAAGAGGAGGAAGTAAATGCTGTGATGGACTGTGTTATTTTCTAGTAACAATCACTAGCACAGCATCTTCTCTTACTTAAATACAGAGCAGCTCTTTGAAGTCAAGGGACTTATTCCTCTGTGCTGTAAGTGATTTACTCCGTATTTACAGTGGCAAAATAGGAAGAAGAATCTTATCCCCTGTTCAGAACTAAGAATTTTCAATTTCTAAAATTATCGAACTAGTTTTTTAAACAGCACTTATTTCAAAGTTGTGATAATTTTACATTCAAACTCTTGAGAAAGCAACTGAAGCTGCTAGAACAGCAGGATGGAAAAAGAGCAATTACTATTCCTTTCCTCTGTTCCTACCTCTCCTATTGTAAATGGGCTTTGTGCTAGGAGGGGTGAATTTCTCCCTTACTGAATATATGTATAGACTTTTAAAAACTGAATAAGCTGAGCTTAGCTTAAAACAAAATTGTATTTGTGCACACCTTGAATTAGTAATGTAAATATTTTCAAAATAATAGCATTATACAATGACCATAAGATACTCTAGAATGAACACTCTGTGGTGCTAATTCATGCCTAGTTGTACTGATGGTGACTTACCCATCAGCCTAACACACTAACTATGAATTAATGCAGTACAGTTTATGCCCTACTGTATCTTATTGCTTAATTAAAAATGAACCAGTTTAATAAACTGGAGAGATGAAGTTTCACCCCCTACGTGCCTGAATGAGTCTTTGAGTAGCACAAAAGTCGCTTTCAACTTTCCTCATTTCAAGCTTCTCACAGTAACCCTTCACACAGAGATCTGTTGACTGTTCTTGAATACAGTTGTTTCTTTCGCACTGTGGTAGTACAAGTATTTACAGGATAATGAGCTGTGGGCATGCCTGGATTCGGTACCTCCACCTGTCTTTTAAGCTGCCATCCTGCCACAATAAAACACCTCGCTGGAAATACACCCTAAATAAGTATTTCTGACACAGCAACGTAATTTTCTCTCAGTACTTTGCAATGAAACAACACTGCCAATGACAGTGCTTTTGGAGCTGCAGCTTTCAAAACAAACAGTATTTTTCCCACAGAATTGTGTCAGGTAATATATGCTTGAGGCTGAAGGACAAAATGTTGCATGTGACAGTAAAGTTAGTGTACTTGATACAGAACTATTCTGAATTTCACATGAAATGAGATGATACCAGAAAATGGTATACCTTAAGTAAAATTAATATTTCTAATAAATTTTAAAGATAATTTTATGTAATTAATAAAGATGTTACTTACTGTCAGTAACATTGCTTTGTCATGTCTTAATACTTTTAGAAGCTTATGTTGACAATAATTATATTATCCTAAATGATTCATTGACCACTTAGACATTTTACTGTTTATGTTTGAAGAATTGTTTTTTGTAATTTTCAGGAGTCTTTCATCTCCATTTTAATAAAACATTACTCCTTACAAGTTATATTTCCTATCCTATCCTATCATCTATTTCTTTAATGTTCCTTCACTTTAATTCCTAGGAATTAATAAGAAGAAGTTTCCTGGAGTATGTTCTACAACTGGGGAAATGAGTTACAGTACACAGTAGTATCCTTATCCATCCATTCTCTAAGAAGTACTCAAGTATCAATATGAATTTTTTAGTCCTGTATTGCTGCTAGTTAAACAATGCTACGTAGCTGAACTACAGAGAGCAGGGGTAGGGAAAGATCTTGAGCCCATGGGGCCACTTTGCAGAAGTGCAAAGTCAGTTGTCATTTTAATCTTTGAAACTTACAGCATCTTCAGCATAAGTGTAATTTTCTACGTATATCTTTCTTCAGTAAAAGGCTTATCCTCTTCAGTGAGCTTACAAAATGGCAGATTTATTTCTATTATTATTGCTCCAGAATGAAACTTATCACTACTTTTATAAAATTATGAGCTCTGTTTGTTCCTCTATTTTTATTCTTCTAACTTTCTATTGCTAAAAGTCTATCATTGAATAATGCATGAGTACATTATCAAAACTTTTTGTAATGACTCATGCGGAGTAGAAATATCTTTCTTTATTTGCCTAATCAGTAAAACACTTTGCAGTTCACTTTCCTAGATTATTACCTCTGGCATGTGTCAGAATATTTCCGGGGCCTGGGAATTTAGCTCATAATTCAAACAGTGCAAAACATTTGTTGCAGGTAAATGATTCCTGTCTATCTAAAATATTCAGTAAAATTTGTAGACAGGAATTTGATATTATGACAGGAATTTGATATATGGTCCTGGTTAATATTGGAGTGCACAAAATAGAAACTTCATTTAGTTAGTTGTAGATATCTGAGGGATAGAGACTTTGGAAATAACTAGATTTGAAAAAAGTGTCTAGAAGTTCATAGAGCTCCCAGTGGAGCGCTTCATAGAAAATTTATATGCTACAAGTTGTAATTATAGTTGATGCAGATATGGACATAGGGGAGTTCTAATCTGTTTTCAGCTCTTGATAACTTTGCTAGACTTTAGGCATTTGCAGTGAACTGTGTGCTGCATCACTTTGATTGTAAATTTTGATATAAATGAATCCACCATCTCCAAAATGGGTTTGGAGGAAAAATAAAAAAAAAAGTTTGTACACATAGAAAAAGTAGCAGAAATGTCTCTTTAAGAGGTAGTAGCATTTTCATAATTTGAATGAAGTCTTTAAAATAGATAGTCCCTCACACCAGATCTGTGCCGCTTAGGATATCTGTAGATAGCTTTTCAAATTACAGCCAGGTCTGTTTACTTAAAAAAAAAAAAAAAAAAAAACCATGCCACACTTTAAATCCAACAACATATTTGACATGCGTTCAAGAGAAACTCGTTGAAGTTTTGAAGTTTTGCTGCTAAATAGTCTAAGTAGGTTCAGAGAGTCCAGACGTTTCCTATTTTCTGACTAACTCTGAACTGCCAAAGAAGTAGTCAGCCACAGCCAGAACTGGCCTGAGCATGATGGACTGATGAGTACAGACCTGGAAAGTAAGACATATGATTCTTCTTCATTTAATTATTTTTTGAAAGTTTCAGGACAATGAGGGAAGAAGGAAGACTTAGACGGTATAAAGTTAAAGAATTTGTGGAACAAATGACAGCGTTGTGGATAAAAATCAGGTATAACAGGTACCATGTTATTTGAGAGAGAAGTAAAATGGTTGAAACAGTGGAGAAGAAAGCTATTTACTGATGAAGAATTCAGAAATGCATTGATGTGTAGACAGGGGAAAAGGGAAGAAGTAATATCCAAGGGGTTCAGGAGAATGAGAGAGGAACTTGAGGGAAAATAGGATTATAAGTCAGGAAAGGTGGGGACAGAAGTATATTTTCTCATTTGGCATATTCCTGCCTCCAGCTGCAGCTGATTGCAAAAAGTCATAAGATGCTACATTATTTTGCTGCCAGAGAAAATTCTCTAACAAAATACATTGCTCATTGCTTTGTCCATTCCCTACTGAGTGTTAGTCTGCATAAGACAACAGCTTTCTACTGTCACGTTTTAGTTCATCAACTTGGTTTACCTAACAGTCGGGACCCTCATATTAATTCCAGATATGAGCATTTTTTATAGTACCATTTCTAAATAAATATCATTCATGTTATAATTTCTTCTTTCTTCAAGATTTTACTTTTTAAAGAAAATTGCACTCAAAAATCAGGTAAAGAATTTTAAAGCTGACCTTGAACTATATTCCTTTGTCGGTTAACTTTTTAACACCGACTTCCCACTGGAAACTTTCTCCAGCGATATAGTACTAACACAATATTTTAAAAGACAAAGCAGCTCTCTTCTTAAAGAGCACATCTTCACAACTTAAAACAAAACAGAATAAAAAAATCATAAAAAGAACAAGATGAAAAGGTTGAGAGTTAAGCAGAAACTAATCATTGTGACAGAACAAGAAACTTCAAATGTCTCTGAAATCTTGAGCTATTTCTTGAGAGTTTTAAGCCTTTTTTGGTGTACTGACAATGTTTTAGGACAAGAGCAGCTTCCTTTCCACTTGAGACAACTTCCAGCAAAATGGCAGCATGTAATTTTGACTGTCAGTGATTATAACCATGCAGGAACAGTCTTTGTTTTTAAAACTTTAAAGTAATGTTTTACACAGGCAAGTCCTTCAGATTTGCAGCATAAAGGATACATGAACAGTGAGTATGCTACTCTTTGTCTGAAAACTCATCCTATTCCAAGGGATTAAATCAGTGGAATTTGCCAAAATATCTGTGTTTCATTTTCAGCCGTTCATCAAAATAAGCAATGGTTGAACTGCAGGTACCTACCTAAGTGTTTTTTACTTCTTCTTTATAACATTTGTTTACGAGAGCTTTGCAGAAATCTAAGAACTGTGGTGTTCCTCTGAAAAAGTGAAAAACTCTACCTCTCGGCAACATTTAAGCAATCCTCCAGCAGTGGAAACAAGTGCGTTGCAGTTAACAGTCCAAGAAGATATTTCAAACTTGGCGTCACTGCCCAGGCATTCAGCCAATCACTTTGTAGCCTGAAGGTATAAACAGACAGACTATACAGGGGATTTAGAGGACTACTTGAACTTCAGTACAGTAGGTATAGAGAACACGGATATAAGGGACAAAGAGGAAGCTGTTGCTAAATAATCTGCCTCAAGGAAAGAGTACTGTAGATCAGTGACTCCTTTTACTTTTTTATTTTTCAATAATTGCTGCCTATCAGCAGTGAAGAAGAAACAGTACATTCCTACGTATTCCTTTATAACATTTTTCACAGGAACAATTTATTGTAGCATTTGGAAGAGTATTTCCTTTCTACAGTCACACAGTTTTTTTCTGGATAATTTTATAATGACGTTCACGAGTACATAAGTACTGTACAGACTTTCCTAGTAGATGGCAAAGAGTTGAAAGCTTGCTTTCAAGTGAAAAGCAGTGTGTGTGTGTGTGTGTGTGTGTGTGTGTGTGTGTGTGTGTGTGTGTGTACGTGTTTGTATTTTGATTGAATATTATCTATGCTGTGACTTTCAGAAACATAGATGGGGGAAATCAGATAAAATATTGAAAACATTTTAAATATTATTTTCTAATGATGTGCTAATTTTTTTTCACAGGACAATGGAAGACTCCTGTGTGCATCCTATAGCTCATACTCCTATTACTAAATGCTTAAATCCATATATCTCTTTTACAGAGAAGGAGACACATTCGATTAAGCTGAAGCTTTGCTATCTATGTTTGCACTGCGACATATTTCATAATATCTTAAAAACAATAAATAAAATTCTGCACATTTGCTTAATATTCAGTGAAGTATCATGAATCGTTACAAATAATCAATAGATAACATTTGTGAAAGACAGGACATCTTGTGATAGCTCTATATAGAAAGAAAGAAGGAAAAAAGTTTATTAAATTTAACATTGGTAAGGATTATAATTTAAATCAGGTAATTTAAAATGCTTTATTCTTGCCAAGAAATTCCTTAATAGATTATTTTAAACCTAAGAAAGGGGATAAAGAGTATGATGATAGAATTTTCTTTGGAAAATTTATTTTTGCTTGTTTCACATCTTAACACAGTGACACAGTACAAAAAGTGATCCTTATCATGAAAGACTGGGTAAAAATTTGGATGGGAAATACGGATTTAGCAACGTACGAGAAGCTGTAGAAGGTCATATGAGATGAGTAGGTGCCATCAGAACGTAGTAATATCAAGATGAAAAATGGTCTGGGCTTTCTTATTCATTACAAATTAAATTTTTGACAGCCTAGCTGATCTACAAACATAAAGACGACTACAAAACTATATGAAGCATGGAGGAGCTCAGAAGTAGATGCACACTGATAGCATTCAAAGATTCGTAAAAAATACTTCATCCTTTCCTTTTAGTATTTTGAACAGTCGGAAATTCTGACGAAATGTAAACAAAATTTACGGGTCACCTAATTTATTATCTTCAAAAAGCTTTATTTTATTCAAACAACTTCCTATTTATGTCTGCATTTTTATTTTGCTCTTGCTTACAAAATGGTGATCATAAAGTCTACTTGATGTTATGAGTTTGTTTGTCATTTTTTCTTGAAGGAATCTTCCATGGCACTAAGATTGAGGAAGTGTTTATCCTTTCTCAAAAAGAATCACTACCTTCCCTTAGCTTTTAGTCGTTACTTTGAGTTGCTCCTTCACATTATTTAAATGTAGCTGCCATTCCATTTTAGGTTTTAGTTGAGTGTTATTTTCACTTTAAGATAACAATTCTTATTTAATCACTTATTGCTTTCTAGTTCTATTAAGTTTATTTTCATTTGATTTTAGCAAGCAGTGTTAATTAAGTTTTATTCAGGTATAAGGAACTATATGGAGCTCTTTAATTGTTTCATTTTAATATTCACTCAGGAAATCATTCCTATTTTTGGAGCACTTCAGTGTATACTTAGTATTAAGCACATTTTTAAATTTCAGCTGCAACCAGCATCTAATTTAACTTGTGACTGCAAGGTGAGAAACTGTGAATGTGTGGATCAGTGTTCTGGGGAATTCTTGAGTGCTTTGTTTGCTTCCCTGTAATTTCAAGTATTAGCATTACAGGTGTGCTAATATACTTGTATTAAGATATTGATTGGAAGGTAAGAAGAAACTCAAGTTTCGTATACGAAGAAAGCTTTTTACAAGTATTTTCAGTTAGGTTTTTTTTTTTTTTTATTACTACTATTTGGTATACAGCCTGTACATATATTGTGTATTGTGTTGCAGAGGTAGGTTATAATATGGCTATGAGGAATAATGACCCTTTTTTATTCTGAAAATGAATATGTTTTTTCAGTAGTATTTTCAGTAAAAAGCTGTCAAACTAGGAGAACTTGAGAAGCTGGAATATGAATAAACAACAAACTAGTTAGGAAGAAAAAACATGAGTTTTTTTCCTTTGCTATATAAGAGTAAAAAAAATACATACTAAACAAATGGAATTAAGAAAATCTACATTACAATGGATATTATAATAATATACAGTGTAAGAAATATTTAAAGACATACAGAGTCTATTTTATGAAATGTAAATCTTGGCATTATCACAGTGAGCTATATTTCATTATTTAAGTTTTCTGAATGCACTTTTTTATTAAGATGTGTTTGATTTTAGACAAATTATAGATATAAATTCAGCTTTTTACTCTATTTCATAATGAAATATAGAAACCTAGAATACTGGAATTATAAAGTTAAGTAAAAGTGTATAAATATTATTGTAATTTTGACTTTTTTTTTCTTGTCGTTCCATTGGTCGGTGAACAATTTTTTTCTCCCTCTAATTAACGGCTTTTGACCAGTACAGTAAATTACTTTTCATAAGATAAGAATAATTATCTATCTAGAAGTCTATTAACATAGATTATTGCCAGACTCAATATGTTCAGACTACAGTATATAACTTTAGCATACCTTTCCTCTCCTAAAATCCTAACGATAGAATATAACTCTTCTTTGCATTACACTGATGTCTGTGCTTAAGCCTATATAGATACATTTGGTATTCTAGGAACAGGTCATTGATGTTGAATACAGTGTATATTATTTTTCCTGTTAAAGCATAGCAAATAATAAGAATAATAAACAAACAGAAAAAAACCCTTGCAAATATAGTGTTAGACTGTAGAGGCTAACAAACAGCATGAGGAAAATTAGTATGATTAAACTGTAATGAAAGCTAGATATAACTACCTAAGGATGATATAAAATATTTAGGAGTATTAGTGTAATATTATAATAATCTCTAAATGCTGACATTGCTATTCAGTGGCATTCTTGCCTAAAGCAAGGCTTTTTTTTTTTTTTCCCAGAAAGTGTAACAACACTTTTCTGGAAGTTTTCTCTTTTTCTTTAGTGAAGATGTCAATCCAGCGCTTCCATTCCTTTATTTTTTGGAATTATGTTCACTTTTAGCCTACCATTGCATAAAATGCAACAGAAGTAATTGGTTCCTAGCTGAAAGACAAAATGCTTTATGTATGAAGCTGTACCAGCCTGCACAGTTGGATGGTATTGAGAATACAGTACTACAAACCTTGACGGTTTAGTGAACCTGCCCATTATGAATATAGGAGTGGTTCAGTGGGGAAATATTTCTTTGCCTGAAATATGAAGGTATTGCTTGGACTTCAGAGGACTTGCATTAGTACAGATAATGAAGCTATAATAAACTTGAGATCAAATTAAAAACACAAGACCAAAACGTTCAACAGTGTTTTAGATCATTAAAATTAGTTTCTCTGCTATCTTGTATATTTGAAACTACTAAGAAGTCTCAAGGTCCTAAGCACTGATTATGATATGATTAAAATGAAAAAAACATTGATTTTTCAAGACTATGGTAATATACTTTATTTTGTTGTAAATGTAATTAAAAAAAAAGATGAACGCATCATTTGGGATGACCTTATGACAATGGAATTTTTTTTTTTTATTACCTAGGTAATAAAGGTGGAATCTTTCTATTTGATGATAAGAATTAGTGAATAAAAGATATGTTTTTTTCCAGAGATCGCTATGATCCTTTTCTGCATTTAAGGGTTGTGTAATTAATCCATATAATAAATTTGATGATTTTTTTTTCTCTCTCTCTAATGTCAATATATTATATGTAGCCTTGATTTTTCCAGTATATGTACTTCATAAAATAGATATAGTACAGTAGCATTTGGTGAATTCTTTAAGTTAATTGTGTGGTTGCAAGACCATAAGGTTAGAAGTGACTACACAGGTGAAAGCCAGTGAAAAAATGAAATCCTACATAGGTAAATATACATACATACATACGTACATATAAATAGCATTTTTCTGAAGGCTCAAATCAATATTTAAAACTATATGTGTGTATCTATATAAATATATATATTCACATGTACATGCATATATGACATGTGTGTTTATGTATGTGTGCTACCTGAAAGGAATTACTTGGACTCTTTGCTCTTTTTTGAATTTTTTTTTAAAAGAAAAAGGGAGAAAGAAAATTAAGACTGAGATTCTAATATGGGTTTTCACATAAGTAAAATTATGTTTTCAGCACAATCCTTATTAAAAGCATTTTTCAAAAGACAGGCAACAGAAGACTTTTGTAGAGAAATAGAATATAAACATATCTTTCAGTGAATAAATATTACTAAAAGTAATCAGATGGAACTTAGGAGGCATGGAGAAGGCTAGATAAGCTTGTGTCACATTGGTACACAGAATAGGAAGACTCAGTTAAACTATATTTTTAAGGAGGAAAATATCAGTATTTTGATCTATAATATTTTATCCTTAATCCCTTGAATTTGCTGAAAGTAGCAAGTCAGTTTTCTAACAGCTAGGAATGGAAAGCTTGGTGTCAGTGTGATAAGAACAACATTTTCTTAGGGGGGGAAGTGACTTTCAAAAATGTTTCACAGTTGAATAACCCAGAACAGTTTCAGAGAGAGTGCATAAAAGAGAGTCAGAAACCGGAAGAATTGTTATTGACTGTTAGGTTCATTACAATTAAAAATCTATCTACTTTTTAAGTTGCATGCTTTGTGTTACTAAGTAGAACAACACTAGCAAAATAATATTCAGATGCAAAGTCACCTTGAACTGGTATGACCAGATTAACTAGACAAAAACTCAAGAGAGAGCTTATTTGTTAACATATTTTTTTCTGATTTTGCAGCCCAAGGACCTTTCGAAGTGTAAACATTAAGCTTCTGTTTATAATGAACTGGGATGTTTGTTATTGAAAACAGTGAAATTATATTTTTATCCTAACTCTTGAAAGATAGTTTGTCTCTGAATAGTGCTTATGAAAGGATGTTTTCTATTTGCTAAAAAGTTTCTTCGTATTTCTTATTCAACGTTATACCTATAGACTGTGATAGCAATTCTGTAGTGCTAAGCTACATAAATTTAATTTTGTCTTTGCATTTTTTCATGTTTCCCCTTTTTCGTGTCGGATACTATTAATGAATCTCTTTCTAAATACAAGTACCTTTCTTAAATCCTACTAAGACATAGAAAACATTAACTGCATTTTAAAAACTTTAATAGTTCACAGTAGATTAATCTTCATTCATAACTAGTTTCCTAATAGCAATTGGAAATTAATAGCATACTTTAATTAAAGTACAATTATAAAACATTGAAAATACACAATGCTTTCATACAAAGTCCTGAAAAAAATCAAAGAAATATCTATATTCACTTTCAGAAGTTTCACATTTCATTTAAAAAAATTAATCAATTTGTGATCAGTTTTTAAGAACTGTAAAAATATTATTAGACCACTATATAAGAGATTATATTATATTGAAGATAAATACTTTTGAGTAACTGATGCAATACTATTTCTGCGGCATAACCAAGGAATAATCTTATACACTCTTTTGCATGCAGTAATTTTGTATGTCCTGCATACAGCTATATGGCTATATACTTCAAAATAAATGTGTTAAAAGTAGACTTTCAAAAATAAATCATAACTTTTCAACCTTTCCATATTTGCTGACAGAGCATACTTTAGCTACACTGTGAACCACTGCAAATCAAAGTATTGTGTTAGCACTGCGTATGTTAGATGAGCACTATGCGCATCAGGAATATAACTTTTATGGGAACATACCTGTATCTGCTAGCTTGGAATGTGTATGTAGATAAATCCATCATCATTCTTCAGACATGAGTGAAATAGGATGTCTAGGATGAAAACCCAGCTGACACTGAAACTATAAAGTCTCAGGCCTGGGCCACAGTTGTTCTGGGCGGGTGTTTCCTCTCATAATAAGCTTCCTCTCCGTTCTTGTAGGGTTAGAACTGAGTAGACTAAGGTTTATCTATTTTAAATTCAATTATTCTCCATTGTTACTAAATATTTAAGTAAGTTGTGAATTTTTCCCAGATTTTTGTTCCACATTACAATGTTTCCCTTTCCTGTGCTTCCTGCTTACTTGCAGGTGGCTCTCAGTTCTCAGATTCCCCAGTGTTCAAAGGCTTCAACAACAATGACAACAGCTAGCATTTTAAATAAATACAGCTTTAAATTAAGTGCTAGTCTTTGCCTGCTATCCTATCAAAAATGTTACTACCTTGGTTTTGTGAAGGCAGTAGTACTAAAGAAATTATTGAATGCTAGGATCTGTTAAAACTTAAGAACAGAATTATATCCCATAAGTAATAACACCACAGTAATTAGCTTTTAATGACAAGTGGTTGAGAAAATGTTTACATCTACATATGTGTATATACCGGTGTCTACACATTGTTATTGTGCAGAGTGTTCAATTACTTTGGAATAAGAATTATGCAAAAGTGAATGGTCATAAGCAGGCTCCTTCCCCTTCCCCATCAAAGAACAAAAAGAGACCTTGATTTGCTCCCACAAATGATCAATTATTGCTACAGAACTGAGTAACAAGCTAATGAAGCTGCTCATATCTGACAGTCTAGTGGAACTGTCTTTAGAAGTAAATAAAGGTCTGCAATGTAAACAGTAAGCTGTGCGGTGTCACTGCTTCAGAACCAGGTATGCAGAACTGATCACAGACATCCTATTGCATGTGTAAGTACTGTCTGGTTGTTATTAAACAAAATTGTACCTTAATATTTAGTCTAAGTTTTGCTGCTTGCTTTTGATTGTTCTGGTTACTCATCCCTGAGGACTGGCTGGTAAACAAGCAGATCATCTGAAAATATCCTTAGTAATTCTGTGTTTTGTTTTGTTTTGTTTTTTCCTTTACTCATATCTTTATGCTTTCTTTCCTTGCTACCACTACTGTATGGTCAACAATCTGCTATGCAGCAATGACTTGAAGAGGAGGAGGGGCAGCAAATATCAGTTACCATTTATCCGTACCTGCTGATAAATACTGTACTATCAGTACACTTAGCATTTACACTTGTATTTACTATGGTATTTAGCAAAATGCATAGTGGTCTTTCTGTGTTATGGGCTTGGGCTTGGTTGCTATGGGTTTGAATGCAGAAAGTGTAGCTCTGGGCAGAAACTGAGGGAGCAGGTGTATCATCATGAAAGATATGAGTGAATAATGAAGTGAAGGGTTTTGAAATGCTTGAAGCTGGTGTTGATTTAAACTGCATGCGCAGTGAAACTATTGCCTTAAGTATTCAAATGGCTAATCAAATCAAATTAACAAAACTTTTCTTCTTTTCTTTTGCAGGCACTTCTTTCAGGAGGTTACGTGATATCATTATATCATGAGCTGAGTAATATTTTCTTAAGTACTAACTTACATTACTAAGGCTGCTATAAAATAATGTCATGTCAAAAATAAATAAAAAAAACCAAAATTGGTTGATGAAATCTCAATTCAGTCTCCTTTCCTTCTGCTTAGAGATATCATTGATTGGTGTTTACAGAAAGAAAAGATAACAGAATTCTGCTTCTCAGTACCTTCTACGAGTTTTGATAAAGGAACAGGACTCCACTGAGATTTAACTGTTACTATGGTAAAATATTGTACATTCATCTCATACGTGGCAGTATAATCATTCCTCTTTACAGAATTGGTTTAAACATTTGAGAATGCACATCATAAAGATCCTCATATGACACATAATGGAAAAAATAGCAAGAAAAATATCCTTTTTATCCTCTTTCACTTAAATGTTAGTTTGTGGCTTGTTACTTGACTTCAGTACCTAAAAGTGTAATTATTTAAATTGAGGCTTATGTCTTGGTAGAAGTCAATCAGTATGGAGCAATTCCAGGAACTCATAAATGAGGTGAGTGTTTTTTGGTAGAAATGAGGTAAACATCAGTAGAGTAATGAGTTTTTCAAAGGCTTTGGCATGTTTTGAATGGGTACTGTTTTCTGAGAAGTGGTATGTCATGACACAAGCATGCTCATACACACACATATATATGTAGATACAAGACAGATATTTTTAATTTAAAAAAAAAAAAAAAAAGGATTCCATATCAAGCCAAATCCTTGCAGTAGTACTTAAATGAGACAAAAGGGCTTCTGAAGATTGCAGGACATAGCTGCATTGCAAGAACAGTGGAACTGCTATTATAGTAATAACAGCAAATAGGACAGAGTATGTTTTCAGTTTTACTTTCTGTGGTTTGGCTTCACAAAATTCATGTTTTCTGGTAAGCAGTTGCTGTGGGTTTCCCAAATACATAAAAAAAGGATTGTAGTACATTGTTCTGCTGCATAAACTATTTCTACAGAATTATTTCTGTGTCTACAGAATTACTACTAACATAGACATTCATTGAAAAATGATAAAAATGTAAGTAAATGATAAAAATATTCTAAACATACTCCTAAAAACCTAAACCTGGATTTACACTGATCATTTAAATGCAAAAGCTCTATATCCTATTACTAATCTTTGATCCATTCAGTTATTTTGTTATTAACAACCTTAGGAAGAAAAAAGAACAACTATAAAACTATTGGCTCTTCAGCTTGTCAGTTTTTCTGTCAATGTATACTGATGTCAACCGGTTGCAAGAAAGGAAAGGACAACTTGAAGACCAGATGCCAAGTAATTTGAGCTCCCTGTAGTGAAGCGATTATTCCCTTGGAGGCACTTATCTTCATTATGGCATGAATTCTGCACGAGCTTCAAGTGTACTTACTGCTTTCTATCACATTACTGGCACTATAGTTAACACTGTGGACATAAATTACAAAGGAAAAAGACTGACACAGTCTGTATCACATACACAGAAACTAATAGACCACCCTGAGAATGGCAAATTCCCAGTGCTGAGAAAAACTGCAGTTTCACAAATTCAAATATGTCTCTGCCTGGGAGGAAAATTACATATAAGAGCAAATTCTTGCATATTAAAATAACCAACACTTGGAAAAAAATATTGTTCAAGACATACATAACGATACTCGAGGATTACAATGTTAAATGAGGAAATATAATCCCCTAGGAGGAAATAATGCAATTCTGAACTTGTCAACCATATTTCTCATGACAGAAGGTTACGTTAGAGTCACTGCTTTTCCTTGCTAAAGTGTAATCAGACTCTACCACAGGCACCTTAGCAATTGCAGTTACGTACCGTTATGTTTGAGACTACAGATACAGGAAATGTTTCATGTCTCTGGTGTGAACGTGATATCCTCTTATTCACAAAGATGTATTCGTCGGATACTGCTATGAATAGCTCACATTAAACACAGTAAAATGTGATGAACTGCTTCTGAGCTTATTATTTATCATGACAGGAAACACAAGCATCTTGCTAAGTCTGTTTAGTTTATGGTATTCTCACTCAAACAAAATGTATTTAATTATTTATTTATTTTCCAGATTGAGCAGTGAACACTATAGGATTTAATACAATTCATTGATTTGTACACTGATTTGTATTCCTGGGTTTTTAAGAAGCTGGCATTTTTATAAGTGTTTTTCTTCATGCATTTTTATTTAAATCCCTTACAGATTCTATTATTTATTGGTAAGGAGAGGATACTTAATTTGTGTGTGGCAACTAACCATTACAAGGCAGATTCCTAAATCCTTTTAGAGCAGCAAACATGCTGCATGCATGATGATTAAGGCAACAGCTACTTCACAATCCCAGTATTAAGTCCCCTGAAAGTCGAAACATTAGCACCATGCATGAAATGCAAAGGCCCTCAAACTTTTGTCTACTGAATTGTTTTCAGAGCTGGGAGCAATAGAGCTGGAGAAAGATAGAGAATGTGAGAGTCAGTGTAACAGTGTAAACTGGAAAATTTAAGCCTGAGTTAACACAACTGCTACTGAAGCTTCTGGATCCCAGTTACTACTTCTGTGCTGTGTAGGAGATCCATTGCTCCACCTTAGGAAATAGGGCTGCACCTGAGCGGATAAGGCAGCTGCCTACAGTTGCCTGATTATTCAAAGCAATGTTCAATTCAAAGATGGTTTGAATTGAGAGGTAGACTGCTTTCTCTGCCTTCACTCTGAACAAGCACAAAAAAAGTATTTGTCAATACAGGTTTAAATTACGTCAATGTTTGGGCTGTCAAAGCTTAAGATTTTTGATCAATATCTGCTGCTATGGACTCTGAAACATATTTTTTCTCTTCCCCTCTTCTTTCCCTTCTCCAACATTCAGCCTAATATTTTTATTTTCTGTATTCCATACTTAAACTGATTTAAACAAATTCTCTTTTAGGGTGAGCCCTCTTACCTTCTCTTCTCTGGAAATGTGTGATAGCTTCACAATACTTAAACATAATAGGAAATTTCATAAACTAACAACATTCTAAAAAACACAATATTCTAGTTACTAAAAGATACATGAGAACCATTACAAGAGGACTAAGGCAGAAAGTGAAAGACAAAATTTTCAACAAAAAGTAACGTAAGACACAATACATGGGTAGCAGTACAGGGGAACTAAATCAAGATAGACATATCAACCACAGTTATGGAATATAAATAGAGAAGGATATTTTCCCCAGAATCCTACAGTAGCACTATGGAAAACCTTGAAAATCACTTTTTGTTTGTCACCTTCTTACAGTCTGTGATTCTTTCAGAAGTTGTATAATGCTCATAGCATTTTTTTATAATTTTGATTAATTATAACAGTACTTGCATCATTTGCTATTAAACCTTATTTTAAGACAGAGAATATATAAATAAAACATAAATCTCTGAATACAAAGTAACAAAAAAATAGACTAGAGAATAGCTAAGATTCTCCTCTCAGAAAGAGAGGATATAAGAGTGAGAGGCTCTTCATCCCCCATATACTCTTCTCTGTCAAGAGCTAAGAAACTGGAAGCTAGAGACTGCTGGGAGAAGGGTGGTATGAAACAGGGAGAGAGGGGGAAAGGGCAGATACCGCAAGCCTGAATTAGAATAGCGTTTTTATTAAGATGCTCTGGAGAACGTAGTATAGAGTGGAAATACAGAGTGGTAATACTTTGCTTTCTGATTCCTCCCACTTTCCCCTTCCACCCCTGTCCTTTTGAGTCTTTCAAACTGAAAATGACTCAGAGGTCAATTTGCACTTCTAGATACTTAAATCAGCAATTTAGAGATGAAAAAAAAAAAGTTCAAGCCTGTAAGTCAAATTTATTCCTTATTGACTGAGAGTCTGAAAAAGCCCTTGCACATATTCAATTTTTCCAACAATATTTGAGACAATATTATTCAGACTTTTTGGCTTTTATGAAAAGGGCCAGCAATGGAATTATATATATTACATAAGTCTCTTTAAGGTCTCCAACTGGGCTTCTATGAGATACATAGTTTTTGTGCTTGTAATCTGGAAAACAAGACTATAGAGTACACGTGAAAAAAGGTCCACGAAGTGAGCTTGCATACTGACCCCCTGGTCTCCACACTACTAATGCACTTACAGTCTGGCTTTGCTTTGAATGAGTTCATCTAGCTCCTGTTGCGTGCAAGTTTACTCTGACTTTGAGCTGCTGGAAGAATCATCCTTGTCATGTGGGAAGGTTGGAGCAGAACACACAGCTACACAAGCTGCTCTTTCAAATTCTAATTTTGTTAACCTAGCAATAAAAAATCATACTTTACACTATTGCTGAGTTGTGGTTGTAAGATGTGACAAATGGCAAATCAAAACTCAGTGCTCTGTGTCTGCTGGAGGGGAGGGTAGACCTGCTGTGGTGATGATCATATGCAATGTCCTTAGCCGGAGGAGACTGTCCTGCAGCAACAGCCAGCTCTCAAGGCTGCATTCCTTTAGTGAGCAATAATACACTATTTGTGGTTTATGTTTATACCATTTGGGCTTCTGGCTTTGAAGGCACCATTCTGGAGACAGCTCATTTCAAAGTTAAAATGAAAAGCGTGCACCAAGCTTGGCTTCCTGCACTGTCCATAATCCTCCAGAATAATCCCAAAAGCTTGGGATGCTCAAAAGCTTTCACATGCTTTTGTGCCAAATCCCAAAGAATGTAAAATATGCCTAAAGCTTCATGCCATAAAAACACCGTACTAAAAGGCTGTATTACAGCCTTCAGATTATTTTATGCACTTAGAAATGGAGAAAAAATCCCTCTTCTTAGTAAATAACTGAATCTTAGTGCCCCAGAGGTACAACATAGAACCTGAGGAGTTCAAGTGTTTTGCAGAGTAGAAAGAGATGCCCTAAACATTGTGGACAGGAGTCAATCTATGTCACTTGACGTCTGCGATGGGGACATATCTCTGGTCCTCTTTTATTTAACATTAGAGACATATCCAGTAAGTCTGATGTCATAGATTTTGCAATGTCTCTAGGCAGGATCTAAGACTTTAATTTCCCTGTGGCTTCCATAACAGCTGAGATTATTCTGCAAATATTGATCTTCTTGTTTCTTTTTGTCTTGGTGATAATATCCTTCCTACTCATTAATTATTCCTTTTGCCAATTAAAATTATACAAATTAGCAAGTATTTATAATCTAACACAGTTAATAGTCACCTGATATCTTAGCTGTCTACTCTTTGTGTGACTTCCAAGATTAATAGCTACAAGCATTTGCAACAAATGCTCACTTTTTTCTATTAGTGTTTACACTACAATGAGCTTGATGTTCTATTGATCTGTCTCAGCATAGTTGCCAAGAAGCTCTCCACCGAAGCAATTTCCTGTAATTGCAGTTGTACTAAAGAAAGAGAGAAAAATTGATCACATTTTAAGGGAATTAAATTGATATGATATTTTAGAGATCCTAAGTATATTGAATAACTTATTTATGGGAAAATAAGTTCACACTGAGGGCTTCATGATAGGAGGCACATGTGTCTGCTTACAGACAATATTGTTATCACCTGTGTACTCAAAAGTCTAGACATCATTTGTTTTGATCCCTTTGGTATCTAAATAAATCATCCCTAGGCTGCAGTCAGCCATGACCAAACACTGAGACTTAGATCTTTCTCTTCACTGTGGCTGAAGCACTACACACTTTTTCAGAAGTGCTAAATACTAATCTCTGATGTGGACTGTGAACCAGCCCTAGCAAGTAAAAATGAATACATACCTCTATTCCTGACTGGGCTGCCCACAACAGGGTGCAAACACATAGCATGGAACAGAGAATGAATAATGTGAAAAAATGATCAGAAAGCTCCAGCACACTGGCTAACAAATATGAGCTGAGGTAAGACAAAGGGTGGGCTGTAAGTTTTCTAAAGTATAGACCATTCTTGAAAAGAAGAAAGAAATAATTTTTGTGGATAGTGTTTAACGTGTAGTAAGTTGATCTACAGTAACTTAACACCACTTGCTTCTGGGGAAACTAATAAAACAACAAAGCACCAAATTAAAACCTTTTCACTATAGAAAATGTTGAGTAAATATAACAAAAAAAATATATTTTCCTTAATCTTTAATGGAAAAATGTATAGTTTGGTAAAAACTGCAAAATATATTATTAAAATAGGAAATATGTTGACCAAATGACCAAAAACAACCATGACATCTCTTAGAGAGTTATGGTGTCTCAAGGGAGTTGTAGTTCATGTGTACCGTGTTCTCCTCCACTGGACAGCTTCCCATTTGGATTACAATTTCTAGCCTACACCCCAAACATCATTATTAATAAGAGCTGAGAGGAGGGTACAGATCAACAATGGCAGTCGCATCACTGCAGTTTGTCACAGAAGATATGAAGCACGGGCTACAGGGAAGAATAGTGGAACAATAAAAACTAACTTCAACAAAAACCTCAGCTTTCTATCAAAAAATCTCACTAGAGAGAAAATTTGAGAGACATCTCTTTAATACATGCGCTTATCTAAGCCTTGTGCCCGAAATCACAATGTAACCCCAAAAACACAATGTTATGCTCCTTTTCAATATCCAATGTTTGTGAATCTTTTCACAAACTGAAATGCTGTCCATTTTGCACATCTGTCTAGAGGGGTTTTCAACCTTTATCACAGAACCATATATTGTAAGTTTTTTTTTAAATTTGAATGAATATATGTTAAATAACTTGAAAGCTTGCCTTGGAGTTAGGATCCTTAGTGAATAAGTCTTTAAACTCCCTTGAAGTGTTGGGAAGAAGTGGCTTCTGGAATTAGGAAATCAACCTTCATTGACCTTCCAAGAAAGTTCATTGTTCACTCTCAGAGTCCTGCGAATATTTTGACTAAACCTTTGGGTATAAATTTCATCCTGAATATGCAACCTATAACAAGAAGGAATGTTTTTTATTCCATTCCAGCTGTGTTTATGATCTTGGCACTCGTATCCATAGGAAGATGATTTATTTTTCACTTATTTTCTCTATGCAGTCTTTATTATCTTCCTGTTTTTCACCTAAACTTTATATTCCCTGCTGTAGATAAAATACTATTTTTATAGCTGATTCTTTGAATGTAATACCTACGGTCCTTCTCCAGTGAAGTGTTTGCTGTCAAGAGGAGTCAAGGACATTCAGCTCTTCACAGGATCAGGCTTTCTCTTAGCTCTCAAAGGCAATGCATTTCTTAGGCCTTTAAAATAGTAAACAAGTGCAAATCAGAGGGAGATAAAAAAAAAAAGAAAAAAGTTTAGTTAGGAATTAGGTACAATTAGAGGTCTCTGCAACTTTTTCTAAAACACTTTGCACATGAGAAGCGTCTAGACATCATTAGCACTAGCAGATGTTGGCACTGACATGTCTGAACTAGTCTTCCTGGCATTTTAGTATCATTTTTTCTTAAGCATGACATTTACATATTCTGCATTGTCATAGCAGTCAGCCCCTCCCATCCAGATCCATAAATCATGCTCAGGACAAGGCTTTAGTTGTCCACACAACAGTTCTGTGCCTTTTCATGTTGATATATAGCATATTTGCTGTCATTGTTGATTAAAACTTCACAACTGACAGGGCATTCTGACCTTTGTGCTCGTATCTGCCTGACAAAAACTTATTTTAATCAAGAGCTTTCTACTAATTAGTTCCATACATATTTAATTCTTCACTTCATAGCAGAACTTAGGGTACTCTAAGGAGATCCATAAACTTTAAAAAGATAAAAGCTATTGGTTCAGAATTGGAAAAAAAAACAATAAAAATAAAACAATTTTCCTTCATTCTCCTCTCCCTGATTAAAAAATAGGCATATTTAAAGAACTGAATAACCTCCAATTCTAATTCTTTGCAAACGTATTGGTATTCAGCCAAAGTAGCTGCACTTCCTTAAGACAGTTTTACCACACAGAAGCCTTTCCCTATATTTATATTTGGATAGCTCCACTGAATATATTGGAGGTCACACAAACGAACAAAGCAATTCAGCACTTGGTGCAATGTCATTATGAGGAGAGATCTATACCTGTTTCCATTTAGTCATTGGCAATATTTCACATTAGCTTTACTAAGCTAAACCTACTGTTTTCCAGTGCATTATGTGTAACAGTAGGGAACATTAACAAAAAGACTTCCATAGACTGAGCTCAATAATTTTAACAGTAAGAAATACTTCCTCCCACCAGTTTTATATCAGCACTGCAACTTTTGTTGCATGTGTTTCAGTAGGTTCTGGAACATAAAAATGACTTCAATGTCTAGCTGTGCATTTCAAGTGAAAATGTCAGCATTCCAAGAAACATGGACTAGGTCTCTCTCATGCAAACCTTAACCTAATTATAAAGACATCAGAATACTCTCAAACTGTCTCTTTGACACGAGAATTTTTAAGACAGAAATGCTTCTGTTGGATAGATTAGGAAAGGAGCATTACAGTAAGCCTCTAAGTTTCAAGAGATAGGAGATGCATACTCAAATCCTTCCTAGATAGTTAGGGGTTTTAACTCTGATGGACTAAATACAGACTAAATACTCAGGCTGCTGAATAAAAGAAGGAACATTACATATCAGTCTGTATGTATTTTATGCTGGCCACCATCGCTTCCTTTAGCATATATATAATAAAAGAAAATGATCATCTTTTCCTTTGTGGTATGAGTCTTTTATAAGTGGTCTTCAGTCCTTTATGACAGGTATGTAAATACCATGATCTGAGAATATTTGTTAGACCAGGATCACTAAGGAACCCTGTGGAAAAGAGCTTTGCTCCTGAATAAGTTGAGGTTCTATGCAGCTGCTATGCTTCTCAGACAGGGGAAGGCGTGCGGACACAGAGTACCATGCACGGGAAGAACTTCAGCCAAACAAAGATGCCTCAAGGCACCTTCACAATTAGGTGCTGAACCTGCTGAACAAGGAAGTTTTGGACTGTAATATTGGACCTAAGTGACTGAAATTCTGTTTTAGGGTGACTAAATCCTAGTCCCAGATTGTCCACGTAAGGCTTTATTTTTTCCACAGAACACATTTCTATTCCATGAAAGGGCATATCTTTCATCCATGCTTAATCGAAAGTTTAGTTTACTTCGCTTTGTTAGTTGCAAGACAGCAGGTGCAGGGAGAAAAGTGAAAGATGGACTGTATTATTGTTCATTGTGTACTGGCAGTACACCAAGGAAGAGTGATTAAATAAATAATACTGGAAGCCAGCTGCAGTAAGCACCTTAGGCAACAACTTCTAAGGGTGCACTACAACTCCTAAGTAGGCCAGAGTCTAGCATACAGTGTTACATTATTGTGACTAAATGCAGACACAAAAGGGTTATGTCCTTGTGAAGGCAAAGTAGAAAGGAAAAGCAGGATAAAAATCCAAAAGCTATCCTTCAATAAATTTACTCTAGTGGTGAATGTCAGAGGAAAAAGAAGTACTCTAAACTAAATTTTGATAAAGAAGTAGGGGCAGAGCTAATAGTATCACTCAGCTTATCTTTCTCCCTCCTGTTCGCCTGCCTCTCTCCCCTTAGTCTTCAAAACAGGTTTAGAAGAACAACTTCTTGTATTTATTAATTACCGAATTCGGTCCATGCAAAAAGGATTTTAAACTGAGGCAATAAACTTATACTTATAACTACGGGTAATATAGTCTCATCATTGTTTGCTGCTACAAGCACATCATGAGATGGTGGTCTGCTTCCATTTTGGTTGCATAATGGTACCCCTAGTGTTAGGTCATTTAACAGTGGCAAGGCTAAAGGTACTTTCTATTACTCCTTTTGGTCCACGCTCCACAACTCTTAAAAGCTCTGAAAAAAAATGCATCAAAATTGCAGCACTGCGTCTGGAATGCGTGCATTGGTTGAGTAGCAATTTTGACATGCTTATGGAGCATAGTGCCTTGCTTTATTGCATTTTGGAGTATCTTTGGTGCATCTTATATCCACTGCCCTGTGTCATACCAAAAATACTGTTTTGCTCTCCCTTTCCCTCTAGTAATTTTCGCATATCTGGCCTATCATCGTAGTAAGCAAATTAAAGGATGTTACTTAGGATTTAATTTACAGGAGATTGGTTTTCACTGTTCATTTCTTGGTTGCCTCTAAAATTCTTGAGATACTACTTTTGCTTTCTTAACGACTGTAATGAGAAGTTAAGGTTAGAATCTGAACACACCATTTTGTTTAATTCATTAGTAGTTTCATTTTGACCAGATTTGTATAGGACTTGGGAAGGAGAGAGGAGGAGATACAGAGAAAAGAGTGAAAGGGGACAGGAGGTTAAACTATTCTAGTGCCAGCTGGGCTGAGTCAATAAGCTGAAACAGTTTGAAACAGCTGGAGCTAGTTAGTTAAGGACTTTTAAAAGGAACTGTCTGGAAGGCAGATTAATATCTTGTGGTATTATTTCAGACTAATATCTTATGGTAGCAAAGTGGGAGAAAGGGGATAGGAGTGTTTTTGACTAAAAGCTCTGGGGTTATAGAAATATTTTTTTTCTTTATGTTGGCTGCTTTCACTGTTCATAGTTTAATATTCTCAGTTGCTGAACATGAAGGAGATGCAGAAGTAGATTCTGTTGGTCTGTATAGTCTAGGTGAATGGCAGTCTAGAATACACACAATCAAGAGATTGTTTAACTAGGATTTGATTCCTGCCTCACCTTTTTGATTCAAGGGAAAGGATCTTTCAATGTATAGAACAAATTTAGAAACTCAACATTGTCAAATAAATTGTAGGATATTTCTCATTTCTTACAACCTAGTTTGTTGCTGATATGATTTCTTTGACCCTTTTTTCTGTTCATCTTGATAACAGAGAAACATCCAATTGATAGCACACAAAACTAATCTTCAGGTGAAATGTTACCCAGTTAGTAGAAGTGAGACTCAAGGACAATGTGATAGTGATAGTCACAATAAAACATTTAGACTTTGTTTTACTGACCCAGAAACAAAATGAGTATAATTGTAACTATACTAACAGGGCCAAGAGTTATCAGATTCAGATTTGAGCTCGTTCTTGCTACCTAAAGTGAAAATAAAACATGTTCTAAGCTGCTATTATTAAAATATTAAAAAAGAGAAAGAGAAGTATTTAAAAATTCACAAGAAATAAGTCCAGCTGAGATGTGCCCAAAATCTAGGGTGAGATATGAGTATGCACAATCTCTCTGTGTCCCCTCCTCCTCTCACTCAACAGACTGCAACACTTGGTGAGTGACACATGTGCTGCAGCACATGTCAAAAGATTAATTTAGATGCACCCAAGGGGAAATCAGGAAGAGGTTCCAACACGGGGTCCTGTAGGACAAGAAGTTAATTCCCCTAACTAGAACATGAGCACCAGTGGTTCAGAGATGTCAGCTTGGATCTTCTTAATCTTGTGGATCTGATGCTTCTATTGAAAGGAGGCTTTATTATGAAAAGCAATAGAAAGATTTCAGCTCATCAGCTTTAATGGAATTGATCATAATGTTTAAAGGTCATGCTTTGTCAGAAGATGTAAAGTAATAGTTCTGACAACGTAATTTTGAAAATTCACTTGAGAAACCATTCCAGTTGTATTTCAGGTACAGCTAGAATATGATCCATTTCTTATTTTAAATATGTAGGATAATAATTCTGATTCATTGTACCAGGTTGGCAGAACTGTAGGGTCACTGCTTCTTCTCAAGAATAGATTATGGCACTTTGAATTTCCATAAGCATATATTGTTACTGCTATGCACAGCCTAGCTGGCATGATAAGAAAACTGTTGCAGGGTGTTACACATAACTTTGAACTCTATTATGTCTCTTCTTTGGCCAGAGAAGATACAAATTGTTCCTTCTTCAGTATGTATAACATAGAATATCTGTCACTTAATTAGGATATGGCAAAAATTCCATACAGATGATAAAACATCTCCACTCCTCAAGTTAATGAAAGAGGGATGGTCGTCTCCAGCTATGTGGAAAGATACCTTCTTTTTGATACTAGTGAGATCGTTTTTTCTTCCAGTCAGAATAACTCCTGTCCTTGGCTTGCTGCTGAAATCTCCGCAACAGGATGTCAGAAACTGCACCGTAGTAGGATAAATCCATGCTTCATACCTTGTAGGTAATTTGACAAAATGTTATCAGAAAACAAATATTTTTAATAAAAGGAATCTCAATTCCTAAATAATAACAATAAGAAGAAACAAATAATAATAAAGATGAACTACCTGACTTAGTGTTCCAGTTTATTTTTGCTTTTACTTTCAGAACAGCAATGTACTTAAAATGATCTACACGATTTAAGAGTCAAGGAGAGAAACAATTTAACAGCATTCCCAGACTCTGAAAGCCTAATTAAATACTATTTTAGTAATGGTCCTAATTTAAATAGAATTGGTTGTGTGATGTCTCTAAATCTTTAGACAATATAAACTTCCGTTCCTTTTTATAAAAAGGTTCAGAGTGGAGATTTCGTGCAGAGATTTCCTGCAAATCTAAGCTTTTTCCTCTTTTTTTTTTAGTAGAAATAATATTCAGCCACTGGCCTGAAGAGAATTAGCATTCTTGAATAGATATTCTTGTGGAAATTCACAGGAGGGTAGAACTAGTTACAGCAATAATGACAGAATTTAAATTAATTTTATCAATAATAGATCTACAAACAGCGAAATGATTATATTCTAATAATTTTCAAATTTGGTCTGATTTTTCAAATTTTTATGTATAATTACATGTGTGGTTTATCTTTACAGATCTGATTTCATATTTATTCATGAATATTTTGCTAAATTGTACCTTTAGCTATTCTTTGGATATACAGATTGATTTGTATGTTCACTTACACTGCCTCCACAGGTATTTCCAAAATGGAGATGGTCGATGAATGAATAATCACAAACACTCCTTTCTTAAACTAAAGCTACAAATTGTACCCTTCTATTTTCCTGTCACTCTGCAGTAGATTGAAGAGAGCAAAATGGAGAAGAAGGAAAAAAATTACAGTTATTGCAAAGCTTCTTTATTGTTAAACAAGCTGTCCTAGAAAATAAAATCTGGATATGTGGCTATTTTTGCAAAATATTGAAGTTTCATTAAATAAGTTAAAAACTTCAAGTAGGATCAAATATGTAAGCTCTTTGTTTAAAATTCATCCTTCAAATGAGAGTTGCGAAGCTATTAGCTTAAATCTTTATGATTTATGGAAAATTAAGACTATTCTTTAATCTTTTCAAGTCATAATAATAATAACAAATATTAATGAAAAACAGTTAATAATATTGCATAGTTGAGTTTTGTGTTTTTAATAACCATCCATTCCCATGATGGATACACTTTTTTGATTCACAGTCAGCTGATAAATCATAAGCACAATAATCTATTAGTACATATGAAAAAGTTAGTCATTGTACTCCTCTGTTACCTTAAAGATTTATTTTTATTTAATTGTTTAAATGAAATATGAAGCTAAACCTTCTCCACGTATTTTCCAAATTAAGAATAACACATTAGTCTTATAGCACTTTATAACAATTCTATCAGCACTGTAAGCTAATCAGCTAATCAATTAATTTGAAGGAAATTCATATGACTTTAATAGCATATTTGAAACAGAAAAACAGTGTTCTAGCTCAGATTTGGACAGATAGGATGGATTGTTACCTCAGTGTTATTCAGAAATTGTTCTCATAGCACATTTGTGGAGGAAGATGTTGAGGTCTTAGTTGTGACTCCTGCTTCTGAAAAGTCAGAAGGCTTCATTGTCATTGCTTCTGTATCCAAGCTATGAATTGATACAACTGATCTAGAGTTTCCTGTTGAAATAAATGGGACGCTGTTATGATTTAAAAAGGAGACTTGTTACTCATGTTTGTGAAACCTTATTATTTCCCATAATTTGTATTCCAATTTGGCTGAGGCATTTCTGTCCAAATACTGTTGATCTGAATATCCATTTTCATGCTTCCCATTTCTTGCAATAAATGTTTTCATGAAAATATTAAGCTATTAAATTGGCTCCTTTCATAGCTTATTCAAGCTCTTCCTTAACACCATATTCTTGGCCAAACAAATCGTGCTAATTCCCCAGTAAGTATACGATATTTAACTCAAAGTGGTATGGTATGTTTAGTCTTCTCTTCAATAGAAAAGCGAACTCTCAAGAACAGTAGAATTCTTTTGCAATTTAACCAGTGGCCTTAAATTTGCTGACTACCTGACATTGCCTGAAGTTCTCCAAATTCTTCAACCCAGAAGCAGTCATGCCAAGTTGTCTGTAGTAATCTCCCACCTTACTGAAATCATATAATTGCCTTCTGAACACTTTCCAAGCACTGCTCAAAATTGTCTATTGATTCATGCTTAGGGTCAAGAGCCTACATGTTGTTAAGCTTGTCTTTGCTGAATTTGGGAACCATTGTTCTGTACTCACCCCCACTTTGAAGTAGAGCAGAGCCCACTGCACCTCCAATAAATTCTACTTCTTCATTGCACTGTTGATATTTTCATGCTTTGCACAGTTCTCAGGTCAACAGATGCTGGTTAAAATCATCAATTAACACAGACATAACCCTTAAGACCCTTAACAGTGGAACTTTTTCTGGATGTTCTTCATCAGAAAGAGCTTCAAAATATAATTCTACAACTGGCATTTTCCAAGGCACTTTAAATAAGCAAAAAATCCTATTTCTGTCGAATTCCAATAATATTTCCACAATTAATTCTCCTCTACTCTTTCAAAAATCCTATCTTAAATAAAAAAATCCCATCTAAAATCCCACCTTTTTAAAAGAATATGTAAATCATTCTCTTAACTTTTACTTGGTGGCTGGGGGAAAAAGAGGACATTTATTTTAGATGGATTCTGTTGGGACTTGTCACCTGACTCTAATATTAAATGAGATCGGATGCTTCACAGGAAGGTGCAATTGCTTCTAGTGAGAGCAATTCTGCTCTCCCCAGGGTAAAACCCCCTCCCTTTTCTCCATCAGCTAGTATTTATCTTGTACTCTCTAACAGGAAAAACTGTTTTGAAAATTTAAGAGAAAAACCTCTCTAGTAATATTCTTGTTTGTTGTTGTTGTTGGTTTTTTTCTTGTCTGTGTGTATCTCTACCTTTCAAGTAACTTTCAGCTCTTAATCTGAGTGTTATTATGTGACAATTAGTTAATTAAATCACTCTATCTTAGGTAGAACCATCATCGCAAGAGTGACTAAGTACATTAATGAATACATTCTGACAAGATACATAGAAAGCCTATAGAGGTAGAATCATCTATATTTTTCACATAAAGGACTGGGGCACATAGATGCTCACTAGCCTGACTGAAATTAATGGAAGTTATACACCTAAGTACCTTTGAAGATCTGGAACAAAGAGATTAAATGACTTGCTCAAGGTCACAGAGTTTGTCAATGAAAAATCCAATTCCTGAAATCCACATCCTCCTGATTTTTTACCACAGTACTTGTATAGGCCCTATCTCTCTTTGCTTTTTGAAATAAGGCAGATAGAATTAACAGAACAGTCTGGGTAATATTGTACTGTTGACCGCTGAAATAATGATAACATGATTCTTTACACCATTCCTTTTGTTTAGGGGCCGGTGAGGATAGAATTCTAAAAATATGCAGTCATAACACACATTTTGTTATGCTATGGATAGATGTTTAAAGAGCTTAGGGTTTCCCTATGTATGATGTCAGTCGGGGGCATAATGGCAAAAGTAAAGAAAAAGCTATGGCAAATCAAACTGAACACTCAAGGTAGAGAGATAGTTCAGAAATTAAGATTTACAGTCCTTAACACTCCATATCTTAAAAGTGAACACACTACAAAAATTCATCCTGTGTAATAGGTATAAGCAGTGCTGAACTTACAGTAGGAATTCTACTACATGACTGAGCACATAAAGAGAGAACAATCCATGCACTCCTTAAAAAGCAGAGTATTTGAAGTGGGATTTTTCACAAGTCTTAAAAAGCTGGGCACTGAGGTCCTACTGGAATTCAAGGGAAGTTGGATTTTTATGTAAAAGCTCAGCTATAGAACTCCATTCTGGAGTCCTTAGTGAGGCAGTGTTCTCCTCACTAGAGAGGCCTGAAGGACAGCTTAATAATGTGGAACTGGAGCCCTTGTAAAAGTGTTCTCTGCAGCAAATCAACTGTTCTTCCCTTTTTAATAACCTCTTTCCATCTCTCTAGTTCTTTTATCACTCCAGCCCATAGCTGCTATAAACATTCATGGATTTGATCTCCCCCAGCCCCAGTAAAATTTGCTATTACTTTTATTCTTATGGAGCTCAGGAGGAAACTAATACCCTAAGGCATTATGTTCCACAATATATGTGGAATATGGGCTGAACCACCAAAAGCACTCAAATCTGAGTTCTGACTCCCCATTCTTGTGCCTTACCCTCAAAAAGATCTTTGCTTTCTAAGGTAACTTCTAAATTACTTGAATTCTTGTGCCCAAAGCCAATCTTGATTTATGGATGTGTATTCTGGGGCTCTGTAATAAGAAAGGAAAATCATCCAAATAACAGAGGATTGTGGATAGACCAGACTTCTGAAACGACCAACTTAAACAGAAAAATAAGAGATTAAACAGAGTAAAAGCAAACGCATTCCTTGTGCATCTCCAGGGATACAAGGTAAGAACTGGCAAAACTTAACATATCTGAAGAACAATTGCATCTATATTCAGTCAGAATATCTTTTATACAGTTCATTTTTTGCAACCGCCTTGAAATTATTCTAGTAATTACTATTGCTTTTTTTCTGTCTGATTTACCTTTTTCATGAAATATTAACCATTCTGATGTCCTAAAATCAAAAACAAAAAGAAAAAAAGCAGCCTTGTACCACAGAGCAAAATATGATTGCTACAAGGGCTTTGCTGTGTGGTTTTGTTTGGTCTTCTATGCTCTCCACACTAAATATTGAATCTTTCCTTTGACTGCCTCATCAATCCTTCAGAGGTCTTATTTCTGTCATGAGCGGATTTTTAAACAGTCTAAGTAAATAATAATAAAACTGCCTGATATCATACTCTTACAGAACAATTTTCACAATTTCTAGAGTACTTTATATAGGAGTTTATCAGTTTTTTCTGATTTTAAAGACAGAGAAACTAAGATGCAGAGGAGTAAAAAGACAGTATTAGAGCCACTCATATGGAAAATAAATCAGCCAGTTTTTTGTTTGCTTTTTTGTTTGCTTTCTGCATTGTCACAATAAGTACGGTTAGATAGGCAACTTGTAGGTTATTCTACAAAGTCATTACATATGCAAAGAGACTGGGACAACTTAAGAATAAATCAACTTTGTGCTTAACTGTGGTGGATTTTGCAATAATTACATCTCAGATAATGATTCTCAGAATCAGCCTTTGATTGGACAGATGTTGGCAGATAAAGGTTCAACTTTGAGTTGGAAGACTACCTTGATGTGATCTTGCACAGAATGTACTTATGCGTAGCTTCCTGTTTAAGGAAAAAAATAACAATAGAATTTAATAATTGCTAAAATGTTTCTTTAAATGATATTCAGACATGCAGAAGTAAGGCAAGTGAAGGAAATAGGAAATTTCTCTTATTTCAGAAAATTACAGGTCTTTACTCACAGAATGTAAACAGCTCATATATCTCCCTGTGTGCTAACATATGTCATCTAGTTCATTGAATTAATGTGCTATAGCACTTTTCAGAGATTTTAGAGGCTGTTCAGTCAGTCTAGCTTAAGCAGTGGAGGTAAACTTCCTAACAGGTTCCTGGTCTTCCTCGGCCACACCGCTTATATCCATGCTGTCCTTGAGAATGGTTCATTTTGACAAACAGATTTCATAGAAATCTCTTGCTGTAACTGTGTGTCTTTATCCATAGCGTTATTGGTTGTGGCAGTCTACCCCAGAGCTATTACTGAACTGATAAGAAATGTCCTTATTAAAAAGTGAGCGAACAGAACAACAATTGTGCAATGCTTGCTTTGGAGAGAGAAATGAATTACCTTAGCAGCCACTCATCAGCTGGTGCAAATGCCAGTAGTCTCACAGACAACCAAAGCCCAGAGCTTTGACCCCTTCTTCACAGATGAAGTCCATAAGATATTCCCCACTGGCATTTCTGACAGTTGATTTTCTAGATTATGTTTGCATTTTAGGTCATATGCTTGTTAAGGTGAAACAATAACATAATCACACAAACAACTATTTAAGAGAGAGTAAAAGTTTTTATTTTAATATTTTTTCTTATGAAACAGAAAGAGCCTTTAAAGTGATATACGTGAGAAGAAGCCTGAATTCAGAAACAAAAAAGAAAGTAAAGAAAGAAGAGGTGTTGTTTGTCCTTAGAAGAATAAGTCTGATGAGATCTGCAGTTCTATAACTTGATAAGAATTAAGAAAATAAAAGAAAAGTAATTGGAAATGGTTAAATACTCTAAAATATGTTGCTGTAAATAATCTACTGAGGAAAGTCTATTGTCAGCACACTAACTGATGACCTTCAAATTACCTTCCAGATAATCTAATTACCCATAGAATTTATCAAGAACTAAGCTTCCTTTTAAATGAAAAGACCTATATTTTAATCTCGGTAGCTGCTAAAAGAATACACACGCATTGCTGGTTAAAACTTTGAATTGTCAATGTTACAGGATATCATATAACTGAAATTATTGCTGAATAGTTTTAGGGTCATTATTAGTATTCAAGAACGTTAGACATGATTTATCTTGCCTTTTAAAACTGACTAAAAATAATTATTTGCATTTCTCATACTCTCTGATGATGAAGTCAGTAAAAGGTCATGCCTTATCTTCTTTTCCAATTAAAGCTTTTTTTTTTTGTCAGGTTTAGTAGCAATACAGTGTAACTAGGAAAAAACCCACTTAGAAATATGGAAGACAGTGTTAGAATTAGAAGTGTCAATTTCGTGGGCCCTTCCACAGATTCTTGTCTCATAATCCAACTCTAAGCATTAGCTGCAGTTTCAGAAAATGAGGGAAGGAAGCAAGGAGTTTTGACTGCCTCTACCAGGAACTTAAGCTAATTTGGAAATAATCAGACCAAAGTTAACTGCCCTTCTGAAGAACTTCTGCTATTGAGTATGATCCTTTCATTTTTGTGGCCTTGTGATAACAACAACAACAACAACAGCAGCAGCAGCAACAACAACAACAACAACAAACAGTAATAGTAAAATCTACTCTGATACTTCATGAAAAGATTGATTTCTCACCTAGAAAACAAAAATAATATGTGAGAATTGAGTTATTTAGGATCTTTCTCCTTCATTGACCACTACTGGCACTTTTAAAGTGCCTTGACACAGTTCTGTTCATTCCAGGACTAAAAGTATATCTGTGGGTTGGTATTAATATTGGCTATACTAAAGGCTGCCCCTTAAGAACTGAGATCTTAACTCATTAGTTACCTTCAATCTCAGTCTTAGTGTAACACTGAGTTTATCACTAATATTCCATTACTCCAATAGCAGAGCAAGAACACGAGGTCCAGGTATACCAGAGATGGAAGGAGTGAGTAGAAATGATACAAAATAATACCAAAATTGGTATGGATATTAACTTAGACTTCACTAACCCTTCTCTTACTTTAATGGTCTCTTTCATTTTTTGTGTGGGAGAGAGAAAAATCTTTTCCCAGGCAGATATATTTATAACGGACTTTACTTCTGAAGGCCAAAGCTTCTCTTTCCTAGGGATTTGAAAAAGTACTCAGGACGGTTAGTTCCCTTTCTCCTGCCCTACAGAAGGACGAACACAGGATAATCTTAGTTTTGAGAAGCTTAAAGGGAAAAGCAGTGCAATGAAGGGTATAGGCACGCATATTCTAGAAAATGCTGGTGTTTTACAGGCACCAAATGGCCAGTGAGGTACAGTGGTGCTTCTGCTGTGATTTAGTTTCAAAATCCAGACAACAGGCTTTTTCAATAACAGATTATCTCCAGCAGGCACGAATATATGGACTAAAAAGTATAAAATATGTTTTGCATATCATCTCTACATTTGTAGTTGGCTAGTGAGCCTTTCCCGACTTTGGAAAATGGAAAATTTTATATCACCTGGGAAACCTAGAACCTACAGAAACTTCAGCCCAGCCTGCAATTATCATGGAAAATAATGATCCATTCTGCATACCTTGTGAGGTTTAACATCTTGCTAAAAGGCTTCTGATACAAACCAAGCAACATGACTGTGAAGTTAGTATTGAAGGTTAAGGTCATTTGCCAGTTGGAAAGAGTAAAACAATTTAAGAATGAATAAAGTTTTTTTCAAGTTACATTCTTTGCAGTGTTGAAAAGAACAAGAATACCAGTTACATCAATGCAAATGAGCTTGTGTGAATAGATTACTGAAAAGTCTTAGAGAAAGGTTTTGCATCTTGTTCTGCTCACTACATGGCCTCTGGTGCATGGTAGCCTTTACTGTGGGATGAATTCCTTGTACCAATTTGAACATCAAAAGACCTGTCTTCTGCACACATAAACATGCCTTTACGTTCCTGTTTCCCTTAAAACATCACTGTCTGTACAGGTCATAGTTAGGGATTATGGGGAATCTTTCAAAGCATAGTCAATTCATTGATAAATATGGACCCGATTCAAAAGACCACAAACTAGAATATTAAGGGAATGTGTTGATGGTGACTTCTGTTATCATGCATTTTCTGTGGAAATAAGCTTTAATGTAGTATATTGCAATCTATTCTAGTCAAAAAGGCTGGAAAGCCCTTCAGTTCTACATTGAACTGAAGAAGAATCATCTTCACAAGTCCTATTTGGGTACTCATTCCATGAACAATGAGGTTTGCACCTCATCCAAACAATGAAATGACTGATAATCAGTCCAACTAACTTAAAACCCTTCTCAGAAGCACTGAATATCATCAATTTATAACTGAAAGTGGGGACACCATACTGATCTGTCAGAGGAAAGATGGGAAATTAATGATACCCTTCAAGTTTAATCCTTATTCAGTGACCAATGTCAAAAGCACTTTAATCAGTGAGCTAGAGAGTTCAAGACAGCTACCGAGTTTGTGTGTCCAGCATCCTAAGTAAAGAATTGACTTTATGTTTACAGCCTCAGGGTCCTGTCTTTTCTTTCTTATAGCAGACTTAAAAAGACCTATTGCTTTGGATTTGACTTTCCTAAATAATTACTCTAATGTGGATAAAATGAATCTATGGAGTTTTTCAAGAGAAAGGAAAGAAAATAAAGACTTGAAAATCTGTTTTTTACTTTATTTAAAATTGCTTTGCCTCCTGATGTCCAGTTTTTTTTTTGTTTTTTTTTTTTTGAGGAGCGACAGATAGTTGAAGTGGGAAAAGAAACTAAAATATTTAGATAAAATTATTTTTTGCAATATTGTTTTAAATGTAAAACACTAAGAATGAATTCATTTAAAATAATAATTTTAATAAATAAAAGTGGGGTTAGTAAAGAAGCTTACAGTAGTAAAGACACAGTACAGTGAGCTGAAAGCTGAAAATAGAGTAGAAATAAAAAACTCATCATTTATCTGTGCATATGGAAATTTGGAATCACTTACCTGTATATAGAGATATGCACAGACAGGTAAACCTCTGTAATGTATATGCATATAAAGATATACTCTATATATAAATTTCGCGTGAAAAGAAAAGAAGCTAGAGATTTTTTTAATTTTTTTTTTAAATAAATGTACAATTTTCCCTTGTCTGAATCTTCATTGCAGGTGTATCAAACCCTTCTGAAGACGTATAAAGAAATGCTAAAAGAAAAAAAAGTTACACCAGAATACTTTTTCATTGCCCTTTCTTGAGTTTTCAGCTTTAAAAATGCTCATATGATTTCACTAGGATTGTACAGCAGTTTTCAATGGGAGGGTGGGATTCTTACACCAATATTGTGCACTGGTTCTACTCCAAGTTTCATTATTTTTCTAAAATCTTATAATTTACATGTAGGGTGTATGTGAAATATATCAAATATTTTAATTATGTTTGAGTAAAAATATACACTCTTTGGCTAATCCAAAAAGCGGATGTAAAGGAATGTGTCTATAAACTCACATATGGCTAATTTTTGATGCAATAAAAAATGCAGAAATATACAAACTGTGATCAAGTCAAAGATTGTGAATAACCTCAAACCAAATAAATATTTTAAAAAACTCTTCTATCATTATTTGTGCTCACAAAACAGCAGAAAATTTACTTCAGAATAAATCTATTTTGATATAAAAATGTTTAAAGTTCTAATTTAAATTCTACAGACAAAATATTCCCACAAACCCAAATTATTTCCTGTTTTTTAAGTATTTAAAAATATTTTTAGTGCTTAGCGCTAATCTTCATACTGAACCAGTTTCTAAAGTCAACTTCACAAAAATCTTAAGTGTGGTAGCTTCCAGATTTCCGTTAGAAGAGGACCTTTTCAGAGTAGGACAACTATGATGGTAAGATAGGACAGGAGGATATCATCTGACTCAGTGTGAAGCAATCGATAAACTGTAAAATGCAGATTGGTGAAAGGGAGCTGATGGAAGACCTGAGATAGTGAGAAACAAGTTTAGAGAGAGCATCATAGCCTGATGGAAAATACAACTTTGTGGCCATTCAGTGGCATTAAACATACCTGAGAAAGTTTTTGTGTTCAACAAAGTTGCAAGTTTTGTAAGCTATCAAAGCCTGTGAAGAAATGATGCATGACTCTTCAAAAAGGGCAAGAAGAAGCAGCCAGGAGACTACAGGCCTGCCAGCCTCACCTCCATCCCTGGAAAGGTGATGGAACAGCTCCTCCTGGAGGTCATCACGAAGCACGTGGAGGACAAGGAGGTGATCAGGAGTAGTCAGCATGGATTCACCAAAGGGAAATCAGGCTTGACCAATCTGACAATAGCCTTCTCTGATGGAATGACTGGCTGGGTAGATGAGAGCAGAGCAGTGGCTGTTGTCTACCTGGGCTTCAGTAAGGCTTTGGACACTGTCTCCCATCACATCCTCCTAGGTAAGCTCAGGAAGTGTGGGCTAGATGAGTGGACGGTGAGGTGGATTGAGAACTGGCTGGATGGCCGAGCTCGGAGGGCTGTGGTCAGCAACGCAGAGTCTAGTTGGAAGCTTGTAGCTAGCGGTGTCCCCCAGGGTTCAGTCCTGGGTCCAGTCTTGTTCAATGTATTCCTCAATGACCTGGAGGAAGGGACAGAGTGCACCATCAGCATGTTTGCTGATGATCCAAAACTGGGGGGAGTGGCTGACACCCCAGAAGGCTGTGCTGCCATTCAGAGGGACCTGGACAGGCTGGAGAGCTGGGCGGAGAGGAACCTCCTGAAGTTCAACAAAGGCAAGTGCAGGGTCCTGCACCTTGGGAGGAATAACCGCAGGCAGCAGGACAAGCAGGGGGTTGACCTGCTGGAAAACAGCTCTGCCGAGAAGGACCTGGGAGTGCTGGTGGACAACAAGTTGACCATGAGCCAGCAGTGTGCCCTTGTGCCCAAGAAGGCCAATGGGATCCTGGGGTGCATGAGGCAGAGTGTTACCAGCAGGTGGAGGGAGGTGATCCTGCCCCTCTGCTCAGCCCTGGGGAGGCCTCACCTCGAGTACTGTGTCCAGTTGTGGGCTCCCCAGCACAAGAGAGACATGGCACTATTGGAGAGAGTCCAGCGGAGGGCTCCAATGATGATTAGAGGGCTGGAGCACCTCTCCTATGAAGGAAGGCTTCAAGAGCTGGGCCTGTTTAGTCTGGAGAAGAGAAGACTGAGAAGTGATCCGATCAGTGTGTACAAGTATCTGAAGGGGGAGGTGTTGAGAGGATGAAGCCAGCCTCTTCTCCGTGGTGCCCAGCAACAGGACAAGAGGCAATGGGCAGAAACTGAACCACAGGAAGTTCCATCCGAACCTGAGAAAAAACTTCTTCACTGTGAGGGTGCCTGAGCATTGGAACAGGTTGCCCAGGGAGGTAGTCTCCGTCCTTGGAGATATTCAAAACCCGTCTGGATGTGATCCTGGGCAATATGCTCTAGAGGACCCTTCTTGAGCAAGCAGGTTGGACTAGATGATCTCCAGAGGTCCCTTCCAACCTCAACCATTCTGTGATTCTATGATAAAACTTATAATTACAAAACCATGAGGATTCATTGACTTTTTACAGTTCCCATTAATCAATGCAAGATCTGTCGATAATAAGTAAATCTCAAAGCATAGCTACCCAGTGACATGTCTGACTCTACTTTATCACGTCCTTAGGACTCGCCGTCCACTCATCTAACCTACACTTCCCGAGTTTACCTACGAGAATGTAATGAAAGACAGTGCCAAAAGCCTTGTTGATACATACACTATATATGTATATATGTATATTTTAAGTGAAGGAAAGAGTATAACCTGCTAAGTCCATCCTGAGTGTCTACTTCAGAGCTTCTACTCCTTGACAACTCAAACTCAGTAACTCAGGATGCTTTACTATTCTCAAGGGCACAAATAAATCCTGGTATCTGGGAGAGCGCTGCACTATTCTCTTGGGGAACTGATTCTTTGTAGTATGACTGTGTTATAGCCACAGCAGTGATTCACAGGGCATAAGCCATACCACATTTGTTTAAACAATCTCCATGGGTTTGTGGGTATTTAGGTTTCTTAACATATGTGTCCATACATGTTCAATGTATGCTGAGCTGAAAACAAACATCAGAGAAATAAGTTTTTATAATTCTCAGTTTATTCACGGAGTGCTGCAGGAATTGGCTGACACTTTATTTCTTTGTTCCCTATAGCATACATCCTAATTTGTATGTAGATGCTGCTGCTTAATTAGTTTACAGATTAGTGATTCGGGTATCTATGAGGTGCAGGTAATATTCATAATTAGTGGCTAATTCAACATGAATATTTATTTCACTGTCCACATATTGTTGGATTAAGTTAGAATTGGCTGACCTCTTTGTAACTTATTCTAGGGATTTTTATTTTCATTTTTTCATGTTTTAACAGTGTAATCCCAGATTGTGTGAATATTCATTAGTGTACTTTAGGAGTTTGACAGGTCCTACGAACAAATTTCTTTGAAAGATGGCATGAAAGGGGAAGTTCTCTAAATTCAGAGCTATGCTTCAGGATTGGTTTTCATGTGTTAGCATGCTTTCATTTAAATAAGTAAATAAATGTTTTATATACAAAAATTCCACTTTATAAACTTGAGGAGTGAGGAATTAGTGAGGAGATGCTATTAATTTATATAAAATTTGGAATATTTATAGAAAAAATATTTGAGAACAAATTATGAATATAAAATAAAATAAAGAGCTTATATTCCTTTTGTTAGAAAGCTAATATTCTTTCAGCACATGCAATTCTGACACAGTATATTAAAAAAAGAAACAGATCGATACTGACAGCTAGACATTAATACTTTGGACTAGGTCATGATTCATTTTCTAATTAAAACAGGTTAATTTACTCTTAGTTTTTTTTTTCCAAGAATGAATAATGTTTATCCTTGTTTTTTCAGCAATGGCTGATTGATCACTCTTATTAGATTACTTTGGAAGTTATGACTGTTTTAATTCTAATCAGTTGCAGTACTGCTAAAGATAGGCAATACTGCTGTGCATGACTAAGCTACTCCTTTCTGCACCTGAACTGGCTGAATTCCGTGCACATAACAAAGGTTGGATTTTTTTGATAAATATGTTAACCTTCTAATAAAAATGATACAATTCATGATTTTTTTTTTGTTTGTTTTTCTTCTCTCTTTTTCTTCTCTTAAACTTCTTGGTGTTTTCAAGAGATACTTATCAGTGTCATACATTCCTATATCTTTTCTGAAGTTGTCAGCAGTAGAAATTACAGAAACATAAGTGTTGCTTGCTAAATTGTAGCAGCGTTAGATTTTCTGCATTATGCCTGTTAAACATGAAGTTCCACCTGAACTTTAGAATCTTGTTCTGCCCTAGATACTGTGAAACTTAAAGTATAAAATGTTTTTGGATTGCAACCCCAAGAGACCCCCAAGAGACTTGCACTGATTTTCATAGCTACACTGGTATTTTTCTTCACAAGAGAATCATCAAAATCTATTGAATTTATATATTTGTATCCCAGGATACATCACATGTCCTTACAGAGATAGATGGACAGATAGATAGATAGATAGATATAAACACATACATGTACATATACACATATAAACATATAATACAGAAGAATGATCTCCTACAGGCAAGCAGCAAAGGCTAAAAGCCCCTATCTACCAATGTCAGAGTACTTTTTTAACCTTTAACCTTTCATGGCCTCTCCCTCCACTTTGATCTTCTTCGGACAACTGCACAATACGCTCAGAGGAGAAACTTGAGGACTAGCACCAGAACAGTAACGGATACTAAAATTCATGAACTCTTTAACAACATATTGTATTTTACACCGCAAGTCAATGCTCTGTTTAGGATTGCATTAGAAATAACTGAAATTATTTCTATCTATCTGTAATCTATTTTACAAGGGAAAAAAAAAAGGTGGTGCGTTAACCATGGTAAAACCTGGTAGAAGTTGAGCTGTTAAGGACTATTTGGTAAATTAAACTTTCCAATATTTTCTGAGCCATTCTTGGTGGTAGAGGTCTAGGTAATTAGCCCTTTCCTCTAGTCTTAGATCTGAAGCGATTCTTTGACTAAGCAGTGTTGCAGCATAAACAACATCTTTTGAGCTTTAAACAAGGACACTACAACACAAAACATGCACCTTAAGGTAAAATAGTCTTTCTCGTCTTGAGCAGAGGGTTTACCATAAATTTTCAGTGAATTAATTTCAAGATGCAAAATACCTATCAGGAACAGTGATCATTGATCATTTTCATCGAGTAAAGCATACTGAAGATAGAAAACGGTATAATAAATGACTATAACATTTACTTGGCATAGGTTTTGGCTATGTGAGGGCCAACACCTTCTTACGGGACTAAAGACTGTCTTTATACTAATTATCATTTCCTGTATGAAACGTTAGCTGTTTACGAACTAATGAAACAAATCTTTCCTCCTAATCTAATGTTTCAAGAGTCGTGACAACCTTAAATAAACGTTTAAGTTGATCTATCGATAGCTAGTGAATTCAGAAAGGTTTTTTAGACAATCTGTCTACATACATTGTTTCTTTTCCTAGAAAATGTTAAAGAGAATGATACTGGGTTTCGGGGAGCTCTATATTCTGCTTGGCTTCCATTTTAGAGGGGACAGTCACCAAGGGCAAATTCCCACCTCTGAATGTGGCTAAAGTTTAAGAAATGACCAGCACAGCACTATAAAGCAGTTTGATCTTTCCACTCACTTACAGAGCCATCAATCCTAACGCAAAGGGACAGTGAGATGAGGCATTCAGGTAAGCATGGAAAATGGCACCTTGTCCCTATCACAGCTGCTGGAAGTAGATAACCTTTGGTAGGCCTGGAGTTATATTACATTCCCTTGTGCACTGTCAAACTGCAATGGAAGTAGGAGTAGAAAGAGACTGAACTTGTCCACTGAGCAGTGGGGGCTTTACCTACTAACATAGTAGTGTTTAGTAGCACTATGCCAGGCTGGGTCTGCTCCTACCTTTGAGCTGTAGGCTGCAAACTGCCACTTCGCAGACACAATTACCTGAAGCTTAATGTCACAGTCTGACATCCTCTGAAAAATAATAACATTTGTCTGGAGAAAGCATTAGATACTGTACTGTAGGGAACGTTCCTGCACTGCTGGGGAAATCTAGCAGGAACTCTTGATTGCTATAGCTCTTTAAAATGTTTCTGGTAGTGGTTCACGACAGCTGTCAAACGGACACCTAGTTCTAAATGCATTTTTTGCTGTTCATAAGATGTTACTGCAGGTAGAGATTTTCAAACTAAGGTGGTCATATCATCCATAATGTGCTTCCATAATGTGCATAATGTGTCAGAGTGCTGCAGTGCAAGATGAACAACGAAAGGCAGAGTACCCAGTACCCAGAGTGCCCAGTACCCTTCCCTACCCAAGGGCAGAGAAAGCAAAGAGTACCCAGAAGATTTCAGGCTGAGAGCCAACCCTCCTGAAATCAAAGGATTCCCCTATGCCCATAATTTAAAACCTCACCTGAATAAGATCACCATGGAAAAAAGAAGAGAAGGAAAGCCTGTGATGAAATATGCCAGGTGAAATAAAACAGTAAAACTTCTTAGCGAAGGGCTTTTTAACGTAGCAATATTATCTCCTTAGTTTTATGAATACTAGATCACACATCCAGTAGTTCATGGAAATGTCAAAAGAATTTCTATTATTCTTATTTTATTTTTTCCGTTTACAGTGTGAAATTGTGCTAACAGTTTTAGTTTCATTGCCTGTTGAAAAGCCCCATCAATTTGATTTCACAGGAACTAATCTGCTATCACTTCACTGGCTGTTTCAGCAGCACTTTAGCTGAGAAATAAGGCAGTATATTTGAATGGCTGCTCTGTTCGAAGGGTCCAGATCTTTTCTTTGTCTGCAACCTCAGTAACCTGTATGAAGCCCAGTAACTTGTAAACATAGATTGCTTGTACTTTGGGGGACACAATACATTATCTGCAGCTGCTTCACAATCTGTGGAAATCTTTCACTAAATTGGACTTGAAAATAAGTTCCTCTTTGGTCCGGGTCATTTCATGGACTGGGTAAAGGGTTAGGATGATTGTATTATTTTCTGTTATCTTTTCTAGAACTTCATTAAAATGAAGAAGGACATGCAGAAATTCCAGGTAGAGTATCCTGCCTTCCCTGGATAAAAGTACTGACTTGTAGCACATAATTGTGGTTAGATCAGATTTCTTTTTCTGCATGTTTTTGTACTTTTGAGGATTGTGCCATACCGCTACTCTTTAACAGTACTATTCATAAATTGCCTGAGGCTAGAGATGAAATTCCTCCCTTCCTGTGGCATGCATTATTGCAAACACAGAGTAATAAGAAGTCCATGCAGACAAGAATCACAAAGTCCTTCTAAAAGCTAAGAGAGAAGAAATAGAGAAAATACGATAATCACGTAGTCAGAAAGAGTCATGTTAATGCCTCTGCTTGGACATTTAGGCTTTATTTTTAGTGAGATTTTGATGGAGAGTCCTTAGCTGAAGCAACACAAGAAAGATATTGTCAAGAAATAATGTAAGGGATAAAACAGGAGGAGAAAGTAGGGGATTGTGAAATGCAACGGGGGGGTTCACAGGGAGAGATAATTTGTTCAGAGGACTTTCATCTAAACAGCCAGTCAGCCACCAGGAGAGAATACTAAAGTGACAGCTGCTTTTTCAGAGTCCAGCCTTATTACAGAAACTCTGAGAGCTGCTTTTCAGCCCGCTCCTGCTGGCCCTCGAAGCCCTTTGTCCTGGAAATGGAGGAAGATACCTTTCTAGATCAGATGTCTTATCCATATAACAGTGCTGAGAGCAGTGGAACAGTGCTGAGAGCAGTGGTTATTCTTTCAGTTGCTTTTTGTATTCACAAATGTGTGTGGGGATATGTGAACATACTTTTGCACCAAAGGCAAGATGGGAAATAAGCAAAGGCGGAAGCCCTGTCTTTTCTTCCTCTGTATGTTACATGCCAGTCTGAACCTACTTCTTCAACTCAACTGCCATTTGTTGAGAATTTCCATTTTTGACAGTCAATTTTTTAGCAAATAAATTGTCATATTCCTTCAATCCAAAACTAAATGACTGAAAATTTATTTAAATGTGTAAATATTTACATTAACATTTGTATATGAATGCTTACACATAAGGATCATAGAAACTCTTCCACCAAACAGAATGCCTCAAGACATCAAACCAGTGAGGTGTAGATGATTAAGTAATTATATAATAAGAGGATTAAGTAGATGGAAGGAGGCAAAAAGAAAAACCAAGGAAGCACGTCAGGATGTAGAAGTGGAGCCGATCTTTATAGCTTGCAAGTACGGCAAGCTAGAGTTGAACTTGGCACAGTTAGAGTAGAACTTGAGTTTCATGAGAATGTTAGATTTTTAATAAGTAATTTAGAATATCTTCCATGTTTATTTTTTAAAAAATTGTATTTAAAATGAGTTTGATACTGATGCTACAACAGGAACTTTTTGAAGTTGCTATTTAAGTTCCTATTGGCTGAAGTTGCTTAGTTGTTCTACAGGTATTTCTTATTTGAAAAACATCTTTCAAAGAGGTGAAATTTTTCAGCCAGCCATTGTGTTAAGAACAAAATGTAAAATGTGAAAATTAAATTAGACATTAAGAAAATATTTCCAAGAGCAAGGTCAATTAGAGAGTAGCATAATTTGCCAACGGAAATTGGTGAAGCAGTCACTGAAGATATTCAAGGCCATCCTAGTAATACATAGGACTAATTACATAGCACTCAGTACTTGCAAAGTCCTGTATAGACATGAACTAATTAATTTGCCAGTAGCCCTGGGATATAGATGACAAAGCATTTCAAGTTTTACTGTCACCTGCTACAACTTCTTCTGTTAAATGGGGGAGAAAAAGTGTACTGGAAGATCACCTTGTCTTGACTCTTATTCATAAGCGTCTATGTACAAGCATATGTGCCTGCAGACTGAAGCTCCTGTACACATGTAAAACTAAGAAAAAGGAAATAAAACTAAATATCTAGTTTATAAGAATACTATACATAGATCTGGATTACTGAAAGATGCTTCTCTTCCTTCGTTCATGTTCCACCAATGTTTATTAGTTCAAATTAATTTTAAAGCCTTATTTTCATTGTTGCTTTTTCCCTTTCACTTCACTATATATAGAGCAATGGCGGATCTAGAAGCTATGATCAGCTTTTGGATCTTGCACTGATTTATCTATCACCTATTTTCTTAATTTCCTTTATTGCGGTGACTAAGATTCCATTTTGCTATAGACTGTGTAAGCAACTCATTGTCCAAACATTAGGGAGAAGATAATAGAAGAATATACACAGAAACAATATAAAGTTAATGTATTTGTCTGTGGAAAAAGCATATCCTAAATTCTCGAAAATTAAACAAAATAAAATTATTTACATAACCCCTTCGAGGCTACTGAAAAGATAATGGCTTCCCTTCTAGCCAAGCACTAGATAGGGTAAGTGTTCAGCAGCACTGTTTGACTGGCATTTGTTGTCTTTGAAATATCAGACAGCAGGGAACCTCAGAGAGTTCAAAAGTGATATACTTGTCACAGAGACAAAGACAGCGATGATTTGGTCCAGGAGAGGTGATAAAAAGTAAAACTTAGCCCTGAACTTAACTAGGGAACTTATCTACTGTTTTTATTCTTTGTAATATCTAAAAAGAGAACATTGCTTATCTTTTTTTGATTAAATCAATTGCAAAAAAGACATGCTTCTATCTTCCCTTAGCAGAAAGATTTGTGAGCCTTGTCTAACCACTTGAGTTAGACAGTGATAAAAACATATACATTCACACATGAATAAAGAGTGGAGCATATAACTATTGAAGTATAATCTACTCTTTTCAGGTAGAGCTTAAGTGTAAGTTTTCTAGAGGATTTCTTATACAGAAATTCAAAGGGATTGTAATAATATTGGAATAATTAGAGAGAAATTATGTATCTAGACAGGTATACAACAGCATTCAAATCACCAGTAGATGATTAACTCTGTAACTCAAAAACAATTTGCCTAGTTTTTCTTAGCTGGTGTAAGGGGCATGATGATTGCTATGCTAAACTTCTGTTGTAAATCGTAAAGACATGCTAAATATTAAGCTTACAGTACAGCTTAGTTACGGTCCTAACTATGTGAAAATTCACCTTTCTCTGCTAGTCTCTGAAGCGGTGAACCAGGGAATATTTTCTGTTCTAATTTTGATCTTAGAATCCTAGAGAGATTGCATGATAATATCCCAAATCTTCCTACTGGAATCTATCATGATAGGCTAGCAACTACCATTTTTTTAGTATCTAACCTCTTAAATTTAATAAGGTAGATTATAGAAAAAAATATATTTCATTATTCATTAGAGATAGTTCTGAAATTTCTGAAATTTAATTTTGCACCAGAAAATTTTATTGTCGTACAATTAGCTAGTAGCAAATCTGAGGAAGTCTCAGAGCAGAGGAAAGGAAGATTCATGACAACATTTTCATTTTTTATTTAGCAGATTTGAAAATAATAAAAGGGAAAAAAAAGTTTTACTCAGTGCATAATAAACCCATTGAACTTACTGCCCCAAGATATAAGGAAGGCCAAGAGTTAAGCAAGAGTCAAGTTATATTAGTTTGGATTAAAAAGTGAAGACTATAAATCTTCATGCTTTCATGCATAGGCACTATCTAATAAGGATTCAGAAGAAATTTTCAGTGTAGGCAAATTTTTCACTAGAGATTTCAGTATCTTTTTCTGATATATCGAATCCTGGCTATTGAAGATGTTCTAAACAGACATAGCTTTGCCTCATTAGAGTAATGTCTTTATATTTATGTATTCTTAAAGATGATTTGGGCCTTGGCAGTGCAGTCAGACTGAGAACTAGAGGCATTTCAATATTGTTACTTGTGCGAAAAAGACTACACCTTAGCATTTCAAAATGTAAAAAAGAAGTTGGGTTTAATATTCACATTAAAAGTAGGCTAAAGTTTCAGATATCTGAGCACACTACCTGTATTATCTCCTTATTCTTTATTACATTCTTTATAGACTGCTGTCAGTGATCTAGAGAACATGCACAGAGCTATTCGGTATCATATGGTCTACTGTAGCCTGCAAAATATCTTGCCCTAGAAAATCTTAGAATAAAATTTTAGCATACAGCAGCAGATCATAGTGCTGTCAAAGTAGGTCTCTAATACATCGAAAATCTGTGTTGTGGAAGGTACTTTATTGAAAATGTTTTCATTTTCATAGTGCTAAAATTTGGTCAGCTAAATGTTATCTCATTTGTTTGGAACATGATAGTTAATAGTTTTCTGGAAGAATATATATGTTCATATAAATATTATACCATCTGTCCATTATGCTTTTCTTTTATCTATCTGTACTATTTTTGAAGTAAGAAAATCCTACTTGCAAAGATATATCAACCAAACAATATCTTTCCACAATATAGCTTGGAAAAAATACAAATACTTTTCTTTTTTGCCTAAATAGTGAATGTTTGTGCGTATAGTTATCCACAGGCGGGGAAATATACTCCAGTAGTGTTTTTAGAACAATTGACGCAGGCTTTGTAGAGGCTTAGGTGAAGATGGATCAAAGAGGAATAAAATAAAAAGCTACATCTGATATTCAGAATTCTCCAGAGATTCAGAATGCCTTGCTATTGTGAAATTCTATGTTTATAATGATTTACTAGAGGAAAAATTACCCTATTCCACTATCAATGGGAAAGGATGAAACAAGTAAAAGGTTCTCTTTCTAGAGAGGCTAACACTCATCCTAATATGATTTTTAGAGAGCATTCTAGGCTCAAATGTAAAATTCTTTCAATGTGAATTTTTCAGGGAGATTCAATGATATTTTTTTCCCCCTGTACCTGCAGGCTTATGTTAATCCAGTCAGTAAATTCAGTAATTTATTGAGCACACAAGCATGGCAGTCACTTGGGTCGTCTGTGTTTGCTTTGCTTTTGTAAACTACATTTAATGGAGAGTGATCTCCTGTGACAGCAACTGTATCTCACTGTAGGGAGTGTGCCATGAAAATCCTCCAGCTTCTTCTGCACAGAGAGGGGCCAAGGGTGCTTCTCTAATTACAGACTTCTGCTTATGCTGCAGCAAATCCAGTCAAAGAAAGCTGCACACCCATAATGTAGAGCTGTGGAGCAAGGATATCCTGGTTCAGAAGAAATATCACCCACAGCCAGAAGACGGGGGCGGGGAAAGAAGGCTAGTTTGAGAGACAATGTTTAAAGCTTAAGTTTAGCAATCAAAAGGTACCTGTGCTGCTTTACTGGAGAAAGCTCAGCATTCATACTCGTTATCTTACTCACTACTGGAGCAGCAAGTAAGAAAACTACAGACACTCCCCTGCAAATGATTTGTACTGAAAGGGTAAAATTCCCAGTTTCATAAACGATGAGCTGAAAGCTTTATTTAGTGGGGTTTTTTTGTTGTTTTTTTTTAAGGATTATGGATGTGCAAGGGAGAATAACAAACAGAACTATTTCTAGATGCCATATTTCTTTGGAAAATAATATCACTTTTAAATGTGTGGAAACAATCTGATTTTATACATAGAGGAAGACACACTCAATAATATGTTAAAACTAACGTCATTATTCCCAAACATTGAGCCTTGAATGCCACAAAATGCCTGTGCACTCAGTGCCTAAAGAACGAAACACTGAGGTTTAGGATACTTGGATGCTTAAGGTTTTGAGTTTTCATGAAATCTCGCTTGAGAAATACAGTTTTTCCAAAAGTGACATGGGTTTACCTAGGCAGACATGGAACATGTAGTAAGGGTGATCTCTCACGGAAACTGTAGAACAAATGGTTCAACTAAGAAAAGTGAAGGGTTACAAAAGATTTTGGAGGATAATTAATAGAATTTTGATTTCTTTGGCAAAAGGGATTCATGCAGAAAGGGACCTAAGATGAATCAGGTTTGGAGACTCATTTTTACCTTTACCACCTGAGGAAGCTACTGGCATATTTCCTACATGAGATACCACTAAGATAGAATAACAGTTAATAAAGTAGATTTCCCAGTGAAAGCTTACTGTATCACTTCTCCCAAACCCTATGGATTTTTTTCTATTCACAGATCACTTTAGTTCCAGGTGCACATTTATTCATAAAATCATTGGATGAGACTTCAGTAAGACTGTTATGTAGCCGCAGTAGAATGTAAATGAGTAGCCCTTGCTTTGTGAGAAGAATTGGATTTTATACTGGTGTATGTGAGAGATGCAAAAAACCAAAGCAAAATATAATGGATGGTAGAATTTATAGACCCAGAATAAACTTTTTCCTAAAGTCTTTCTTGTTCAGAGTGTTCTATCACACATATATCTGCTTAGCTTTCACCACATAGAATACATAGAAGTAATCTGATGTTGATGGATGAGTCTCTTCAGTTTTGCTCTCAAAAATAAATGGTTCCATTCTCCTACCTGGGAGAAGATGAAAGAAGGTGTTTTCGCCAATATTGTTTTTTCGCGTTTGGGGTGAGGGTTTGTCCAAAGGTCACATATCAATTTGGCGCTAGGCAAGCAAAGAAAGCTGGCATTTTGCTTACCTGCTTACGGTATTCCTTTAAGGAAACCATATGTACCTGTGTGTTGATATATGCTGTAACAAGGACTTTTGTGTGGCAATATATTCAGAATCATAAAGTAATGATGCAAAAGACAAAAACAGACAAGGTGTTTAAGAGCATGCCGATATCACAGCTGCCATTTTCTAATGTTTAGTGGAACACAGAACTTTTTTCTCGGAAGAGAAAATAAACATTCAGTTTGCCTTTGAGCTGAAAATTCAAAGACTTTTGGTAAGACCTGCATGCATTAGCCTGTGTTTAGTTCCTAAATTGTCCAATGCTTATAACCTTCAACATTCTATAGACCTCTGTTTCTTTCAAACCCAAAGACATGTACCGTTATAGTGCATTAATGCATCCTAAAATTTTTGTCCTTATTTTAAAAGAAGAAATTTTTGACAGAAATAATGAAAATTGGACTTTCCCTGAGGGAAGTTTCTAAGAGAATAAGATATCATATGGAATAAGGATAAACACCGCAAAATCTAAACTATGCAGTGACTTTAATTCTCTTTACCTATGAGCTTTACTTCTTTCCTACTAGGGGTTAATTCACAGCTGTCTGATTTTTGTCTCTAGGTTTATTTTTAGTCAATTGCATATCAAGTTCTTCATACCTTCATCCTCTGAGAATGACGCACCTAGCGGGATGTTACCTGCATCCTGGGATTTTTTAGTTCTTAAAATGTCATGACTTTTTCTAAAAGATTTTATATATCTTGAATAGGATTGAAGGTGGAAAATATACTTCTCTTTTCTGTGATAAGTATACCAGCATAGCACCAGTCAGTTAGGTCACTAAAAATAATGATTACAAAGCTGCTGTAAAAGCCTGAATCAGTATTTGTCTGTAGCTCTAAATCCTATTCACTGAGTTGATTCAATGTGCAACAAGATGAGAGCCATTAAACGTCTTGTTTAAGCTTATTTGAATTGGGTACTACTGCCAATGATTTCTTTGGCATATTGCCAATAAATATTTTAGATCTTAAATATAAATTCCTTCTTATGATTCTACCTTTATATTTAGAGGCTTACAAAGCAGCCTGAAAATTACAAACACTAAACTATTATAGCGATGCAGCAAGCAACTAGACTCTGTAAATGTATACTGACAGACTCAACCCCCAGCAATGAATGTCATACATTCTGCTAGAAGGGATCTAATTTTCCAATCTCAAAAAAAGGAAGAGAACTTGCTCCTTTTCTTAACAGAGAATTCTTGTTGAGTGTATGGATCCAATCACTTTAAAAGTAATGGAATACAGTTCCTGATAGCATTAATTTCAGCAATTTAATACAATCCCATCTGGTAATGAATTAAAGAATCTAGTACTGCTAGCTTCTCTCCTCTTCCTTTCTTAGAACATTTTGTAGAAATGAATCATAACGTTGGCACATTGGTAGGACACTTGCTTTTGCATCTTACTTTTGCAGATCACTGATCTGCTGTTTTGGCAGATTTAAGAAAGCACTATGAACTCAGTCTCTCCTGGTATTTTAAATTACTTAAAGTTTCCCATTACTTTGCCCTCTCTAATGCTATTTTTATTTAGCTATTGGATTTTTTTTTTTTTTGGTATATTATGTAGTGATTCTCCATGATATTCCATACCCTGCTTCTGGCTAACCTTTGAAGGCAAGCTGTTTTGCAGTGATAGCCTTTCTCCTGCCTCTGAGTTCTCCTTGAGTTTATCGACTTTGGATGGAAATGTTCAGAGTTGCACTTTTACTGCCATCTAGTGCCAGAATTAGAAAAATTCTCTGCAGAAACCCTTTATCTTGTGGCTAAGAAGCTGGTTAGTAGTGCCAGTGAGTGACACTATGATTTCTTGCTGAAATAAAAGGTAAAATAGTTTGATTAATACAGGAATTTCTGAGGAAAATAGAGATTTTATTAATGTTAAGGACATGGGACCACACCATATGTTCTATCGTGTAAAAAAAGATACAGGATGTGCCAAATCAATATATACTTAAACAGGCTTTATATACTAGCCACAAATACGAGTATCACAGTTACTTTGATCCCTACAATTAAACTGATAATAAAATGAGAATGTACTGTATTCTTATATGCTTCATTATAGATATAACTGGAATTGTAAAAATAAAGCAAGAACAGACAGATAAGCAAAAAGTAACTTACTGTGAACAAAATAGGGTTGGTCATTAGGAAGAACAACAGAATCTCAGAGGTATACACTACATACTACACCAGAAAATAAAATAGAAAAGAATCAAAATGAAATGTCAGTTCAAAACCTAAAACTGTCTAAGCAGCTATCTTTGCTGTAAATTCTAGGTCCTAATTTCACTAAAACAATAAACCTACACTGATGAATAGAGTAGAAAAGATGGAGTTACGTGAATTTCTCCTTACCAGCATGAAATATCAGGAATATCGACAAAAAATGGCTATCAGGATAAGAAAGCTCTTATTAACGACAACAAAATTCATATAATAGTCTGCTGTATGTAGTTTTCCTCTGTTATTTCGGTTTCCGGCTGTCTTCCTCTTCTCTTGTGGTTTTGTCTATTTATTTATTTATTTTAATAGCATTCTAAGACTTGGCCACTATGTCACTACACTTTCCAAAGATCTACAGGGGTTATATTAATTTCATAGAACTTTGTGCTGCAAAAAGGCAGCATCCTTCCAAGTTTTTGTCAGCACTACTGATAGAATAATAATTTCATCCCACTGGTATGTCAAGTTTATTGCGGGCATGCTATAGGCAACTTTGTTGACAGCGGGTATGGCATTTGCAGTAGCAGTGTATCAGTACTGATAGAATAATAATTTCATCTCATTGGTATGTCAAGTTTATGGTAGGCATACTATAGGCAACTTTGTTGACAGTGGATATGGCATTTACAGTGGCAGTGTATGAGTTCTGCTTAAGCTATAAAATTTCCTTTGAAATTGCACACAGCCAGTTTATGAAAATTGTGGAGGCTATCCACCCAGCTATCTATTAAAAGCTTGAAAGCTTGTAATGGTTAATTTTGAGGAATATTGCATAAAATACTTCTAACTATACTGAGAACACCATTCCTGGCATGAACAGATAAGGTAAAAAAATGAAAGAACATGGACTTACTCTATATACTCTATTCCCATACTGTATGTATTTTATTTATACTTTCAAAAAGTAGCTGAAAAATAGAAAAAAGTAACTGAAAACTAAAAATGCTAAGACAAACTTTCTGTTTTCTGCTGCATAGTAGTTTTACTGAAAAGTTATATTTTCTTTTTTCTCCACAGTATATTGACTTTATATTACCTTATAATGTTGAAAAGAAATTCAGAATAACTCATGCTTTACGAATCACTTTTCAATAAAAATTTGGTTTCTTAGTTTAGAAAAAAATAGAATAAAGTACAACAAAAAGTGGAGAAAAATATAGCTATCCAAAAGCAGACAGATTTACATTTGTAGCACTTTTTATAGTTTTAGTTAAGAACAGCTTGGCCTTGCAGTACATTTTGTTTTCAAGCTTATATGTGTAATAAAACATTCACCAAGTAATTGATTAAATATGTCTATTAACATGCATACATTAACATCAAATTTCCCTAACGGTTTGGTTCTGGAATTAGCTTGCAGATCATGTTGAAAATAATTAATTCATATGAATATAAAACATGCAAAAAATTAGAAGATAATATTTGCAACTCTTTCATATGGATGCTTTTTCCTATCGTTAAATTTCTAGAACAGAACAGTAATAAGTTTAGAGAAGTTTAAAGCCTACAATTAACACATAGCTCTCCCTCACCTCCACCAATAACTTCTCATTTTCTCGCAAATTTTCGCTGAGATTAACTACTCCATGGCATGATAGAAACACCTTATCATTTTTGACAAATTCTGGTAATTGCTGCTTGTTTCTCTTTGCTGTGATTGGAACTTTTGCTCTTGTCCCAGTGGGATTCAGGAAGAAAGGGAAATGGGAAGAGAAAGTCTTCACAAATGTAAAGGGGATATAGATGCCTCTCGAGAACGGCTCCTCCTTTGCTGGAAGCTCCATAATGAGATCATATGCTCAGGGCTAAGGGAGTGGACATGGTTCAGTGAGACCTGTGCAAGTTTTGCAACACGTATTTTATATGAAATATAAGTGGAAAGAAAAATAAGTGGAAATCACCATTGTTATCTTCCCCCCAGGTTTGGGGGGATTTTTTTTTTTTTTTGGTTTTTTTTCTATACTGCAGCAAGGTAGTAGGAAAATAGAAGATCACACAGTTAGAGGAGATTAGGTGTGGAGGAGAAGATTTTCAGAGAAGAAAATTTACTTGCCAATTAGTATCTAAGCTTAAAGATTGCACCCTTTTGTACTTCTCTTCTTGTTCCCCTGCTCATTTCATCAAAATGATTAACTGTTTCAAAATGTGACATTCCTTGACCCTCTATTTTCTTCCTTTGGTGAGTGAAATAAGAGAGAAAGTGTCCCAGTGTTGTTCTTATTTGGAGTATTCAAAACACATCTGCTGCTCAAGGATTTCAGCTTTCATGACACAAATAGTTTAAGTCAAATTGTCAACACATGCACTGGACTGTCAGCTTCAGTAAATATTGATTCTGGAATTGCACGGCACAGGCATATTAAAAACAAATTTATGTGTTCATGCAATGTCCCACTTCACCCTTTAGTCAACTAAAATAAATCCTAATCTCACTATGAGATTCCTTATAGTGAGAATTGACAGATATGATCTTGCTTCCTATGAATTAGCATAAATATTAGCTGCTTTGAAGAAAGACAAAGATGTCTTAACATAGCCACTTTTGCTACTTCTTGCAGAAATATGTTGTGGCTCAAGGCAAACAGTTTCTCTGTTTGTTAAATACTTCACTAATCCTGTTTTGCTGACATATTATTAGTTCTTAAATTTGGCAAACCATAATTTCCTTCTCTAACAGAAATAAACACCTTTTTTTCTGATTTGAATTCTACATGTTGATTTAGTAAGAAGTTAACACAGCTATGTGTGTTATTGTAATTCAGACATCACATACCGCAAAGCTTAAATGCTGAACAACTAAGAGCTGCTTTGTAGGAGATTTTATTGGAAACAGCTCATACTGGTAAAGAATTGAATTGAAGAAAATGAGGAATATGTTTTCTGGTCCATGCTTTCCAATTTCTCATTATGATATCCTCAAAGTACCACAGAAAATGCTGGCATCCTCCATCCATTTTTATTGATCTCATCATTGTTGTGAAACAACAAATAATAACTAATGCATGGTTGTTTAAAAATTTGCATTGCAGAAATCACTGTTAATAGTAGGATTTAATTTTATTCAATTAAAAAAAGAGAAATAGCAGTAATCAAAACACAGAATATGAACTTTGAAAACTAAGTGAATTTGCCTGATAACTGAGAGAAAAGAAAGGCTAGAGAGCATTCTTGGTGTTTATTTGTAATATTTTATTGTTTTTCTTCATACTCTTCTTGTATTAAACTAAAAAATTTTCTGAACTTAACTTTCTATATACATTGATGCTTCTCATATCCTGCTGTAATCTGGTATTGTCCTCTGTTGTTTCTTTTAGGTCATAATGAAATATATGCTCACCAAGCTGAAATCAATAAACTTAAAATGGACAAATCTACCTTTAAGCAAATGCCAATATTCACTTCTATTTAAGGCTAAAATATGAGTAAACATGACCTTCCAGACTAGAGACTCAAATTTCAACTTTTAAACTGCTATTTTATTTCTGATGTAATTCAGATTACATATTATTCGTTCTAGAAACATGAATTTGCATCACAACTAGAGAATAATTACTATGCATTTTGATCTCAATAATACCAAGGCAAAATCTCTTCTCAGATGAACTGAAAATGTGGTTCTCTATTAGTTGTTTAATAATTTTTATCCGCAAAATTTAAAGTTTGTCAGTTTTCCGTTCTATAGTATAAGCTGGTTTTGAGGGAGTTAATGTTTCTGTTTCCAGCAGGAAGAGAAAGGAGAAGTCAGAGGCAGAAAAAATAGCAAATTCTCCTAAAAATAGTTTATTATAGTGTTATAGTAGTTCTGCAAACCTTACTAAGTAGGAGAGGCTTTGTGAGAATATCAAAGAGCTTCTCAATACATCCTCTAGCACATTAATTCTCTTACATGTGAATTGTAGTATTTTAGTGTTGCTTATCTGTAATGAAGTGAGTATTTGATTTTTGGCATTTTCACAACAAGTTGCAATATAATTTTACAGTATGTAGCTCGTATTGAGCATGATACAACTTTCACAAAATGCTTGACTTGGTAAGCAGACACATTTTAATGCAGTTGAAGATACAAAGTTGAAAGAGGTTAGAAATAGGCTTGCATCCTAAATGTGTTAAAATAGGCTCAAACCCTTACAAAAAATGTCTAGTGAGTTTCCGTATTATATTTGCATAACACTGCTATTCTTGCTTTTTGGAATCTAAATCACTTTTTTTTTTCTCAAGTTCTAAGCTTTGTTTTATTCCAAAAGCACATTTCTCTAGCAGTTGCAGCATTTCTGTTGCCTTTCCATGATTCAGTAGTATCCTCCAGGACAAGACAGAATCTAAATCTTCAGTGATTTCTGTACTTGTCAGCCAGGAGAAAATTCTTTTAAGAATACCACCATAACAGCAGATATCAAAACCTTTGCTCTTTCTCCTCATAATTACATTTTATCTCCAAATCATAACTGTACCTTCACCTTCTGAAAAAGTCCAGCTAGTACTGACGGAGTAGTTGATTTCTTCTCTCTCATTCAAAAGGCAAGTTCAGCTAAGGGCATTTGCATCTCCATTACAATTTTACGCTTATTTGCAATATCATTAAAGGCTTCTTCAGTTTGATGAATCCAGGCTTTAAAATTTGAGTCTAATTAGAAATTCCAAGATTGCCAGTCAATCAACACTATAATTCCTCCTATTGATCCACCTTATTTGCCTGTCATATCATGCCTAAAGTGAATAATTTTGCAGTATTGACTATTGTGCTACCAGGTACAAATTTATACCAGCTGGGGAGAGTCTGATTTAAAAAAAAAAAAAAAATTCAAATATGTTTTTCAATATTTGATTTTTGAAGGAAGAAGGATTTCATAACAGGCTATATCCAGTAGGATGGTGCTTGTACACAGATCACTTTCAAAAGAACGCACTAAATGAGCTCTCTTACTGTTCAAATTTTTAAAACAATTACTACACATTTTTTCACAGGTCTGACTTATTTGGATCTACACATTTTTTCACAGGTCTGATACTTATTTGGATTTAGAGCAGATAGAGATCAATCCAAGATAGGAGCATAAAAATTAACTACCAACCCATAAGTAGTTCGTCTTTTCTCCGAGAAAAAAAAAAAAAAAAAAAGCAAAGTAACTCATTAATGAAATGTATTTATTTCTCTTGTTGCCCTACATTAAAAGTAGTAAAAATAAAATAGTTCATCACAAACAAAGGAAGATAAATAGAACCCCCACCACCCGCCCCCGGATGCCAAGGATTCTTCTCCCCACTAATGGGATATATCGTTGCTCCTGGCTATGATTATCAATAAATAGTATGTCTAGATATGGCATGTCTAAGTAATAGCATTCACCATCCTCAGCAACCTGTTCCAGGTGACCCTGCTTGAGCATGGGGGTTGGACCAGATGATCCCCAAAGGTTCCTACCTACCTCAGCCTTTCTGTGAAGTAACATTAAGGTACCATGATGTCCTTACAGCATGTCCTTCATGGAAAGGAAGCCTGTAGAATTCAGAAGAAGACATTAAAATTGCATTTTTATCATCTTATTGACCACATAGGGAACAAAGTTTCTAGTACAGAATATTTCTAAGATCTTCTGAAAAGATCTTTGGTTGCACCAAAACTTATAGTTCTTGGCATGATTTTAAAATAATGTCTATAGGGGTCCCTTGACTTCATTCTTGTTATGTATGGTCTATCAAACTATGGAGACCATACATATGTATGGTCTATCAAACTTTCCCATTAAAGACATGGCGACTGTACAAGAGAACTGAAATTGCACTTTTTTGTATCCAGAAAATGACTAACTCTTCAGAGGTACAAAGCACTAAAAGTTCAGTCAATGTGAAGAGTGAAGCCCCATTGTAGTCAATGGAGCTGTGTCATCTTGCATCAACTGTGGATTTAACTTCTGACTTTGGCATCTTCTTTTGGCACCAGTAGTGCCTCGAGACACTTTAGCTCAGCAGTGTTTCACAAGAGACTCCTGTGAGACCTAAAATCTAAAGATCATTAAATGCATGCATGCGTATTTAATTTAAGGTACATTGGCAAATCATTCTTATCCTTTCCAGCTGTTCCATAAACACACAAATCACTCCTCAAATCTTTGCCTTATCCTCCTTCTATTTAAAATCCATTTGTGTTCCATTTCTAAAAATGATTTGTTGTTGTACAACGTTTTTCAAATAATTGTCTTGTAGTAAACCACATACAATGTTGACAAGCTATGAGTGGTTATTTTGAGTTTAACCGAGACTGGTAAATAATTTATGTCAAAAAAACTATTTCGTTTTGTTGACAACAGAGTTAATTGTCAACAAAGAGGGAAATGTGCAAACAGGGACAGCATATTGAAAAACAGACTACAAACACATAGTGAAAGATAGACTAGATCATAGGAAATAAAACGTATCTGCTGAATAAATTGCTTGTAAACAAACATAACTTAAAAAAAAATCATTTATAGTCCCAGACAAAATATATATGACAAAATAAGCATCAGTATTAAAATAGCATTAAGGTGACCAGAAAATATTTGGGACAATAAGAATGAGTCCAATTACAACATCTGACTAAATCCAATAGGCTATGATGGTTAATAAGATGCTGCACTGAGCTGATTTAACCTGAGGAAAAATACAACAGGAACAAATAAATCAGAATGTAAAGAAAAGTTGGAAGCTTAATAGGATCCCAGGGCTGTATTTTACTGATATGCACATTCTTATGGCTCTGCTTTGTTACCATTAAGTTTTGTACCTCTAACATAGTTTGTCAGATAAATATTCCTCCTGTGAGAGCCACAAACACCATGAATGATGGCAACTATGAAAAAGAGTTGAAATGAAGCGGTCACATCAGTTAATATGGAATGGGCAGTCATTTCATCCATGGCTTATTGCAATCCAGAAGATAATTCATTAGGGCGATTCCCCCTGCTTATTCAGACATGTACCATTTTCATCCATCACTCATATAGGATTCAGTAACAGCATAATAGAAACAAAAGCCCTTGTCAAGGTGGCATGGGACTCTTGTCTAATATCCAGCTAATAGGAATGAACAAGGTCGCAACAGAAGCTAATTTGGCATGCCAATTTTTAAAGTGCCAATGTACTCTCAGGCTTTAAAATAAGATGCTTTTTGCTTTTTGCTTTTTTTTTTTTTTTTTGATGCCTGTTTATTGATATATATACCCACATGAAACCCCTTAAATAATGTGTATTCTTTAATGCTCTTAATAAAAAGACATGCTGTCATTTCAGCTTTAAGTCTAGGAAACTGTATTCTGTTCTGGTTTGTCAGTCCAAGGACAGGGTGCTCCTGTCAGCAGTTCTTGTTAGAGAAAATGAATGATGTATCTGCACTATACACAGCAACTGTTTCCAAATAAGACACTGTCACCTGAATACTTGACAATTGCTTTGGCTGTTGTCATCTATTTTCTGTTACATTCAGATCTATCACACCTTATGCAAAAGCAAAGTAGTTACCATGGTAACTCCATATCCATAAACTTAATAAGAAGGAGAAAAACATACCTAACTTTTCCTTTATATCCCCTCTTTTTTTTATTTTTTATGACTAGATAGGGAAAATGCCATTCATTAATACAAATATAACCAGAAAATATTTGAAACTGAACTTTTTTTCCCTCTGCCATGGAATTCTTTTCTTTTTCATCCTTCTCCACTATTACACGTATATTGTATATGCAAATAAATGATCTGCTAATTTGAGAAAGAGGATAAGGGAAGGAATCTATGAAAATTCTTACCACAAGATACCAGGAGGTCAAGAGTTATATTTAGCAAAAGGATTAGCCATTTAAAAATAGGGTTTTCAAAGGATCTAAAGGCATTAGACACCCATTTCTGGTTGAATTCAGTTCCCTTAGGCTCTTTTGAAAATTTCACTCAAAACCGTTTACAGAAATGCACGTAGACAGATTTTTTTTTTCTTGTAGAAAACTAAAGATAATAGAAATATATTATCATGCTTTAGGGTACAAACTAGCTAATAACTGATAAGGTTAGAATAACACATTTTCCTTTTCTGAACATACCATAGGTTCTCTCTTGGTTCACAACACCTATGATAGAAACACAAAAGGCATCTATTAAATTAAGAAATATTAAGAGATATCTTAGTAACTTTACACTTAATACATTGCACTAGTTTTCAGTAAGAATAGGCAAAATTTTAAAAAAGTATCTCCAGATATTATATTTCTATCTCCCTTTGAATGCATGTGGCAGTTAGACGCTGCACTTGTGGTTAGACGCTGCACTTGTGTTTAGCTTAAAGCCTCTATGTCAATAAGTGAAATTTTGGAAAATAATGGAAAGGCTGGGGTTGATATGAGTTTTATTGATCATTCACCCCAGAGTTATCTTCATTTATCCTAATAATGGCTTATGTTTTCTTCCTTTTGTGAGCATATCTTTTTACAGTGCTTTTGGAAAACGAGTTTTATCAGGAAAGTACATTTCTTGCAGTTGTTGCTTAACACATGCTTTTAACAAATGTGTATCAGCTAGTTTGGATTTTCACAACTTTTTAACTTAGGAATTCTAGTTTTCATGACATAACCCATCTCTACTTGCATAAATAAATTGGTATTGTGTATTCTACTCTGTTCACTTTGATAAGCATGGATTGCATAGTTGTATAGGACTGAACACTCATATTCAGACTAGGATGTTTATTAACCCTTGCTTAATTTATGTGCATTCCTGCTTAAAGCAGCTCAGTGGATTTTCCTGTGTGTATATTTATTTTATTAATAACATTTTGACTTCCTATTAATAAAGCAATAAATATCACATAGTGATTCTAGTGATGAATTTCTTGGTTATACATCTGAAAGCTATAAAATTTATGTAAGCTTTCAAAGGAGTTTTTTGTTCATCTGTGCAGGCCAGTATTATTGGACAGATACCAGCAGCCATAGAATACATATATTACATTTGGTGTTCTAAAGGATGAGAAGGTGTTCAGCTATCAGTGGTGAAGCTTCCTGCTGCATCTCAAATACAACTGATTTTCAAAGATGCAGGAATTAAGCTTCTAAGCCTGAACAGGGGGTTTTATATGCTTCCTTTCTATTTTCATATATGTTGAGGGGGATGAGGGAAAGAGAGAGATAGAAAGATCGTAGTCTGTATATCCATTCCTTTCAGAACAGCCAGAAAAATAGAATACATATTATGAAATTATAAGCTACGGAATTCATATAAGATATGGTTCTAGTTCATACTGAATTTTATCTACAACTATGTTCAAAAAATAGTAAAAATAGAGTAAGCCTTTGAATACTGTCAACACAAATTAGACTGACAGAAGCTGGTTGACGGTAAATTAAAGAAGTGCATGAAATGCTGAATAGATTTTGATCATGGTATGAAATAGATATTATTTTATTTATGAAACGTACTAATTAATTCATTAAGAACTCACTTGCGAGCCTGACTGCAAGGCCAGATGAAGTGGTAAGACTAGATAAAACTTCTTTCCCTGACTGAGTTATCTGCTTCACTGGACTGCTCAAGGACAAAAATAAGAAAGTAAGTAGGTAGGTAGGTAGGCAGATAAAGCAGCTGGCAATCTGTAATTTTCCTTTCTGTCTTAGTGAGAAGTTAATAGACAGACAAAGACAGGGTCTTTGCCCTTTCAGTGACCCGAAAGTAATCTTTATTTAAATGCAGATAAAACAGTTTACTTGTACCTAACTTCAGCACCATAGAATGTCAATAATAACGTCTCCTTCTTCCACCAGAGAACATCCCTTATTCCCCAGGCATTTTGGTGCAGTTCATTTCATGCCATCATATGGGGTTACTAAGAAGTGTGCCCTAGAGAACAAAAGGTTTCTTTGCCAGGAGCACTGCTTGAATTGCTCTGTGTTGGAGCCTGGTGTGAACCATGAGGAGGAGTGAAACAAATTGAATGTATTGATATTTTCATTTACACACTTATTTATCATGGCAGTACTGATTAGTCAGCAGCGCAGAGGTGGAATGGGAGCAAGAGATGAGTCAAGGGAAAAGGCACAGCAATCGATTTCCTTTTTGAAGCTGTGACTGAACTTTTGGAACTAACAGCTGATATTTTGCTTTTGGAGCATCACAGTCACGTCTACTCTGCTTAGGCTAGATTATGTGATATAAGGTATAGCAGCACAGGCTTAGTGAGACTGTGTAGTAAGTCAGCTTTCAGGTGCAATGCAGGTAGGAGAACTGAGAGTTATAATGGATCTATCCAGAAAGATTGCTTTATATATTGTTATCTAATGCAGAGCATTTGGGAATGGTAAACAAAATAACTGTTAAACTGTTGCTATCTTATTTAATGTGTGAAACTTGTAAAATTCAAATCCTAAAATATTCCATATGTGGAAAATATGTAATATGCTTTTCCAGGTGTTTTGCACAGTTTAAGCGTATTTTATGTCTGGGGATTTGCAAGGCACTTGCTTTCACCTACCAAGATGCTTCAGGGATTGCAAACAAAAGTACTAATGAAAATAAGATTGTACCTGAAGTGCCTATTTGCTCCTTTTTTTAAATTTATAGTAATTACACAAAATTGAACAAATTAACATTGGCTATATGAAAAGACATTCAGTTTTGGAAGGGAAATAGCACATTTATGAATAATAGATGCTATTCCTAAGTATGTTATATAATATTTAATTAATAATTTGTATGTGGTAACTTATCTTAAGATTATTTAGCAAAAGGAGCTGAATTACAATGGAAATGGCAATTTATGAAAAATTAGCAAGTGATAGCTATCATTATACTTTAGGTTTTTTTTCTTCTTCAATTTTCAACAGATTAGCTTTAACATCAGCTATTAAAAGCACATTTAATGATTCTCCTGTTTATGGAAACATTGGTAAGATATTCCTGTGAAGACTTTAACATCTATCTTTCTAAAGCTAACTGAAATCTTCAAGTTTCTAGACCGACTGTCTTATTTCACAACAGAAATAACCTTTTTATTGATAACTGATCATTTGCACGGTTGTTTGCTTGTAATCAAACAATTCTTTCTATTTTCTTTATGCAGACTTCTTTAAAGCATTTCTCTTCTTGGTAGTAGTAATGTTTGCCCACAATTTTCCTATATTCATCTACTGTGGCTTCTTGTTCCAAAATTTCCAAAAAAAATTCCTATCTACTGTAAAAATTTAAAAGAAAATCAGTTAAAAGCATTACATTGGAAACCCATATTCTGTAAAAAGCTGAACAAGGCTTTGTATATGTTAAGGCATATTTCAGGTTAGAGTGGGCCAGCTTCCACAGAAACATAAAATATGGAGAGAAGGTCATAGTTCAGTCTCTAAAGCAGGCATTCTGACTGAGAGCAGTGTGAAGATGCATTGTGGTGTGAGGAACCCTTAAGTGACAGGGAAGTTGTTTCTGTCTAAAATTGTCACTTATGTGTTTTCAGGAAGGAGCATAGAGGTCAGAGAGGTCTTTTCTCCTGTTTCTCTGGCTATAACATATTAAAACAGTTGCAATGTTTCTATTCAGCTGTCCAGGCTGGTTCTGTTGCCTGCAACAGAATAAAAGTTCCTATACCTAACATGCTAGAAAAAAAGGACCACATTAGTCTAGCTTAGAGCATGGAATAAAATCCTCCTATTCCCCTGTGGTTTATTCATAGATAATTGTGGCTTGTAGCGGTCAGGTAGGAAAAGCGACATGTGAATATGAAACAGCATTTTGAGATTGAAGAGTGTCAATACGGGACAGGGTTTTCTGAGTTTCTGAACTGAAGCTATCAATAGGTGAATGTGGACATTTGTTCATTAGGGCTGAACTGAGCTTGACTGAGACCTACTGAGAGAGCCATTACAGTCATTTCACTGTAGCCTTGTTCACTGTACAAACATGATTAACAGACAAAAACAGATTAACCAATGACTGTGTATACATCTGTATATTTTGTTATGATGTCACATAGACTATTTTCATCATGGTTTCTGTATATGTTTTTATACAGAAGCAGTCATCCCTATATCTTAAAACATTTTACAAAAGAGATTAGAATTATTATCGCCATTTTATGTACAGTGACATTTGCAAATATAGTTTTCCCAAGAAATCCAGTAGCAGAGTTGAGAAAAAATCTAAAGCTTATTGAGTAATGACAACCAGAAGAAAGAAGGAAGCCTTGTCAGGATGTGAGAATGAGGAGTCACTCTCTTAAAGTCAAAAAGAGGCCATTTAAAACCATTTTAGATAATTATGTTAACACACAGAGAAGAGTTGGTTTGCATGGTTACAAAAATCAATGAAGCCCAGGTAACTAGTAGATGAAAAAGATTTAGTATTACACTGAAAAGGAAGGTATACATAGACCACTTCCTCATAACACTAGTTATCAGACGTAAGTTTAGGGGAAAAGAAGGACGATGTAAAATGAAAATGTGTATCTGTCTATTAAGATGAATTCAGAGGTTTTCAGACAATTGCACAATTGCCAATTTGAAAATGGCTTTTAACTACGTTTTGAAGATCTGAAATTAATTCCTGTTGAGGGCAGGATACTAGGCTAGCAAATCACAAATGCCATCAAAGAACAATAATTCTTTAAGGTCACTTATCCTCCCAACTCCTTCATCTTTCCAGCAGCTTTTAATTCTTACCCCAGAACTAACCCAGATCCATCATATTTTTGACAGCTTTTAGTTCACACGACCTGGACAACCAGAACAATCCAAACGAGATTTACAACACATTTCTCAGTAACGTCTGGAAGTACTGTCAGTACTGTTAGGAAGCTTTTGCTGTACTGTGTAGCACATTTATATGAAAAATAAGCAATTTACTTAATTGCTGCTTAATCTTTTTATAATCCTGTTTAGAATTCTTTCAGCTAAGCATTAGTATACAGTCACTTTCTCAATAACAAAAAATATGGTAGCTGTCTACTGTCATGGTCTGAAACTCTATTTTAAAGTTATTCTTATGCAGTGACCTATCAACAATGGTATTTCATTCTAATCTAAATTTTTAATTCTCATCTGCCATATTATGGAACATAATCCTTATCAATGTTTTGTTCTATCTAAAGTAAATGAGGGCATTTCATTTTCAAATATCTGGTCTCCCTTTGCGTGCAGACATGCTGCAATTTAAGCTGCAGACTTTGATAGTAAGTTCCTTTGCTCATTTATCCAGGGTATAGAATGCATTTTTAATTAATAAAATTTTCATTTTTCATTTTGAGATTTGTTGCCTTTACATTTGCTATTTAGGTTAATCTCCAGTTTTCCCACTGTGCCAAGCTGTCATTTATGCTGGATGGATTCCTCACTAGTTTGTGTTCTGGCGATTAGAACTATTTTCTGAAAGCTTTGTAGTTTCCAGAGGTCGATCAGTTCTAGACCACGTGTGCATTTTTATTGAATTTCTTCTAGAAAAAGGAGGGAGAACTTTAGTCTTTTAATTTGAGTTGGAGAGCTATGGGACTGCCCCAATATCAAGGGGAATAAGAAGTCCCAGAGTCAAGTTCTATTCTTCTGGAGGGGCAACTTGAAACTATCTCTTCCTACACTAAATTTTCAGGCTTATGTGCTGTCTATTTGCTTGCTTATTTTTAATTTTGCATTTTTATTATATGCAAACTCATGGTAATTTCTAGTTGCAATTAAATTGAAACAACTGCAAATTTCAGAAGTGCACTTTTTTCTGTTTCTTTTTCTTCACAAAAGCTGGGAAGTTAATCACAACTGTAACCTTAGGTATTAGCAAATCCTGGTTTTGTATTCCTGCTCTATATTATTGTATATATATTTGCATTCTTCAGATTAACTTAGTTTAGGTTAAATTTCATCTTCAAATGAATGTGTCAAACCCATAGGTTTTCTATTTTACAACAAGTATCAATGGGCAACAGTTAAAGTGCTGTAAGACTTTTTTTCCACTGAAATAAATGATGGAGGCAGAGCCATATACTGCAGTATCAAAGGAAATCATTTGAAGATGTGGAATATTTTGTTTTTAAGGAATGGGAAACAATGACTTAGGGAATTAATTACACCATTGCATGCACCCTTTTCCTCCAGGAAGGATGTAAATGTGTACCTTATACTGAGTCTGTAGCAAGTTATATATAGTAGTTCATGGTTAGGAAAGAGTACATGACTAGACGGAGCAAGACCCCCTCTGGAAGTTCCCATTTTCTTATTTTGTATATTATTTTCACTCCATATTGTCATTGTTTTTCCAGAACATAAAAGCAGGATTCCGGAATGAAAAAAATGATTACTTGATCGCTTTTAGAATATTTCCCAATTGTAATATGATGAGAAGGTGGATCCTTTGAAACTAGTGTGGTCAGTATAGAAATAAAAGGTCAATTTTTGCAGTGAAAAGCTTAATCCAGATTGATTGCAAACAGAATCTGGATGTTCAGTGACACCGCTGTGACCTAGATCATAAAATCTGTATAAATTAATTAAAAACTGGGTAGAACTACATATTTAATTGAAAGGCTTAATTGAATAGTAAGTTAAAAAATAACTCTACACCATAGATTATTCATTTTTTACCTCAGTAATGACAAAAGTAATATATAACACACAGAAAATTGAATACTAATCTATCTCATAGATTGAACATTAATCTATTTCATAGATACATGTAAGTTCTTATTTTTAAGTACTTTAGTGCTGTTGATTTATGGTGAATTAGATTAAGGTAAATTGGCAGAAAATTGATTTATTCATAAGTTCTGAAGATGCCTAACTTTCAGAGGAAATGCTCAGTGAAATAGATGCTATGTATCATTTGTTACTGTGAAAGTCAGAAGAAACACCAGTAAGTTAATGATAATAGAGCTAAAAAGAAGTATAATTGAAGGAGAAATTCTTGCATAGGTTAAGGGTAGTCTAAATCCACTGAATACGCAAAATAAAGTTAAGCTTTTCTAAACATACTTTATATGGTACAGAGAACTTGGAATCTTTCTCTTCCTTTATATGATAGTTCTGTTCTACAGTTCTGTTCCTTCTTGTCCTGTGACAAGTGTTTAGGTAGAGAAAGAGAGCAGAATCAAAATATAATTTATAACTCAAGTTTTCCATTAACTTCCAAGAAGTAAGATTTTTTGGCAGGTAGTTATGCCTTTAGCATAAATAATTTTCTTCTAACACTCCAAAAATATCACGCAGTATCGTAGAACAGAGATTAGTGGGAAAAGTGGTAAGAAGAGGAATTTAATGAAGCTAGTTTGTCAGTCAGGAGAAATATCACAGTAAACTACAAACCTTTTCTGGATTTAAAGCCAGTCTTAATTGAATTTTAAGTAGGAAACCTTCAGTGCTTGGGAAATTCTCAATGTGAATGGGATTCCCTTTCATTTTGGAATAAATCCTCACTGAATCAGGTCATTTTCTCATATGAGTAAATGAGATATTTGGAGAACAAATTCAAACAACAGCCTTCCAAAGCAGGGCTCCTCTGATTGATTACAAATCAAATACAAAAATCAGGAACACAGCATTGTTTATTCAGACAAAAAAGATCTGCCAAGAGACTTCAAAACTATTATGATCATCTGAAGCATTTTATTCAATATGAAGCACAAGGAGTTTTTAAGGTTTGGGGTTATTTAATCCTTTTGTTTAACCTTTTGTCTTTAAATTTGCCTCAATTGTTAAATGTGAAGTGTGACTTAAAAGGAAAGAAAGAAGGAAACAGACACAACAACCTCCAAAGCAAAACTAATAGATGTAGAAAATGAAGAGCTTTAGTATTGTCCCTTCTAACATTTTTGACTGTTTTTCCATATTTTCTAAATTCATAAATATTATCAGTTTTATTAGATCCCAGTTCTTTCGAAAAATTTTATTTAATATAAAAACTCATCCACTTCTCTCCATGTTGGGCTCATCTGTTGTAAAAGATTTGAGCAAGCAGAAAAACCCTTAGGGAGGATGTGCTCAGAACCCTTAAACTTCTCCCCATGCCAAGGGAGCTGTTAGAGCTGATCTTCCCATGCACAGGGATTCTTCTTGGAAGGTAAAAGTCTATCTACTCTCTGATTTTCCTGTGGGGACTAAAATGAATATTAGTACTTTTTTTTAAGTGTGAATTTATATTAAAAAAAGAAACTACTATACACATGAAAAATATAAAAAAATTAAAATATATCTGGAAAGAATTACTTTCTGCTTGTGTAAGATAGTTAAATCTCAAAGTTCAGTAAACTAGTCTGGATAAAGTAAAAACTAATTCGAACCATTGCTAAAGTATTAACCTTAGTATGTTTATATTTAAAAATTAGATAAGCATTCTTTTTTCTTTACCTATGATCTTCCCAGATTTTAATTCATGGGTAGCAGTGGAACTATGAAAACCATAAAAAATATGATTCTTTTCTCAGTATTATTGAAGTGTCTGGTTCTATGAAAAATGGGAAAACTTGTTAGAAAGCGTTGTTCTCAGTAGAAAACTGATTCATACTCAGGAGAAAAAGTAACTCTTTCAACTTTTAGATGTGTCTGAAGCAAAAATAGGTCAGCGTTCATTACATATAAAAAGATTAAGAACTTAACCCTGCAAAGGGACTCCACAGGCTGATCTTCCTGTCAGTGTGGTCTTATCTCATAATCAATCTGACTTTGTGAGGACAGTCGTAAGAGAAGAAAAAGCAAAGTGGATAGATTCTGAAGTATAGAAAAATAGATACTATAGTAGTATTTAAGAGACAAGAAATCTCAAAAACCAGAAAACTATTCATCTCTCACACTGGTGGGAAATAAGTGAGTATTTCAAATAACTGAGTAGGGTAAAAACTCTAACCTTTTGGTTAGATACTTCAGTATCCAGATCCACTACGAGCTGCCATTAACTCTGTCTCACCTATGAAAGTTGCCTAGTATAGAAACCAAGCAGAAGTCAATGTTGCAGCACACAAAGATCATATTTCCTAAAGCCTATGTTTCTTCTAATTCTATGTCATGTTCTTGTTCTTTTGGAAAATATTATTAGGCTGTTAATAGATTATTATAAGCAAAACTGATGTTCATTATGATTACGTGGTATCTTATGTAGTTCCTATAAAATTATAAAATTGCAACAACTACCATACCACCGAGTATTTTTAGAAGTGGCTGTGGAGATAGAAGTATTAGCTGGTAGCATAAGATAAGAATAAGAAGGATGAGATAACTTGATAACTTGATACTGTTAACTCAATCTGCTGCTTCCTCAGGGATTTTTCTTGGAACAGTCTTCTTCACAGCAGCATTTTTTCTTTGCCTGTGATGCAAGTTATCTGGGGAGATAAGAAACATGTGTGGCAAACACTGCAGTTACTAGATGCTGAAAGAGTAGCTGGTTATTCCTGGTGTATTTATCCGACTCTTCCATGACAAGAGAAGTGTTGTTTTAGTGACCTGCAAGACTCTTTCCATAGCATTCACTTCCTCTAAATATAGAGGTCTAAAACCTGAGCATTTAGTGTTAGCAAATCATCCAGCTTTCCTCTGTAGTCAGTGGGTGAGGAACCAGAATATTTAGTTGACAATTCATCTGCTGTCTCTCATAACCCTCTCTTAAAATTAGAAAGTCACCCTCTGCACATGCCTCTCTCTCTTTCTTTACTGTAGGAGGACCCTATAAATTAACTTATTTTATGCTCTTGATCTCAGATTTTTAAAATTAAAGAAGTGCATCCACCTTTTGAGTGACAGTCAACAGACCATTCTGTTACAACTTATTGCTAAAGGAAAGTTATCAGAAATTTCTTTGTATCTACTTGAAAAGGTCTCTAAGCAGTACTCCTATGATAATAATAAATTCTTGTTATTTTGTTCATTTACTTCAATCCCACCAAACCCTTTTTTCTCCCATTTGTTTATTGTTAAATGATATTTAATTCATTTTATGATAAAACCAGGTAACATATGTATTACTTGAAAATTATAGGACACAATGTGAGATATATTAGGAGGAGTAGCTTATCCTCAATTTGAATATTTGTAAAGACTGTTTTTATAAGTCAAACATATACAAATTAATATATATAATAAAAATATAATAAGCATATTCTTTTACATGTGATGTATTCTTGCTAGTTCAGGAAGTCTACCATGTCAGGTATAAACTGATAACTCAGAACTAGGTAAAGCATGTTAAGGGCAAAAGATAGAACATACTGAGAATGGATAAATGTCATGTTTATTCCTCTAAGAGAATAAATGCTATTGGGGGTCCTAGTGGCAGGTTAAGGACATAGCTTCCATTCTGAACACCATATAACTCAGAGGAAAATGCATCTCAGTCTTGTAAAGCTGAAGTATTTACACGTTTTCATGTTCTTTCAGAACTGAGTCTTAACATTCTTCCAGGTCATCTGAACCCAGAGCTTGCAGATGGATGTAAATGATTGAAGTCCTGTAATTAAATGAAGTACACTGGCGTAATGTAGTAATTTTTACTTTCAATATTGCATAGTTATGCACTTGCAGAGGTGGAACTGAGAAGGAGTACAAGGTTGGTTCTCATATTTGAAAGTTAATGAAAAATTATAATGCATTGTTATTGAAAGACTGTTCCTTATAACAATGCCCAAATAAATAATTGTTGGAAACAAAATCTTCTAGGAATAAGTATAGCAGAGTAAGCTGTACGGGTATCCATTTATTGCCTTCATAAGTATTCTTGAACCTTACGTTACACTGGCCTCATTTCACTTTCTCTGCCTGTTCATGCTGAGACTCTGTAAATAAACAGAACTAGGATAGAAATATAGTAGTTCTTACCTGATTGTGTTAGTTTACATAGAAATGTCTTGTTGAGAGCACAGCTTAGCATATCTAGAGTTTTTTAAATGCTTCACAAATTTAGCATATTCTCACAGAAGTTTATTTTACAGAGAAGACATGACCTAGTAAGTTAATTTATGTGGCTGAATATTTCTCTGCTACCTTGATGATCTCATAATGAAACCATGACAACCAGATAACATGCCTCCCATTTTTATAGATTTAGAGATGCTCAATAACATTGCAATTTCAAAAAGCAAAAGCATGCTAATTGACCAGAGTATTTACTATAAGTTTTCACATTCACTCCAAGGTGATAATTCTGATCTATACTTATGATATTATTAAATCCTGGAAAGATTAATTTATTTGGAGTGCACACTAACGGCAACTAAGCAAACCTGGGAAATTCAAGTTAGTAATCACTAAATATACTGAAGGGGTGGCTGGTAGCAATCATCTGAAGAACACATATTTAATTTCTGGTGTTTACCTCCTCCATGTACCACAGATTAAGTCTGTTGTTCCCCAAGCTATCTGAAAGGCATATTTCATTTTAACTGGCTTATTATGAGTATGACACTCTGTAACTTGTTGACTGGTCACAGTTTTTCGAGATCAGCAATGAACTATATGTATGTATCTATATCTTTTAATCTTCTATTTCTTTTAATCTTCTGTTTCTTTTAATCTTCTTGATCACACTCACTGTGATGGGGAGAAATAATCCCATTATTTTTCAGGAATATCACACACTATTCTTTATAAAGAGATGATTGTATATATCTGCTGCCTACTTTACACAATGTCAAAACAGGTTTTTGAAGACTGCAAATGATCTGCTCATTTATATTTAAGAAAATGACCAACTGTTTTCTTAATTAGCTCTTATCTTGTCATTCACTGAAAAACTTAAACTGCGTATCATTCTCTATGATGATTTATTAAGTGGGACATTTTGTTGGGTAATAGTATATGCAAATTTCTGAAAGCTGCAGACCTGAAGAATCATCTTCTAATGGGGAGATACATCTTGTTTACATCTTTGCAACCTTCATTACATTCTGAGAAGGAAAAAAAAATCAAAATATGGTAAGATCATTAGCTGCAAAAGGTGTAAGCTGATCTGATTATGTTGCATAAATTACATGCCCTGACATGAAGTAAAGGTGTTATCATTGTTTATAGTTATATAATACACATATGCACAATACACACACACACACACACACACACACACATACATACATATATATATATGCACACACATATATATATGTATGTGTGTGTGTGTGTGTGTGTGTGTGTGTGTGTGTGTGTGTGTATATATAGATGATGATGATGATCCAATACCAAATTTTGAGTTTTGAACATATCTGAGAATATCTGAACATATCAGAGAATGTTACACTTACCTAATTTAAACTAAACTTGGTTTTAGCTGAAGATACTTAATTCCTTCCTAAAGAAAAGTAGAGCTTGTTTAAAAATATTTGGAAATGTTTTTTTCTCATGCATACTAGAACTGGTTTTATTATTGCCCAGTAATTTTGCAGGAAAGTCTGAGGTCTTCATCTGGATCGTTTCACTGTGCATGATAGAGTGTACAATATGGGCACTAAACCTATGAGAAGGATTCTAAAATGGTCATAAAGTGCGTAAAGCTTTTCCCACCTCTTTTTATTGTTGGATGGGTGCAGAAAGACTTGCATGCACAGGTGGTTCTGGGTCATAAATAAAATATACCTTCTGAGTTAACATTGCACAGAAATCTTAAACTATTGTTCAGAGTTCCTGAACTGCAATTACTTGAGCAGCTTTGAGCTGGTCCAAACAGTTAATATGAACTTATGGCTGTTTAACATCTTCCCAGGCCTCACAGACACTGGTGTATTCAGTAGAATCTTACCCATTTCTTTCTATTCTTGTTTCCTCCTCTTATTTGTGCAGGGTTTTTTTTTCCCCTCTGGCTTACTATTATATGGGCTTGAAGCGAGCTGTTGTTAGCACACTATTCTTTGTTTCATTATTCTTCACCACTTAAGCAGTGCATTAACTGCACTGTAGTTTGCTAGATCAGTTTGCACTCAAAAGACGTTAAGAACCTCCCCTTTTTTCCTCCTTATACATTCCTTAAAAAAAAAAAAATCTATTTATCTTTCTTTTCAAAACTAAACTGCTTCATACTTCATTTTTTCTTATTGATAGTTTGTTATTTGAGCTCTTGCAAGTTATAAGTCGATAAATTTTCACTTTTCTAGATTATGTAGTAATAAATATCAGCATAAGAGAACTCTGTCCCTACCTCAGCAGCATTGCATACGTCCTCTTCAGGATGTTAGAGCTACTGAACCTCTCTATGAGCATCCAGTGTTATAGGAAATCACTAATCAATAGCAGAAGGAACCTGCAGACTTTTTTTAAGTAGAAAAAGATGCAAGGTAGGATATTAAGGCATTCTAATTATAGAAATAGTTGTAGAATAAATAAATTGATATAAGAATTTTGAATGAATTCATTATTAAATTGAATTAAACTACTTAGAATTTTCATTGTTCAAAATTATGTGTAGTGGGAAATTGCTACTAAAAATGCCTTCCCAGCCAAGGTAGTCAATTTATGTCAATGGTAAGAGGTACACATACGTAGAAATATTGTCTACATATATGTAGACAATAGCAGTACCTCACAATTTTGCCTATTGGTCGCATACCATTACTGTAAATAACAGTTCCCAGAGCAAGACTTCTTAAACAGTTTCCAAACAATTCATAATTTGAAATTTGCAAAATCTATAATCTCTTCAAAGGCAAAATAGGTACAAGGATAACGGCTCTATCACTCATAAAATTTTTTTGTTGTTTGAATTGCTTGCTTAACTGTAGCTAGTCACACCACAATCACCAACTCATTCATTTCAAATTGATTTTACAAAAATGTAGTTGTTACTTGTTCCAAAAAACCTAGACAAAACTTCCTGTAATCCACATTTTTAATCACACTATCTTCTAAACTATGCTTATAAATCATTTGTTCTCATATAAAGCAAACTCTTGTTAGTGGTATTCATCTCCATACATAAAAGATAAACTTACTAATGTCGTTCATTATGAGTAAGGATTAAAGGATGCGAAACACAAAACAATATTTCAACTCAAGAAATGAGTTTTCTTGCCAAAAAAAGACATCAAAAATTAGTTCTGCTAAAGCAAAGCAATTATCAAAGAAGCTTTTTATTCTTACGAAATAGCTAACTGAAAGCAACAAGAGAGAAGAGCTGAAAATAATGTATTGTGTTTCAGTTTTCATAAGGCATTCTTAGAATTTAGGGCCTCTTGGGCAATAGTCAAAAGCCCTTGGGCAACTGTCAAAAGCCAGCAAGACTTTTGACACTGTCTCCCATCACATCCTCCTAGGTAAGCTCAGGAAGTGTGGGCTAGATGAGTGGACGGTGAGGTGGATTGAGAACTGGCTGGATGGCCGAGCTCGGAGGGCTGTGGTCAGCAACGCAGAGTCTAGTTGGAAGCTTGTAGCTAGCGGTGTCCCCCAGGGTTCAGTCCTGGGTCCAGTCTTGTTCAATGTATTCCTCAATGACCTGGAGGAAGGGACAGAGTGCACCATCAGCAAGTTTGCTGATGATCCAAAACTGGGGGGAGTGGCTGACACCCCAGAGGGCTGTGCTGCCATTCAGAGGGACCTGGACAGGCTGGAGAGCTGGGCGGAGAGGAACCTCCTGAAGTTCAACAAAGGTAAGTGCAGGGTCCTGCACCTTGGGAGGAATAACCGCAGGCAGCAGGACAGGCTGGGGGTTGACCTGCTGGAAAGCAGCTCTGCAGAGAAGGACCTGGGAGTGCTGGTGGACAACAAGTTGAGCATGAGGCAGCAATGTGCCCTTGTGGCCAGGAAGGCCGAAGGTATCTCCTGGGGTGCATGAGGGAGAGTGTTGCCAGCAGGTCGAGGGAGGTGATCCTGCCCCTCTCCTCAGCCCTGGGGAGGCCTCACCTCGAGTACTGTGCCCAATTCTGGGCTCCCCAGTACAAGAGAGACATGGCACTACTGGAGAGAGTGAAGCGCAGGGCTCCAAAGATGATGAGGGGACTGGAGCATCTCTCCTCTGAAGAAAGACTGCAAGAGCTGGGCCTGTTCAGCCTGGAGAAGAGAAGGCTGAGAGGTGATCTCATAAATGTGTACACGTATCTGAAAGGAGAGTGTCAAGAGGATGAGGCCAGTCTCTTCATGGTGCCCAGTGACAGGACAAGAGGCAACAGGCACAAACCAAACCACAGGCAGTTCCATCTGAACCTGAGGAAAAACTTCTTTGCTGTGAGGGTGACAGAGCACTGGAAGAGGTTGCCCAGGGAGGTAGTGGACTCTCCTTCGCTGGAGGTATTCAAAACCCGTTTGGATGTGATCCTGGGCAGCATGCTCTAGAGGATCCTTCTTGAGCAAGCAGGTTGGACTAGATGATCTCCAGAGGTCCCTTCCAACCTAAACCCTTCAATGATTCTGTAATAATTTTATATCCATGCAGATTTTAGGTATTTTATACTTCTGCCTTCTTTACAGACAGTACAACTGAAATATATTCTGCTTAAGGTTGGCTATCTGTTAGCTTTTTTGATTTTTTTATTCTTTGAGGGTTTTTTTTTGTATAGGAAATATATATCTTCTTAGTTTTTATGACAATAGGATACATTTTATATGAGATTTATTTAAAATTTGACAGGAAAAGTACTTAAGAACTTAATAGTGTAATGTAATCCACCTCTTTTTTGAATTTTATATATATCATTAAGTAGGAATCGGATACCTTTCTTGAAAAGCTTCTGAAATTAAAGTATAAAGTAATGCTGAGGTTAGGCATACTAGAAGATAAACTATTTTATTTGTCATAAAAACAGCATGACTCAGGAGTTAGGAAGTTTCTAGTTATTTCTTCATATAATTTTTATCCCTTCCATACATTAGTTTTCAAAAGTCCCTTACAAAAGCGTTGAAGTGTGTCACTTTTCCTTCACTGTTATTTCTCTCTGTCAATTCTTTATCCTTCATTTTACCTATTCCCTTTAACATGAAAACTGCAGAAAATGGTAAATATATATACATATATATGCAGTATAATGTAGAATGTGTTTTCTTTAACTTTCAGCACGAATAAAGTAACAATATAAGTATGAATCTGTTTTCTTACTACAAAAAGATTCTTTTTTTTTAAAAAAATGTTACTCACTCCTGCTGAATGGGAAAGAATACATCTATACTTGGTTAATTTTGATTTTGTAGCTGTGAAGCAAGATGGAGTTGGCACCACAGAAATTGTACTTAAATGTACCTTTAAAGATTAGGTTAATCAACTTTACATATCTCTGGATAGATGATGGGGTTGCAGGAATACATGGTAAAGTTTAATTATCTAAGTTTTTAACAGATAAATATGAAAAGGTTTGGAGAAGAAGATTTCTCTAGGAAAAAGAGGTTATCAAAGGCTTCGAAATAAACTTCTGTAGGAAATGCTGGCCATTTCAAACCATAAATTACTTTATTTATGCAATGGTATGTGAATCTGTATTTAATCTTCTATCACTCTTCTGACCTGTGCTAAGAGAAATTGTAGAGATATGTTTTAGCTCTCCTCTATACTTTTTCAGTCACATCCTTTGAAGCTCTCATCCTTCTGACGCAACCTCCAGCAGCCAATTTGTACAAAATTTCTGATACAAAACCTCAGAGTACGATTTGAGGACACTCCCTCTTCAAACCACAGCTGAAAAAATATAGATTCTCTGCAGTGTTCCAGTTCAGAGAACAGCTTGAAAAAGCAATTATGAATTAACTTTTAGACTGTTTCATAGTGAAGCATTTTGACTTACACAGACCAACAGAGATTTGTCATCCACCTGACATGGCAGCTGTACTTAGCTAGCAAAAGTAACGATGTCACTGTTGTGCACTCCAGTTTTCAGGATGTGTTAACATTATCCATGCAAAATATGCTTTTTTTTTCCTTCAGTTATAAGGAAAAACAGTGAAATGTGCATGATATAAATGCATGGCCATTTGCTGTCCCAACAGGAAGATCAGATATGTGGAGATGGGCTTAGTTGTAAAGACAAGATACATTATATGTCTTAAATGTATTTATATATCTACAAAGCTGATTGATTAAAAATAAAGTCATTATGAAGAGGAGAATTGTCTGTATAGCCCAAAAACAGCAGTAGCCCAAGCACAGCAGCTCTCACTGCCTTGTGAGAAAACTATTGTCTTGTCAGAAATCTTGCTCTATAAGTGTGTCTCCCAGAAATTGATGTATTTCTTTTTTTGCTCAGTGGTTGTTCAGGTGTCAAGGCTATTCCTGAATCATTAATAAATTCCATTGCCACTGTTATCCAATACAAGAAGGATAGAATTTATTTAGGATTTTTTTCAGTCCACCCTGACACAGCATCGATATTGTGTACTCAAGTATTTGTTAAACAGAAAACAAGTATCAAAACATGTTTTAAATCTTCTGCTAATGAACAGGTGGATATTTTATGCACATATGCTGTGCAAACACAGACCTGCTTCAAATGAAATCTGCAGCCATGCCAATTAATATTACTCAAGTGAAAAACGCAGGCACATCATAACAGGAGAAATCCCCAGAATGAATCACAATTTGCAGAACTAAAATCCCTTCCAAAGTTTGTAATCACAGAGCAGACTGCTATAGCTTTCTTCAGATGAAGTTACAAGCTCCTCATGTATAACTGATCAGCCTCTTTCACTGCAGAGGAATGACGGAAGCCACATGCTGAAACCTTGATCATTACTATGAAGATTCTGATTTTGAAGGAAATTGTTCTATACCCAAATTCTCTTGTCCTTTCTTGGAGAGGAAAGGCCCCAATAGAAGTACCTAATCTCTTTGAAATATGTCCAGAAGATTTTCTTGTGCTAAAATGCTGCATGTGGTATTTATTTATTAGTATTTCCTTTCTACAGAAGAAATCTACCTTCAGTTTTTCCATTTGCTTATCCAGGTGGAGGGTGGAGTACTTAGCTTTTTAAGCTCCCTTCCCTAATATTTCCCCTGTTGTGTTTTTTGTTTTTGTCTATTGCCCTTACAATGCCCCTTGTAATTGTCCCTAACACCTAGCAAAGGGTTCTTTTCAGGATTATAGCATGAACTTTAATGCCTGGAAACAAGGCTCCATCGAGCTATTATAGATGCAGTCTATCCAAGATGGAGGTGTATGCTGCCGGCAGTCCATTAATGCATTAAAATGTTTTCCTATACAAAAGGGAGCAATAGGTTTGCGCATAGAAACGTATAGCATAATTTTGTGTCTGCTGGAAACAATGAAACAACCCAGTTTGTAGTTTGTTGAAGCTTGCAACTTGCTGAAGGACTCAAGCAGTCCTTTTCAGAAGTAGGCAATGCAGACTTAATTTCATCTCAGTCTTCACCAGCTTTTTCTCATAGCAAAATAAAAACAGTTACAAAAATTAAGAAACAGAAGTAAAACACTAGGTTTTCTCTTATACTTCACCCCACACAAGCCCACCACAGTTATACTCTTTGAAAAGGCTTCCTGAAAATAGCTATCTTTAGACTCTAGATGTGAGTTGGTTTTTCTAAGCCACAATATTGATTTATATATCAATAAGTGTGGGCTACTGTGCTAACCAATGTGCATATATTAGGAGGCTTTTAAATCCAAGAGTTAGGGTTTTTTCTCTAAAGATGAAGCAAAATTACTTTATCAAATAACATTTATAAAGACAGTGCCACAAAATTTTTGTCTTTTAAACTTTAATATGCTGCTCTGAATGGAGACGAGGACCCCTTCTTTGGACCCTTCTGTGTGAATGGCCGCACAAACTGCTGCGTCTGCTAGCTGCCTGTTAACTGCACTAAAAATGAAAGCTGTGGCTTTGGCTGTAATAAGAAAGAAAACTCAAATTTTTCAGAGTGCTTTAGTTCAGATGCAGATTTCAAACTGATCAAGAGTAAAAAAAAAAAATCACACTTATTCTATCCTATTACCTGCATTTTTATTCCTTTTTAAAACAGTATTGTCTACAGAAACATAGTGGACATAGTATTTACTGTTTATTTTTTATGAGTGAACAGCTAAATTTATCCTTGAACATTCTTTTTTAAAGCTTATTTTAGACCTTTAGTTTGCTTCTACTATATGGAATGTAATATACTTATTTTATACTTAGCTTCTTTCTGGTTTACCTAGATTGTCTTTATTTATAAAAGAATATAAATTAAGAACTAGTGTCAATGCCATCAGACAGCATATTCACAGAAGATAGCATGCAAAAGGAGAAAAATGACCAGGAAATGATCTCTGAAGACAGGTCAAAACTTAATGATTACTTCTGTGGCTAATGATACTGCTCAGGAAGCTTTCAAAATAGAACTCAAATAAAGCAATCAACGGGAACCAATAAAGACAGGAAAACAATGGGACAAAGGTAAACAGAAGAACATAGTGTATAACTAAAATTAATGTAACTGTTAACCATTTTAGATCCTTGTAAATAACAAATCTCTAGCATATACTGGGATATTTTTATCTGAAATTAAACATCTTTAGGAAATAAATCATTCTAAAAAACAAGGAAAATCTTCTAGACAATCTAGCTTTACAGATCGGTACTTCTTGTTGAACACTTTTTCCAAATGAAAGCACAAACCCACAGAAAGATAAAAACGATATCCAGAAATTTTCTCGAGAGATCATCTTGTCTATTCTTTGGCTAGGGCATGGATGATAATAACTATATCTTTTGGGGTCTAACTTGAATTTTAAAATCTCCAATGCTGGAAATTCTACCATATCCTTTTCATAATTATTTTCAATATTAAATTACCTTACAGCCGGCCATATATATGTATAGGTATATTTTTTTCTCTGTGATGTCTGAACATCAGTTTCCCTGTTTGCAGTTTAAGTTCGTTATTTCTTAGCCCTCCTACAGCACATACAGAAAACTCTTTTAAGCCATTTTTATTTATTTATTTTAAGAGATAGCACATCTTCTTTCAGTTTTCTCTTTTCAAACAGAACCCATATTTTCAAACTTTCAACTCAAGTCATGTGTTCCAGACCTCCGGTCATTTAATCAGGTCTCCACTGGAGTTTTCCAAATTGGCTGATATATTGTTAAATTTTTAGTGATTATAGGCAGACTCAGTTCGCTCCTGGAGGCTCACCAGTGCTTATTATGGCGGCCTCTTACTGTGTTATAGAAAGAAAAAGTGTTGTATGTGAAACACAAAAGGGAATTCTTTCCTAGCCTCCCAATAGAATACATTTGCAAAACATTTTGAATTTAACATATAGCAATACAAACAGTATCATGGTATAGTATCATAGCAACTTATGCTTTAGCAGAGCACATTTTCATTTTACTGAAGTAATTAAAAGACCATCTTTGGTCTCCAGATATTACACGATTTTCTCAGATGCTGCTTGACATTCAAAAAGTATTTTTTATTATTAACATCGATAGCTTTATTACAAGTCATTTCCTACTTGATAATTTTTTTCTGAAGCACAGTACTGTGCAAGAATATGATGAACACTTTCCATATGCTGGAAAATGGTCTTTATGTCAAAAGATGAGGCTTTACATATGCCAATATTCCTATTGAAGATCGGCAGTTTCCTCACCATTATTCTACTTTAAAAGATGTTCTTTATAGTGTATTTACATTTTACCTTGAAAAACTATTTCAGCACTATAATTGTAAAGCAGTTCATGTCACAAAGATTTCTAAACCAGCTCTTTGTCTCTTCTTCATTTCAGCCAAAAAACTTAGCTGTTCTACTTGAAAATAATTTAAACAGAATTACATTCAGAATTACATTATATGAAAAATAAATTCAGAATTCCCTAAGGATTTTTGGTTTCTGACTGTAAAATCTACTGTTTTTACATAGTTCTTTTTTTGTTTTGTTTTGGTTTTTTTGACTCTGCCTTACTATATATGTGCAAGAGCAAAGAACATAGGAAAACTAGCTGGAGGAAGTTATGAAAATTCATATAAATACTGTAGAAGAAATCAACCCAGCAGATTTTTTCTAATGGAGTTGGAGAAAGAGGTAAAATAGATGATTAAGAAGAATTTCCAGATCTTCTCTATCCACTGATTGCTCCCACAAGGTGTGGTAGACCACGGTCATAGCTACTAAGGATTTGTTCTGATTCTTACACTGTTCTATAAAGACAAAAAGACAAAAAAATTCTTCATTTTCTAGCACTTCTTTGTGACTTGTGTTTAACTAACGATTTCTAGAGTATCAATATTACTTTGAAAATATAAGCCTCCTTGTGAATCAGCTTATTGTTCTTTTGTCTTAGTTTTGCTTCTCTTTTTAGATATACCTTTGAAAACCATAGGTCTGTACATTAAGTGTGTGTGTGTGTGTGTGTGTGTGTGTGTGTGTGTGTGTGTGTGTGTGAAAGTTGTTTACAGCATGTTTCTCTGAGTAAGGTTTTGTAGTGGAGTTGTAAAGCCCTTAGAAATAGAGGTTTATAATGGAAAAAAATGACAGACCTTTTAACTAGATTCACACTACCAGCCACCACTGTAATATTACAATTTTTATAGTAGAAGTAATAGCAATCTACAGACTGTGTCTCAAACAATACCATAAAAATTGAAATACCATGAAATGAATTTTTGTTTATTCACTGTATAGTGCTATAGTAATGATTTGTGAATTGAGTCTAACTGTTTTCCATAAGCTTTAGCAGCTCAAAGATCAACTGTGTCATTTAACTTAATCTGTATATGCATATCAATTGATGTGGAATTTCTTTATCAATATATTTATATCCATTATGCAATTACATATTTAAGATTGCTTTTCAAATTTAGCTCCTAAAATGACAGACACTTTATTCAACACAGTCAAAGCATTCAGCTGTTTTATTTTGAGAAGAATGCCAGAGGTTTTAATCCAATAACTCATTAGATTAAAACTACACATCTCTGTCAAGCATTTGCAGGATCAAAATCTTAACATGGCTAAATTTAGAAACGTATATGAAATTAAAACTTTGAGCGATAAAATACTGATTTCCATTACCTAAGTTACTGGCTACCCAGCTACTCTGAGGTCAACAAATTTTAGGCAGCTCTTCTCCTAGGGTCCACCTGTGGGGGCCAAGTCGGGCTTAAGGAACTCCTGTGAGCAGGGGGCTCCTTCCTGACCTTGAGCATTGCAATTGTGGACTGTTCCCATCTGATTTTGAGTTAACTTTGGAGGAGAAGCCCCGAGGACTCTCAAGTGGGCACTTTCCCTCCGCTAGTTATACATGGCTGATCATAGCATGTCAAAGACAGCATAATCCCTACTGGGGCTACCCTGCAGTAGGAATTTACTAACATAACCTGCCTCAGTTATAAGCTTTTTTGGAGAAAAGGGTGTATTTGGGTGAATACTTTATTCATCAATATTTAACCGTCTAGATATCTAGTTTACTGTAGTCACCTGGTCTTCTAAAGTAGTAGCTGAAAGAAGAAGCAGCATATTCTAGCATATGAAATATTTCTAACCTGATGGGTTGAGATAGGAAGAGCTGCTTTAAGACTTGCTGTTAAGATTCTTAATTTTTAGATGGCTAAAGACAAGTGAGAGGAACCTTAATTCTTAACCCACGCAAAAGAGTTTTACTCACGATTTAGCTTCATAGATCCTTTCAAAATGATGGTTATGACGAAAATCTTGCTTAGTTATTAATCTTTACTGTGTGATATGACTAAGGATACAGTTCAGTCTTATCTGAGCAAATATAATTTCATCCGCTACTTAAGAATTGCTGTTTTTGAATCACTGAATGTCTATGTGAAATAAAGTTTGTTTGTACTCTTGTTAAGCGATAAAAGGTATAGCTGCACTGGTTACTTCTATGAAATAGATACAATACAGTAGCTACCTAGCACATTAGTTTGTTAATATATATATCCATACATACACAAATATATGCATAGATCCTCTTAACAGTGTTCATTTTAAATTATATAAAGTGAATCTGCATGTTAAGTGATAGAATTTGTGCCTGTTTTTACAAACATTTATAAAAATTCTCATCTAACTGAAGTCATTGAAGTTTTGCAGCAGGAAAAATAACTTATCTAATAATTAAAAATGGGTCTGAATTAAATATACAATTATTTTGCATTTTGAATTTTTTGTTCTTAGAAAGAAAAATAACAAAACTCCTTTTAAATTTTTAAGGTAATAATTTAATTCACTGTCACCTCAGAAATATCTGTTTCCTATAATTCATCTTACGAAACCATAGAGTCTTGATATTTTCACCCATGTGATGTTTGTTTACTTTATTAAAGTAACCAGGGCTATTTCTGGGCCAGAAAATAAATGTATATATAACTAAATACCTGTTCCAGTACATCTAAAACACCATATATTACATTTATATTACACATGTGTATGTATGTATATATTTGTTCACATATATGCACACGTGTGTGTGTATCCTATGTTTTGGATCACTGGCAAAAAACTGGTCAACTATACTACTTTAATTCAGGGTACGTATTGATATAAGAAGCCACTTTCATTCTGTTTTAACCAGCTTGGTTCTTTTTACTTCAATGAATTTATACAGCTTTATGCTGGGGAGGGATATGTCTGCTACATCTTCATAGCTTAATTTAAGTCGTTCTAGTCGTTCTACCATATCCTCAGTCAAATTATAAAGCTCAGTCCTCAGTACTTATATTCTTATTGTTTTTTGTTTGTTTATTTTTTGGGGTTTTTTTTCCTGGACAGGCCACTTTGTTGGCTTTCATTTCAGAAGGAAGGTAAGAGGGAAGAAAAGAAAGAAACAAAACTATTATTTGCTTCATTAACAGCCATAGGTACTTCTGGAATGAAAGGCTGTGTTTTAAAATAGTGGATCTGACTATTTTCCAGTGTAAGGAGATGTACGAGGTAGATTTTTGCTCACTGCTGGTCTAAGTTACAGGTGGCACTTCACATTATTTTCAAATGCAAAAATTACAGCCACTGAGTTTTGTGAATAATAATCAAAAAATTATTTCTGTGAAATACTGCAGTAATGAACTTCAAAATAGATGTTCTTGTATGCATAGTGAACTGTCCTATTTTGAAGAAGTGATTCTAGCACACTAAGAAGGAAAAAAATATTTACCGATGAAATTCCAAGAGCATTTGTGTGGTTGCATATAGCTAGTCAAATTCACTCAATAGAAAAAAAGAAGGGAAGGTATACATTACTTTTAAATGAGAAACCTTTGAAAGCGTGTATTAAAATTTACTTCAAACAATTCAGTACTGGAATTTTCCTGTAAAACAGCAGGTATACAAATAGTTGTTCTGTTTGAAATGTAATGACATGTCTGGTGAAGGGAAAGGAATAGTAGCATTCATTAAAAGTAGATTGGTGATATTTCTCAAAAATGCTCTCTTTTGTAGACTTTTCTTTCTGATCTTTCTTTCTTTTTGTTCTTACCCCATTCTTACACTTCTTCAAGTTCCTATGATACTTCTCACACGGCTGTTGTCTCACCAATATGATTTCTACTGTGCATTCTGAGATCGTGTCATAAGCTAAGCTTTAGTTTTTGCCTTTTTGTTCCAAAGAGCTTTGTAGCAATAAAAATTTGATAGAATAAAACTAAGAACCTTAGATTCTTATTAAATATTAAACATGTACATTCTCTAAAGAAGAAAAGTAGTTCTTTTGAACCAGTGAATTATCTCTCTCTCTAATCTTTTTAATTTCTCTCATTATCAGATTTACAGCATTTTGATTTCTTACTAAGATCTATATTTCTTTATCATGAGTGTTCTGCGCAACTGAAATAATTCCCCTAAAACAACTTACAAACTTAAAAATCTGTAAAAAGACTAGTTATATGTGTATTTCTTTATATAAAATTCTGATTTTTTTTTGATGGAAGTCTTTACATTTTCTCTTAAAAATTGACAGTAGTGGAGGACAAAAGTATCTTTCCTTTCATTTAAATTATAATTTTTTTCAATAATTTTTAATACGAAAAATATATATCTGCATATACATATATGCATGTCTTTTTTTGTATAAAGAGCTGCAGAAATAGCAGTCGAGTCAAAGGAGAAATGCAATTAGGCTAGGAACAGCACAGCATGAAATAGAAAGGCATATACATATTCATTTCAATTTTGGAAAGCCAGACAGTCAAAAAAATCTAAATTTTGCATTATAAAACATTAATCACCATTACCAGCAAAAATAACATCTAAGGTTTTTGCTAGGGTTTTCTGAGGGTTTTATTTGACTTCACTTTTGAAATTAGGCTAGAAGTATGTTTTATGTAAATACATCAGTAGGGGTAACTCTGTGATTATCTAGTACAGATGAAAACTTATCATTTATTGTACAAAATTGAAGCAATGTCTCTCTGACCACAGAATACACATGGGTAATAGAGTACATAAACATGAACTTTGGTACGGGAAACAGGAGAAGTCAAAGGTTAGGCATGCAGGCTATTAATTTCATTTATAGATTCTGCCATTATTATCCTATAGTGAACATTGCTGTTGGCTTTTGATGAAAGAATTTCTATATAGTAATTCCATCACTGATTCAGTCTATTTGCATTGCTTCTTCCTAGTGACTGTTTTCTACCGTTTAGCACCATTTTTTTTAATATTTAATATTCTTTCCTACCTAATTTTGCATTACCTAAAACTCTGCCTTCTTCCAAATTCCTCACTTTTAGAATATATTATTTAGACTAATTTTGGTGAGTTTTATCTACTCTAACTTAGGCATCTAAAAGTTGGGTAAACAGCTAAGTCTGAATAAGTCACATACTTAATGTGCCTTTATGCATGTTTGTGTTCCTTTTTGGTTGTTGTAAAGGGATCCTAGATAAGATTTACATATTTGCACCTTGCCCATTAAAGCTAGATGATATGAATCATACTCTTTACTTCCATTCTAGACATTTTGGTTTAGATCATATTTACTTCAGTAATCTCTATAATTACAATACTTAAGACCCTAAAATATTTCGCCAAGCAACTTACTATCATTTATAGAAAGTGACAATAAAAATTAATTATAATAAGTTAGACATGCAATAAATCTGTTCCATTCATATTGTGTTCAGCTGCAGAGTTACTGGGAATTCAAGCTGGATACTTGGATATAATAGTCACTCTGGCGCACAGTCTTTTTACTTTCCTTATTCTCACATGTCTGAATATGATTTCCTCAGCTTTTATATAAGATTTTGTCATCTATCATGAAGCTGTTCTAACAAACTCTTTTGAAATGGCCATGTAATAGCCACACTTATCAGTAAAAATACCCTTATTTTTACTTTTTGACATCCTTAGTCGCAACACTTATTTTCTGTGAAAAATTGTGCAAACTGAAGTTAATGTGTTGAGCAGCAGCAGCTTACATTCGTGCCATTTTACAATAAAATTGCAATGAGGAAAATATGTAGACACATTTCAGTATTGATTTTGGCTTTTCTTTAGTTTTTGAATGCATCCTCCCCTTTACTCCTCTTCAGTTAATACTCATTTCGGCTGTTAACAGAATTTCACCTTCTGCCTCAGTGCCCTGGGAGCTGATTCACAATGTTTTGCAACACTAACTCAGAATCATTATGCTTTTCATCATATATGTAGTCCAGATCATTATACTAAATATTATGAAATAAATAACCATACAGGCATTTACTTTATGTTTGCTGTTGAGAGGGAAAAGTTGTTGATTTGCTGAGCTAACCACTGTTTACAAGAAAAAAACTTTCATCTTTTTTTGAGCTCCTGAATCAGTTATTTGTTCACTGAAGCAATGTCACAAAGATTGTTTCAAGTTGTTAGGTCTACATTTCTATTCTCTTTCTTTAGGCTTATAAACTTCATATATGGACAAGCTTTATATGTGTGCTACTTTACATGACACTGAATATATTTATGATCTATCCACACTGGACAAAACATATATTATTTTAATATAGTGACTGAGATAAAAATTAGTATTTATCAGTTAAAATTATAAAACATAAAATATGCACACCCTTATTTCTACTGAATACAATAAAAAAGCTTATTTTTATCTATGCGAGAAGACGGTTTCCAAAGATACATGCAATTAGACCTTGGAATATACTCCATTTCCTTATTTAAATAAAAAAAATATAAAAATATAACATAGATTTTGCTAATATGTAAGTGAACAATTTAGCACTTCTGCTCAACAGAGGCAGGACAAGTTCTACTCCTGAAATACTGATATATGCCATGCAGTACCCATCCACGTAAACTTTCCCTCCTGTGATCCTTCAGCTAAATCTCAACTTTCTTGAAAGAGAGACATTTCATATTTTGAGAATGCTGTTTTGGAGATTTATTTTATTTCTCAAAGAAGGTAAGTGTATATTTATGCTTTTTTCAGGCAGTTTTTAAACAGGTAGTATAAGAGAGACTATCTGAAACTGAATTCCTTAGGCTTTTTGGAGCTACATTTTCTCTTGTTGGTTTTATTCGTTTATTTGATAGGGCTGTGGCTAGTATTGAAACATAATTGCTTTGGTTGTGTTATTTTATTGCTTCTGCTATGAAGAAAAGGATATGAAACATCTGGCTTTCAAGCATACTTCTTATGTTCTGGGATAGCATGATTAGAATAAAAACAAAATTTTAGTTTCCATATGCAGAAGATTAAAATAGAGTTATCACCTGCTTCCTCTTCTTTCGAATCTGAATGTTTGAGAAGAACTTTGTCGGCAGCCTCATCCTACCAATTTCAGAATTAGAATCCCACTTTGAAAATAACATATGGAAAGAAATGGTAGGACAAGCGCACTGTACCCATACCATTTTTATTATGAAATAGCCCCAGGGAAGACAAAGAAACTTCTAATGCCTAGAGATACCTATTTATTTAAGTGCCTAGTGAATGGGATGTAAACATGTGTGTGTGTTTGTGCACGTACCTGCGTGCATGAAGTCATTACTGTAGTAAATGTCTTAGCGAACTTCTTCCAGAGTCACAGAGGAAGCACTAGCTTAGCCATTGAATTTCTCTTGTCTTGCCTTGGGAAAGGTGTTATAAATCTATGTGAAATAGAGTGTAATGAGGAAGTTGATTTTTTTTTTTTTCAGCCAATAAAATGGCCATATGAACAGAATTTCTGAGAATGAATCCAGTGCTTAAAAAAAAAAAAAAAAAAAGGAGAGAGAGAGAGAGTTTCTTATTTTACTGCTCTGTAGTATTTGAAACCTGGAAAAGAGAATTTAAGCTTTTCTTGGCTATTACTGTATGTAATTAAATTCACTTAATTTTAGAAGTCCTGATTTGGGAGGAGGAGGAAATAAGGAGTTCAAGGAAGATCCATTGATGATATTAAGGCATATGCAGTAGTATAAAATATTTCTGAATTATGACTGCAGAATAATAGCTTTAACTACTTATTTGTAGATAAGATAGTACATGTAAAGATATATATATATAGTATTATATATAGTAGATATAAAGATAGTGACTATTTAGATCTGAGAAATTAAGGTAGAAACTCCTGAGATCAGACACTGTGTTAGCTGTGTGTTTTTAGTGTGTCTGGCACAATGGAGTAATCTTGATAAGAGCTTCTTATAGCAGTCCTAATATATTAAACACTTACATAGAAACAAATAGTAAATGAGATATTAAGTAACAGTATTTCTTGTCATAATTACACTTTTTTCTACCGAAGATGGGGAAAGAGCCTTTGGTTCCCAAAACTGTTCTACAAGATAAGATTTCACTTTTTCTTCTTTTTGTAGAATGAACTTATAGTTGTTTAGTTTACAGTTCAACATGCATATGTAACTCTCAAAGATGAGACTGTGAGAAACACTTAGAACACCCTCGCTTATACGAAGAGCTGCACAGCTTGGGAGAAGATGAGGAGCAGGGGACAGAGGCTCTGGAGCTGAAAGCCTGAGGCAGGACATGTTGCAAGTCAGCATGGGGCTTTCTTTTTTTCCTTTTGGAAAAAGGAAATAGGCCATGCCATATGGTCTTTCTTATAATTATTTTAAGCATCAGTGAATATTAAGTAAAATCAAGATGTCTGAAACAAAGCATTTCATGCTAAATATACAAGTATTTTCACGGAAAAATTCTAATATTAACTTGGAGGGAGGTCAGTAGTGTATGTTCATGCTATATCTACACAGGGTAGGGAATTCTCTTGCATTCCCAGAGGTCTGTCACATTCTTGTCTAACAAACTGGGGTAAATATCCTTCTTTAAGTACATACAAAGCATGTTGCAAATTCTCTTCCTTACAAAATCAAAAACCATCCACCTTCATGTGACGCTATGAAAAGAAATTATTAAACAGATGACAACTCTGTGTCCTCTGATTCCAAAATAAACAAAACAGAGTAACGTATATTTAGAAATATTTTTGCAGTTTACTGCTAATTTATTCCTTAATTGCACTGTGATCTTTTTCTCAATGCTAAACTTTACCTGAAGTTTTCTGTAAGAATGTCTGTGGTAGGGTTTTGCTCAATTATATGCTAGCAAAAATCTATACTTTAAATTTTCCCTACACTACTAATTTTTAATTTTATGAGAAATATTCCACAGCATATGTTAAGAACATAGGTAATTATTAGATTAAAAATAAAATATCCTGAGAAATTCATGTATTCAAGCTATTCAGTGACAAAATATTAAGAATTTTAACTGTAAGTGCCTTTCTTAAATCTAAGCATAGTGAACAATATCACCTAACTTTCATCTAGCTTGGTAGGAAGATATTGACTGAGAAACCTCAAGAAAAGAGAGACTAATCATGGAAACAGATAAACTGGGGTAGTGCACTTTTTTTTTTTTCACACAGAAAATTAGAAAATATTGTCTGTGAATCACAAGATCATTCTTGCTCTAGTAGATGTAGTCAAATTGAAAAGGCTATATTTCCCTTTAATGCCGTATGCAGAAGCTCCACGATATAAGCTACTCTGTTTGTCCATAGTGGACATATCAAGACAGTAGGTAAACTTAACAAGAAACAACATTTTCTCAAGTCAGACAAGATGAATAAGGACAACTTGGTCTCATTAATGACTGATTTAGTAACAGAAGCTGCAGTGATCTTTACTGATGAATGACTCTAAAAAGAATATTCAGTTACAATGGGAACTTTTCATTTCAACAAATGGAATCTGGCAGGATATGAACTATCATCCAAGCCAAAGACAAAAATGTTACAATGGCTTTTAATGAGGCCTGGGAGCAGAGGGCAAAACCAAAAATTGCAGGAAAATACAGCATAATACAGTTATCTCTCTTTCTTTCTTTTTACACTTCTCAAACTTATCAGACTTGTATGAAAGAAAAAGGACTTGAAAGGGAAACTACAGTTTAAATAATGATATCTTTCTAGTTTCCATTTTTTAATGCAAAATTGATCTCCTATCCCTATTGCTCAAGGCCCAAGAACACATATAGAGATATAACATGGCCAGAGATAACAAAGGATGTGTATGATAATTTTGTGAAGACTAGACCCAGTTCAGTACCTTCCTCATTGAGCCATGATTTGTTTTGATTTTTATTTTTTTAAGAACACTATTCTCCCCATTAGATGTTGCATATTCTTCTTTCCAACATAAAAATCTGAGTTTTTTTTTTTTTTTTCTGAAGGATTTACAGAATGGTTTACAAATATTTTCCAGAAATAAGATTATGCAAAAGATAAAAATGTAAGATTCCAGTTCTGGGCTCTACACTATAGGCCCTAATTTAAAAGTGTGGAAGAGGAGATTTCCCAAGATGGAATAATTTCTCAGAAAAGCAGCTAGCCAATTCCAGCTCCAAGCAGAGCCAATTTCTTTCATTCCTACTACTTTTTTTGTGCAGTGTTACTCTGAAAACTGAGAAATATCTATTAAAAATAAAGTCCATTGAGATCAACAGAGAAAGACTAAAGAGAACTACACTATTTTTCACTTAAATGTGCATATCCAAAAATGTAAACCTTTCGGAGAGCAGTAATATACTATATTCCAGGATTAAAATTGCACCATGGTTTGAGGTTCGCACTTGAAATTATCCTCCAGACACTTATGTTGGTATTTGTCCAGCCTTTAGTATTAAAAAGGGGACAGGAGAGTGAAGCTATCTATTGGAATGATGTCTGAATGAAAAGCAATTTTCTATTTTTGCCTACAAGGTTATACACTAATTTTTCCAGCTAATGTACAACCCTTCACTTACCAATTGTTATGAAAAAAGATTTTTTTCCAGGAGGTGCTTCAGCTGCAGTGAATGAAACTCCAAATACTTGGAGGTAAGGCTGAAACAAGCGTACATAATGCACTCAAGAAGTTATAGACACTGCCCATGTTAAATTCAGAGCCGAAAGCAGCACTGAATTAGTTGACCCAGCATGGGCCTATCTACATGATCTAGAGGATTATACCTGAAAAATCATGAAAAAAACTTGTATCTTCTTACTTTGAGCTGATCTGGATGTATTATCGAGTTAGATTTTGATACTCTTGCACTCTCTATCATTCCTGTTTTTGTTGAAGAAAATGGATTGTGCCATTTTAGCTACAAGCCTCGTCAATAAGCAACAGTTTGGTTGAATCTGGGGGTTTCACAGGATTATCAGTGGGGGTAAAGAGTATTTCTTAAACTTTCATTTCCGTAAGCCTTCAACTAACAGAGTAATAATAATAATAATAATAACAACAATAAACTTAGGGAAAGAAAGTTAATTGTGTGTGCTATCACCTTTTTTTGTGTAATCTAATAAGCAGAGTCTGAAAATACTGTCAGAAATTCTTCATGCAGTATTGTCTGATGCAAACACACAACCACTGCCTTCAAACATCCCACCTGATATCAGTTTATGCTCTGATTTACTAAAAATTTCCTCTGTCCTCATTTAGGATAAGATGACATTTGGACAAACAAGGAGCAATACAACATATTTATTATCACTCTGTGCTTCTGCCTACTTTTTTTTGTTCTATGTGATATTATGAAGTAAGTGTCCTTGTGAACAAGGACTTACTTTCACGTTACGGACATTTGAGCAAGCTGCAAGATACATATTTTAGTTTCATATTCCCTAACTACAGCCACTGTTTCTGCAGAATAATTTATATGTCGTTAGTATGAAATTCAATGAACTGTGAGTAGCAAAACCATCACATAGTTTTTGCAATATACTATCTGAAATGAAGTGGTGAGGAAAAGAAAACCGTAATTAATACTGAAATTAGAGAAAGAAAGATTGGTTTGCATTTAAAATCTGCCATTCTGTGAGAATCTTGTTAATGTAATATGTGGACTTGATTGCTCTCAATCTGTGGTCATCCTACAATGTCTCAGATCACTAGTACCTTAATGTTGTGGATCAGATATTTCCAACGACAGGATAACCAAGCTGATCTGTTCTTAATGGAGGGATAAGAGAATATGGAGAAATAAAAAATAAATCTAATCAATAGAAAAGGGAAAGCATATGATTTCAACCCAGGAAAAACAGCTTAAAAATGCACATTGAACAGGCTTTCCACTACAGCCTGCTAGATACCTTTTTTCTTAAACCCTTCCTTATTGTTTTAGTGTCACAGGTTATTTATCCTAGTTTCACTAACACTGGCACTTTTAACGGATTTTCACTGATTGTAGTTTAGCTCTTAATCCCATGTTGCATCCTACCAGATAAGACACATTTGCCTACTTCTCCTTACACAAACTGTTGTAATAGTTACAACAGTGCATCCAACCCCTTCCTCTTTGCTTCCTTGTTGCTGATTCCAGCTTCTAAATAAAAAGCCTTATTTTCAGGACTTGACTATAGCTGAAAAATACGTCATCTGGAAAGGATTCAAACAATCAGATAACCTCTTTCCCTAAAGAAAGCAAAGTCATCTATAACAAAAACTTGGTCAACAATCATCTATTTAGCCTCTTCATAAAGATCTTTAGGTATGGGCACTCTATACCTATCATCTCAAACAAGACAGATCAAAAAGGTGTTTCAGGTTCCTTGTCATAACAAAATCTAAAGTCTAACCTGAATCTTCCGTGCAGTTTAAGCCCATTGCTCTTTGTCCGATCAACAAGGACATTGTTCAAAGAATTGTCAGCTGACTCACAGTCTAAAGGAAAGGTAAACTAAACCTAGTTATTTGAGCTTTTCCTCGTAAGTCAGATCATGATTTGAAATCCTGTGGTTATTCTTATTAGGCTTTTCTGGACTTTCTTACATTGATCTACATATCTTCCGAAGTACTATGGCCAATAGCACATCAACAGTTCCTGGAAGAGTTGAATATATTGTTATTCATACATCCCAATATAACACATGCCTTTTTTAGCAACTATGTGAAATTATTGTCCCATGTTCAATTTGTGATTTATTATAAATCCTGAAGCTTCTTTTACTACTGTGCTACTCACCCCATTGTTTGCCAATTTGTGCTTCTGCAGTAGGTTGTTTCTGCATAGGCATGGCACTTTGGACTTCCCCTATTGATTTTTTTTAACAACAAAACAAAACAAAAACCAAAAAAAAAGTTTCATCAATTAGTCAATCTTATTCAAAACTTAAATCCTATCCTCTAGTGTCCTTGCAGTCCCTCCAAAATGTTTTTTGTCAGTAAATTCAATAATATGCATTCTCTGTTCCATCCTCCATGCCTTTAATGAAAATACTGAACAGTACTTAACTTAAGACCAATCCCTGCGGAAGTGTATTCAATAAATCCTTCCACGGTAATACAGATCACTGATATTTACTCTCTGGAAGCAGTTATTCTGTCTACTTTTCCTTCCCCGCTGTTGCAGTTTCATCAATTTCATGTTTGATTATCAGTGTATCATGTGAGATTCTTTTGAAAGCCTTAGGAAAGTCAATATAAGATATTTCCTGAATCCCCTACTCACAAGTAGGGAATTTTATCCTAAAAGAAACTAAGTCATATGGCACTATTTTGGTTTTTTGTTTGTTTCTTCACTGCTAGAAGATTCAAGTTTTCTGGTAGTAGTTCGCTCTCAGCTGATCTCTTCTTGAGGGTTGAAACAGAAAAGGCAATAAAGACGCTGTCTTTCCTGACATCATTTGTTGGTCATTCTTTTTCTGTGTGGACCAAACAGAGTAATCCTTTCCTCAGTCTCTGCTTACTTTGAATGCGCTTACAGGACACCTTTTTGTTATCCCTCATTTTTTGCTAGGGTTATCTCATTCTTTGCCTTGGTCTTTCTGATCCTGACAAGCACATGCAATACATCTGATTATATCCTCTATAATAATACCTAGTTTTCATTCCCTGATGCTCTGTTGCGCTGTTTCAGTCAAACACCGTTACCTAACTCATATGAACTTATCTCTGAGTTAATTTTCCACCCTAATTTATACTCACATTAACAATTGCAATGACAGTCTTTCAGATTCAGATTTGTTCTTGCTGCTGTCTGAAAAGATGATAACTTAATTCCAAAATAGCGTAACACCTCGAGATCAGTTTATGGAGAGGTGCTTCTGCTCCTCAAGTGGGAGAGATGAGCACTGAGCATCTGAATAAATGATTGCCTCAGTGCAGTAATAGCAACTCACAGAGTTGAAGCAGCACTAAGACATGAGTTCTATTAACCTCAAATTATCTTTATAGAGTAGCACAGATTCAGATGATGTATAGTATAAATAAAGTGTTCTACTTTATGAAAACAATACAAAAATAACAGACCTTCTGGTAGGGAAAATACTGTCAATTTTCAAAGAAGGCTATGTGAGATGATGTGCAATTAGACTACCTCCAGCATCTTAACATTGACCTCATAAGTATCCAATATGGATAGTGATAAATAGTATATTTTCAGAAAATAACAAGCCATTATGATAAAATCTAATTTAAAATTTTCTAACAACTGCATTTAATTATTCTGAAAGTAAATCAAGCCTACCTGAGACAAATCTTCAGGGAGGCATTCCTTCCACAAGGTAACCAACAGGTTAACTCCTATGCATCCTTGAAAAAACGTGGGTGAACAGAATCTCTGCAGTTGTCTCACATATCATGTTTTGAAAAAAAAGAAAGAATAGAACCAGAACCTTATTTCAGAATCTATTTGTATTCCAGAGGGAGTGAAAGGGTGAGAAAGGGTCTTTGTAACCACATAAACTAAAAGAGATTTTTTTTTTCAAGGCTGATACTAAATATACCATTGTCTCACCTGGACAGTTGTGCTATACTTGAATTCAGCAGGCATAATCCATTTAGAATGCTGAACCCTTAGCAAGATTTTGGTCTCTAGAATAAGTAAGTCTTGAAAGACTATATATATCCTGTGTGAAATTAGAACTATGCTAAGGCAGAAAACTTCAGTTCTATAAACTGGTTCTAAAATTCACTCTGAAGTCAGCAGTGAGTTTACCATCATGTTTCATAACTCTATAATGATTTGATAAACCTGTCTTTTTGAAGTTGATAACCTTCTTTTTGAAGTTATTTAGAAAGCAATGCTTTCTATATTCTATATTTCAGTAAATCTGTGATCTTTTCTTTATTGCAGGAGACTTGCTTGATAGGGTGTGAGATATTCTTTGGCAGCAAAAGGAGACAGTAATGATCCCTTGTAACCTTTCTTGCTTCTTAAAATCTGGGAGTCTTGACCATGAAACTGTGGTATTTCCAGAAATGTTACCTTCTCTGAGACCCTAGGTTAGCCCATGGTGGAAACTTTAAATATATTTTTAAAAATAGTGCTAAAAACCACTGTCCCAGCCTGACAGCTACATCTACGAAGTTGATTCATGATGTTAAACTGCAACCAGGAGGTATATGTTGAAGTATTAATAGAGCTTTGCACTCTCGCATGCTCTGTAATTCCCCATGTCAAGCACAATTGGTCAGTAGGTCATGGTGAATCATTTATTTTCATGTGCTGAGTGAAGAAATTACAGTACAAAGGAAGCTCATATTTTGAGAGAGAGACCTGGATGCAGTGAAGCACAGTGAGTGAGTCAAAAGTAGGATCTAGACTCCATTCTTGAGACCTGAAATAGCTGGTATCAGGCAACCCATTGATCAAATCATTTTTTAAAGGATAGAATAAGATTATTTCCATCAGTACTGTTGATTTAGCTCTGATTATCGAGATACTGCAAGACTGAAAAAAAGAAAAAAACAACCTAAAAAACTGTTGACCTGCTCTGGAAAGGAGAAATAAGAAAATAGGCAAAGTAAAGGAATAAGACCTCTGGGAGAAGATTCTTTCATCAAGAATGAAGTAATGAGGACTTGAAAGTGAGTATATCTGTGCAAGCAGAAAGCAAATATTCTTAAGGTATTGTCTGTCATGATCTCAGCCAAAAAACCTACTACGGCAAAAGAAATCTGCCAGGCCTTACAAGGTGAAGGAAGAGCAGATAAATTGTTTTTGCATCTGCAGGAGTCTAACAAAAGGCTGAAGGTGGTAAGGGGGATCGGATGGGTCAGATGGGGGAAACGTTCCAAAATGCTGTGTTTGACATCTGTGTAACTAATAAAGGTAAAGGTGATTTTTATGGTGAGCTCAAGGTAAATTGAAAGATAAGTTTAAGATGCATGTAGAATTAACACTGCATATAATTTTGGTTTTGTAAAAATATTTGAACTGTCTTGAAAATCTGAGGGCCTTTAAAATTCAAAGATACATGCTCTTTAAATAGTACCTCAGAAATTCATAATTCCTGCCAATAAATTCAGTGTAGCTTGTAGCTGTTTAATATGAACAGCCCTGAAGTTTTAAAATTTTCAAATCAGGTTCCTGAAACCTCTATCTGTAGACTTTTCTTCATATATTCTTTCTATTTATAGAAGTCTACCCACTAAGTCTCCAGGAGGCATCTCAAGCGTTCAAGGAAATGACGAAATAGCAAGAACATGACCCCAAAACAGGATAAGGTTCTTGTTAGTTACCATAGACTTCATTGGAACTCAATTTTGTACTATCAGGATAGCTTCCCATTCAAGAAAATATGGGTCAATCTATAAAAACTAGGATATTTTATTTGCCGGTGGTGGCTGACTCAAATAGAGCAGTGTGAGTGCCAACAAACTCATGTGGTGCCTCGTTGGTGGGAGTTTAAGTGTATTTTTTTATTTGGTAGATAAGAAATAGCGGCACCAGTAAATGCTACACTAACTTTTCCAGTAAGCATGATTCAACACCTCCCCAGCAATCTGTAGAAGCCTGGCATTATAATGTGACTTTGCTGAAAGCTTTGAAGCATTTGTTAATCATGTACAGAGAAAGTATTCCAAGAGTCGGGACACCAGGTAAACTCATCTCTTGTTATAATCAGTGCTTTCTATGAGGATCTGGACAAAACTCAGAATTTTCTCTGCTTTAGTCCACTGTTTTCACTTTCCTATCTTGTAGAATTGTTTTAAGGATAAAATCATCCATGCAACTGCTATGTAGGTTTTAACTGAACAAGAGAGCAACTCAAAACAGTTCATAATAAACAAAGATTTGTAACTATCAAAGTTGAATATACTGAAAGGCTGAGAAAAGAGATGGTAAATGAAAATAATCATTAGGGTCTCATTTTGAAATATGTCTGTTTTTTAGATTAACTTTGAGCTTCATTTTTTGATTTGTGTGGGGTTTTTTTAAGTATTTCTTTTTTAAGTCAAAATATTTGGCCAATTTACAATAGTGTTTAATCATTTTTATTTTTGGCTCTCATCCTGAAAAACCCATTATTTACACAGGTTGGCCAAAGATATCAGTCATGCCTCAAACTGCATGATAAACAATGCTGTTTTCTACACCTTTAGATCTTAGCTGTTTTTAGATGATTAGAAACTGACTTGGCCTTTAACTAGCATTTTATTTCTCTAATTCTTACTGCAAGGACTCATTTTCTACCTCTAGTGAATTACAGATTAGTTATTTCTGGTTTAAATTATTTGAAATCGTGCCTATCTCAGTAGAAGATTAAAGATAGTGCATGCTGAGAAAGCCATTGCTCTTCATAGTGCTAGGCGGTAAACTACTTTTTTTCTCTGTGACTATTAGAAAGAGAAAAGTGGTATTTTTAGAATTCTTTCCGTGGCCCAGAAAGTATAAAAAGAGGTAAAATAGCTGACACCATGAATTATAAAGAAAAACAAAAGGAGTGGTTCAGAGTTAACAGTAGGCTAATCTTTTATTTTCCAGATATCTTTTTCTTGTGTAGAACATTTCTACTTACATGGAACAGTGCTCTGCCCTGCCCTCATCACTCAAAGGAAATTACTGGGAGATGTTTTGGGTACTAACGTCAGAAAATTACTTTGCAGAGTAATTTTAAAGCCTACTTGATTTTAGAAATTAAGAAATACAAATCCATATATACTGCATGCATGTTATATAAAGTATCTTTAACTATTTATTGGTATAACCGCAGATACATATTCACTGGGGGAAAAGGATCCAGCACCAAGGTCTTTGCTTGTAACACGTGTAAGGTTCTTCAGTCCTGCCTTCATTTTTCCAGAAAAAACATAGGCCAAGAAATTTCAGACTGAGACAGATCAAGTTTCTAGATGGTCCATTTAGGAAGGAGTAACTGCAGAGACCGCACTGTAATTTATAGCCTTGTAGTCAAGAAGAAACTAACTGAAAGAACTGTCACTTTTTCAATTGCCACTGCAATTCAGATTAGGAGAAACCTGACCTCAAGCAGCCTAAGTAGTAGCAGTTTAGTAGAAACCAAAAGTAGGACGCTACAAAATATTTGTGGAGGCATTTTTAAATCAGTTTTTCACAAACACTCTTCAGCAGTAGTGCATGTTGATTAAGCTCCTCACAGTACTTCATAAGCGCCACATTGTTTGCGGTGTCTGTGGATCTCTTCACAAATTCTCCCCGACCATTTTGTTACAAGCTCCACTGCAGTCCATGAGGAAGCCTTCCCCTCCACTCTAAACCCTCCAGTGTTTTAATGAGCCAGTATTTTCTAAGAGTGCCTCACGTTAATGAAGATGGCAGCTGTCACAGGGCAAAACAGCTCTGTAGTTTAAACCAAATCAGGACTGAGTTAGTTTACTGATACATTAACAGTATGCAGTTAACTATACCTTCAGGCTCAATATCAGTCGTACAACAAATAAACCACAAGGCCAGACATTATGACATGAAAATAAATACCTACAAATTTCTAAGCACTCTTTTATAACGAACCCCTTGAAGATCTAACGCGACGCACACACACTTGCTCACAGTTGCATGTGCGTGCGCACCATGTAGGTTACAAATATGCACCCCTTGTCTGGGAGTGCTCCAGGGCTCCCCTGGCTGCAGACCCCTCCTGAGGGAGAGATGGGTGCTGCAGCTTTGCATGCAGCCAGGCTGCTCCATAACGTGCATGCCACTGAGCAGCCCCCTACAAGGTCACATCCAACACCCTGATGCGGCTCCCTCCTTGTCGTACCCATGCTGTCCCCTGGGCTGGCCACCAGCTGCTCCTGGAGCCCATCCTGCAGGAGCTGCTCTGCTCAGCCTCAGCAGAGGTCGTGATGCTGGCAGGTGGCCATGGGCAGTGCCCAGCCAGGTTTGCCTGCTGCCCTGTTTGCCCGCTCCAAGCTCTCTCTCGACTACTTACAAATCGTCGTGCTTCTTTTATACTTTTTTCAAGCTGATCTCTTCTTTGTTTCAGAAGTCTCTCTGTAATGCCCTGACTGTTATCTTCCTCTTCAATATGATCAGCTTTTTGCAAATGTCCACCTAGACAGTTTTATGTATTCATCCCACACCTGGTATTTGCACTCATATTTCTCTTTTCTAACAAAACTGCTTTTTCCCTTTTGCTTATGCTAACTTCCATACTATGTTTTGTGTTATTCTTATGGAGGTTAAGATATATTATATCCTTTTGGCTCCCCAATATACTACTAAAGTTGGTAATATAAAGCCATCTTTTACTGCTGTGGTGCACTGAGGCTTTCAATGCTTAGCAAGTTTGCGTGTTCAATGCTTGGAGACAAATTCTCGTTTGTTATTAGGGTTAGACTTGTTAGGAATGAGGGATAGCTACAGGAAATAAAATATTTCCCTACTTTTTCTTCCCATACCCCTCACTGAGATTTTCACTTTCTCCCTACTATTTGCTCTTGAGGTTTAGGCTATTAGCTTCTTTATGTAGGTTAGTCCAAATAACTGTTACCCTGAGGATTTTTCGTAGCTTTCCTAAAGCAAGTTTTTTTCTATATATCTCATAGAAGTGACCAAGGAGATCAATATTTTATCATCTCATTCTCTCTCTCTCTTTTTTTCTTTCCCAATTACATGTAGCTTTGTAATCTAGGGGAACTTTTCAGCGATTACATGTCTTGGATTTTGAAACTCTAAAATTACCAGCAGTATACCTCTGAGAGGATTTGAAACTTGATAAAAAAGCTACTTTCTGCAATCTGAAACAATACTGTGACTCAATTTACTGAAACCGCAGAGGTCTTTCTCTTCCAAACTGAAGCAGAATGAACATCGTTTGGTTTTGTCTGACATTTCATTTCCAAATCCTTTCAAAATATGAACTGGTCTTCTGCACAAATGTTTTCCTAGTAGCATGGATATTCCCTATTTGATGTAGATGATGAAGCTTCTGGTATGATTCCAGGATAAAAATATAGTGTATTAGCTGTATATCCTTTCTAGGCCTTTTTCACTGATCATTCATATTTAGCAGTTCCAGCTTTTCTAAATGCATCATTTTCGCAGCTTTTAAGAGATCTTACAAAATCCCACCATGAGCATTTGCTGCGGCTCTAGTCTTTACTGTTCTGTCTTTAAATCAAACACATACTGTTGGACTCTGAGAAATGCTGTGACTCAGAGTAATCTCAGTGTCCAAAAGAGGCTGTTTCCCTAATTTGAGGTCTGGTGTCAGCATACAACATAAGGCCACGTTTAGACTCAGTTTAGTCAGCAGTTCCTATGAGGAAGCTGATGTTAAGGTTCTGGTTCTGAATAGGGCTAGAACTGGGATTCAGTCCAATGCAGGTTGGTAAACACAGATGAGGGCTGAAATGAGAAAAAGCCATCAGGCTATGTCAGGTCATAAGGATCATATGGCTGCACTTAGATACCAGATATGTGGAAGTTCCTAAGACAGACCTGAGGTTAGCTTAAGATTCAGTTATGATAAAGGAAGACCTACATAAGTTTTGCATGGAAATCCCATTCCCAGGAGTTCTGGAGTCAGCTGGAATAACTACCTACTCTAGTTACCTCTAACTCTTCTGATTTTTCTTCTCCTGCCTCTGATCGCATCTTGGAGTAGTTCTATTCTGGATGTGAAAAGTCATTCTTAGGCAGATAGGCTGGCAGTTTGCTATTTGGAATTTCCTCTAATGATGATGATGTCACGAAAGGAATGAGGAGGAGTGAAGAACTTCACTCAGTAGAAAGAAGCTGCAATATGTTTCATGATTTAACAGAGTACAATCATGAATAAAACAGCGACTTAACAAGGGTAGAAAGGCATGGTTTACCTGGGTTATTTACTGCATAGAGGACAAGGTCAGGTGAAAGTGCCAAAGAAGCCCTCCCGTTGAGTCGTGAGGTTCAGAATGGACCTGAGGGATCCAATCCTAGTCCTAGACATGGTCAACAGTTTATGTCTAAGGATACACTCTTAAACAGCAAGGAGACCCTCCAGTTGAGTCGTGAGGTTCAGAAAGGACCCCGGGGGATCCTCTCCTAGTCCCAGTCTTGATCAACAGTTTATGCCTAAGGATTATATGCACAGTCACACAATCACTCAAAGATGTAGCCTAACAAAGTTTGCAAAGCAAATGTCAGGGAGACCCATACTGTGTCTAAGGTTTGTGCCTAAGGATTACGTGCACAATCCATCAGAAAGGTAACTTAAAAAAATTACAAAGTTTTGGCATGCTATTAGTGTCACTTATCGAGGATCTGTTGCGAGTAATGAATCTCTCGACCTCAAGGAGTAATCTTGAGAGGAGTCCCTGCTCAAGAGGAGATTCTGCAGTACAGCCCATCAACGTACAGGAGAGCTTAATGGGCTCTGGACTGCCCCCTATTTATGGGAGTAAAATGATTGACTCATAGTTAATATTAGCATACTAGACGATGCTCCCTTAGCCCCTGTCCAGGTGTATTTGCATACTAGACTGGTTTTAGCTGGTGCATGCTCAGTTAGCCCCTTTCCAGGTGCTGTTTATGAGGAGGTGATGTTTAGGCTGAGGGGGAAAACCAGCACATTGCGGGCGGAGGGAGGAGCACGCTGTCACAGATGTGACTTCTAAATAGCTGTTTCTACCAGCCAATAGAAGCAAAATGCAGCTAAGTGTTTGGTTATAGGAGTGTACACTGACAATTGTAATAACATTGTTAGTGTGCTTTCTTTCAGTGTACCTGGCTAACCTGCAGAGTAGCAAACAACCCTCAGAAAGAGCTATGCATTTCTTCTACTTAGCATTTCTTCAATATAGTCCTTCCATCTTTGCCTCAGTACGTGAATTGAGAGTGATAGGTAGCCCACTTGGGGTAGCGCAGATTTTATCTTCGCTTGCCAAAGATAAACACAATAATGACTTTTTCTTTTACATTCCCATTTTGGTAAGCAACATAAATAAAAGGAAATTCAAAGTGCACAAAATCATTCACTCAGTAAGTATTAATGTTAGTGTCCTGAGTGATAGAGATCTTGTGAATAATTCATTACATGATTAGCATATCAGAGCAGCTTTCTTTCCTGGAAAGATACCTTGCCAAACTATTTGGACATTTGATTTGAACTTGTCTGCATACGCCAGCATACCTTACTAATTTATGTAGGATTATTAGAATTAATGTAAAGAAAAAAATAGTTTATTTTAAATTTTTAATTATGTAGTTTCTTACTATACCTGCAGAAGGGGGAAAAGAAGCCTGTATCATCCCAGCATGGCTGTTCTTTCAGTCTTCTTCTTCTATCCATCAGATATTGAGCTTGCATTATAATACAGTATGAGGTGATGAAGTTTTTTTGTCAGCAGCAATTTCATGGTTTGATATACAGTTTCTTGATCAAAACTGCATGAAAATCATATTGATGGAATCACAATTCCAAGATGCCCCAAAATGACAGTGAATGAAGCTATTAGTATTGGAAATAACATCCTAAAACTTCAGCAGAGGAACCATCCCTTCATGGTGATGCCTGATAATCTCTTTGTATTTACCAATCAGTCAAGCTTTCTGTTATGAGTACTCTGATTTTTTTTTTTTTTCATGTTTATATTAATGTCTTGGCCTATGTAAGGTAAATTCCACTGGTTTATGCATGGAATATGGCAATGGCTGTCAGCACAGATAAATATTTTGCTCATCAAAATCAAAATATAATCAGGCATATTTCTCAATTTAGAAACAACAATTATAGCAAAAGGTAGAGCTGAAATAACTGATGCTTTCTGAATTTTCTTACCTACAGGAAGGGGAAGGGAAAGGAGAAATAATTTTAATTATAATTTTAGAAGTACAGATCTGTTCTAAGCACCTTTTCTAGTCTAAAATACCTTTTAGCATTTATTTAGCATCCTAATAGCATTTATTTGTTAGAAAAATAGTTATTCACATAAGACACAGCTCTTCAAAAATATTGTCTTTGGCATTTACTTTTCTGCTACATAAAAAATCAACTGTGTTATTCTATTAGGTAGATTCAGGAAAAAGAGAGTCAAAAAAAGTGTCAAAAGAGTTTCCCCGGTCATCAGGATGCATCAGAGTACTGCATTGGCACCAGAATGATAAGAAAGAGTCACAGGGAAGATAGAAGCTATGTTCAATAATTTAGGTAGCTGAGAACTGCTTGTGAATGGGAAGAAGAAATTTGCCATTAATTTGCCATTAATTAAGCTGGCTGAAGGGGAGGTTGGGAAATAGGATGAAAGGTAAACCATGAAGATACAGCCTCACTTTGGCTTTAACAAGCAAGCTGTCCTGGAATAAGTTTCTCTCTCAAGTGTGCTACTGGGTCTCTTCCATTTTGCATAAAAATCACAGAATCATGGAATGGTTTAGGTTGGAAGGGACCTCTGGAGATCATCTAGTCCAACCTCCCTGCTCAAGAAGGATCCTCTAGAGCATATTTTACAGGATCGTGTCCAGACGGGTTTTGAATATCTTCAGCAAAGGAGACTCCACTACCTCCCTGGGCAACCTGGTCCAATGCTCTGTCACCCTCACAGTCAAAGAAGTTTTTCCTCAGGTTCAGATGGAACTGCCTGTGGTTCGGTTTGTGCCCGTTGCCTCTTGTCCTGTCACTGGGCACCACGGAGAAGAGACTGGCCCCATCCTCTTGACACCTCCCCCCCTTTGGATACTTGTACACGTTGATGAGATCGTCTCTCAGTCTTCTCTTCTCCAGACTGAGCAGGTCCAGCTCTCTCAGCCTTTGATCATAGGAGAGATGCTCCAGTCCTCTAATCATCTTTGTCGTCCTCCGCTGCACTCTCCCCAGTAGTTGCTTACTGATTAATGGAAGATGATATCTGGGTTTTAGTAAAGTATTGTTACTGGTATAAAGTGTTTCTTGTTTATTTCATGACAATAGAAACCTCTTCTCTCGGTGAAGAAAAATAGCTACTTCAATAGGGATAACCTTTACTGAGTAGGAAGCATTTTTTAATTGTCCTTTGACATCATTCTCCTTTGACATAATGTAAAACGTTTCAGAGGAATATAATTTATCTAACAATGAAATTAGCAATGAAATTAAAGAAGCCTACTTTTGAAGAGAAGTGTCTTACATTTCTTGTCTGTCTTTCTCCCCACAGCTGCACTTCCAGACCTCTCTCATATCACTTTCTACCTTGGTGTGACTGACCAACAGCCCCTGCAATGGGAGACGGCTCTGAGGGTAAGGTGCACCATAAATCTCAAGGACAGTGTAGGATGCAGCTCGCTAACTACAGCTGTTGCACAGAACTGATGTTATCTCAAGACAAACTGATGTTATCTCAAGACAAAGGGGACTGAAAAGTGGCCTTTGTCTTAGATAAGCAGCCATATCCATTACGTAGACCTGGTGCAAGTGTTTTTTTCCTAAGCTGACCAAAAGGATGTGAATGTTTCCCTGAGATTAGCCAGATTAGCATGGGGGAAGTGTATATGTGGCTCAGCCCAATAAAAAGTTTAAAACTTCAACAACTAACAAAGAAATTTCAAAGAGAGCAACGGGTTTGACCTGATATCAACCCACGTATCCCTTCTCGGTGAATGGGAAAGCCCAGCGTTGTGACAGGGAACATATTTGAGACCAGTAATGATAATCACATTGGTATTGTGACTGAACTGTCTAGCTAGATTTTATTAAGCGTATACACTTGTATTGTGATACACTTGAATTGTGATTTCAGTATATTGCTGAATCACTCTGCTAAATCAAAATCCTATGTAACATCAAATTCCCCCAAAAATAAACTTGTATATGAAACATTGCACTCTTTGTATGCATGGAATATGTAAAAGAACCCGCTCAGAGAGTACTGCACTCTGACACTTGACTGGGTAACAGGAAAACAATCTTCTGACTGAGAAAACTGTGTGTGAGGGCTGACCTACCATGCCGCTTAGGCATCTGGCTGTTGCTTCTCAAACTGGATAATTCTTTGTCTTCCTCTCAGTGAAGGCGCTAATTTGAAGGGCTGTTCACAGAACATATCTGTTTGTCACATCCTTGAGATCTCCACCTATCTGTCAAATTTGCTTGACTTTAAATAACTGGTTTAAAAGTTTCTTAGGATGGTGTGGCAGAGAGACAGGTGGATAGCCACCTAAATTATATATATTTTGCTTCTTTTAAAAACCAGGCTAAGGATCTGAAAACAAAATAAAAAACTTTATGTAAAATGAACTGATACGCTGAAGTGAAAATATTATATATTCTTTGAAAGAAAGTGATGTTAATAACATTTCAGGACAGTTTGCAACAGAAATATTTCTGAAACAGGTTTCATAGAAAATGTTTTTCTTGAGACCTTTCCTTTAACTATCTATTTAAAGCGCTCACTGCCAATAGCTTCAACTATATTTCTACTATTCCTCCAAAAAAGGTACAATATTTACCCTTTTCAATTTATATAATTTTGGAAATTTTATAAACAGCATATTTAGACTTTATTAAAATTTATTGCTACTTATCTTCTGAATTTATAGGATGAGCAGTTATAAATTTGCTGATGTGCTTGTTTAAATATATATATATACCCTCTACTGTTCACTCTACTTTAAAAGCAGAGCAGGAGTAATAATAAGTGCATATTTTGCTAAACAGAAGGAGAATATGGGGGAAAATGACACTGTTCATTTCACTGCAAACAGTAAACAGTAAAATAAAACAACTGCAAAGTCATCAGCTATAATTTGCAGCTCTTCAGGATATTGCTCTTTGCCAGATTTTTGAAAAGCCTCAGTGCATAGCTGTTGGATCCCTTTCTAAGTTTGGTCATAAGTACTGCAGTGGAATGTGCTGAGCTCTGCTGAAAATCTGGTGGGTGCAGAGCAAGTCAACGAAAAAGTCTGGCCCTGAGCCCTTTGAAATAACAGATCCTACATCACCAAGCTCATGGATATAGTTTATACCACCTGACTATGCTCTGGCTGAAAAAATTGATTATTATTAACAAATATAAGTAAACATTTAATGACATCATTCATCGAAGAGATACTCAGGAAAAAAAAAAAGAAAACTCAAGGGCAACTTTGTGATAACACCCAGATGTTAATATAAGCTATTACAGTGATAAATGCAATTGCTGGTACATTTCTGCTAATGTACTGGGGATTTTGTTATATTTGCATATTTAGTTGTTTTGCTTTCCTCAGTTCAAAAAAAAAGAAGAAAGCCAAACAGCAGAAAGGAAACTATGCTGTCTAAACGACATTCAGATTGCCTATCTACAAAATAGGAAAGATTGCCTAAATAACTCTACAGCATTTCAGAAATAATATAAGATTTCCATATTTTTCCTGTGAGAGATTTTTCATAGCATTAAACACAGACCATGTAATATGTGTAGTTTTGCACAACATGCATAAATATTCTTTAACATTTATCCCCTAAGTAAACATTCTTCTCACATTGTCTGCCTAATCATCAACCATTGTAATTATTTCTCTTTCATCTATGCTTAATCGGTGCCTTCACATCCTGAATATGAATGTGGTTCTGATCTCCTTCCTTCCTATGCCTTCTCCCTTAGTCTCAAAGAAGAAAAAGTACAAGCAAGGGCAACATGGATAATAAAGATATTGAATAGTTTATGTTTAGGAGAGAGAAGATATGAGTTAGGAATGATATGAAAGAGATCTAAAAATCTTGACGAGCTTAATGAAAATGATTAGGAAACAACCACCTTGATGTTTTTTCTCATAACGAAAGACTCAAAGAGATCTAGTGAAAATGAATTACAGGTTCAGAACAAAAAAAAGGGATTTTAGTTTAATTAAACGTGAAATCATTGCCACGGGATCTTGTGGACGCCAGCAGTTTAGATTCGTTCTTGCTGGATACTATCCTTGCTTTTTGGGTGATGAGCTTTTGCACTGGGGGGGTTGTTGTTTGTTTGTTGTTTTACTTTATTTTTTTTTTCAAGAAAGTTTTTTCTTCCTTTAGAAAAATAGTGTGCGTATAAAGTGGAAAATTTTGGAGAGAAGGAGAGATTGTGCTTTCTTTTGCTGAGTATGATGAAGGAAGAAGAAAAAGAAAAAAGTCTTCTAAATGTTAAAATAAAACAGATATTTACTATCATATTACAGCAAGAGTTGTTGCTTTATGGGATTAAGACAATCACAGAAGACAATGACAAAGAGGTCAGAAATCTTTGCTAATGTACATGTATAGTAAGTCATACTGAAAGAAAAAATGAGATGAAATATTTCGCTTTCGAAAAATAAACCTCAGTGTAACTGGTCTCCTTACTTAACAGAAGTTAATTTTCATTTAGGAAAATAAAAGCAAAATATTTCAGATGTTTCTCCTGTAATAAATCACTTGGTTCTGAGCTGAGTTAACAGCAATCACTGGGATACTTCATGCATAAAGTTTTTTAACCACAATAACTTTTAACTTGAACAAGATGAAAGATCATCTCCTTCATGGGTTTCTTACAGGTGCTGCTGTTCTCTACTGTGAGAATCCCATGAAGGAGCTGATCTTTCATCTTGTTTAAGTTAAAATTTATTGCGGTTTAATTTGGGAGTTTTTAAAATGAAATTCCTGTTTTTTTAGTTTACTATGGCACAGTACCAACCTGATTCTAACAAAGCAAAGAGAAATATATTTGGGTTTTGAATGTCTCTAGCAATTGTGCAATGTTTCACAGATAATCACAGATAATTTTCTGACTTCATTTGTAATGAAGGGGATTAATTATAGGTAATTTATTTACTCTTTTTTTTCCCCAAAGTATTAAGAATTTGGAATTATGTGAAACATAATGATAGCATTCGGAAATGGACATAAGTATTTCTGGAGTCATTTGTTGTGACATCATATTTTAAGAAAAAGTCCATGCTAGCTAACTCAAAGGCAGCAAGAAATGTACACATATTCAAAGCTTCATCTATGAAGGATAAAATTATCAGTTCTTTTCTATTAGTGAAAAAAAGTTTCGATTTTGTTTTGATTTTGTTTTGTTGTTTTAGTTTTCTTAAGTTAAAAGCAGACAGATTGAAAGGGCTACAGATAGTCTTTAGTTCTACCTTTCAGTATTGGAGGAACTTCAAGTTCAAATACTGGATCAACAGGACAGTATTTTGGATCCCCGTCAGTATTTTGGAATCTTTTTGGTCTATCATCTCTAGCTCTAGTTTTATTTCATGCTATTATTATTGATGTAGAGTTAATGTATTAAAGATGATTATAATCATGCTTGCATAGACAAAAGTAAATTTAGATTAATAGAAATAAATGTGTATAGGGTTAATTTTAATATCTGCTTACAAAAAGAGTGAAATCTTAGTTTAGGTCAAGTCAAAGATATAGGTTAAGGATATATCATTCAATTATATATTTTTTTCTTTTTTCCTAGTGAATATATAATCAAAAAAAGTCCAATGTTTAGATTAATCTTTCCAGTTTAGGAACTCTTAAGCAAGACTGGCAAAACAGCTCAGTAGTTTTGCTAGTGAGTTAAATGAGGTGAGGTTTTTTTACCTTTTCAGCTCTCTTCTTAAAGTTTCCCTTGGGGAATCAGAAGGACCCCATCAGAATGACCTAAGCCATGCATTAATTCTGATATGGACCAGTAATGTCGCAGCGCATTAGTCATGTGGCAGTTGTGTCACTTCAATAACTGTCCATACAAGCATAGATGCACATGTAAAATATTCCTACAAAGAACTGGTTAGACAAATTCTACACAGAAACATAATCTCACACACTCTGCAGAGTTGTGGGTTCTCAGAACCTTGCAGATCTGAGAATACGATTCCGTATGGATGGGGATTTATTTGTCTCCTAAGTCAAGAAGGGTTTTCCCTCATATAAGCACCTTTATTCCAATGTCTTGAAGTTGCAGCACATCTTAGGGAAACAAACAAACCAAAAGTTGATGTGAAGGTAAATCATAAGAATTAGTATGCATCATTTGAAACATATACATTACATATATGGGTATATGTAATATGTATACGTATGTGCACACACACACACACACACACACATATGCACACATTTAAAAGCATACAATTTATAAACTTCCAAATCATATATGTGTACATATAAAACAATATTGAAAGTGATTTTTAGGGCTTAAAACTTATCAGTAAGTAATAATAATAATAAAAAAAAACCCACACATAATATGCTATTTATACCAGAGTTTAATCTTCCTATACTAACCACAGCTCTAAGAATGTTAAGGAGTGGACCAAAAGCATCTCTTAAAATCTTTCTTCTCAGCTCAGGCTCTTTGAGTACTCATGTATCATTTCATAGTCTCAAAGAGATTCCTTTGAATTTCCGCTTTTGAAATATACTTAAACTTTCTATCAGGCTATCAAAAGAAAATAGACTTCCATATAAGCATGGTGTCTTGGTTTATAATTTTGTACTTTCTGATTTTCTGCATCTTTGTCTTTTTAAACTGTCAGAAAAATCAGCAAGCAGATGAAAGACAGCTTCCCACTAAGAAACTGAAGAGAAACTAGAATGGTGATAATATTTTGAGGAACTTCTCTCCATTTCTTTTTCCCCAAGGTTTTGAGGAACCTGCTCGCCAGTTGCTAGAGGACTTCCTGTTTCTTTTGAACTAGCTAGAATATAGAAAACTAGCAAAATTTCTTTTCCATCCATTGAGGAGAGACTTCCATTTCATATGAGTCTTGGATCAAACTACACAGATTCATTCATTCATTCCTTCATAACTTCGATGTTTGCTTAGCATACCAAATTTCTAGGAAAGAAACGACACAACTGAGAAACCTTAACTGAGACTTCTGGGAGAGGTTCTTCTGAAGATTGCAGGTGCCATTTTACCAATGGCTGTTTTAATGTAATACAGAAATAACCTCAAAATAGCATCAAATTTTCTCTTGTTTCAGGTGAATAACCTGTTCCTTGTTCATATCTCTGTTTTATTTCTAGTTCTGACCCAATGAATATTAAATTCCTTCCTGTACAGGAGCACAACTTCAATTGAAAAGATGTAGCAATGCCTTGCTTTGTGATACTATGTGGCTCTGACCAAGGTGTTCTCTGGCCATGAGAAAAAGCGCAGGATGGAAATTAATTAGGACCTGTAACAACCTAGGTAAATTTTTTAAGTTAGACTTACGTAAAATACCTCCTCCTGCTCCTGTATTTTACAGTATTGTTCTGTTTTCAGAAAATCAGCTTTAGGGGTCTCAAATGGATATGCCTTCTCACAGTCCAAAACACAATAGATTCTTTCCTGCTGATTAGGCACTCCCTGATAAAAATATTGGCTGAAGATAAAAACAGTGGTATTGATTTATGATGCAGTATCTGATAATGATGAATATTATTTCTTAGCATACCCCATGGTCTGCAATGATTTACTCTCCTGGTGCATTGGGTTGATGGACTGCATGCTTCCTGAGGAGCGCTGGACTGAGCTCTGTAGGCAGAGCGCAGGAAGTTTGTTGCCAGATGCTGACCATGGGACTCCTGCTAGCTTGTGGTCCTTTCTTGGACACAGAACTCAGCGGTATGAATACCTCTCAGACTTTGCTTGCTTGTTTGTTTTTTTTAATAGAGGCATAGTTTCTGATAGTCCTCAACTTCTAAACCTCCACCCACAAAATTGAACATAGAAATGAAACTTCAATAAATAAGCAGTTGCCTTTGTAAGTTCTACTAAGACAAACATTGTTTTAAAAATCTGTCTGTGATTGGCTTGAGACATCCTAGAAATATTTCTTAGCAATTTTGAAGGCCTCTGGATCTGAACATGATTTCATTTGGTTCCTATTTTATTTTTTTAAAGCTAAATTCATAGGCATAGTGGGAAAAGGGGGGTTTGTGGGTTTGTTTGTTTTTGTTTTTATTTTTTTTTTCTTTTGTGGATTTAACAAATTAGAATAAGTCTTCCAGGAAGGAGAGTTTGGCAATTAATATATGTAAAGCTTGCTTACCTGGTAGAGGAGATTTCAATAAACTTGTCATAATTCTGAAAGTCAGTGTCCCTTTTATCTTTTCCTCAGTTATCTCTTTTTCCAAAGAATGTATTTTTCTGCTTGTGTGGCTTTCAGAAGTTGTATCTCCTTTTTTCCCCTCTGACTAGTTGGTTGGTAAGAGTGACCATTAGAAGTTCTAGTTCACAGTCCTGCTACAGTTTAATGTAGAACTCTCTCATGAGAAGTATTGGCCTTTAGGGGAATCTCTCACACACAGCTCAGTAATCCTTATTAATCTTATTACATTTCTGTGAAATAAGCATTAAAAAAGAAAAAAAAAACCAACAACTTCTGGAAGTACAATAAGTTGGGCTTATTTTTTAGTTTTGCAAACATTATCTTCAGTCTGGAAAGGTTTCTCAACTGTTGCAATGAATTATGCATTAGAGTTTGAACAGAAAGGTCCTTGCACAAAACCAGTGCAATAGCATAGTAGAATATGCTTTCCGTATGAGGGTCAATCTTGAGGATAGGCTTGATGTGGTAATCTTCTGCCCCCTCAATGTCCAAATTGCCTAAATTACAGGATTCTTGTAAATGTCAGCAGATTATTTTCACAGGTAGAGGAAATTCTAAAGCTAACAGAAAGTAAAGTGGAGGAAATTGCTGTTTACAATAATGTCTCTATAGTATAAGTGTGTGAACTTGCTTGGTAACCACTCATTTTGCTGTAACTTAAAGCCTTGGCAATTTCTTAAGGGCATAACTTTCTTCTGGATCCCAAAACATGGTTCCAGTTGATATCTACTCTGTATGTGTTACGATAGCATCAATAAATGCAATTATCACTATTAGTAGTTTGTTGAAATAGTGGAATCATCTCTGAAAAGCTCTTCAAAGCATGCCTTAAAGAAAGAATGTAAACAAGCTTATACCTGAAGTCTCTGTATATAGCGTGGAACGTACATAGTTTCTTTTACTGTCAGGGCTGACCAACAGATGAATCTCATATTCTTGTCTGTGCTTCTTATTCACATTCCAGGATAATGATTGAGACAGAGCATAAGTATTTTTTAGAAACAACAAGGACAAACCTTGCTGCATTGGCCACCTCAGAAAAGGGTTATTTTGGCAGTTAGAAATATTTTCATTTACACTTACTTTCTAAAAGTCATGCTTCATCTTTCCATAACCTATCTGAGCATATTGTCCTGCATTTAGGATCATGGGATTATAGAATAATTTAGGTCAGAAGGGATGTCTAGTGCAACTTACTGCTCAAAGCAGGATCAGCTCTGAGGCCAGACCAAGTTTCTCAGAATTTTGTCCAGTCGGATAATGTTGAAAATCTCCAACATTGTACTTTTCTGAGTAATATAGGTCAGCTGTCCTCATGGGGAAAACTTTTCTCCTTACATTCAGTCTGAACTTCTCCTGTAAGCTGCCTGTTTGCATCATAGTGCAGTTCTGAGTTTCCTCTTCAGCCAAGCTGGTCTCCTTATACATCTTCCTGAGTATCATGATGGACTGCTTTTGTGCTTGGATGATGCTGTTCTTAAAGACTTGCCATCTTTCCTCACTTCCTTTGCCCTTCAAAGCTGCCTCCCATAAGATCCCATCTACCATTTTCCTAAATAAGACGAAGTCTTGTGTGAAGTTCAGGTATTGGATCTGCTACTTACCTACCTCACTCCTCTCAGGGATCTGAACACTACAATTTCAAGGTCTTTGCAGCCCAGGCTAGTTAGAGTTTTGTAATTGCACGTGCAGCTCTACTTTCTTCTGCTTTTTTCCCAGGCTGCATGCACCCATGTACATACACTTGAGGGGAGCCATTTTTCTCGCTATTTTATCATTTCTGAGGTGTCTCTTATTCTTGCTGTGTTGCACGTTTTGCATTCCACCCTGTCCACCATTTTCTCACTTTATTGTTTGTTGATTGTAAGCTCCCTTCCCTTTCATTTCTAATTCAAAGCTCTCCTTAACAGGTTGCTACAATCTGCAATGATTGTGCTATTGACAAAGCTCATTCATTTTACTGCAGCACATAAAATTGGTGCAGCTTTAAAAAAACAAGCTTCTCAATTGATTTTTCATAATATAATAAATTTTAAAAGGAAACAGTGTAATTACCCAACACCTTGTCCTGTGATTTTTACTATTTATAAGCACAATCTGATGTCCTAACACTATAGCACCAGAAAATAATTGTTCAGTGTCAGCAGGAAGCTGAGGTGATGAGTTATCAGCACGCACTTCTGTGAGTAGAGGGCATGAGCCGGGAGGAAGCCCTACCCACCCCCAAACAGTTCCTGCCCTCTTCTGTCTTCCATACACTTGCCCATGACCCTTTACACTAATTCACAGTGACTCTGTGGTGCAGCAGATGCAGCCAACAGGTACTTCTGAGGTAGAATTTGACTCTGCACGTCTCTGTGAGACCCCTTGACTTTTAAGCCATTGACACTCCATTCCTCATAAACCTCAGTACAACAGACTTTAATCTAAAGGTAAGCAGCACAGAGTCTTTAGTTTATCACCAAAGTTCTTTAAGCTGGAGATAGTATTGGCTAATGACCCATACATGTTACAACAGTATAGGATAATAAGATAACGGTTTACTCTGCACGGCCTAGAAATGCTGCGCTGACCAAAAAGCCTGAAACAGCCTCAGTCAAGTCCAGTACAGTTCTCAGTCACAGCCGGTTCATATTTGGCTGGCTCACAGTGTAGATTGAGCCACACTATAGGAAAATGATGCTTTTCTTCACTCTAACCTTTAGCCTTTTCCTTTAGATCCAGACTGGAGAATGAGAGTAAAGTTCACACAAGGCTCAAGGCATCTTTGTTCCTGTCTAATGGAGTGCCCCTTGCCCTGGCAGCCCTTTGATTTTTACCTGTCTTCAAATGACATTTTGCTTTTTCTGTCTTTGCTCAGGCTCTTAGTTTCAGTATGCCTTATAAACTGAGCTTTCTTGAAAATGCCTTGTGAAGTATTGCCATTTCTCTTTCTTCTTTTTTAGGAGTCTGTGACCTGTGATGAGTACAATGAAAGGGGGGGAAAAAGACCACTCTTAAAACAAAAGTTCTCCTTAAGTAGATACAAAATGTTGAGTGAAAAAACAAAAAGTACAGACAGGTTAACTGCTTCTCCTCATGACCTATACTTAACCAAATTTCTTTGTGTCCCCCCATACACTGTCCTCTATCTACCTGGTTCCTTCAAGCTGCTATCACCACCCGCTGTTTGAGAAAAATTGTATTTTTTACCCAGAGTAGTTTGCAGAAATATCTCAGCCATTCTTCCTCTCTTCTAGACAGTCACCTTTATCCTAGACACTGTGCTTGTAATAGGTAGGTCTTAGGATACAGGAAATAAATAATAAAGGAGCAACATTTGGAAAGAAATGTTTTAATATCTATTTTCTCAATTTATATATGGAAAACTTCCTTATTTGTCTTTCAAAAATTCCTGAACTCTCAGCAACCTGTGTAAGGCCAAATTTAAAACGCTGAATGTTTCCAGAATGCCTAGTTTAGTTCAGTGTTGCATGCAGGCAAAAACCTGCACAGATTAGTCAAGCCAACTAGAGAATTAAAGAGAAGAAAAGCTGACATGCAGGATGATGACATTCCACCAAACTAGAAAATTAAAGCTTTTCATTCTAAATGCAAACAAATATAGAAATTTATTTTTGATAAAACCTTACTGAACGTTGCAAAAGTAATCAAAGAAGAGATCTGCTTTAGGAGTCAAAAGAATTGAGATTACAGGCCTTTTATGCAGTTATTATGATCTACTAATATTGATTTGTAAAGTTAGAAATGAAAACTGCTAAAACAACAAAAAAATTGTAAAATAATAGGAGACTTAGTTTTGATAATTAATGACATGCATGGATGGATATCTGTTTTGCAACTGATTTGTTCTTGGTGATTCTGTATAGCCTTGGTCTAAGGCTATATAGACCTTAGCCTTTTCCTTTAGATCCAGACAGGTCTAAGATATAAAAATAACTAAGGTGATTTATTTTCAATATAATATTGCTTTGGCTCTGCTGCAATTACTTCCTATAGAAAGGGATGAAATAAAACAGTTTATGATACTTGAATTAAAAAAAAATCCAAGCAAATCAAAGCTTGTTTTTCACTGGCTAACTGGTATGGAAATTTATAACAAGAATATTGCAAATATAGCAAGGTGGATATTCTGTTAGGGAATGGGAAGGAAGAGAGGGGGAAAAGGGGAACTTTGCATGCAGAAATCTGCAAATACATCCAATGTTGTAAGTGGCGGTGTTATTTAGCTCTATACTACACCAAAGAAATTCAAAAATTTGGAAGTAGAGGTTCCAAAGCATGTATTAAAGCTACATTTCTCCTTCTCCTTCTCTCCAGTCTCTCTCTACTTCCAGCTAGATATGTATTTCTTAGTTCTTTACAACATTAATGATAGACATGCTGCAGAATGCAAATTTACTCAGTTAAACTTAGAAATTAAAAATAAAACTTGGATTTGAGGACTAAACTTCCTGAAAGTTTGAATCATATTCCCATTATTCCAGTGAGAATTGATTTCTATTAAAATTCCAGCTCATTTTAGTCTTTGTAATGAGCCTAAAATAGCTGCCAGCTTGCAGTGCTGGAATTAATGATAATTAAATGTAACATAAAATGTATTTCCATATTTTGTATTGCTCAAATGATTTCATCTCAGATGTAGTATGATTCTTTTTAGAGATGACTACTTCTATTTAATCTCTTTTCCAATTTTAATTTGAATTTCATATTGTTCCTGACTGTTTAATGAATATTTTGGGAGATGGCCATAGTGTTGTTAATTATATCGGAGACTGAGTATAATTAATTCTTTTGGACCCAAAGTCAGCTAGTTAATCGATTTCTGATGAAATTGAAGATTAAACACAGATAGTTCACTTCTTCCTTCATTCATTTTAATTTTTCCTTCTTTCAATTCAATCAGATTATTTGGGAAGTCATTGCTGGCAAATCAATTTTGGACGCATTTTGGATATTATCCAGGTGTTAATAGGTGGATGATCCACTCAGACTAGACACCTTCCTATTGATTGTTTTTTTTTTCACTTTTAAAGGGAACAATTTAGTTCTCTTAACTAGATTTACTAGCATTATCTGTAATTCATATTTAAAAGATTTTTAAGTGCCTATCAACAGTAAGGTCATTCAGTAAGTTCGGAATAAAAAGGGTGCCTCAAGAGTTCTCTGAAGACCAGACAACTCATAAAAGGAAGGGGATATAGTGATGTAGAAGACATTCCTCATATTAGTGAGGCATGAACTCATATAGCTAAATTTTATTTTAGAGAACGGCCTAAAAAGGCTTAATGAAAAAGAGAAAAATGTGTTAGTATGCCCAGCAGTTCCCGACTTTCCCCCCACTGCCCCTGCCCGGTGCTATAAATAATGGTATATTTTAATTTTTGACAGCAGGAAAAGCCCTCAAGGCTGTAAGGAGATAATCAAAAAAGGGCAAAGAAGAAATTAAAAAGAGCGGAGGAGGACTTTCTTCTAGTCAATGAGAGAAACTTTTAGCATTTTTCATTTATTACTCTACAGATAGTAATAGACAGCAGCAGGTTTCATACTGTAACGGCTTACAGTTCAAATCTCTCCCTATTACTGCAATCAATATCCTTCTGTGAACAGACTTAAGAGAGCTTTTAATGTTATTTCTTCTCAGATGAATAAGGGAATAAATTTTTCTGGAGAAATAGGGAAAACACTGCAACATGTAATAATGATTACTTAGGCAGATTCATCTCTCTTGAACAAAATGTGTAAACATGTAATTCAATCTCCTCAGCACTTGCACACATTTAATTTACATTAAATGCTGAAAAAATTACTGAATTAAAGCCTAGTTATTAAAACAAAAAACAAATAAATTGTTTCTGAGATGAAGATCTGATGTGCATGGACTTTGTCACCATTTGTATTGTTTAACATTCAAACAGGGACTTCGTCAATCTGTAGAAAGACTTCACCAGCTTAAAAAATATTCTATTTTCAAGTGAATATTCTTATATTGTGCTTAAGCAACCTTTCTGCATATTTATAGCTGTCAGAGGTTAACTCGATCATATAACTTCAATTCCACTCCGGCAATCATTATTTTTACAACTAAATTCAAAATAATTCAAGTAGAATGTTTGCAATTTATCATATATTATACCTTTTTTACTTCAGTCATTTTTAGAGAGAACATGGGTAAAGATTAAACAGTCATTAAAAAGTAAAAAAAAAAAAAAGGAAATTATCTTAACTTACAGAGTTTACATTATAAGTAAATGCCAGGTAACGAATATATTTAGTGTCAAAGTTATGTTAGAGATAGAAGCCTAACAGGAGTTCAAAGAGATGTTTTGACTGAATAAAATATTGGAAAAAGTTTCCCTTCAATTTCTGCCTTTTTTCATGGAGTCTACCTTGGAGTAGACAGGTGACTGTGTCTTCATACTTGAAGGATCACATACTGAGTCCTGATGTGTCATGAAATGGAAATTTAGTCCTGTCTATGGACACAAGTCCATATTTCCAAAAAGTGTTTTGGTGCCTTAACTTGGCACTAATACGGCAATTGCATTTAAGAAATATTAATTGAAGATTAGGTTTAAATTTTGCTTTTATAATAAGGAAGCAGTGGGATTATTAAAAAAAATAGATATATTATTATTAAAAGTAGAATTTTATATGATCTGAGAGATAGCATCATTCTTGGACTTTCAAAGAATTTGCAAAACTACTATGAGTTCTAATAACATTCATCTAGAGATGCAATAATTTTGTCCTTGCAAACGGTTTAATACTCAGAGTAAAAAGCATGGAAGGTGAAACCTAGCTAAGATATTTAATTTTAAATCTTATGTGTATGCGTGTATGTGCCCATTTATTTGTTTGTTTTTAATAGTAAACATTCATATTTACGTTTCCTGTGGAGGTAATGATAACCAGGGATCAGAAGTACGCGATTAGTATTCAGTAGAACACAGTGTCTAATAATCTTTTCTATTTCTATATATGGCTTTTAATATATATATTTTTTGGATAAATTATGTGGGAATGAGGATCTGCTGAACTGCAGGTGTTCCCTTTTTAATGAAAGAAGTAAATTTAGTGACACCATTTATCATGTAACAAAAACTAACCCTCTACTTCATGTAGAAAATAGCAATAAATAATTTTAGGCTGTTTATTTACATCTTTCATGAGAGGAATACAGTATATCACCATTAATTCCAGTAAATATAATCAAAGGATGTTAAGTAACATCCTGCGGTGAACCGCCACTATACAGACCGCAATATAGCGATAGTGTTAAGACTCAGAGACAAAGGACAGCTCCGTGTCCTGGCACTAGATCTTTCCACTGCTGCATCCCTCTGATTTATCTTTCTAAATGTAATTATAGTTATGTTGATGATGATGACAGTGGTGATAACAATAACAGCTGGTGTGATAGGAGTTATGCCAAGCAAAATTAGTTTCATTTATTAAAAATAAAAAAAGGAAAAAAAGATCCATCAAGCTGCTCGATATTGCTGATGGAAGCTATTGGTTACAATATGTGTTAAAAGATTTAAAAAAATCACAAAATTTTGTACTTAAAATGCTGAGAATGACTCCAGATTTTTCATTCTTGTACTGTTTCACAGTGTCGGTGTTATGAAATGCAATATTTGCAGTAAGCCTTAATTTTGTTTTCTAACAGATTCTTTGCTATGCAAACCATAGAAAATGAGAAATCTATCTTAAAATCAGATTATATTACTTTATCTTTAATATCTGCTTTTTTATGTAAACAGTATAGGATTTTTCATTAGTTCTTTGTTTAACTGATATGTATATTTCATACCAAGAAGAGAATCCTTTCAAGGTTCATATCTTAATTTTCAGATTTTATAGGATTAGCCTTAGATATATTAAAAAAAAAGTGAATATGATTTATCATGTAAAATTACATTTCAATTTGTCTACTAAAGTGATCCTATGGATAAGAAAACAGAACATATACACGTACACACACACACACACACACACACACACACACACACACACACAGAGGATGTGGACACAGGAATACATTCTCAATGGTATAAAAAAGACCAGCTCTGAAATTTGATGTCAGAGACTGCATGATCTCTCCTCGCTACACACATGCATGGCATGTTTCTTAAAACCGAGCTAAAGGAAATGTGCCAAAATAACAGGATTAATAATAACAATAAAAGTAATAATTTCACCTATTATTACCTTACCAGTTCTTCAGCTTCATCATTAGACTTTCAGCCAAGTGCTTCTCCCCTACAAATAATACTTCATCAAAATCAATCTACTATTTTTTCCCCTTAATTAGATTTCAGCTAATGGAAACTGAAGCTGTTCGAAAGATGGAGGTATCTTGAAACAGCATTTTCAGTGAAAGTTTAAGCCGAAGGCAGAACATAATTCCATGATGTTATAAATAATGTTATCACTTTCAAGAAAAATCACCTAAAGATGCCCTACCTTCTCTCAGAACTGCTCATGAATTTAAGCTATCATGGGCCGGAAGCCCAGGACCTGTTCAGAGTCAGAATGCAGAACTCCCTCATCCCAAACTCTCTGACGACTCAGCCACGGAGTTTCTTGATTGCTCTCATTCTTTGGCTCTCTTCCGAAGGGATCCCTTCCAGCATCCATGTCGGCACTTAATCCAGCTTCATGGGGTGAGCTATGCCCAAAGACGGGATTATAGCCTGGCGGGGACAGAGAGATGTCCTGGAGGCAGCTACATCTTCAGGTTTGGCTCAACACTTTGTCAGGTAATGATTATAGGAAAAACAGCAACAAGTTGCTCAAAAGAGAACTTGTAAAACTTGAAGGAAGAGTTTTGAGCTTTGGATCCCAACAGTTTATAGGTACCTATATATTTATAGGTACAGCTCCCTGATTAACATGCAATTTTTTTGAGGTACCAGACTCTTTCTAGCCATTTTGCACAAAGCCTGGCTACACTAGGCTGCTGCCTGATCTAACCCTTATTCTACAAGAAGTACTACAAACAAACAAACAAACAAAAGTGAGGTTATGACTAGAGAGAATGGGTGTTGAATTTCAGTGAGGACCGTGCTTACAAACCACTACAGGTTTATTAAGGAAATATTTTTTTTTTTATTCTATATTTAAACACGTTTGAAAACTCTCTGTTATTCAAAAATTAAAGTATTGTATAGAGTACAGCCATTTCATATAGAAAAGCTACCAAAATCCATCTCCTATCCTTAACAAATTGCTAAGAAAATATTTAATGAGTGAAAGCAGGATGGTGATATATAAAGGAAGCCATTTCCATGTGATATGTGAATATGTGAATATTTGTATTTGATTTTTATGAGGATACATATTGAGCACCTGATGCTTCACAAAATTAATTGTCTGGCACTGGATAGCCTGGCTAATATCATTATGGAAATATTCTGAGTAATATACTTACAATTGCCATGCATACTGTAATAAGGCATTACAGTGGGAACTCTTATTTGCCATGGCAACCATTAATTGGATATGCAGGAGGTGGTTTGCATTAAATAAATCTGACTGGGTCAGCAATTAAATGTTTCAAATACATGATTTATATTTTACACACTTTTTCACACTTTTTCTGCTTTGAAAGAGTGTTTTCTTCATATCTGTGTATCCCTGAGAAGGAAATGGCTTAAAATTTAGTGGAACCCTGGGATATTATGTTTTGTATTTATTATCATGAGTGCACATTTTGTATTTCTGACTCTGACAAATAAAAGCTGACTGTAATTACATTTGTGCTCCTACCATGTGTTTCAGGCCTCTTTCTCTGCTACTTCTTTCTCACGTGACTATTAGTTTAGATCAAATAGCTTTTTTACATAAATCATTTCCATAATAAATTTGCAGTCATTTTTTGATTTACAGATAGTTTGAAATAGGAGACAGATTTTTTATGCATCAGATTAGAATTTTGATTAAAATATATTTGGATGTATACATGCAAAACAAGAAAAGACCCTGTATTGAGTTACGTTCCTTAGCTATGGTATATCCACTGAAAGTTTATTTATAAAGGATCTGGTTTTATTCTTGTGTTAAGCAATGCTCTAAAAGTACTGATTTTGATTGTAATTGTTGTCAGAGTTACTGGCTGATAGATGCAAAACTGAAAGCACTTATGAATATGGTTAATTTTATGCAAGTGAGTAGTTATGTAAAAGCCAAGGAAGATTATCGTAGTATTGAGGTTCTTAATGCTTTCCTTGTTTATCTGTAGAGGCTTCTTATGAAATTGATAAGTCAATATACATGTTTTGTTAATAACATATTTCTGATTCACTTTCGTAGTTCGGAAAAGTATCTATATTCAATACAGTACAAAAGCATTTCCCTAACATTATGTAATAAACAAAATTGATGTGTAAGAGTTAGGCACACAAAATTTCATCCCAGAAGGCTTTTTTAGATGCCTGGGTGTGTTACAGCACACTGAAAGCCAGCTGACCGCAAGCAGGATCCAGAGGAACCTATGTGTGAGGTACTGTGTGCCACTTACTGCTCAATAGGTGAATGCTGTAGGCTTGGGCAAAACTTTTGTCTCTAATGTACCATAGCCTTGAAAAACTTCCTTGAAGTGTCCCAGTCACACGCAATATTTATTTTAAAGTAGTAGTAAAGGGGTTTTCTGTTTTTCAGTTGTTTGTTATTTTTTCCCTAAATTACAATGATGGCAATACCATCTTCTTTTTTTATATAATAGTCTGATAAGAAGTTAAGCCACCTAGAAGTGGTTCTTAGACCTTTTCTTACATGACAGAAACCAGCCAGTAGAACATCATATATTCAAGGGTAGTATCCAGCTTTTCTGTGGTAGCCTCACCACCATATCCCAAACAACAGATTGCAATATAAAGAGGTATATTTCCTCCTTTTTTGCATATGTGTTTCCTTATTTAATGCAGTTAATTGGTTAGGTACATATCAGTAACTCTAGAGAATGTCTATGGGATTGGGTGTCTTAGAAGATGCAGAAAGTGAAACATATATTTAACATTGAATTTCTTAATTCCTTGCTCTTAGACCCCTGGTCACTCTCAACAAATTTCTAACAGCTATTTGAATTCATATGGATTTATGTGCCTTCTAGATTATTTACTTACTCAGAGCCATAATATTTTTGTATTAGGAAGAAAGTTCCCTTTAACTGTATTAACTTTGTTTAGAAACACGATGCCCCTTTTTTTCTAGATAGTAACTAGTTTCCAGATCAGGTAAAATGCTTACATGAATTTTGTCTTGGCATACCAGAAACTGTTTGTGACAGCTTTATTCTAAGCATAATGGGGACATATTAACTTTAATTGAGGTCATTACTAAGATTTATTGAGCTGAAATGCTGATGCACAGCTACAAGGGTCAAAAAGTCTTGATGGTGACACAAAAATTTCAGTTTTTAAGATATGCTGTCATGCAAGAAGCTATATCTGAATCCATCTAAAAATGTAAGTATAACCTTCTAAATTATTCCATAACATTCACCCTGAGTTATCCTTTTTGGTCCATGATAACAGCATAATATTAAAGAGTGTTATCAGAGTGAATAGGGTTAGTTAAATACAAGGTATTGGTGACAAAAATAATATTTTATTTTATTTTTTTATAATATTTTATAAGACTTTTTTCAGCTGATCAAAAAAAATCATATTTATATTGTACTTAATTTAAAATATCCTGTTCCTGGGAAATTCCACATATTTAAATGCTTAGGTTTTTTACATTAAGGTTTTCTACTTCTTCCTTTGACCAGCTGTAGCTCTGGTCATTCAGGGATTTAAAAACAAGGCCCAATCTTTGTCATACTGGGCACCTAACAATCAAAAATTTCAACATTAGTATACTGTTGGTTGTCTGGCTTACACTTAAGCAATCAAATCATTAGCAACAGGAGGTCAGCATAATTGTACTCCTCCACAGAGCAAAGGGTGGCAATGCTCAGTTTACACCGAAGCCCTCAACCAGTGTGGCATCTTTCCATACTTATTTGGCCTGAACCTTGTAATACTCTTTAACAGCAACAGTGCATAATGTCAGCCAACATCTTCGTATTAGCTTAGAAAGGCCACCCATTGTAAATGAAAAGTCCTCTTGATCTCTTGAAATGTTTTTGACTTGTAAATATTTCAGGAAGGTTGCAGACTCCTGTATTCCCCTGTCCATACTTTTAAAAATATATTTCATTGCAAAAAGGGAAGAAAGAAGAAAAAATAAGAGAGAAGGTTTATTTTCTGTAATTTTTAAACGCAAAAGTATCTGATTTATTTGTCAACTCTTTTTCTGTGTGAAATGCAGCATCTCTTTTGGGGGTTGTTCCTGCCATCCAGGCAGATAAACACACATCATCATTTCACAGAATGTGACATTACTTGTTTAAAATTCAATTATGTTTTCTCTCATGTCAGACAACATTAAATGATCATTTGAATTTCAATCCTTTGACATCAATAACAGTTAAAACTCATGGAAGATGACTTCTCAGATGTCACAGACTTGGACCAATGTGAAAAAAAACCCAAAAACTCGTATTTCCTAGGTAGATGATAACTGACAGTCAAAATGATTCAGCAGTGTCTATTATACTGGAAAAAGTTTTCGCTCTTTATTTCTGCATAAAGATCTTCAGAAGTTTGGTTATGCATTCATTAATTTTAAAAGACAGACATTTTCATGCCAGATTAGTTGACGATTATTTTTCTGTGCTAAGGAACCTTTGTATGGCAACCCACAGATTTTTTGTTATCTTCCTTCCTTTGCCTTGGCTGCTGATCACATTAGTGAGAGACCTTGGCTACACTTTCAGTAACTGGGACCTTCATACTGGATGGCTCTGTTTCATCAGGGGTATTTGATGTGCTTGACCTTCTGTTTTGCACCAATAGGTACTGGTTTCTTATGACCCTAGTAAGAAAGGCACTCAGATTCTGTAAAGTATCACTTAAAATGTCATTTATTAGAGTTAACGCTGTAAGGGGAAAGAGGATTAGTATAGATGATTGTCTTGGAAGCCTTAGTGTAGAGGAAAAGTTAGGAAAATGGGTTTTATTGAACAATGGGTATAAGTTGTCAATCACGCTGTCCTTTGTGTGACCCCGGTTAGCCAGCGGAAATCTCCTGCAGCCACAATTTAAAATCATTGGTGGAGGGCTAATATGTACCCTAGAGTTATTGATTAATTAATTGTATATGGTTATTGATTAATTAATTGTATACGGTTACTGTTGTTGTTAGCTCTTACTAGTTCTTAATTGTTATGACTACTAGTGATGCACATTAAACTTTGTTTTTTATTTCTGACCGTTAACTGCGGACCCATTCATAAGCGACAGGCACACCAATACCGCCACCCCAAACATTTCCTGGAGCGTGGAGTGCTGTGGGGACCAGAGCGCCGGGATGCTCTGTGGTTGGCTCAGCCGCCCCTCCCGGGCCTCCCGCGACAGTGATCTTACATCCCTTCGGACTGTGGGAACGCCACGTTGTGCAGCATCGCGCAGGCCTCCAGTCAGGGCGCAGCACGCCGTGCAGATCCCGTCTATTTCCCCAATTCGATCTTTTGAGCTCTTATAGGATTTTCTTAATGGAAAACAGTTCCGTTCATCATTTTCTACCGTTATAAAGTATGTTCTCTTGAGAAATTGTTCTTGCACTTTTAGATAAAGACAAGGACCCACAGGTGCTATAATCGGGTGCCAAGGGAGAGCTGCCTATAGGTTCCTCATTGCAGTCAGCCGGCTAACTTCAACCTGTATCTGAGGAATGTGTTCAACTCACAAGCAGAGGCCTGAAGGCCAGGCTGCATGTGCAGCGCAGCACAGCACAGGCCTGCGCCTTCTCCCGTTAGCTCCTGCGTGGGCCACGAATGCCTCCATGTGCAACAGTCTTCCAGTTAGGATCACTGCACCTCCTCACCTGTCATCTAGTAGGCATTGAAACATAGCTGAATGCTAGAGCTCTTTGAGAGTCAGATAAGACAGCAGGTAGCAGGAGAAAGAACGTAAGGGAATGAATAAATCTGCTCAGTGATAAATAAGGAGATTTACTGAAGTGTAGGAATGTACTTACTCAGACATGAAATCCAGCTGTCTAGCTAAATTTCCGTCTAATGTTTGGGAAATCATGTAGAAATACCGTCCAGGTTTTTTGTTTGCTTACTTGCTTACTTCTTTGTCTTTGTTTTTAATTCTTAATTTACCACTACCTGCACACTAGGACAATTACTTTCTGATCTTGCTAATCATTATAGATTAATGATCCACACAGGCTAGACCTTAAATACAGTTGTTTAAATTCTGAAGGACAGGTTATTAGCTGCTCTGTTTTATTAAGGGGATTATACTTGTAATCTGTATTAACACATGTTTAACTTGATTTCTACATAGCTTTTAAAAGTTAATGGTTTTAACCCTTTTCTCCCAGAAATGTTGATTTTTTGAATCCATAAATACAAATTAAAGAAGCTATTGACTTTTAACAAGAATTGTCTGTCCTTTGAGCCTTTTCAAATCTCTTCCTCAGTGTTTTAAGATGTACTCTTCAAAGAAAATACCTCTTTCACCAGATATAACAGTGAAATTATGAACATTTTTTAGTACATAGCTTGTTTGGTTTAATAGAGCTCATGATAGGATCTCCTTTTGGGAGATACTCTTCTTGAGCAGTCATGTGCCTCTTTTATCTGTGCATCTTCAGGGCATTTTACATAGCCCTTTTTTTCTTTTTCATGAGTACTAGAAAAAAAAATAGAAGGCTTCATTTTCTTTGTAATGTGTTTTTGTTATGCCTATATTATGGATTTATTTTTGTTTTTAAATTATCCTTTAAAAATGGACCTAAGAAAGGTCTATCAGCTGGACTGTGTATATGGCAACGAATATGTGTCCATTAAACTGTGGTACTGAACACTTTTAATATTTATTTAAAAAATCTTTTAAAAATGGGTAATTTAACATATATGTCTTGAATTTGATGTTGTTTAGATATAGAATGAAAAGTGAATAGTCATCTATAAGAACAAATAGGAAGCACTTTCTAAAATTTACTGTGAAATATTAAAATAAGGGCATTGTTTTCTATCTTGATAAGTGTTCATAATACCAGATAATAGCAGATTATTTATGGATTTCCAGGTAGATCTGGAATCTTGCTAAGCTTCAGTAGTTTTGCCCGATATCCAGCTTTCCCAAAGAATTACCCTCCAGTTTGCTCTTGTATATTCTACCCTATATATTTTAAACAATTTTATGAAATTCAAAACAATGTATTTGAATTATATTGTATCATGGCAGAATGCCAATCTGCACAAATGCTAATCAAGCTGTTCTGTGCAATAGCCTAAAATAGAATGTTTCCCAAATCATCACATACTTAGGTTCCATTTATTGAACTGTCTAGAGAAAGAAAGATTCTCCCTTGGTCGAGGAGGATCAGGTTAGAGATCTTTTGTCCAAACTTGACATCCATAAATCCATGGGCCCCAAAGGGACGCACCCACAAGTGCTGAGAGAGCTGGCAGATGTTATTGCTATGCCACTCTCCATCATCTTGGAAAGGTCCTGGAGATCAGGAGAGGTGCCTGAGGACTGGAAGAAAGCCAATGTCACCCCAGTCTTCCAAAAGGGCAAGAAGGAGGAGCCAGGAAACTACAGGCCTGTCAGCCTCACCTCCATCCCTGGAAAGGTGATGGAACAGCTCCTCCTGGAGGCCATCACTAAGCATGTGGAGGACAAGGAGGTGATCAGGAGTAGTCAGCATGGATTCACCAAAGGGAAATCAGGCTTGACCAATCTGATGATAGCCTTCTCTTATGGAATGACTGGCTGGGTAGATGAGGGCAGAAAAGTGGCTGTTGTCTTCCTGGACTTCAGCAAGGCTTTGGACACGGTCTCCCATCACATCCTTGTAGGTAAACTCAGGAAGTGTGGGTTGGATGAGTGGACGGTGAGGTGAATTAAGAACTGGCTGGATGGCCGAGCTCAGAGGGTTGTGGTGAATGGCGCAGAGTCAAGTTGGAGGCCTGTAGCTAGCGGTGTGCCCCAGGGGTCAGTCCTGGGTCCAGTCTTGTTCAACGTATTCATCGATGACCTGGAATGAAGGCACAGAGTGCACCCTCTGCAAGTTTGCTGATGATACTAAACTGGGGGGAGAGGCTAACACACCAGAAGGCTGTGCTGCCATTCAGAGGGACCTGGACAGGCTGGAGAGGTGGGCGGAGAGGAACCTCCTGAAGTTCAACAAAGGCAAGTGCAAGGTCCTGCACCTCAGGAGGAATAACCGCAGGCAGCAGGACAGGCAGGGGGCTGACCTGCTGGAAAGCAGCTCTGCCGAGAAGGACCTGGGAGTGCTGGTGGATAACAAGTTGAGCATGAGCCAGCAGTGTGCCCTTGTGGCCAAGAAGGCCGAAGGTATCTCCTGGGATGCTTTGGGAAGAGTGTTGCCAGCAGGTGGAGGGAGGTGATCCTGCCCCTCTGCTCAGCCTTGGGGAGGCCTCCCCTGGAGTACTGTGTCCAGTTCTGGGCTCCCCACTACAAGAGAGACATGGTGGTACTGGAGAGAGTGCAGCGGAGGGCTCCAAAGATGATGAGGGGACTGGAGCATCTCTCCTATGATCAAAGGCTGAGACAGCTGGGCGTGTTTAACCTGGAGAAGAGAAGGCTGAGAGGGGATCTCATCAACATGTATATGTATCTGAAGGGGGAGGTGTCAAGAGGATGGGGCCAGTCTCTTCTCCGTGGTGCCCAGTGACAGGACAAGAGGCAACGGGCACAAACCGAACCACAGGCAGTTCCATCTGAACCTGAGGAAAAACTTCTTTCCTGTGAGGGTGACAGAGCATTGGAAGAGGTTGTCCACGGAGGTAGTGGAGTCTCCTTTGCTGAAGATATTCAAAACCAGTCTGAACACGATCCTGGATGTGATCCTGTAAAATATGCTCTAGAGGACCCTTCTTGAGCAGGGAGGTTGAACTAGATGATCTCCAGAGGTCCCTTCCAACCTCAACCATTCTGTGATTTCTGTGATTCTGTGAACTAGCAGTTTAAGCACAATGCAAATATTACAGTGTAGTTTCACAAAACAAAGGTTATAGCTCCAGAAGAGGCAAGGCTCACAAAGAGGAGGGCTTGCAGAATTTTGCAATTTCTTAGAGAATGATACCCTGAAAAAGAGTAATGTTAGTGCTGTGTCTTTCTTCTATTTTCAAGCTGTAATATTTATGTCTCACCCAACTACGAAGAAACACTCAAAAGCGTCCATTTTGCATTGCTACTTGGTTTGAATAGTACAAGCAGAAAAAAAGCATATCCTTATAAACAAATATTAACTCTTCTCAAACACTGAGGTGTCTGTATGTGTTATAGTATTTCAATATTTCATCATGTTGGAGAATCACAGAATTTAGATTGGAAGGGGTCTTGAAGGTCATCTCATCCAACCTCCTGATCAAAGCTTAGTTAACCTCAATGTTATTTCAAACAGCTCAGGTGCTTGTCCACTCAAGTGATGATTATTTTCAAGGACAGACATTTCACAGCCTCTTTAGGTAACCTGTTCTTTGACTGCTTGTGTCATTAAATTTGTTTTTTAAACATCCAACTAGAGTTTTTCTTGGTGCACTTGTGACCATTCCATGTGCACCTCCAAGGGGACCTCAGATCAAGAGGACCTTTCTGTGCCCTCCCATTAGATAGCTGATGAGAGCAGGAATCCTCTTTCAGCTCTCAGTCTCTCCTTGTATGCCATTGGTGGCCTTCTGCTGGACTTGCTGTCCTCCACTGTAGCTAAACTTACTATAGTTTTTTTAATGTGTTTCAGGGGATTGGGGAGCCCAAATCTGGACATAAATACTCAAGAAGGGATATCTCTTTGTATATATTGCTAATAAAGGTTTTAGTGCAACAGGAAGGTTAGGATAATAAAATTTTTCCTCTTTTAAGTGTGATCAGTGCTTCTTTAAAGCAGAAGTTAAGAAACTGGAAGAACTAATAAGGAGACAAAAGAAAGCTATGCAACCTCTTATTCCCGTTGTTATGTAATGAAAACATTTAATTTCAATTATTACCATTGTCTGCAGGTTTTGCTAGACTTTTCACTAATTTTAGAGAACCAAATACCTACAAATATGAAATAGCATCACATTTTACTTCAGCAAACGCTGAACAGGGGTTCACATTTATTATGGTGAACTTGATTTACTTCCAGCTTTGATTGTTATAATTCAGTTTTCAGAATTAGTGTGTCAACTTCAGAAAAGCTGATAGAAATCCTATGATTAATTTTTGAAAGTAGGAGTACAAGAGCTGAATAATGTAGACTACGGAAAGGAATATTAACGCATGTTCCACTCTGTCAACAAGTTTGTAAACTGGATAGACTCTAGGCTTTGACCTCTTTTCGCTCTTCAAATGAATATGGGTCCAAGCAGTCAAAAGTTTCATCCACCTTCCTCTATGATCATATCTTTCCACATTGAGCTGTGAATTTTCAGACTCCTAACTGAGACGGAGCATCAGCAGAATGCCAAAGGAACTTCTAAACAGTACATAAAAACCTTTATTTGGGGGGTTGGATCCTTTTTTTCTATTTGTCTTTTCCACAGTACCAAACACTTATATGCACAGGCAAAAGTTTATTCATGAAGATCAAAAAGGAGAAAGTGTCATTGTGAAAGTCTAGTGAAGAAAATGTAGAACAATCTGCACAGAAATGCCAAGGCTTGAGTGGTAAGTTAGGCAGGTTTTTTTCAAATAGTAATTTGTTTGGTGTGGTTTTGGGTGTTTTGTGCATATATTGAAGCACCACACCAAAGCATCATATAAAAAATTTCTGAAATATCCTTTGGGCTGGATTAACAGTATGACAGCACCAGGTTTTTGACTAGAAGATACTGTGAGGGAAAGAGAAAAAAAAACCTAGAAAGATTCCATTTTAAAATCCACTAGTTTACATTATTTCTAAAAAGTGTTATATAGATTTGTTTAGCATGTGTTCATGAGGTATGGAAAAATATGGCTATTCTCCCTGAAATAGCCAATGAAGGTCTCATTTGTCAAGTAGTAAACATAAACAGATGGCTAAGCACTACATTGGCTGATGTTACTGGATGGATTCTTTTACGTCTATTCTCAGCTGCAAATCTCCAGTGCCAGTTTTGTTGGCAAAGTAAACAGGAGGGCATCGTCAAAGCATTTAACTGAATCCAGGTATAGAATTACTACTATAAAAGTTTTTCAGTCATTCTTAGATTGGAATAGTTAAAAACTAGACAATGTCTACGCATGGTATATAGAAGTCATTTAACTGATATGGAAATATATCCTAAACTGTGCATCTCCTTATCCACAACAGTAATGTAAAAAGACTTGTTCTCCAATTAATATCAAATCTCCACTAAAAAAGAAAGCAGAAAGCTGAAAAATGTTTCCTGTTACAATACGACTGTGTTTCCACATCACTGCATACCCAAATTTTGTGAGTAGAATCTTTGTCTGAAAAGCTTAAAAAGGCCTCTGAGAACACACAGTCAAACACTGTATTTATCTGAAACTGTTCTGAATGACTTGAATCAGCGATATTAATTGATACAAAAAGAAGCTCATTGACTTTTTAGTCTAACTATTACTGTTGTTATTTTTATTGTTGTTGTTGTTGCTATTATTATTATGGTCACAAATATTATAAAAGTAAACTTTCTCTGATAAAGAAACTTTTGGCTTTAACCATTCCCTAGAACCTTAAGAAAAATTTCAGAACATAAAAGGTAGTTTGAACTGATATTCTCAAATGAAAAAAAAAAAAGTCCTGGCACTAGGCCACATTGACCCTTGGTCCTTTCCTAATTTCAAATAGCTCTCATTCCTAATCTCTTCACCTTCAAGGCAAACAACACTTTAATAAGTAACTATCCTTAAATATCTTCAGTATGCTGAGCTACTCTTCATAATAATACTGTCTTCCAGTGCATTTTACTATAAAAAAAGAGAAAGTAAATCTTCTATTTACTGATATTTTTATTAAATGCTCTTGTAAAAAATATATATATAAAATATATTTATATATATAATCTTTCTAGAGAAAAACATCTTATTGACACAAACTAGCATAAAAATTTTCATGGTTTCTCATTGTCAATGTAATAATAAAATATTTCAAAACCTTCATATGAGCACATAATTACACATAAATGCATGCAATTAAAATGGTTATTTTATGCACCAAACGGATGAGGGAATAATATCTGTAAGTAGCACTCACAGTATGCAACACCCTTATTTGTGTGAAATCCAGACTTGAAGCTTACTTCTTCTCCCCCCCTCCTCATTTTTCAAAATAGTATGGTTAACTTCACAGCAGGGAAACAAGGCAAATAAAATTTAAAATAAAATAAAATAGGAAATGAAATGAAATACATAACAAAATCCATGATATGCTGGGATGAAGCATCCATGTTTTCCATACATTAAAAAAAAAAAAAATCCACAAAGTAGTGTAAGCACTTATCTACAGTAAGAACTTACTACTCACTTGTTTTGTAAGTAGCAGACAGGTGCAAACTGACCCTTGCAGAAAATGTAATGTTCTTTTGATGATTTTCATTGTACTTGGGTGGTATCACATTCCCTGTACCTCAGCTCTTCACATCATGTTATGCCTTGTCCTATCCATTTACTTACAGTGACAAGGTAAAACTGTAAGTGATAAAATGTAACATAGAGCCACGGATATGGATGAAACACACTCTTGTTTAATTCAATGTCTTTACCTGGGACAAAGTAGCCTCTGAGGACCTTGCAGGAGTCCTCTATACCTCCCATTAGAAAGAAACCCAGTTCTGCTCTGTACTATTTGTAGTAAGGCTTTAGATTCAAAGTTAAAATAGAATACATAACCTAACTATTCTTGTCGGATTACTGGACATCTAAAGAGACAAAATGATTATGTATGTGATTCTTTACCAGTATTAGCTATTTCTGAATTGAATAAATAGAAAGAAATCCTTCCAAAGGTTTTTTAAGTGTTGTCATTTCCTCAGTTTTTCCTCTGATTTTGTGCAATGGATCATCTGCCAATATTTTTAATGTAATTTCAAGACTGTTGAATGATGTCAAAATTGTTACATCAGTTTACATCAGCTAAAAAGGATCAACTTAAAATCATATCCTTAGTAAAAAGTCAGGCTGTATTTTTCACTGTTATTAATTACCATCATTTTTACACTGCTGTAGTTTCAGTAAAGTATTTTGTTGCTGTGAGAATGATAATGCTTGCTCACTTAAAGAGAATACCCTTAAAAAAAGGGCAGGGAGGAATTAGTGTTTAGAATTTTACAATGCGCTGATATATTTCCCATTTGTGACACACACAAATGTTACTCATTAAATGTAATCTTTTTTTAATAGATTTTATTTATTCTCATCGTTAGATATAGGGAATCAAAAAAAAAACATTAGAACACTGCATTCCTTTGATGTTTGACAGTAGCATTAGTAGTTGGATGGTAGCTCATATTGTGAGAGGATGCTGTTGAGGAGTAGAAAACCCTTCAGCAAAGACATATGAACGTCTGCATGAGATGGGGAAAGCTGAGAATTCAACTTAATATCTGAAAGTATTCATCCCCCCTCTCCCCCTCCCCCCCACCCCCCAGGCAATTGATGTAGCTGAGAATAAATGCAAGACAGAGTTCAACATCATCTTATTTCCTGGGCTAAGACCATCTCACCAGTGAGCCTAGCCACTTCTGTGTGAATCCCTATTCTACAAATGGCAGGAGTAACCTCTTTAACACTTGATACATAAGTGGGAATATGAAAAAAATGGGGAGTCAAGGGCACCCATTTTATTTTGACCTATCTAAATGTATCAACGAGAAATCTGTGTGCGCGTTGGGGTGGAGGTGTGTGTGGGTGGGGGATGAGGTTGAATAAATATCAAACTTACTTACTTAATTATTTGACCTTTCCTCTATAATGAAAGAAAAAATCTCTTTGCATCAAATAATTACATTTAATCTTTTTTTCATTACATCTAGCTTTGGTTGTTGTTGTTATTTGGATGTTTTATTTCTTTGTGTGTTTGTTTTCCCCATCTAGAATAATTCTATACATATTCTAATTGTTTCAGATTTTAGTTAACACAGATTTTAATCTTAGGGAAATAAAATCTAAACTAATGAATTTTACCCTGATTAATTTATTAAAATGGAAAAAGAGTATATTAGAGAAAAAAAAAGCAAATTCCAAGTAGAAAGAGCACATAATCACATTGTCTGATTATTATTAAATCTGTTCCTCCCTGTCAGACTTGAGAATGAGAAGCTATGCATTTGCAAGTTTAGCCCTGAAACTACACTTTTTTTTTTTTCAGTCCTTATGGATTTTTTTTTCTCTCCTTGATTCTCTCTCCTTTATATAGATACACAAAACAATTAATTCTGTACAGAGAAAAACTCTAGCATAATAGTAAACGTCACACTGTGCCAAACTGAAAATTTCTCCTGATTTCTAATGTTTCCTTAGCAGCAGACTGGACTGGATGCATCAAAGGAAGGAGCAAGAACACCACAATAGGGAAAAACAAACAAGCAAGCAAGTAAGCAAACAAACAAACAAACAAGCAAAACCCTTAACCCTAACCAAAACTAAAAATCAGCACAGAAATTGTGAAATTGGGGGTTGCTTAAAAGCAAAATATTTTATGTATGTATAGTAGTAGCTGCAACAAGAAATCTTTTGCTATTTGTTGTCAGAGTAAACAAGGAGTTTGGTAAAAGCAAAAATAGGATTCCAGTGTTCTCACTCGTCTGATTGCAAGAAAATTCGCTTGAGATGAGAGCCTTTGTTTCAGATTATGGTTTTGCCTGTTTCAAACTTTGGACTGGAACCCAAATTTCTGCACATTTCAGATTTTATCCATTCACTATATGGACAGGAAGGTATCCATTTGGAACTGAAAGATACAACTTCAGGATCTCCATTTAATGAAAAAGGATTCATTTGTTCAAAGTCGACCGGCTCCTGCAGAAGAAATTGTCCCAAAATAATTAGTTTACTTTGATATGCTTAACCTTCTCAGGGAGTATATTGGAATAACAGAGCTAGGACTTCTACTTCAGTTTCTAGACATTGGGTAAGCATTTTAATTGTCTAGCTACTTCAGGGAGAGAGAAGGAAAATAAGATAAAGTAAAACAAAGTAAACTTTAAAATGGTTAAAAATGTTATTAGAAAAAAATTATTTTCTACTATATTCTAAACATTTTGGCCTTTCTTGTCGTTAATATACTCAAAATATTGATATATTTTAGTTTTTGGCATCAACAATTCGTGTAGCAACTGGCTTCACTGTTCCTGGCCTGATGCTACTCAAAATTCTGCACCTAGCATTATTTACATAATTTACATTAAACTGTTATGAAATGAGGAATCAGATTTGTTGATCTGAAATTTCTAAGCTTGAAGAGAGTACTTACACATTATGTTAAATTCCTTGCAGGAGACATGAGGCTTGAAGACTTAATTATTGCATATCTGTATTCTAGGTGGGAGGAAGATTAACAGTTTGTATATCGTTAGTGAGATTTATTTTATGCTACTTGAATCAAGTCAATGGAAATAATCCCAGTAACTTCAGTGTTCTTTGTATCAAGTCCTTAATGAATAAATTGAAATTAATAAACCCTAGACAGAGGATTCACTCACCCCCCACCTTTCACCCCCAGTGCCAAAATAGCTTAGTAATATTAATGCATTCCTGGGTTTTGTTAAAGAAACTTTCCCTTTCCTCTCTCTCTGTTGTTTAGGTTTGAGGCTGAGATAGACAGCAAGACCCAGTAATTTGATCTCATTTCTTTTAGAAAGTGAACTTTAAGTCTCCTGAAGGACTGGGGGCTAAAACTTTTCCTATGACTTGCTCCTATAAAAATATTGCTATTCTGCCTGTGCCTTCAAATCCCAAAAGCTTTGTATAGATAATTGCATTCCATGTGCGGTTGTGAGCATAACAATAAGCAATCAGTCAATTCCATTACTGGGAGGGTGATACTGTGAAGGCTATACCCAATGTCATTTGCTTCTCTGTGACACATGCACAACACACTCTGAATTCCAGTGTTTTCTTGTTATTACATTTTAAATCATACAGCTAACAATAGTTTTACAGTGACTTTGAGGCATATCTTCTATGGATACAAGTATCAAGTGGCTAATAATTTTGTTTTAAAAAAAGGAATTTGATTTATAAAGTGATAAGTGAATGTAAAAATACAATGTTGTTACTGTCATCTGAAGCAAATAGTAAAAATAATAATGACTATCGTTATTATAAATATTATAAGAAGAAATGTTTTGCCTATGGTCAGAATGTTATTTTCTTCTGTGAATTCCTACCATCAAAATCAAATGAAAGGGTAAGAAACTAATGATTAAAAGCTGATCTCTTTTAATGCTATAATGATTAATATCATGTAGTTTTTAATGGATTTAAACATAGGAATCCACATAATTTACTTAGGAATTCATCTTTGACATAGTGCCAGAAGTGCAAAAGGGACTCCTTTTAACCACTTAAAAAGAAACAGCAGCAGCAGATAGTATAGTCTCCTAGTCCACACATTTTTAGAATACTACGCTTATCTGTTCACACAAAGATAATATAAAAGTACTTTTCCAGGCCTATGAGATTTTTCCCCAAGCAAAAGGGAATCTTGACACGGCAAACACCTACTAGAATAATTCCTGATATTGTTCTCATCAAGGGAACATGGATGCATGCCCTACCTTATTTATAAGAGTGAGATTGCTGAACTTATAGTGACAACATTAGAAAGATAAAAAGATATTTTATGTAGAACATAAATAGAACATTATACAATTGCATTCTAAATTATTCTGACTCTTCTTTTTCTGTGCTGCTGAGACTCAATATCTTGTTTATGGATGGATCATCTTCTGTACCCATGTAGGTCTAAAAAAAGTAGAGATAGTCATGAATTATTTTAATTTATTATAAAAGTTTTCACATAGCACATTGGGTGCAGAGTCAAAAGAAGCTTCTGTGAGAATATTTCTTACTGACTTTCTTTGCAAGTATCCAGTAGATGTCCAGGAATTCATCTGAAAAAGGGAATATATAACTTCAAAAAAATATCTTTGAAACTCATCTTGGAACAGGCATTTAAAAAGGAGTCTGCAGTGTGCTCTGACCGTAATGTCAATCATTATTCTAGAATATTTATGTCTTAATCTTGCAATCTAACAAGCAACACAAGTCAGTTCTTTCCTATTCTCTTGTATATCAGAACTTACCTAAAAGACTAAATTGTATCTCTTGTAATGACTCTCTAGTCCAATATATACTTTAATGTGAATTTATAATGGAGCACCTTATCAGTGTGGCTTTGTGGGGTGGGAGTTGGGGAATTTTCTTTCTCAGACCTTTCAATGAAAAAAATATATATTCCTTAATTTCCTCCCAAATAAGACAGGAAGATTTCTGAATATTCAAGTATATTGCTAGGGTAAAAGAGTCTCCTCCCCCACCCCTCAGCCCGCTCCCTCACACAAGCCCTCGTATATAGATGTATATTCTGGATCCTAAATACATGTTATGGTAAAGATTTTTTTTTCCTTTTTTTTTTTCACAAAGCAAAATATATTGTAGCAGCTTTTTAAAAAATACATGCTCTGATGCCTATATTGTGTTGTCTTTATATGCACATATATTTTCATATAACTCAGTGGAGGTATGATAACTCCATACCTCCCATATCTCATAAAACTAGGTAAGGAGAAAAGCTTACTGAACTAGAACTGTTACGTGCTATAGAAATGCTACTGCAGCTGAATCATAGCAGCATCACTACTATCATTACATATTACAACAGTTTACACAGAAGAAATCATCGCTCTGTTTTGCTAGGTGAAAAATCTTTTCCAGCAGATAAAAATCCCACTGTGCAGAGGTGCTTTAATAAATACACTGTTGTTTTTAAGAACGATATGTCTAGCTTTAAGAATATGAAAAAAAACAGTTTTTAGCTTTTGTCGGAATGAGCATAAACTTACATATGTGAATGTTCTTCTTTTTTTTATTAACAATAGCAAGGAAACAAGGATTAAGAGACAAAGAAGATACCTTCTCCTATTTGTTTATCCCTCCTCACTTTTAAGGAAGAAGAAGAAATTACTTAGCTAAATGGATATTCTGTTGCTATTTATATTTTGCACTGCATGTCAAAGGACACAAAAGGATGTAAGGCTGAATGCAGCATTATATACAGTCCTATACATACCAGAGTGCTAAAGTTTGCCTGGTATATCACTAAGACAATTATGAGCAAAAGTTGCAGAAAATTAGCTGTGAAAAGTCCTAAGGTCAGTTCTGGTTGTAAATGTTGTCCATTCCCCCTCAATGAGCGGCTGACAAACCTCTCACAGCTGTGAATATTCCTTCGGTCCCACAACATTCATCTCCTTGCACATTTCCATTCCCCAAACCTTTTATTAGCCACTTCTGCTGAACACAAGCAAAACTAGTCACTCTGTTTCTGTTATGAATAGGATTTGTAACTGCTGCTGCTCATCTTTTGCTTTCTGTTAGTTTCTGCCTGACACCTTTTAGAGTTCATGAGGATGCACTCCTGAAATGACCGTGTTTTGACCACCACGATTTGTGTTCACAGTCTGGGACCTCCTGGTATCATGTGTGCCTGCACAATAACCACTACATTTTGCTCTAAGTAGACAATTCAATTCCACCTAAAATAACTACTTGTTTTTATTGTAAACTGCAACTAAATTGAGGTAAACTACAGCTGTATTACTATAAACTACTACAACAAATGTAAGCAATATTATCTGACCACTAGACAACTATCACAGCTAAACAGGCTGAAACCAACCCAAGTCTAAATAAACTCAGACAAGTCCTGAGACCCTGCAGTGTCAGGTCAATAGAAAGGCTATTGACTTAAAAGTCATCAGCTACCATCGGCGAAAGTCACATTTACTGGGCTACAGCTGTACCTGTATCAAACTTAGCATGGGGTTGAAAACTCAGTTAAGAAACTGAATAAATACCCAGGTGATTGTTCTGTGTTCAGTTCTTCGCTGATATGGTTTTGAACTAACTAATGTTTGACAGGCTAACTGAAAGCTGGTTGGGGAACGATTAAATGGGCCATATTTGCTGCAGTAATTGTGGCATCATAGATTCATTTTCAGACCTTGAATCAGAGATTACAAAGTGTTGATATAGAAAGAAATTGAAGAGATCATTGTAAGAAAAGGAAGTTGTCCTGGAGGGCCAAGACTAGGAGTGGCAAGCATGTACAACTTCCAAGTTGTAGATTTTTACTTGGACCAGGGCCGAAAGAGAAGTGACACAGACCTATTTGTGAAAATTTTAGTCTTTTTAGGGACAGAGGCTAGGACAAGGCCAAGATAGGATATCTTTTATTAACTTATTCATTAATTAAGTTTTGGTCAATATCATTTAATTCTGGTGATTGCTACCTTGAATCTCAATTTCATTCAGAAATAATTTCTAGATTTCATGGCTGCAAAGAAGGCCATGAAAATGTGATTCTTCTTTAACAGTAAAAACAAATAATATAAACTAAAAAAGAAGCTTGAAGTTTTTCGGTTATTTTCAAGAGAGATGAGAGTAGTAGGAGGGAGCTTCAGTAGCGCCATGTCTCTCTTGTACTGGGGAGCCCAGAACTGGACACAGGACTCCAGGGGAGGCCTCCCCAGGGCTGAGGAGAGGGGCAGGTTCACCTCCCTCCACCTGCTGGTAACACTCTTCCCAATGCACCCCAGGAAATACCTTCGGCCTTCCTGGCCACAAGGCCACATGAGCTGGCTCATGCTCAACTTGTTGTCCACCAGCACTCCCAGGTCCTTCTCGGCAGAGCTGCTTTCCAGCAGGTCAACCCCCTGCCTGTCCTGCTGCCTGCGGTTATTCCTCCCGAGGTGCAGGACCCTGCCCTTGCCTTTGTTGCACTTCAGGAGGTTTCTCTCCGCCCAGCTCTCCAGCCTGTCCAGGTCCCTCTGAACGGCAGCACAGTCTTCTGGGGTGTCAGCCACTTCTCACAGTTTCGTACCATCAGCGAACTTGCTGTCTCTTCATTCAGGCCACTGATGAATAAGTTAAACAATATTGGACACAATATTGATGCCTGGGGACACCGCTAGCTACAGACCTCCAACTAGACTTTGTGCCACTGATCACAAACTGCTTTTTTCCCTATTTTATAGAAATAATGTATTAGTTATTTATACTTACCAATGTATTTTAGGCCAGTCTATCTGTAGCATTTTCTAATCTCTAATTCTACCGAAAAACAAGTGGCCTTGGATTGTGACGAGTGTGACTTTTTTTTTAACCTGATTTGTGCAAGTGGATGGATAAGAATATAAACATCACTGGAAAGAATCACTTTTGATTTCTTCAAAAATAACAAATTAATAACAGAAGGTAAAACTCCATAGTTGTTTATACTGACCTATCTGAGAACTACTTTCTTTTTCTAGAATCAGATCACAAGGATATAGTGAACACAATAATGCCTCCAATCTGTGCTAGTGAGAACTACTAGTCCCAATGGCACTACTTATACAAAATATCCTTCTTATAATCTATGAAAATGCAGCATGAAAATGACTTTCTACCAGCAATTCTTGAAATAATTCAGGCACATAACCCTTGAGAGCCCAGCACTACCAGGTATACTAAACACCACTAAACTGCCAAATACCTTTTTTTTCTGAAGTGAAACTCCAAAAACATCTGGGACTTCTTGCAGCACAGATTAATTCAAGAATAAAAACAAGCAAACAAAAACAATCAACAAACTACAGCAAAAAAGACACAGGTAAATCATCACCACATTTGGCCAAGTATATTTAATAAACATTTGGATGAAATATTAAAACTCCCTCATATCTTAATGGGAAATTGTGTTTGGAAGAATCAGACATTCATTAGAGCAATATAGTCACTGGTAGCTGTCAGTTCAGCCAAATGACTTGGCTGCAGGATGCCTTCTGTGCATTAAAAAGCCTCTTCAAGCTGACAAACGTTCTGCCACTTGCTTTAGATACATGGCTATTGTGCGCAGCAAGGACTAAATATATCATTACAACCATGTATATCCATAATCTATATGGTCATGTGAGAGCTGGAGACTGGAATGAGGCCCTGAAGGCACAAGAACTAATGAACTCTGCCTGGCACGCAAAGATTAATCCATCACCTACCTGCTGTGGACCTTTTCTTTAGATAGTGTTGATGAAATTTCTCTAACCTTTTGTGCCAGGTGACATTTCCTTAACTGTGCAATACAGAATGTTCACCTGTCATGAAATTTCCCATAGTAAAATACACTGTGGTTAGAATATTCTAAGTTAATTTGAAGTTCTTTTCATTAAAAGAGGGAAGGAGAGAGGGAGAGAGAAAGGGGGAGAGAGGAGGAGAGAGGAGGGGAGAGGGGGAGAGAGGGGGAGAGAGAAAGGATGCTAATATAACATTGACATTTATCTCAAACCAAACAGACACATGGATGAATTTAAGCAGCAGGTCATTTTCATTAATATTAATTATAACATCGACTTTGTCAGAGTCCAATACTTCCGACCAGGTTCTTTCAGATATTCCACACAGGGAGGGTGCAACATTTAATATCACATTTAATGATTTGAAGATATGTGATGTTACATGGGATTTTGGTTTAGCAAAGTGACACAGAAGTAAAATGAAATAGCAATACAAGTGTAAGCTACATTGAGCAGAATATAGCAATTGCAATATACAATTGAGTCACAATACAAATATGATTCCCTTTACTGCTCTCTATATTACGCTTCTTGTCACAATATTGGGTGTGCCTAGTTGCCAGGAAGGAATAGATGGGTTGAAACCAGCTCAAGACTGTTGCTGTCTTCAAAGTTTTTTTGTTGCTCAGTTTTTACAGTTTATGTTGGACTGAGTCGTGTATACACCCTGGCCACAAGGGTCTGGCTAACTCAGGGAGACATCACACACTTGTGACTAAGTCAGGGACTAACTCATTTACACAGCTGTTTGGTCCACCCAACTGTGATACATTAGGTTGATCCACTCCACCAAGATTGCCATTCATCTAAAACAAAGGCCACTCTCCAGTCCCCTTTTTTATGAGATAAATTCAGCTTTCTTTGCAACAGCTGTGGTCAGTAACACCCTGCATTCATCCCTGAGCTCTACGGGCACATGGCCCTTGTCCACCTCCTCTGAGCCTTCTTCCATTGTAGGGGGTTAGCCACATCAAGTGGCTAAAATCATGCTAACCTAGTAAACTTTAACTTAACTTATTGTACTACGTATCTAGTTGTTTGTTTGTTTGTTTTTCCAATCATACTGACTTTGGCACAAAGACTTTCAGATTTCCAGACTTGCTAACAATGTTCTGTTCCAGCAAATCAAAATTTGAGAATCATAACAGATAGAAAGATTTTTGAAGGAAAAATAAAAAACAAAAACAAAACTAGACTTTATACAGTTGTATAGCAAACAGATATACTCATATTTGCAAGAGGTATTAGACACCAGGTCTACATGAATTTCACTTTTTGCTTTGCTTTATGGAGGGGTTGTTTTATTTTCCTTTCCAAAGGGCAATATTTGACTTCCTTTATCCATAGCTTTGATATTCCTAATATTTCATGAACGTACCATGAGGGAGAGCCCTGTATCTTCAATTCCTGTACGCATTGCCTGCCCCAAGCAGCCAAATGCTCATGTTGTAGAGTAGTTAGCTGGTACCTACTTCTTATCTGAGCCATGAAGACTAAGGATGATTTGTAACAGAAAAAAGCTGAACTTAAAAATAAGACTAATTCTTCCTACATAGATCAAACTGACTGGATCAATTGCATTTCTGCAGAAAACAGTGGCAATAGCAGGCGTTTCTGGAAGAGAAAAACATTTCTTTCTCTGAGACATCCTCTCAGTTTTCTTCACTCAGCCACTTAAGGATATCCCTAGTCAGGATCCATATCCAAGCCACCATGCAGTGGACCTTACCACCATGAATGTACTGAGTCCTTTTTTTCAAATCTCACATGAGTTTAACCTCCATATGACTATTAATATCACCTTCAAAGCCTAGGCTAATTGTATTCATCATATCTGATCCTTAAACATGGCAGTGGTGCTATTCTTTTTTTTTTTTTTTTTTTTTTTAATCTAGCTCAGATGCCTATTGCAAAACTCAATCATTAACATCTTGGTGGTATAGGAACTAGAATACAGTTCTCTCCCCCTCCACACCAAACCTCTAGATTATTTACACCCCAACACCAATTTGTTACTCTTGAATTGCTTACGTACAGTGGAAGAGCTTCTACAGAATACAGCACACACTAGACTGGAAGAAAGGAAGCTTTCTAATGAGGTGAAATGTGGGGATTTCTAGGTCACTCATTTTCTAGCCTTTTAGTGGCTTAGCTACGAACTAGAGACACAATGGTCTCCTGTCTTCATTTTGAACAGAGTCTGATCTACAAGAAAACAACCTCAAAACAACTGTCTGATCAAGCCAAGCTTTGATTGCAAAAGCTAATCACGCATTTATGTTTCAAAATGTGAAGAGCTATTGCGACATCTCACAGTAATCAGTTTTCACTAACGTTATCAGTCCATCTACATCCCAATGCGTTGCATTCCAATTAGGTTTGTAATCCTTGCAATGACAAACAGTCCAGGTAGTTTTGAAAAGTTTAACTATATAAATGTAACCAAATATAGAATGATACTAGAAAATATTTAAGTTATGGGTAGTTAAAGACAATGTAGTATCTGCAGAATTCTGAAAGTTAATAAATTTATTCATTATGGTTAAAAGAGAAGACTTTTTTTTCCATTTTTTTTTTCCAAGAGCACTTTGCAAAAAGCCTGAAAAATGATAATTTCAGTTTGATATGACTTTGTTGATGAAAACAAGCACTTTGTGATCTCATAATGACTTCTTAACTGAAAATATTTAAATTAAGATGAATATTTTAGAACTACATCTATGTCAAGAATACCTGCTAGATTTAGAGTTTAAATTGTTATGGAGGAGTCCTCTGACCTCAATTCTGGACTAAAGTTAGGCTAGATGATCACAGTGATCTTTTCTGCTTTAAGCTTACTGAAAAGGAACCAAAAGACGTGTATGAAATTAATGCACTTTTTAAAGATGGATTTAAGATGGGCTCTAGAACAAGCTCTCAGGACAAATACTAGATTAGAGACACAAAGTGTTACAGGCCAGAAATTCCTTATTATGGGGAAGGTAGAAACCAAAAGAATTCTTCAAGATGCAAGAGGCTGTTAAAAAATCATGAATTATTTTCATTACTGTGGGCTAATGTGATTACTATCTTATAGGATTAAAATAAATATATGCATGTTAGTCCTCAAAATTTAGATTTGCCTTAGGGAGCCATGTTAAAATATTATTTAGCACCCATCTTGAGTAGGGATGACATATCTTCTTGGTAGCAATTGCTTATTTAATAAGAGTAAAGTTCAGATTGTGATATTCAACCTTGGTTACACTTTGGCAGAAATACTTAGGCAGAAAATTCCAGCAAGGATTATAATTCAATGAAGCACAGTCCTGGGAATACTGAATTGCAGCTGCTGCTTCACTGCTTTCCCTTGTGTTATATGTGGGAGATGCTTATTTCTCTCGAAGGCAGTGAGTCCATAGCCAAAGGCTAATCCCAGCTGCAGTAATAAGCTAGCACGATATGCACACGACCTTCAAAATCCATTTGGCGTGCACTCCTACTATGCTGCTCCTGACCAGAGGAAGCTGAGCCTCTCCTTTCAGGGTTCATTATTGCACTGTTTCACTTTTCCTAATTTTTCTTTTTCTTTATCTACCTATCATCTGGCTTATTTTTAATATCCTTTTCTTTACCTATAGAATGATCATCCCTAAGGATACTAATACCTAGCACCTTCAATTCCACTGTTTACAGTTAAAGCACTGTTAAATCAAGTGCTGTAATGTGACCCACCAAGGACACTATTCTGTGCAAATTGATAAATTACGCTCTTATGTTTTTCTAGAGTTATGTTAAATGATCAGTCTCCAGTGAACAGGACAAGAAATATGGTACACAGAGCAATTCTTATTAAGATGCTTGGCAGTAATTTCATCCTAATGAATTCAGCACAGCTACTATATTTTTGGGCAACTTTATTCATTTGACCTTGGTCTTCTGATGTCAAACATCTTTCTTACATTAATATGCAACCCTGCTTGTCTTTTACTAAACCACAATATTTTTTTATAGAATATTGAACCCTTGTTAATTGTCTTTATGTAATTGTAATCTTTTAAATTCTTATTTTTTTTCTTACAATGCACATTTTTCAAAGTATGTATAGTAATCCTTGTTTCCTTCCAATAATCCTTGTTTCCCTCAGTAATGAAATGGGGAATAGCTGCTTATGTAAAGATTTTTAGAAAACAAATGTCCTTTTTTCTATTAAAAAACCCAATTTTTGTTTTTTATTTTGAATTCAAGTCAAAAAATTCCACAGAAAATTATAAGATTACAAACTGTAAAATTTAAAGATAGAATATTTTCAATTCTAATGGAATAAGTATTATACAGAATTTAATAAAAACTCAAAACTAAATTAGCGTTGCAGTCTCACACAAAAATGTGAAACGCTGCATTTGCAGAATGCATAGATGAATTTTCATCAATTAAAAAGAATCAATAATTCTGTTTTAATTACTTCCAATTATTATTAATGCCTGTTTTTATTGTTACTGTTGTTTTATTTTTAATCAATGTGTTTTTTTCACATTCTAGGAATATTTTAACACTCTAATCTTTTTCATATAAGTCTTTAAAGTAACTTCAGATCTCTGAACCGTAATGTTTTATGAGACTTGTTTAAACTTTTTTTTCCTAACAACCAGGAAGCTCCTTGTAGTTTTCCCCAAATGTATATGTGTATTTACAGACCAGCTACTCACTATTAGCTATTCAACCCTCTTCCATTTAAGCATGATAAACGAGGCAGACTAATTTGAAGACTATATTTTGAGCTATGCAACTGATGACACAATCAAGTGATTTTGTGAATGACCTGGTTTTGATTTAAATAGCTTACTTTAGGAAGAAAATGTAATGTACCAAGCTGATACTGATAAGCCATCCTTTTGCAAGATATATAGAGTGAAATTTAAAGGAAAAAAATGATAGAACATTGCATGTATGGGTGCTATGTCATACAGAAGGCAAAAAAACAAGCTGAACACCTGCTCTGCTCAAGTCTTCTACAAGAAACGTACTTAAAGCATTCTAGAAAAAAACGCTGTGCCTCCCAAATCTTCCTAAGAAACCTGCTGTAGCTCAATTACTGCCTAAATTACTTGTATTGAGAGTTTATCCCAGTGGGGATGCTTTGTAAAAAAATACAATAAAAGATTGAATAAGGTACAGATAAGTTATAACTACAGGAACGAATAAGGAATATTTAATTATCTTTTACATTCTTGAGTGTTCATCACAAAATCCTTTTCTTTTTTTTTTTTTTAATCCCTACAACTGCTTTTTCAGGAGTAAAATAATGATTTTGTTAGCAAAGCACAGCAATACAAAACAGTACTCTGTGCTAATTGATGATAGCTTTATTGTTTAGTGGTAGAGAATACCGATGCTAGACTTGAAAACATCTTGTTTTTGTTGTTTTGCTAGTTTCATATCTAAAAGAATTACTGCTGTTATAAATAAAAGGAAAAACTTTCTAGCATGTTTCCCAAAAATTAATATTTTAATTATGGTTTATGGCTTCTTTTCCAAGCTACTGACCTTCAGTTTCATGCAAGGCAGTGTGATACTATGCATTGCTTCAATTTTAATAGTATATTTATAAGATGAAATATTACTAGATTCCTGAATATCTTTAAGGAATAATCCCTTTAAGGAAGACTATATTCCTATTCTAAAGAACAAAAGTATTTCATTCATTGCTGTTAGGCATGGCACTGTTTTAATGTCATCAAAAAGATCTTTTGGATGCTTGAAGCTTATAATCATCATGCATCATACTGTGGTACTCTTGGCCTAATTATGTCAGAGTTTTGGCCATTATGGTTTGGTTTTCAGAACGATGTCAGCAAGACCACCTTTTTAAGAGTGTATTGTGACAGAAAAAATTGTTCTGTCACCATAGTTACATTTCCTCTCTCAGTTACCAAAACTTTTCTCTGTTGCAATAGCTGTGTTCATGCATGAGACCTCTCTGGTTAGCAAGATCAGTAGCAACGTGATTTTTTTTAACATCCAAGCTGATGTTGCTGTCCCGGCAAATCTCTATATCTTTATCTTTAAAAAGGACCTCACCTTTAAAGACAATATTTTATTTCAAAAGGAGATAATATAAGGAACAAAAGGAAACATTTTTCATCACAGTCATGACAGTTAATCCAGTCAATCTATATTTATTTTTATTTCAAGGAGTTCTAAGTATGAGTGCTTAAGATACCAGATGACTCTTCTGCAATTGCTAATTAAATAAAGTATGATAAAGTCATTTCATTTGCGCTTCCCAAACAGGTTTCCTCCCTTTATTCTCTGCCTCGTCCCATGAGATCTGTCAATACATAAACAGAACTAGTAAAATAGCAAAAATACTTTAAATATCTTTCAAATACACTTTAAAAAATTGATATTATTCCAAGAAACAATTTCAGGGACAGTTCTCTCCCCTCCCCTTCCCTCTCCTCCCTTCCCTTCCCCTCCTCTCCTCACTGGTAGTCTGAGACACTGAAATCTTCCCCTTAACTTGTTCTGAAAAAGAAGCATATATGCTTATATTGTATTCCATTATATTTAGTAGTAAAGCTGTGCTGCTCTTGAGTTTTGTTTATTGGCTAAAGGGCATATGGAAACAAAAATTCACTCAGTTTTCTCTTCAGATGTAGCTGTTCTAGGAGTTCCTCCTTTGCGACCGGTCAGCCTACGCCTGAATTGCTCTGTAGCAAGTCACTGATTTCCTAGGGAAAGTAGTAAGTTTTCATGCTTCTCTGCCTTATAGAAACCATTCCCTGTATTACTTGCTGGGATGCCAGCAAATAGAACCTGTGTGCAGTATTTTTCTCCTTTCTAATTTGGCTACTTTGTATAATAATGTTATTTTAAGCTACTGGCAGTAGTTCCTTGATATTGCTATTATGTTTTGCCTAAGTTTGGTCCAGTTCAATTGATAGGACCCTTCAACACTGTGAGCCTCGGACCAACATTCTCTTCAAATTTAATGGGTGCAAAAGCTGAGTTTTATGACGACTCCATACGCTGTTTGATAATAAGCATAGTTTTAGAAGATAATAAACATAGTTTTACAGTGCATCTTGTACTGGGAGAATGCTCAAATATCATGACAAAGTAAATGCAATTTCTAGAATACAAGCATCAAAGAGAATGAAGTTGGAATGCCTGTCTGAAGTGTGCACCCCAGGTGATAGCAATATAATTGCATGTTGTGTGGATGACAGCCCAAAAATTGCAGCCGGTGGGCTGACTTGCTAACTATATCTGCAGGCTCATTAGAACGTTTGCCACTTTTTAATGCAGACGAAAACTAAAAGGCATAAGATAAGTTTAGTAAAAAAAGATCTTCTTAAGAATAAAGTTTCTCAGTTATGATGAGTAATCCTGACTTACGTACTAACTCTTAAGTTTCTTACTACTATGTACATACTTCTAGTGGAGCCATGATACAAAAGATGATAAAAGCATACCCTTACTTTTAGGAATACTTCTTTGAATTCAGGGAATGGGAAAGAACCAGACACACAGAAAGTGCTTTTTGAAAACTGACACCTGGATTACAGGAAAGACAAATGACCATTTCTCATGCTTTACATAAATTCTGTGGGTAGATTAAGTCTGCCAAGGAGTGATCTGATTTCCACAAATTCAACCATGAGACAGCTCAAATTTCAAATTTATTTAAGGTAGAAAAAGTTTAAAACTCAAATAGGACACGAATTTTCCTGATTTCACAGTCCTCTGAAATGGAGGATTTTCACTGTAATAATGTCTTCTTAATTTAGATAATTAGAAGTTCAATAAAGGCAACAACCTATCAGCAATGAACTAAAAAGTATTAATAGTTTTAAAGAAGAATCAATATGATAAACAATAGTGGTAGATGATAAATGAGTAGCTTCTCATTTGCCCCTGACTATCATAATTACACAAGCAGAGAATTTTACTGATTAAGCTTGACTTAATAGACTTGGCTTTTACTTAGTGTAAAAATATATGAATAATTTATTTTTCTAAGTCAAAGATTGCATTATATAAAATAAATTAGATAAGACACACTACTTGCTTATGTGCTATTAGAGATTTATATATCCAAAATTTTTTTCACTTTTTGATGTTAGCATGAAATTATCATCCTGTTTTTTTCAAACCAAAACTTGTGAACGTCAAAGCATTATGACTGTAAATTGATTTTTTGAGAATGCTATAAATGTAAAGCAACTCTAAAAACCATCTTTAAATACAAAATTCCTTATAAATTCAAAAAGAGAATGAGTAATACAAACTATGCTCACAGAAATTTCCAGAAAAGAAGATATTTTCTTGAAAAGACTCTATCCATAAATATCTTTGGGGTTCTTGAATTAATTTGTAGTGTTGCCTACCTAAATAGAATTAACTTATTGCTTTATGGATAGGTAAACTCAAAGGAATTAAAAAAAGAAAATGACATGAAAATCTGTGCTTATTAAAAGGCTCCATTCAAACCAGATCCGTTTTGTCACACGTCTGTAGCACCAATCACTTAGACTGGTTTTTTTTTGAAGGCTTAGTGTACATGGAACTAAGTAAAACATTCGGTCATTAACTGCTTCCCAGAGAGAGAATCTCTAGCAATTTGTTATTGTTCGTATGATTAGATTAATATTCATCAGAAATGGGTAGTGGATTGACACAGTCCCACAGATCTTAAATCCCATTTTATATGAGCAAAGCAACTTTCAGAAATATCCGCTTCTAAATCAGATCATTCATCAGCAATTCTTCTTTCTAGATCACTGAGTATCTGATCATTTATCTTTTGGGGTCACTGGCTATCTGGCCTGTAAAAAGATTATTATTTGAACATATGTTAAAGTTCTCTGAGAACTTTTTTTCCTCAGTGATGCAGCAAATATAAAATTTTAGAAAAAGATGGTGCATATCATACCATGAATATTTTCCTTGGCTCTGTTCTACAGTTGAGACTCTCTTAAATAGCAGCAGTCCTAAAAGCTAAAAAAAAACTAAGACTGACATTACAACTTTTAAATTCATGGCAGCTCATCAATTGATTTTGTTTTCTCTGTCTCATTATTTTTTGAGTTCTGTGTCTGCAAATACAAAAACAACACAATATTTTATTGCTATTCAGAGAAAATAATGGACTAAGGCCTATCAGGAACTATTTTGTCATGCTTCAGACACCTCACTCCTAACTACAAACATGTGGATACAGATTCCTGAGACAATACCTCAAATTAAGACATAGACAAGGATTTCTCTGGTACACAATTTTTAATGGGAGCTCTGAATTACATAGGTAGGAGAAATTCATTAGGAAACTTCATCTAAAACTAGTATTTTGGAAAAAATGGCTTTGGCCTTTAACCTCCCCCCCTCAAAACTCAGGAAATAAGGGGCTGAGAAATAAGGGGCTGAGAAATACAAACAGTATGTATGTGTATTCTTAAAGTGTTGAAACATGCTAGTGAAAAGCTACCGCTCTAAGCTACTACTTTCCATCTCCCATGACTGATACTATTGAACTAAACTTTCTGGAAGACTGAGGTGTCCTCAGCTGATTTTCAGGGTGGTAGCAGTAGATGATAACCGCTCTCTGTTATCGTTACCATAATAACTATCCCATCACACTTTCTTCATTAGTTTGTGTGTAGTCTGCTATCTCTCATATTAAACTGAGATTATTAGCCAATTTCAAAAGAAGCTACTATGCCTTCACTGATCTCTCTATATGCAAAATCATGAAGTGCTTCATGCAGCATTTTTGTTCAATCCTGCCTCTAATAATTAGGTGTTGTACATATGATTAGGTATTTGTATACTCACACACACACATTTGTTGTTTTCTTTTGGTTTTCTATGAATAGTTTTAATCTCTGTTCTTTTTCTTATAAACATTTAATGGCAAAGTGAGAGAATAGACTGAATAAATCTAGAAATTATATTAAATACGTGACTATTGATTTGAATTAGGTTTTCTCTCTTCATGTGTTTCATAGTACTGCTCAAATAAAAGACACCGACATTTAGATATGATTGATGTATTTAAGATTATTACAAAAAAACCCAGAACAGGCAGAAAGGGCACCTACATATTTTAGATCATCAAGGTGCTATTGTTTTCAGTGACTACTTTATTTATATGGTAGTCATGTACTTTGCTCTTCCTTCTTAACCTAACGACAACAACAAAAACAACAAAAACAACAAAAGTGCTACCCTCTGAGTTTCTTTAGTACCATCTATTTCCCTTCGATATCCCTTTTTCTCCCTTTACTCACTTCAAGAGCTAGTTCAGGTGGCATTTTCCAGTTTCTTCAGTGCTGTTGTCTGCTGATGTTAACTTCATACAACCATAATAGTCAGTGCACCAGATATCAGTTTCTTCTAAAGGGATTACACGAGGCTTAGCAGAGGCAAGGAGCAGAACTGGTAAGAAATACAAGAATGTGGAGGAGTAGGAAATTCACTCTTTGAATCAACCAAACTGAGGGAAGAGATTAACAGATTTCGGCATGTCCATACACGCACTGGTAAGAATCACCGAGCTATAGCCAGTAGGAATCGTAAAGCCACATGTTACTGCTTGTGCTCACCAAAGTCAATAACTCTTATAACAATCAGGATTGCTCTATCTGTGTTTCACTATCAACCATATAGTCGATCTTTCCATTCAAATAGTGTTTATTAATTACAGTTTCAGGGTTGCATGATCCTGTATAGCCAGTTTATAACCTTGATCTGGATTTATGCAAAATAATTTAAGTATCAGTGTATCAGACTTATACATCTGGACTTGACTGATTTGACGTCAGCTTCGAGAGTCTATACATGTAGTGTAGGTCCACCCTTGACGACTGCTTCCTTCTGGACTTCAAAGATGGAGGTAATGACATCTCATTTTAGGCATTTGAAGGTTAGGTATTTTGCTGAAGGCAATCTGGGCTTCTTTTTAATCACTAGAGAGACTAAGGTGTCATTTATCCTATTCTACATTTTTCAGCTCAGTTTCCCTCTGGAGTTCCCTTTCTCCACTAATTAGGAAGTATTTTTGCTACTTGAACGCGATCTCTGTCATTACCACTGTGGCTACTTTTATTTCCCTCCAAGTTGTGGTGCCTGTTTACTTACTGTACTCAAGTATGCAAAGCTGGTTGCGGTATTGCAGAGGGAACATATGACATGGATGCATGCGTGTGCATGCACGTGCACATACACACGCTATAATAACTATAAAGTCCTAATCTATCCATGCTGGAAAAGCTCCATTCTTCAGCTCCAGAGACAAGTTCTTTGCTGAATTATGTGAATTATCCTGTCTAATCATTGCAGTGGCCTTCAGGAGGTTGTAGTTAAGGTAAACTTAATGTAGGCACAGAGATCCAACTCCTTAAATAGTCCCTAAATACAGTCATAGCTCTGTCCCTGGATGCATGAGAAGGACACAAATATTTCTGAGCAGTGTCCAAGGACATTAAAAACAACCTTTGCGTTGCAATTTAGCTGAAATATGAACCAAGATTTCCTGAATTTTGCTACCTAGATGTCTCAGCATATTTTACCTGTGGTGTCCTTTACTTAAGATAAATAAAACTAAAGTTTCTCAATTAATTATGGTTTTTCATGATTTCACTGACAGACGAATTGATTCTATTCTACACTCAGTTTGATTTTGTGCTGGACAGCAAACGACTCAGTTAGCAAATAAAGGATGGTGGTTTGAATAGGACTTTAATTAATTCCATTGAATAATACCTCAAATGCAATGTACCCTGAAGAAATATTCCTCCAACTATATTCAATAAAGGTTGTTTATCAAAGTAATTATTTCCTTTAGGGAATTTCTTAGAATTTTCCCTTTAGATATATCAAGGTTGGAAAAAAGCAAGCTTTTATTTCTGTGACCTTGTAGAAACATCTTAGTTTGAACAATTTGCTTCTCGAGGGGAAGAAAAAAAAAGTATATTAAAAAAAAAAGTTTTATTGATGCTTACGTGCCTGTGTTAATAAATCTTACAGTAAATTAACCCATGTTTGGAGCTTTACTGGAAATACCCTGTCCTTCATCCACAGTATACCTTTTCGGTATGGATAAACATTACAAAATGTAGGATATAATACCTTAAACTGTTTTTTGTTTGTTTCTTTTTGCATTTTCATATAAAAGAATAAGAACTATGTGATTATAGTAAGACAACAATTGTGTACCTTAAACCTTTTGTATCTACAGCTATGTATTAATTTCAAAAAAAAAATCATGGAAGAGTCTGTTCACATGAAGTATTTTTGACTGGTCACTTTGAGAAAGGCAGCGATACTAACTCACTTGTGTTCAATGATTTGCTATACTGAGTGCATTAAATGAGGAATCCTTGGGAAATTCCGTGTCTTCTGTAGCACTCATAATTACCTGAATGCAGGGCAACAGGTTTGGGTTGATGATTCTCCTAAATAACTTACCTAAATAAGTCCAAGTCAGAAAGGGAAGAGCCTCCTCCAATGGAAAGCCAAAACGAAAAAAGCCTTCATCTTTATGCATCCAGGAAAGTCCTGAGTATAACAGAAAGTAGAAAACCTTCCACATTCAGTTATGGCGTGTATGTGTACACACTCATACATATACATATAGATGTACACTTTGCAAATGAAGGTGGCAGAGCTGAGAAATCACAGCCCTTTTATTCACTTGGAATGCTTCCCTCTGAGCATGAATATTGACTTCTATCTTATTCAGAATAGTTCTGGGCGAACTGCTTTCCAACTTATTTCATGCAAATTACTTTGTGTTAAAAAGTGAGAATAAATTTAAATTGGTTCATTTACATATTACCCTTAAAGCAGTAGTGAAAGTTTAAAGTTTTTTTGTAAATGTTAAGTAGTTCAAATGCAAACATTTTAACATGACTAGAGGCACTTCTCTTTTTTATTTTTTATTATTATTTTCACATTCTTTAATGTAGTGAGTTTCAGAGTGACTGTACGAGGAGAAAGAAAAATTTGGTTATACTTCATAACTGAATACTTTGATGGTACTCTTTTCCTCTTCTCATTTAATTTTCTGCTAAGATTTTTTTCAGATTCATTTTTTCACATCTTTCTATGGAAATCAAATTCCTTTTATGTACTGACTTACACTTCTGGAGCTCTATTTCCACTTGTCCCTGTTGCACTTACAATAATTTATTTTTTCTCTCCTCTTAAAATTCAACAGCTAGTACCACCACTTTTTTTTCCAGTTTGTAGTGATATTTTCAAAATCATCTTGTAATTGGTAAGATAACATTTAATATCTTTTTTCCCCCCTCGGGTAAATAGTAATCCCTGCATGTTACCCTGAGGTTACATATTTAACTCAAAATGAAGATTCGATGACTATTCTTTTTTGCTCCCAGAGAATTTGAGCAGGATAAAATGCTAGCTTCCGGCTTCCATATTAATTCACACACATTGAACCTTGTGGGTTTTTATGGAAAGTGACTCCTTTTCCATTTATAAGTGATTTTTTTTACTGTGCATATTAATAAGTATCCATATCTGGTACTTTAAAAATATAAAGGAAAATATGATAATTCTGATATTTTGAAGAGAAAAAAACAAATCAATTAGACTTTACTGTTGAGGTACAACATTTTATTTTCATGACAACATGTTCAGTAAACAATTCATTGAACATCAAATCATGCACAAAAATATCACCTCTGATGCAAGATGGTGCTAACTGCAATCTCTTGCTGCAACCAGCCATTTCTTTTTTTTTATTTCTAATAAATAATTTTGAAACTCCTTCAAGAAAGGTGTTCTCAAAACACAGTAAAATGATCTATTACTATATTATTGATACCATTTCTAGATAAGCGCATAAGAACACAGGAATAACATTTTTCACTGACCTTTAACAATTCTTGTTTTATGCATTTATCAGATATAGGTGTGGTGTTTGTTTATTTATTTTTTTTATTTACTTATCACATATTTCCTTTATTTATTTCCCTTCAATTTAAGGTAACCATCAATAGTAATTATTGGTGCTTCATTAAAAGTATTTCTAATGCCATTCATTTTCTAGGATAAATTTTTTGTCTGCATTCAGATTTTGCAAATATTTCTTTACCTGCTCTAACAAGATGTGTATAAACCTTTATGCTTCATGCTGTAATTTATATCACAGACTTTCTCAGGCACTGGCAGGTACTAATTTTGATGCGTTTCTTCCTTATTAAATTAATTACTTGCTGATCAGTATTTATTTTCCTATTATGCACATTTATTTTATTTTCCCCATGAGTTGAAGTAGTAACGTTGTCCTTATTCTCAAAGTTTAGGGTATGGGAAATAATAAGTTATACAAGAAGACATAATATCTTTTATTATATCATGATCACGGAATCACAGAATGGTCAAGGTTGGAAGGGACCTCTGGAGATCATCTAGTCCAACCTCTCTCCTCATGCAGGGTCACCTAGAGCATATTGCCCAGGATCACATCCAGACAGGTTTTGAATATCTCCAGCGAAGGAGACTCCACTACCTCTCTGGGCAACCTCTTCCAATGCTCAGGAACCCTCACAGTGAAGACGTTTTTTCTCAGGTTCAGATGGAACTTCCTGTGGTTCAGTTTGTGCCCGTTGCATCTTGTCCTGTTGCTGGGCACCACGGAGAAGAGGCTGGCTTCATCCTCTCAACACCTCCCCCTTCAGATACTTGTACACATTGGTGAGATTGCCTCTCAATCTTCTCTTCTCCAGGCTGAACAGGCCCAGCTCTTGCAGTCTTTCTTCATAGGAGAGGTGCTCCAGGCCTCTAATCATCTTTGGAGCCCTCCGCTGGACTCTCTCCAGGAGTGCCATGTCTCTCTTGTACTGGGGAGCCCAGCACTGGGCACAGTACTCGAGGTGAGGCCTCCCCAGGGCTGAGCAGAGGGGCAGGATCACCTCCCTCCACCTGCTGGTAACACTCTTCCCAATGCACCCCAGGAGATACCTTCGGCCTTCTTGGCCACAAGGCCACATGAGCTGGCTCATGCTCAACTTGTTGTCCACCAGCACTCCCAGGTCCTTCTTGGCACAGCTTCTTTCCAGCAGGTCAGCCCCCTGCCTGTCCTGCTGCCTGCGGTTATTCCTCCCGAGGTGCAGGACCTTGCACTTGCCTTTGTTGAACTTCAGGAGGTTCCTCTCCGCCCACCTCTCCAGCCTGTCCAGGTCCCTCTGAATGGCAGCACAGCCCTCTGGGGTGTCAGCCTCTCCCCCCAGTTTTGGATCATCAGCAAACTTGCTGAGGGTGCACTCTGTCCCTTCCTCCAGGTCATTGATGAATATATTGAACAAGACTGGGCCCAGGACTGACCCCTGAGGGACACCACTAGCCACAGGCCTCCAACTTGACTCTGCGCCATTCACCACAACCCTCTGAGCTCTGCCATCCAGCTGGTTCTCAAGCCACCTCTGCACTTGCCTTTGTTGAACTTCATGAGGTTCCTCTCCGCCCAGCTCTCCAGCCTGTCCAGGTCCCTCTGAATAGCAGCACAGTCTTCTGGGGTATCAGTCACTCCTCCCAGTTTTCTCATCAGCAAACTTGCTGAGGGTGCACTCTGTCCCTTCATTCCAGGTCATTGATGAATGTATTGAACAAGACTGGACCCAGGACTGACCTCTGGGGGACACTGCTAGCTACAGGCCTCCAACTAGACTCTGCACCACTGACCACAACCCTCTGAGCTCTGCCATCCAGCGAGTTCTCAATCCACCTCACTGTCCGTATAGTTAGGTTATCTGTTTCACTAGTTTGTACTATTGGGCTGATCAACACAATTATCTTAAAACTCAGAGAAATTGTTCCAAGTTGCATGCAGCATGTAATTTGTTGCTTCTTTTTCACTTTGGACTTGTGTGCTTAGAGGGCTTGTGAGCCCAAAAAACACACACTCTGCTCAAGTAAAAATATTCTCTGTGCCTACATACCTCTCCCTAATTAGCATTCCTTTTTCTTTCTGTTTGTTTAAGTGTTTCTTTTTTTAATTTTTCATTTTCCCTAGACTTGATTTCTTATAAACAATCTTCAATGCAGTCTGTGATTCTTCACTGGCTTATTCCTGCCTTTACATAACAGTCTTTTAGAGGACTGAGAATCTCCTCAGTCATATTTTGTTTCTTAAATTTTGTTCCTACATCAAAACAGTTATAATATCTTGAACTTTAATTACAACTATTTATTTATTCATTGCAGCAAAGTTTGTTTATTATGTATCTCCAAACTTACTTTTGGAGAAATCCATGGGAACTTAGTTTCTGATATTTGTGGCTTCAAGATGTACCTTTAATTATCTTCAAGCCTGCATTCTTGAAATATGTTTATCTACTATGACACATTCTGTGTATTTATGGTGTGAAATAAAATTAAGTAAGCATAAAGATAATTTATAAGGAAAAACTATTCTCAGCCTGTCCCTCAACATTCTGAACATTAAAGATTTGCCTCTTATCATGCAGTTTTGCACACTCAGTGAACTCTGCCAGGGTTATGTCATATTACCTGTTATGTGTATAGCATTTATTCCATAGACCATACTACTGCCTCCTAATAACAATTTATGGTGCTGGGAAGAGATATATTAGTAACCATCTTAGATGTACAGTGCACATTTTCTCACTATATGGTCTTGCCTAAGTTAATCTGGAACTCTTCTTGTCCACTTTGAGCAATCAACAGCAACCTGGCATCTCTGAATGCAGTGGCTACAACCCTTTCAAGTTACTGATCTAGAACAGGTTCTTATGCACCTTGTTCTCTTACCTTGTTCCTTATTGTAGCCATCTATTGCTTGTAAAACCAATAGCTAATGTCCAGAGGAAAAGATCTTTTCCATGCAAACTAGAATTAATAAAAACAAGTTTTCAGCAAACCATAAGACTTTCACAAGATTACAAGATTTTCACAATGCCAGACTGTGTAATCCCTCTCCTACGGGAGAGTCTCTGCTGGAGAGATGGGTGGAGAGGACCCTCCTGATTTTCAGCAAAGGCAAGTGCAGGGTCCTGCATCTAGGGAGGAACAACCCCAGTGTCTAATGAGTGTCTAATACTATGCTTGCGTGCATGCTATAGCCACTCCAAGAAATGAGCACAGTTTATAAATATGGCCAACCTCTTTAATAGTGCTTTTAGGAAGTAATTAATCTTTCACACCTTTTAGACCCCACCAAGTTTAGGTAAAATTTAGAAATAGTTTCAAAAGAATCATGAAAAGTTTCATCCAGAATAATCACATATTTCTCACTTCCCTGGGAAGCCAGGCAAAATATTGTCAAAATTTACAATGGACTTGGAGTAGCTCATATTAAGCAATACTAATGGTTTAGATTCCGGCATAAACATCCTCCACTTCCCTAGAAAAGAGCTGGATCATCCTCAGTTTGTTAGTATTTTACTTTATCTCCCAAACAAGCAACATCCTTTCTATTTTTATGTCTGCATAAATAGCCTTCAGGGCAAAACAAAGATTCCTGTGGCTGATATTGTACAAGTGGGAACAGCATAGTACAGAACTTCTCCGAGTAGGTAATAGCAGAGAAGGAGAAAAGGAAAGATGGGAGACAGGGCTGGGCTGGATGGGGCCAGAACTACTCTGCTGTGCTCTGGAGGGAAAAAAAGGGAAAGAAAAAGAGGAAGAGTATTCCTAGCTGATTTTCAATAAGCAGGAGTTGGTCTTTGCTGGTCTGGGAGGCACTTTCTCCCAGAATAGCTCTTCCTGTCCATGAGAAAAACGTTGCACAAGCCAGGTGGGAGTACTTTGCATGCTAATTTTGCCTGGGAGGCCACTTACTGGGCTACATTGATAGTATTCTGAAAGAGAGAGCAAAAAAGAAAAAAAAAAACAAATATTAAGGAGAAAAAAAAGAAGGGTCTATAGTGTTAAGTGGCTGGTTCTACTATATAAAGAATATCAAGAAGATGATTTCTGCTAAGCTTTTCTAAACTTTGAAAACTGCTATACTGCTTAAATTGAAAGAATCCAGTTATTTAGGGAGTAATTTATTCATTGAATTAGTGTCTTCCTGTTTGCTAAGAAAATATCTGAGCTCATGCATACCTGATCTGAATTGCTGTTAATTTGTTATTATTATTGTTATTTTTGGAAGTTATAGTAATAAAATAATTTTTATGTTCATTCTGAATTAAAGTACTATTTCATTTATCAATGTTTTAAACTGAAGTTCAGCAAGAAGTACTGGAAAATAATTTGAAATCTCATTTAAATTGGAGTCATCGGATTAGAATTACTAATTGGAGTTATTTTAATCCAAGAAGCTGATCTGATTTTTATGGATGAGCGCAATAGTTGATTTTGCCTGACTAAATGACAACATTCACCATCAGTCTTAGAGAATAAGACGTCACTTTCTTAGCTATGTCTCCTAAATGGCACTTGATTATTAAAATTTTAATTAGTAAGAGCTGTGGGTAAAATTCATTTATATTTGGTAAACTCACTTAAGCCAGTGGAGGTATATGAAGGATTAATTGTTCCTTGAGAACATGTCTAGTCTGTGAACAATGAGATACATTTTAGATTGAATATAAATGCTGTAATTCTAGGATTTATCCTAGCACTCGCAAATTGGGTATACACTCAGGACTGGTTTGTGAGTGATGGAATACATTTTATTTTAATGAATGCTCTAAACCTGGAATTTACCCTAGCTGATAAGCTGCATATACTCTCAAGACCTGATTCGTCTGCGGCATGATTTCATTGTCTTCAGTGTTCTAAATATATGTTGCATGAATATGACATACAGTAATTATTTGTGTACATTTTAGGTAGAGATAATGAAACATGAGCTTCAGTTTATAGAAAATTGTATATGAGGAAATAAATAAAGTCCTTAAAGTCGTCCTTTATATTCTTCTGTCCTTTCCTCACTCCTTAATTTGATTTTCAGGCATCTGTGTGAATTCTTTGTTAGCGTTCAGAATTTTACGTCTATTTAAAACCTAACTTAACTCTGCAGACTTCAACTCTGTTATTCTCTTCCTACCCTTCGTGTTCAGTTCGACTTTCTCCATTAATGTTCAGCTGAACATTTCTTTTGACATTTTTAGCAGTTCTTTGCCTACTCTGTGTTTGTTTTAACAAATAAGTACAATCAAGAAAATGAAGAATCAGTCAATTAAAGTATGCATCATGAGATCATGAAATAGGACCTTCTCATTTTTGCACGTTCTCTAGGAGAAAAGGGCTTCCAAATAGTGCCAATGAAAAGAAGAAGTTTTTGAATAGGGCAAATTAAAAGTAGTTTAGCTGTGATAGGTAGATCTTTAAGATGTAAGGAAAATTTAAGTGAGCATGCTGATTTGTTATACTGCATAAAAGAAAGGTCAAGAAGATAACCAAGTAACACATTTTGATTTATTATTTGAGAATAAATAAATCTAAATTGCTTTCTTTATCACATTTAATATTACCTCCTCTTTTGTCTTCTATTTAATATTTCCTAACTTCTAATTTTCTAAAAAATATCATGCTTAACTTCCTTTTAAAGTAATACTTTTAATTAAGCCAATTATTTCATCTTAAATGTATGGTTTTGATCTATCACAGCTCTATCAATTTCTCCTCATCTAATTTTTTTATTTTTGGGCTCGTTCTTTGAAAGAAATGCCTGATCATATTTGTTTTAACTCGCAATGAAGCAGGTTAAGTTGTTGCAAAATTTTTGTGTGCTGAAAAATATATCCACAGAGATTATTTTGGTTTTTTTGATGTTTAGATGATGTGTAGTAGTACATTACATTTGCTACTTCAGTTATGTGTCTGAGACTTCAGAGAATCTTACACTCAACAAATTAAGGATTTCAATTTCTAGAGGTAGGTGCTGATTTTCAAAACTGATTTTCGAAGTCTATTAAAAAAAAAAAAAAAGACAAATCTCACTAATTGAATGTTGCCTGTTTCCAGGTCAGGATCATTTAGGTTTAGGTCTCTCTCTGCCATGGTTATCAGATTGTATCATTTTCTTAAAATTTCTGTGGTGACCTTCTTCCTGCAGTGTTCAATAACTGTATCTTGTTTTACATACAGACTTCTGGGTTTCAACAAAATAGTCAGTGGCTGAGAAATCTTCTGGAATTTACTTCCTTTCAGCTCAAGACTTGCTGTACTGCAGCTGACAGCCTAAGAACCTGTTTGCTTTGATTTACAGGTACTGAGGCCTTTTTTCCTGTGAAAAAAGATACCAGTGAAGAACGTGATTTTGGGCTGATAGTTTCCTAAATAGCTTCTTCATTGCCGCAGTTTAGAATAGATTTTCTGTGTCAAGGCAATTTTATCCTCTTTTTTTGAGGTCTTTTGGGGTTGAGGCTCTAAAATATATGGCTCATCTGATCAGTTTTTTCCAGTCTCCAGAATAAAAGTAGAGTGCTGCTCCTCAGAGATCCTCAAAGCGTACTTTTCAAAGTAACTCTAAGAAATGATAGGCTTCCCAGATTTTAAGCCAGTTCATTATCAGTTAGGATACTCAGTGTTAAAGAAATAGCATTTGATTTAAGTAAAACATTAAAATGTTGTGAACATCAGAAAACCTAACAGCAAGGTCAATACCACTTTCACACATAAATGGTGATACACCAGAACTGTAGCTTTTCTTTCTGCTACAATTTCAACAGTGGACAATACGGTTAAGAAGTAAGATTAAATGTTGTAACATAGTGAATATTAAGTCTTTTCACTAAAGTATTCTGTCATGCTTTCGTCTTAGCAACACTACAAATTTGCACGTTACTGATATTGTGATGCTCCAAAAGTCGCTATACAATTCCACATCAACATTTAGTAGTGTAGTTTCACTAGAATTTTGTGCATATTTTAAGTAGGCATCAATTTTGCAAGGGCAGATTGCTTTTTCAATCCAAAGTAATTTGTTAGGGTTGCACTGCACTTGGTGCCAACCACTGGAAAATATCTGTAATACTTGTTTTAAAAACAAATATAACACAGTCTTCTGTATATGTGACTTCTTTCTTTATTTGAACGTACTGACAAACATTATTTTCTAAGAAAAGTCTTGAATATTTAAACTGAAAGTTTTTACTTTTTTTAGGTATATACTTTGTGATAGAATATACTTGCTAAAGAAAAAATATTCATTTCTTCTGATTTTTTAACTTTTTTTTTGCAAATTGTACCTCTGAAACTGAAAACTCTTGGCTAAAATATAGTTTAACTGAAAGTTTATAATTTTTGGTAACAAGTAAAATTTACCTGCTGTCATATTCCAAAACATATGTAATTATGAGAAAATAGTAATAAAAATTTTAAAGAAAAACATGCCATGGACTTTACCAAAGTTTCCTTTCATCATGAATAAAAAAAACCTACTTTGCAGAATCCTGGTGTGTTGGCCTACTAATTATTTTTTTTAAAGAAGTAGGAGAGTAGTTTTTTCTTTGTATTGAAACAGGATGCTAATTATCTCTTATTGCTCATTAGTACAACATGATCGAGGACAAGTTAGGTACCATACCACAACTGATAAGTCAAGATCAGAATCTCATATGTGTGGAATAGCGTTTTGAAAACAGGGATATTTCATCCTGGTACGTATGTGGGCCAAGTCTGGGTAGGGGCATAGCTTATTCTGTTGATAAGAAGATGAAAAACGATGACATACACGTAAAAATTGCAGATGGCATAGCACAGAAAGTCTAGAGGATAGTTGTAATGATGTCTGAAGAGTTTAAATGCACAGACTATAGAAAATGGGAAGTGACTTCTAAATCTGTTTTTTACTTAATTTACTGGCAGAATTGACAATTCACATTTCATTTTTTCTCTGTCACTGTGTAAAATTAGTTTTATCGTTAGTATTTATAAATACTTTGTTCTAGCAGACTGTAAAAATTGTTACTTGTTTTTGCAATGCCCATATACTTCATTGTCAACTATTATGCAAAAAATAATTATCACAAAAAAGCTTTAACAGCCTAAAGCAACAAAAATTTCTTGCTGTAGGTTTGTTTAACTTGCAGTTCCCCTTTTTAGTCAAGGACCAGTATACATTTGACCCAGTCATTAAATTATTGCTACTATGAGATAAGTTATTATTCCTGCTTCTAATTTTTTCATTGATTGATTCAGACAAGTCACTAACATCTTAAGCAGCGGCCTCTGTAAATTTGCCGTATTTACATCAATGACATAGATGACATGACATATGACATATGACATATGTCATATTGATATGACATATCAAAATCTTTAGAACAAAAGATGTCAAATTTCAAACTATTTTTGATACATATCTTCTACAAACGTGAAAAATACAAGATGGTTATGTTATTTTTGATACTTTTAGAAATATTTCAGTCAAATGAACAAAATGTCATGCCTAGTATGGAATATTCATCATTCAATAGCTTCTAGTTGTCCATATTGATATTCTCACTTTCAGCCTTTGTCAGAAGACTCATGCTAGGTAATGTGACAGGAACTCGTGTTAGGAAGTAGCACATTTTACAAATGATGTCCAAGGACAGGTTAAGGCTTAATGGGGTTCTAAACATTGATATAATCTCAATGTCTCTGCAAGTTTATTTATGATAGGCAACCTCCGGCTTCTGCTGGTCTGATAAGTGTTTGATATTCTTGAGCAAAAGTGAGGTTAATGTGGAATTTGACTCCGCTGACTCCTCAATTGAGCTATTGTATCAATTAACAGGTCTATATATTACATATGCATCATCATACAAAGGTGTACAGTTTGTCCTATTTTGAAGAGTACATCAGTTTCTGAGTCGCAGAAAAATGTCTAAGGCCACAACTCACAGGCAGGAAAGAAGTACTGAAAGTGGCTCATCCCTATTCGTAATAGTGATGAATGTGCTTTAGAAACAAATAGATATCCGTGGCAGGCGTCTCCTTAGTTTCTCAACTGCTTGAAGGGTTATTCCATTTTGAAAAGTTACTTTTGCAGCCTCTCTATTCAATGGCACGACCAAAACATACCCAGAACTTTTAAGCACCGTGTTAAACCTCCAACGCAGTCACTATGCTGAGATCTGCCTACAGCTGCCTACTCAGCAGGAATTCTGTCAGTGCTGTCTTTATTAATGGCTTCAAGAACTGTGCGGAGATAAATAAAGAGCAAGGGCATGACCTAGATTTTTTTCAAGCTGTGCTGCCACACATTTTATGTATGTCATTGTCAAATGGGGGAAAAATCTTTCCAACTCTTTTCTTCCACAAAGTAAAGCAGACAGCACCTGTAGTTTTCTGAAACTCTCTGTATTCCATTAAGCTGTTCTAACAATGTGCACCGCTGAAAAACAGTGCTGTGTTCGGGGGTGCAGTCATCATTAGCAATACGACTTTACCGAGGAAAGATAAATGTGGATAAAATTTCCTTCTCCCCATATAGAATGTTTTCCAGAGTTTATCAGCCTAAATCAGCAGCTCTTCAGAGCTTGCTTTACTTACAAAAATAAGCAAACAAACAATGAACTTCAAGACACAGTTAAGATTGACACACCTCAAGACATCACAACGCATTTTACTTTACTCTTACATCAACCATCTGAGAGGAGAGTTTTGCTCATAGCTTCTCAACAACTCTTTATGTCATTTTTGGACCTTAACAATGAAACAAATAATACACTGGAAGTACATTTCTATTTTGCCTCAAGGATGTGAATAGCCTTTTGAGGGAAAATATCCCCAGTAAATTTAATTTGGCAAAGCTAACCTAATGAAAACTTCTGCATCAGAAATATATAAATAACTTTGCATTGATGATAGCCATTATATAACAAATAATTGAAGAGAGCATTAATCACTTAAGGGGAGACGAATACAATTTCTGGAACATTTTCAATGGAAGGAGTTTTTTTGAGTAGAGACAGCCAGAGATCCTTTTATGTATCAAGCTATTTACTTAAAGCCCAAAATAGGCTATATGAACAAGATTTAATATCCAGATATTATAGCTAAACAGATTAAGTCTAGGAATAAGGTGTCTTCTGAATAATTAGCTTAATTAAAAATGGGAAAAATATATAAATGGATACAACAGATTCTCCGCCATTTGAAGTCCTTCTGAAAATACATACACCATGCCGAAATGAAATTATGTTCCTCATGTAAGAACTATGGTCCGTCTTAAGCAGGGACTGTAGTTACTACCTTCAGACTGCATAAGTAACTTTAAAATCTTTATTCTTGTTATTCCATTGGTAGATTAAACTTCTACTGTCCGTAGCAAACTTTTATTCTCAGTAACTATAAGCAAAGACACTTTTCCTGCTTTTTTTTAAAAAGAGGTATATAAGAAAAAAACAGGTTTAAACAATAAAAAAATCTATTTGATTCTTTAGAAATAAAATTCTGGTGAGAGTGACAAATTCAATTATTTAATCTAAATTTAATTTCCATATATTTGAATGAGATTTTTTTCAAAAGTTATTTCACCAAATACAGGTTCTGTGTTCTGCCTAATTGAGTCGGATTTATATGCCCAAAAGATGCAACTAGATTCAGACTTCCAGAATAAAGTGTCCTGGGAAAGGGACAAGTTTCACAGAACAAGGTGTTGCACTTAGTAAGCTTCTCCTACTTTAATCTTACTCCCATGGAACGTATTCAATATTGTTTGTATGGAGGTGGTGACAAAAGGAGTCTATGAGTTTTAATGAGTAAAAATAATGATAATAATTAATAAAAGTCACAGTATTATTTTGTTATTAAATTTGAGAGAGGTAGGTTGTATTGTTCTTTAAGAAATTTCATGGGAACACTCAAATCATGTTTAGAAAGTCACTGTGGCATCTTAGCTGAAGTGAAAACAATATTAAAAGGTTTATATGAATGTCAAATGACATAATAACTTAGTTCCAAAGCGACTTCAAAATAATTACAGAATAAGCAGCAGTAGCAAAAACAGGAAGATTTGATACTAACCAGATAGATAGAAAGCTGTGGAATATATTTTTGGAAACACTAACATAAAATAATTCTGGATCTAATAAACTAGAAAAAGATCCATAATTCTGGATGAAGAAAACTGAGCAAGTATCACAACCTTCTGCAACATATTCTTTGTGAAAGTGGATCAAAGTGCTGGATCAGCTTTCTTCATTGCAGATGACAATGAGGGCTATTTGAACTATCAGGAAAATAATTTGGTTCCATGCCTAATCCAAGCATACATTCGAAAAATCAAAGAGAGATGTCAATCACTGATAATCAGCGTTTCTCTCTAAGGGACTAATCAAGCCCCTCAACAAGGTGCTTGAGACATAAATGCAGTGAACAATCTACACTCATATTACTTAAGTCAGCACACAAAGAAATGATGGAAATCTTTTAAAGCTTCAAATGGATTACACAGGAGAAAACCTGGTAGCAAAAATATCTTTTATTCAAATCAAATAATAAAAATTGTTGAAAGGGATTGAAGGAAAATCATCACATAAAAAAAAAATCACATGGATAAATGTATGTATGGTTATTCATCAAAATCTCTTCTTCTAGCAACATAAATGCAAAACTACCCTAATATAAAGCTTCCAGGAGTAATATTTGAAAGGCTTTAATTAAAAGATATTTAGAAATTATTCTGAGAATACTTACTGGGAAAGAAAAGGATAAATTACAAATACATATGACGTATTAACTTATTTTTGTGAATTATATAATCATGACTCAAATCTAAAAAAAACAATTTGCATTTATATTTATACTTATATTAAGTTTATATTCATATTTATACAGGAGGAACTCTGAACTAGGTGAGGATTTTGGACAATTTGTGTGTCAGTGTTCATCACCATCTTCTTTCTTGTATTTCAGGAAAATCTCCCCTGAGCCGTTTTTCCTGTGCAGAATTTTTCCACTACAATGGTGTTTTCTATTTATTCAGCATTGCCCTATCCCTTGCCAAGAGCCATGCTTTTTTATTCTTGCAGAATCATTTATCACCTCTGCCAGTTATATGCTACCTACTTCTACCTGCACTTAATACCATGCCTTCTTTCTCTCTCTCTCTCTTCTCTGTTCACACTGTGCCCAAATAACTAAGTACACATATATTCAACCATATATTAATTATTGTAGCCTTCCTCTTTCCCCACCTCCCCTTCCTTTTCGCATCCCCGCCATAACAATAATGATTCTGTAACTACTTTTCAGTCAGGACTGACTGCAAACATAGGCAGGATAAGTAGTTGCCATGATCAATTTGCTGCCAGGGGTGACAAAATGACTATGACAGTACCCGGTTTGCTCTGGAGTGCTGAAAAGCTCAGTTTCTTTTGCTAAAGCAGATACTTAGGAAAAGGTCAGAGGCTGTGAATAATGGTCACTGCTGCTCCAGGAGAGCTTACACTTTTCTCCACAGCAGCAGTAGGGATAAGCCTAGCAACCTCCTTTATTTGGCTTCATATCTCCAATGTGCATTTGGCATCCTTATGTGAATGCAAGGGATGTTCTTCCTGGGAACAAACAAATCTTGAAAATTAACCCTTTTATTTTGTGAAGCCCTCACCCAAAGGTATGAGATCACTGGCATTTGACTAACCTACTTTTATTCATATTAATGTAAATTGGGCATCCACAGTGTTTTGGCAGAAATGAAATCCTCACAGTAGGACTGCTTCTTTCACCCTGTTCCACTGAGTGAAAGTTGAAAAATATCAGATGTTTCTAAGGCTAACAATGAAAACTAAGACCAAGTCAATATTCTACCTATTTGATCTCTACAGGCTGTCAATATCTATAGTAAATATTATTCTGTATAATGATGTCATGGTTCTCCAGAACTGCTCCCAGAATTTTAATTTGTTTCAATTTTCTATCTTTCTATCACATATGATGCTACAAGATGTCAGCAGGAGTTTTCTCAAATGTTCTCAGGCTTCTGGGGAGTCATCTTTTTTCACTGAAAGTTTTTGTCAACATGTCTTTTCATTCTTGGTACCGCTTCTTAAAAAGGAAAGATCTGAATTAAGGCTTTTTTATGAAGATGATTATCATTATTAAGAGATGTTAAAGAACTGTCAAAATATAGCGGCTAGTAAGTTTCACTTAAACTAGTTCTTGAGTCAAGGGGAATACTGCCATTGATGTGACCCATCTTGATTTGATCAAATGTCACAGGGGATTTCTGGGGTTTTGGTTGCATAAACCTCCATAAGCACTTCAGACAAACTTGCATAGAATACAAACTTCTAAAAACACTGCAGCAACTAGAAGCAGACAAGTGCCCTTTGACAAAGTTGCTGTAGCGTCTTCAAAATTTTGCAAGACCAAGGACTGCTAATAATTCAAAAAATGGCCTAATCTAGTCTACGCTTTCACAGTCTACAAGGTAATTGAACAATTAGTGACTTCCGATGCACAAAAATAATTATTTTTAGTTACAGTACTTGATTCCAGAGCATTGACTCCTCACAGAATTTTATACTAACAAGTCTAAGGGCCCAAGAACATAAATGATACTTATACAGATTGACTCATAATCTGACTTCAATACAATTGTACTCTCTTGTTTTGACAATTATCAAGAATCATTTAATCGTGAAATATTTTATTTCAAGAAGCACACATTAGTACATCTCATAATTACTTTCTCAAAAGTGTGGTTCACAGATTTGTTATTAAGAGAATAACCAAGTTCTTTAAGGTTCTCAGGCCTAATCATGTAGCATTAATTAAGATTGTTAGATTATTGTTTTATTGTTAGGGAAGGAGATAAAACTAATTTCCCTTAATAGCCAATAGATAAAAACACATCAAAGTCATTTATCTAACCTATCTTAAACATAGAGTTTAGAATGAGATGAGCCACCTCCTAGAGATGTTTTTTACTTTCTACTGAGTAGGTATTTAGTGGAGCACTAATGATGACTTGTCCTAACTTTGACATCTAATATTGAAACCCATGAATCTGGGCAGGTGAAACATGTTTTCTGTTTTAGGTGCAGGTTCTAAAGTCTCTTTCAAACAAGACTTCCTTATAAGCCAGTTCATGAGGGATTCTGTTGAATAACCCGCTCAGAAAAGGTTGAAGTCCCCTGCAATGATCACGTGGTTACATCATAACTGTCATTTTTCTCTCAGAGAGCTTCCACGATTGACAGTCACTTAGAAAGTTTTTAAAACATAATTCAATTCTATCCAAATACTCACAGTGATGAATAAAATTTGTATTTTTTATTTACTCTTCTATTTTTATTTATTTTAAGTCAGCCTCCAGTACTGGGAACTGAGCTAATCATCCTTTTAAAGCAAACAAAACTCTTTAGCCTTGTTTATGAGCCGTGAAGAAACATAAACCAATATAAATTCCTTTCTCCCTGGAGATGATCTTTAAAATGTGGTGATGGGAAGGCATCCAGACTGAAGCACCTCAAAACTGAAATAACTTCTCTCTAGAGCTATTAAATGTCATGACTTCATGTCTTTAAAAAAGAAAAAGCAGTAAATGCTGTACTTTTTACCTAAAATAAGATGATGTATCATCTGGTGCAGTACTTGAAGTTAAGCTCAGAGCAAAACTACCTAGCTTTATCTTCACTGTATTTTTACCTTAGGAAGACTAATATGCATTAGCTTAGCTGAGATCAAAATAGATTAAAAATAAACAGCTTTTAGAGCACCAAAATCAGGTTGTTATAGGTTTGAGCTTTGTGGCAGAATAAGGGTGGTGGACACATCAGAGGCTTCCTCCCCGGGGATTCTTTAGGAAGCCAGGGGAACCCTGTAGCGAATATAGGACATTTTCCTTGGTAGTTTATTGAATCCTGTGAAAGTTTCATTTAGCAAAGTCAACATAGTTTAAGTGTCTACAATGGGGCTATTGACCTCATCCCTCGGTTTTGGTAGCATACTCCTAGATTCAATTCTTTCCTTCTGATAATACATCCTTGAGGAAAATTCACTAGTGACATGGTAGTGAAATTGTTGTATTTTCCTTCTTGGAGGACATAGTTGTTATGACTCGGCTCACTTGGTTGTTCAAGGATGAATAAGTGTGGAGGTCTAAAAAACAGAATTTCATAAAATAGATCCCAATTTGCTTTGAGTTTGCTAAAACGTGTAAAGTGATTTCCAAACAGGCAATAGAACGTATTAGGAACGTTTCAGCCTCTCTAGTCTGACATACAAATGCCATTAAATGACACTTATGCATGCACAGGTAATTTACATTAGAGTGAAATTCATTGCATCACATTTGGTAAATTCTGTAACCTAATACTATGCACAATAAAGAAGTTCATGAGCTGTTGATAAGCTATTGATAAGTAGACTTTTCTGCAGACCTCAGCCATGAAATCACACTGCTGCAAGTCCATAACTCTGAATAATATTATAAGAAATACCAAATATGCAGAAGGGAACTGAAAAGATTCAGCAGACAAAGAAGTCATTGAATAGTGTGCATGACTAAAATCCCACTAAATAAGGCAAGTCACATCCTCAAGAAGAAAAACTCTAACCTCATTTAGCAAGTATAAAACTGTCCCCAATGATGGAAAACTGCTTTGTACTCCACCTAATAAACTGGAATCCACTTTGAAGGAAAATTGAGGCAAAAGCTCCTGTACAAATCAGGAAAAGACTGAAAACAAACAAAGCATTAAAGTAAAATTGCCCAGGAGAAGACAACAATAAGAATCTATAATACCCTGAGCAGAACACAAGAAGGCACTTAAAGAGGCAATCAGAACTAATGGTGACATTAACTCGATAAAGGAATATACATCCAAAGAATCCCTGAAGCTATTTATACCCAGTGAGTATGACATCAGGGAAGCTGTATTTGAAAAATTAACACCCCATTACTATGCAATAACGACGATGAGCTGAAGCTTTATAAAAGCAAGACACAAAACGTGACAGTTGAACTGTAATGAGTACCCACATGATAAATGTTCAGCAGGGAGAAAGAAAAGTGAGAACAGGTTGAAATCAGCTCCATGGCACTTTCAGTAGACTTGTACAAATAGTTGCAGAAGAAAGTAACTACTCAAATTCATTCTTCATGACAAACGCAGAAGTAAACCTTTTTTTTTCCCTATTTTTATACATTGTCCTAAAGATGTGATCCTAAGACAACTCTAACTCTTTAAGTGCTCATTGCATTCCCCATATTGGAGATAATCTGTCTGACACCCATCTTACCCCTGGTAGAAAGTGCGCAACAATAGTTAATCTCCAATTTCTTTTTGAGATACTTTTTTCCTTCCTGAGGACATATCTGACACGCTCTGAGGACTATAGACAATATTTATTCATTGGAAGTATACATAATTCATCCAGTCCTGTTCGGTAACTGAAGATAACCGAAGGCTGAAAAGCAGACTACTGGTGTGCTGATAGAAGTCTGCTTTCTAGAGCTTTGGTCCAAATTCAGACATGCGGTATGCCTTAGTTAGACCAAGATACCTTATCTCATTTTGTTACATCATATCAGAGAGGATTTTTTTTTCATAAGATAAATCAGAAAGTCACCTTGTTACAGCACGCCTTCAGATTTGATCTGATGAGGAAGACTCCTAAGTAACTAGTAAGATGTTATGGTGCACGCAAAACACATTTTCGTTGTTTATATTGTGTAAAGAAACTTTTATTTCTTCTGACTATAACATGTATCACTCCAGTTTGATGCTCATTATGAACACTAGGAGGTGCACATGGGGGAGATTAATGTACTGCAGTTCTGTCACGTATTTCTCTTAAAACCTCTTAAACACAGGACATAATACATAAAAGGATCTACTAATGACCTGTCTCTTTATTGCCCTTTCTAAAAAGTTAGCAGCTGGTAATTTGAATTACTATGGCTATTACAATCACTTTTTTGCAATAAAACTCTGCCCAAAGTAATCTTTCCATGAACACATCCACTACATTTTGTCTATCAGTTTACCTATCTAATATGTTGCATGTTATCCACATCTTTGGCTTACTTTTGACAGGGTGAATGAGGAAGGAGAAAAGCTGCTATAGAATACATTTAATTACTTTACAAAGTCGTAACTTGGGTGTAGTTGTAGCCCATACTAAATTGCCTGTGCGGATTTGGCCTCCCTTCTTTAGCTGTACTGACATTCATTACCTTATGACTAGTAATACCACACGATTTCATCCTGCCTTACCTTCCTTCTCATATACTCTTTCACAAATGCTCCCTCACTACCCTGTTCCGACCTTCTGCTCTTCTAGAGTCTGAGCTCATTGACGTTCACGGGCTTTTTTTCCTAAGCACTTTAATGCTCTAACTATGGGTAATTTTAACAATTCAGAGTACCCCAGTGTGATTGCATAGCTTTGCTTGCCAGCATATCACAGTGTTGGTGTTATAAAAGGAAATTCTAGTCTTAATAAATGATAACAGTTTAAATAATAACACTTCTCTCAATTTTGCTCACTTGAATTTACTTCAATTTAATAGGTCACATAGATATTCTTCAGCCCTAGTGTTCTTTGGTATTGGAAGATGAGATTTTTATGTATGTGTGTGTGTGTGTGTGTGTGTGTGTGTGTGTGTGTGTGTGTGTGTGTATGTATATGTATACATACACACAAAAAGATTTTGGCCCATTTGAAAATAGCTCTTCATGTTGAGTATATGTACCATCTCTCAGGTTTAAGTGACCCAGAAATGTTCAGCTTACTCTCTGGTGAGTGGCTCCAGTTTTACAGTTGATTTTTATGCTGGTTTCCTATTGTCCTCATGCAGAACAGAAACAAAAGTAGTCTCTAAAGACACAGTTGTTTAAAAGGACTGGCACTACATTTGAGCTTAATGCCTATTACAGTCAACATAAATGCAGTATAGTCTCATTTTTGTGGAATCTTTTTATATATTAAACAGCATAGGTCAAATAAGGAAAAAAAAATCTCAAACCTCATCTTCTGCCTAGATCTGCTCTTATCAAAGTTACTGTTAAATTTTATCTTTACTTTCATAGGAGAAGAATCAGAGTGAGGTTGACCTTTTATTGCAAACCTGACTTCTAGCTTTTGTTTTACCTTAGTTCTACTAGAATAAGAGTCATGTGAGTGTTCCCTCCACCTCCTCTACTGCGACTTGAATATAAATCCTTCTTGTAACTCCCCCCAAAAACCCAATAGATTACCTGTAATAGTGGTTTTCAATGTTTTCAGGAAAAACTCATGATTCATGACACTCAATGACTTAGGAGTCATAGAGGAGTGAGAGACACAAATGAACAACCCTGATAAATGCAAACTGTTTTCCTGATAAGTTGCCTCTCTTTGGTAACAAGAAAATCAAGGAGACGTTTGTCTGTTTTCTCAGGTCCTAAATACAGTTTTCTGAAATATACTTAGATGTCTAGCACTTCAGAGAGACTTTGATGAAAGATTTCTGACATTGTGGATAAAAATCCTAGATTTTCCTTCCTGGAGACAAATTTTTTAATGTGAAATATAATATAATCTTCATAGTGTTGCCACCAAAGACTACTGTCAGCAAGGAAAGAGGAAAAATTTTCCCTGTTGGTTATTACTCACTTAGGAAAAGTAAAGCCTCTGTGGATAAAATACATTTTTTGTTTCATAGAGGCAGAACAGACCTGGGGGAAGGGAGAGGGAAAGGAGCAGCATTAGCAAAGGAATCTCAGCTACAGTTCACTCAGAGCATTATCTTAAAGCCTATATTGGTTAAAAATAAAGTTTCCAGGGAAATTGGTACTTAGAAAACAGGTCACTAAAAGTTACGTGTTTCAAAATAAAGTACATTCTGCATTTTAAATTATATACTAAAGTCAGTATTGACATCAGAAAACACTACTATTTCACATGCCTGAAAATAGAAAAAAGAATTTTAAAAAAAAGCCTCTTGTTCCTTATATGGTTATTATTTTTGCTTTGAAACTCATTGTTTCTGGAGCTAACAAACCATTAGCCTAACACTTCTGGTATGCACATCCACATATAGTAAGACTTAAGAAAAGAACTGAGAGTGTTCTTTGGCATTTTTTTTTAACCTCAGGATAGCTAAGGTTAGAATTGGGAGTCTCACTACTGAGATGTTTATTGACCTTCCTAATGAAGATCTGAATTGGTTTCCTGCTTTAACTTTTATTTCTAAAGTTCAGACTGGCACATTTTAAGAGCACAGTTAATAAAGTGAAGTGATACACTGTATGAAAAGTGAGTATAACATTATTATATATTGACCTTTGCTTGATGCAAAGGAAATACTAGTGATAATTCCTACAAAGTTTCTTTTATGGAACCAAATGATTTAAAGTAAATTTCTCTTCATGAAGAGCAACGCAACATGAGGAATAATGTGAAAGCAAATTTACCTAGCAGAGGTCTTGGCCTCATCCTGATTCAGTTGTTCAGAGCAAATAAAAACTTAAGTATTTAAAAAAAATCAAGAACACTGTAAAGTATTCTCTCAGAAATAATTTTTATGATATCCATGTATTAAGGTAAGACTATTAAACACTACCTACTGAATTTGTGTGAATTCTATATTTTTTGGCCTAAATGGCTAGCTAAAAACTGTGAGTTTTTCCTACCTTTTCATTAAAAGCAGAAATTGAAGGGAGTAAAGTCAGATAACAATGATATTTATAACTACTAGAGAAGGAATAAAATAATTAAGAAGAGATTCCTTGCTTTCTTTCCCAGGCTTTACCAAACATGTTACCTCCGAAATCCCATATCTTGGCTCTTATCACAATGCACTCAAGTTGTGCTGAGGCCTGCTCCTGTTCTTCTTCCAGATTTTCTATTTTTCACTCCCCACCTGACCCCTACCCCTACCCTTACGATTCATGCACTCCATTTCAAAACTATTCTCAGCAAAGTCTGCAGAGTGCATCACATAATTTTTCAAGCAGTCTTGCATATCAGTTAGGAATGGAACATTTCTTAAATGTTGCTGACCTCTTCCTGAATCTGAAAATGTCAGTAAAGCATATTAGTTTAGGTGATCTATATAGTGCATTGCTAGTAACATATGTAATGGTATGCATAACAGTTTTAGTTGTTCTGAAAATACAATGCTGAATACTGTTTGATGATACAAGATTTCAAAGGTTTACAATTCTGTATTTTCTTTCAGTATCTTTCCTTCAGCTTTGCATCTTGGCTTTGCAGTTACTTTCCTTTTATATAAAGCTATCATTATTTGCCCTTATCATCTCAATCAAGACATTTCTTGATGTCAGAAATTACTAGCACTTTGCAATTTGAATTGGTCTTTACTGGTAAAAAGTTGTTCCATGCAGTGACGTAATTGTTTAAGTAAAGGTACGGAAGACAGTAAGAAAGTGAAATAAAACTGTATTTACGTACACACACACACACACACACACGCACATATATATGCGTGTATATATATATATATGTGTGTGTGTGTATATGTGTTTATGGATATTTGTGTATATATATGTGCGTGTGTTTGTGTGTTTGTGCATGTGCTTGCACGTGCGTGTGTGTATATTTAAGCTTGGAATCACTGATTTCTTTTAGCTAATAGCACTGCCTGAGTACTAGCATTTACTCATCTAGAATGATAGATTTTCCGGTAAGGTGACAGATAAACCTAAGTTTCTTGTAGCCAGTTCAAAATGTACCTTCAAACAAATTCAGTCAGTTCCACTTCAGTAAGGTAAACACTAATTATCAGGCTCTCAGAAGAGCTAAATTGTGTTTTACGGATGACCTTGTTCTTGCTTATAGAATCAGTGGCCTGAAGGCAGAAACTGGAAGGGGAGGAGGGCTATGAGAAAGAGGTGGACAGAATGGTATAGCAAACAAGAAATTCAGCTTTCCCCAAGCTAGACGAATCCATTAACATTTGTTTAATTTCCATATGTCTTCTAAAAAAGTTTACTACAATTTCCCATTACAGGGATGTTTGCAATAACTTGACATTTTAGTTGTGAGGCCCAGCTCCTGGCAGGGAATTACTGTGACCCACATCTACCCTGCTCAAGCCTTCTTCCCATCTCTGTGACTATCCATATTTTTCAGCAGGTGGCTTGTTTTGGACGCTGTTCAATCTTTTCTGCCAGCAGACTTTTCACAATAGGGACACTTTTCAAGGTCAGCATCTGGTGGATTTCTGATATCTGTCTTAATTATCTTTTTCTTGAGAAACAATTCTTCAAAATATTTCAAACTTTCTGAGAGATAAATAGAGCACTGTCCTGAGGCAGGCAGAGAAAGAAATACTAAGAGTTTATTCATGTCTTGGCTTAGTCCTGTGGAACTGGGATTCCTGGGAAAGGGAAGGGTCAGGTGCTGCTTATTGACCAGCCCATTCTTCCTTCCTTCCCCTTGTACAACTCAAGGAAAAGGAATGGGGAAAGGGAATTCTGTCTATGCAGCAGCATATAGGATGCATAGGCTCCAAAGTGAAAAAGGTGCATTGTGTTTGCCTTCCCAGTGCTTTGTGCAAGCAAATAACTGTGACTTTCAGAAAAGTGCAACTAATTTATTCCTCATCCCATTCCAGGGACAGTATGAACTGTTCCTTACCAATTACCAGTTGTGATATAAAACTCTGTAAGTACTCACCTTGCTGACTGCAATCATTCCTTAGTTGAAATAATACAGCTTTTGATCTGGATCTACTTCTGCAATTTTACCTGAGGGAGATTTCTTTAGAAAAATTTTGCAACATCTAACCAGTTATAACATTACAGTATATGGTTGCAATTTTTAGCAGGTATGCCTCATTGCTTATTACAGAATTATACCAAAGAATTTGTTTTATTCACAGGAAGGGCTAAATTATGCCTTCCTCTACATAGGTTGGCTACCAGAAATAGAAAATACAAGGAAAATATTCTTCCCTTTTACCTTTAATAGCTTACCATTTTTTGTTTTTTCTCTCAAATGAAAGGAGGGTTTTTGCGAGGTTGGAGTGGGACCTCATGTTTTTAACTCATTTTCAGAATGACAGATAAAGTGTTAAATTAACCTTTTTTTTTTTTTTTTTTTGTAGATTTAATGCCTGCATATCTTTTAGCTGCTGTGTTGCTGTTCCATCTCAGATAACAAGCAAAACCTCCTGTGGTTAAATAGCATTTTGACTGTTCCGCCTATCAATCTAATACAATGGGCCATACACTTCTGTCAATCTGCAGCATAACTCCCACTGATACTAATAGCCCTGAGTCTGCAAATATGATCTGAAAGATAAACTCTGCCTGTGCATTTGGTTTCATTGCACATTTTCTCAGATATTTGAAAACTCTATTTTCGTATTCATTTCTGATGTCTTTTTCTAGTTCAAATCAGTAATGAATAAAGCACTAACACAAAAGGAGTCTGACATAAAGAAATAATTTTGGAACTTCCTAACATACCCTTGCCAATGTTTTAACTCTGTGTATGGATGATTGCTCCCTTGTTTTTCAGTCATCTTGTCTCTTTGACACAAATACTGAGAATATAATTCTATTCCTGTTTTCCTTTTTTACAGCTATCACAGGGAATACGGACATGTATAGGTGAAGAAATATAGTATTTATAAGCTGCTAGTATTTCATTTGCCATACATTCACCTAATCACAACAGATAACTTTTATTCATAAGAAACAAATCCAAATCCATAAGCTTCACTTTCTAGCACAACAGAAAATTACTTATTATTACCATTTCTAGTATGTCAATGTGAGCCAATAAAATAGTTTGTACTAAAATGATCAAGAAGTTTATGAACATATAAATGTTTGAACTGTTTTCCAGAGCACTTCAGAGAATAAGTGAACTAGCTTTGCAGGGAACTTGATAGAAAAATTCACATAAAAGATAACTGGTTGTCCCTGATAAGAAGTGCAGTCAAATTACTGCGTTGCCAGATTTCCCACATTGTTTCATTTTAATCCTACCATTAAAATATTTAAATTTCCAGTTTCTTCAAAAATATGATTTTTTAAAAAATGATCTTATTTATTTATTTTAATTTCAAAGGGGCCTTTTTTCAGATTCTTACTTTAGATGTAGTGGCAAAACTCCACTGACAAAATAGAAGTTCTATAATTTGCACAAGTGGCATATCTGGCCTTTTACTTGGTGTTAAGCATTACTCAGATACTCTTTATACGTGACACTAGTTCAGCTAAGTTCTTTGATTTCTACACCTCTGGGAAGCAAAGCTTTCACATAATTATGTCCACCAAAAGTAAAATTTACAAGAATACTGACAAAGCTACTTAACAACTTTTTGAGATTTTTTTCCTCAAACTTATCTCTATCCAAATGAAATAGCTTTGTTTCTAGAATTGCCTCATTGAGATTCTTTTTTAAATGAGAAGTAACTTCTACTTTGGCTTGGTATTTCTTTTTTGGTATTATGACATCACCCAATATCTTTCTAACATTTTAAAATGTTTTTGATATTTCATAAGGGTTTTTTTTGGATATAAGACCAAAGTCTGAAATGATTGGACTTTTTTTATTTGAAAATTCTAAAGATTTTGTATTCACTAAATAGGTTTTCTAAATCTCTTTAGATTCTTTAAATCTTTTCTAAGTAGAATTATAACTATCAGAAAAAAAAATCCCAAGATTAGATTGCTTAATCATGTTATCATGTTCTCTGAAGTTCCTTCTGTCATGTGAAAGATTAATTTGAATATAACTATAGAGAGGGGTGGAAGGAACCCCATGACATTCATTTCATTTATTTGGACCTTGAGTTCAAGAGCTGATGGAAATCAACACCAGTTTATTTACTTTAATTAGTACTGAACTTGAAAATAATTTTCCTCTAGCTGAAATTGAAACAGATTTTTTTTCCCCTGGATAAGTGCAAGAAATATTCTTATTCATAAGAAATAAATACAAATCCATAAGCTTCACTCTGCATGTGATCCTGGGCAATATGCTCTAGAGGTCCCTGCTTGAGCAGGGAGGTTGGACTAGATGATCTCCAGAGGTCCCTTCCAACCTCAACGATCCTGTGATTCTGTGATTCTGTGCAAGAGGGAATAGAACAATAATACAATAGGGAAAATTTTCCCCATTTGGGACACTCTTCATGGGCAATGTTGCAATATGCTACCTTCAATAATATTCAAGATTCTATTAAAAGAATTAAAGGACTATATAAAAGTTATTTCTCTTGCTGAACAGGTGCAGCACGTCCCCATGCTGCTTCCAACCTACCTCCCCGACCTAAAGGACTGTTTCAATGCAGGATGAGAGAATAATTTTTTCTCTATGTCCATTCATTCCTTAGCTTCTCTGCAGGGACTTGCAATAAAAGAATCAAATTATTGTAGTCTTCTCCATGACATGGAAATTTGCCTTGTGCCTACCTACAGTGAGACAGCAATTAATTTAGCCCACTAAAATGGGCTAGCAGTACTAGCAGCTGTCCAATGGCAACTGGTGAACTTAAATTCAGATGAGAAGGAGGAGATGTCACAAATTTCTACTACTTCTGATGTTTTGTCTCCCTTGTCCCTTTGTATCCCTCTAGCCATGTTTTACAGAAAGCTCTAAGTCCTAAATAAGAGACTGTGACTCTTATTTTGCTATTCTCTTCAACAGTAATGTTACTGTACTTAAAAATAAGGTATGCCTATATTTACCTATAGAAATATCTAAAATTGCTTTGGTAGCTGAGCATCTTTGTGTAATTAGCAAGCCTCAGAGGTAAGTGATGGGTGATAATGGTTAGAGACTAAATTCTGCAAGGGATAGCGAGAAAAACAGCTGCCTGAACTGACTTAGTGTCTTAGCATGTTTGTCACTTGCCAGTGGCTCAGATCTGGAATGTTATAAAAAAAAAAAAATTGCTCAGGCTTATCTAATCCCAAACTATTACCCCTTGTTGCTCAGCTGTGCAGAGACAAATGATACTACTAGGGGAGATCTTTAGTGTATCAAGAGTGATATCAAGGCTCTTGAGGTGATGATGAAGGGCATAAAAATACAGGTGGTGTTTATCTTGATCTTGGTGGTAAAGGGGCAAAGTCCAGCAGGTAAACCCTGGCTGTACAGCTGCTGCTGAAGCAGGACTTTGACTTGGGGCCATCTTTGAAAAATAAGGGCTGCCGGGGATGAAGAAGGGTGGGAAGAGGTAAAGTAGGAGAAAGGCTAGTTTGCCAACAGACTTGATCGAGATTCATCTGGGGATGGTAACTGTAGTCCAGAAGCCTGAAGAAACAGAGACAAATTTTTAAGAGAAAGCAAGAAAGTGCTCTAGGGGACAGGAAAAAAAGAGTAAGTTGTCCTATCCCTCCTGTGCAAGCAGTATGACTGAGGGCCCATTGCAAGCTCCTGTACACAAATGCATGCAGCCTGGGAAACAAAAGAAGGAAGCAGAAGTCTGTGTACAGTTGCACTACATTTGTGTTAATTCTATTTACTCTTTTAGGAATCAGAAAATGTTGCCTATAAATGATATTCTAATAGCTAAAAAGTTGTCCACTAACAGAGCTAATATAAAATGCAAGCCTTTCTTTGCTGGTTAAGCTATTCAGTTGCTCTGTCTTATCCTGAAATGTAGCTTTTGTGTATTAAAAAGTTAATGAACAACTATCAATTTTCAATCATTTACATAAAACCTACAGTAAGTGTGACTGAGCACTGTGGAAGAGACTGACATAAGTAACATTTCTTAAAAAACACTCCATGAAGTGTGATATTCAAATGTAGATGAAACAGCTAATAAAGTATAAATTCTGGAATAAGTATATTAAGCAAATACTGATCATTTTAAAATGTACTACGTCATTAATAGTTATCTATGTAAATCAGTGCAGAAGTTTAATGGAGAAGAGAAACTGATCAACCAGTTTTATGAGCGTCACTTGTAGCTTCATCCAAGATTTTAACGATTTTCCAGGTTAAAATGCTGTTCCTTTTGAAATTAAATATTATAATGGGTCACACCAACTTTTATCTGAAGATAAGAAAGGATGAACCTGGCTGTCTTCTAGCTATCTGATGCTGAGAGGTTTCCATATTTCTGTTCTAATCTCAGAGATCCCATGAGCCATGACGGCACATGATACTAGATTGTTCAGCCTACAAAGAACTTCTCCCTGGCAAAATCAGTCACAGTTGCCAACCCATTTTTAGAATAACAAAGGAATAATGGTCTCTGTGCCTGTTTCTCCATCTATAATTAATTAATTACTCTTTTGAACTTTAAAATCTTTGTGTGTCTTTCATTAACAGACACTCAGATATTAAGGCCAGGAGAGACCATTAGAGAATCTAATTCAATTCTTGCATGATGTAAGCTATATTATGTTACCAGTTTATCATGTCATTGAATCTTCCAGTATGTGTTTGGATAAAACACATATTCCGGAAAGCACCAAAAACTGAACTGGAGGTATCAAATATCCACCAAGTGCTCTCATATTTTTCTCTAATGGCCAGTCACCTTTCGTGTTGAAAAGGAACGAAGGAATGTTTTCTATCTCTTAGCAAGTTTTGAACATCATAAGAAAGCTAACGTGTCTTTTGAGGCATTTGGACTTTTTCTCTTCTTCCTCAGAAAAAGCTTGATTAATATCACAAAACTGTGAAGGTCAAACTTTTTTATAAATGATACTTTAAATGTCAGTGCAATTGGCAACATCTTGCAAAGTGTCAGATGGACCTCCTTATGCGATAAGTCTGCATTATCTAGAGAAAATCTTTCATCAAGCATACTTCCATCACTGATATGAGGTTTTTTTTTTTTCTATATTGTTCTCAGTTGATCTCTCTTCAATCTGCCTCTCCTCTTCTAAACAGTAAAACATGACAGCATGCAAAGAATTGGCTGCTTTCACTTGTTTCTGTTTTACTCACTGAGCTCCCAGTACATCTCCCATCAGCGCCTGTTGGGGAGCAATTTCTGGTCAGAAGTTGAAACGTTCATCTTAATTGCACTGAAGACATGGAAATAATTATGGCTTGGAGTTTTTGGCACTATATAATGCAGTTTTAGAGAGAATGGGCGCTTCCCCTTTTTGTTTGATGGACGTATCCCGTTTGATAAAACTGCATCACTTCAGAACTGCTAAGTAGCCAAGGACAGAGGCATTTTCTTCTCCAGCTGCCAGAAATGTTAGCCAGTAGAATGGCTGGGATGAGACTGCAATGCAGGTTGCATTAGTTGCCATTTGTATCACTTTATAGACAGATTTTTTTACCAGCCAATGGTGTGATTTTCTTCTTCTTGTTTTTGAGGGCAAAGATTAATCTACATCTCTGTACTGCAGGTTTGATTTTATTGAATTAAACCATTACACAATTAATATATTAAGTTAAAGCTTACTTTTAGCTATACCACTGAATCTCTAACATTTTACATAATGTAGAAAATTATCAAGTATAAATTAAGATTTATGCTTTTTTATTGCCTTCACTTGGAGTGTTAATAAACTCATATGAGCTAGTGAGTTTCTTATATCTTTTTGCTAGCAAAATGATTCCCTTGGCTCATGTGTTCCCAAATAGATATCACTTCTTGCTGGAACACCTGCTACTGAGAAGAGATGTTCAATCTGTTTTGTTGTTATAAGACTGCAAAAATGCTTATTGCTACTTTTCCTTCTTATGAATTATAATTTTACTTCTTCCTAGAACTTTATACTCGTATTCTTTTCAAATAAATCCACAACGGTTTTAGGTGGCAGCAACTAAATCTAGATCAGTACATTTACTACATCATCTTAGGAATTGATTTAATTATTCAGATTAAATGTTAGAACTAAAGATAAAAAAGTCTGCTGCTCCATTTTATCACAGATAGCGTGACCACTATGAACAAGTTCTTTTTTTCTAAAAAAAGCTTTGACTTAAAAAAAGGGGGAAAAAACCCTGTAATTTTTAATGCTGTTTCACATAAGGTGAAAGTAATAGTTTCTACTTTAAAAATGCTACAGCATAAACTATCTGGATCAACTGGGACCAAACTGTGTGTTTGGCTCCTGAAATGGACAACACTACCAAATTGTTTTGCTGTTACCTGCTTGAAAAGAAAATCACTATAAAAAAAAAAAAAATCCCATAGTGACCAAAGACCTAGACTACAAGTGAAAAATGTATGCACAGGGAACTCTAAACCTGCTTAAAGATATTACATCATGAAAAAGGTGAAAACTTTTAAAGTATATTATTCTCTGCAAATCCTTCACTCAATTATAGGCAAAACTGCACCATTTCTAAAACTTATTAAGGCCTCCCATTCAGTAATAAAAGCCACTAGTAAAAGAGCAGGCAAGTTAACATCTAACTGACAGCTGGTTGTAAATCAGCACAATGATTTGAGTATTAGGGTACAAAGCCAAAAATATATCTTTGCACCTGAACAATTTCCTTCCTCGTTCCTTTCCTCTCTCTCTCCCTTCTTCCTACCTTTCCTTCTAGCCTTCTTTTCAATTTAAAGTAAAAATTTCTAGGTTTTAAGGAATAGCAATATGCTTAAGGACTTCAGTAAATCAGAGTCTTTGCAAACTCATATATTCCTAATACTCTACTTCTTTAATAGTTATAGTATACTTATGCTTACTGTCAATATTTGACAGATGTAGACAAAGAAAATATAATGGTAGGCATGCTTTTGGCAGGGGCTCAGAAGGCAGAATCATCACTGGTACAGATATTTGGAGTAGCAGAGATTTTGAATGAATTATTGTTGTGTTATTTTGAATTGTGTTATTACTGACAATTATTGCTGTCCCACCCAAAAAGAAATAACACAACAACAAAACGTGCTTGGAAAAATATATACAAACAGAGTCCCCTTCAGGCAGAAACCTAGCTAAAATATTTACATTATTTTTTACTAAATTGTCGGACTCTTTTAGGTGGTCTGCTGGTCTGCTTTGCATCTGGATTGCATGAGAAAACTATGAAAATGCAGAGAATTGTACTAACGCCCAGAAAAAATTTTAGCCTTTGAAATAGGATTTGACTTTGTCTTACCCAGCTACACTTAGCTCCCTTTCACTGTTTTTAAGATTCTGGGCACATTCATCTTCTCCTGAAAGTAGCTCATTTATTAACTCACTGACTCCAGTTCCAGATGCTGAGACTAGATGGATTTTGAGTATCTACTCTCTTCTCTTCCATGAGCTATCTGTTCATCATTATAGTTATTGGTACTGGATAAGTTTTTGGAGGTGAATAAGTACTTTGTTTCTATGATTAATTTGTATATAGTTCTGTTTAATATATAACATGCATCTACTATATAGTAGGTTTGCATATATTAAGCAAATTCTAGAAATTATTCTTACTCACTTTCAATAACTCATTTCCAAAAGCAGCTATAGTGACCGCAAAAAGATAATATATTTTCTTGAGCAGATGTAACAACAGTATTTCACATGGCTTGTGTGACATGTATAGTTGTGTATGCGAATAAATGGGTGCACAGCCAATCATGAGAATAATCTTTTTGGAAATGAATTCAGTTTTCCACAATGTATCAAAGTTTGCTGACTTATTCTGTTTTCTGTGTTTAGCGTTATCGGTCTTTTTTATTATTATTTTTCTTTTCGGTAAGAAGGAAGGTTTGAGAACGGAAAATGCTTTAGATTCCAAAGAAAAAAGTGTATTATTTTGCCTCAGAGATACTCTAGTTTGGCTTCATATAGAACTTATTTTAAGTCTAGCATTTATGTATTGAGTTATACTGATACGCTTTCTCTCTCTCTCTCTCTCATTCCCTCTCTCTCCCTGTGTGTTTTGGTGACTAATTCCTTTTATTCTTTGGTGCATAGATTAAATTACTAACAAATTGCCAAACACTTGTACTAATTCTACAGGACTTGGGTCAAAGTGGCTCATTTGAAAAATGTGTAGTTTTATCAGAAAAGATACTTAGAAAAAAGATTCCCCTTTCTCTGATTAATCTTTCACATCCAGATTTTATACTAAATTTTCTTGTTTTTAAAGATATTACCTTTTTTTTTTAAACCTAAGTTAACTAGTGCATTTCAAAAATTCACAGGATATTAAACCTCAGGAAAAGTGGGTAACTTTCCTCAAAAAATCAAAATGCCCTATATTGAGTTATGCCAGTTGGGAAAAGTAACCTCAAAATATTTGTCTTATTTTTTTATAGTTTCAAAAGTATTTTCCAGCTTTTTTGTTCATTCATCTGTCATGTCAGTGATTTACCAGAAGAACACAGTATGTAGCAATAATGAGAATTGGTGCTAAGTGCTAGGTTTCTTACTATTTTTAGTGCTCACAAACATGATTCTCCAAGTAGTGTACATATACCACCCCCCTACAAAAACCTTCAATAAATTTAAAGCTATTACAGCAGGAAAATACATTTACAAAGGACTGGAGCCAGTGGGTTGGCTCTTTTTATATGAGATGTCTGAATTATGTTGACAATCTAATAATGCGCCTGAGTAGCTAAAGGCTGATACAGGCCTGCAGGAGCTGGCAATGTTGCTGTAACATCTTATAACATTAAAGACATCATGTAGATAAATGAGACTAATGTAGTCTGAAAATGATCATCTCCCTTGGTTTAAAAGACACGTTAACTTTATAAATAAATATGGTACATTTACTATTTATATCTAGAATCTTGTGTGCAATGTATGCATATTTCTATACAAAAGTTGCGGAGCTAAATATTATATGAAACATTCCTGTCTGTTTTCAAAGTAAAAAACATAATTAGCAGAGGTGGAAGCCACCAGTTTCTGTTGCTACCAACCACATCTATTACTTTAAGCAAAATCAAAAAAAAAAAAAAAAAGTCATTATAAGGCAGAAGTAATGAAGTGTGGGTGGAAAATCAGCTGAGTTGACATGCAAAATGAGACACTTCATGGCTGTCTGTGCTTGTAAATGAAATACACTCAAAATATTGCTCTAAATTGAATCTCAGAAAGCAGCTGAAAAACTTATTTTATCCATTTTTGAGCTGTAACATTTATTAACCACAATGATTATTAGTGAGTATTGCCATTTCATGTTTACTTTGTCTTTTTCCAGCTATAGAGGACTGTTATTTGAGGAAAATAGTTGCTGTGAGTTGAATAGCTCGTAGACTTATTTATGGCATGACAATTTCATTTTTCTTAATTTCCAAACTACAAATTATGCCTTACAGTTTGTCAGGATGCTGCATAAACACTGTGAGAGACTAACACTAACACTAGTAAGATAGAGATTATTTATATTATGTCAGTTATCCCATTAAATGTAATTAGAAATATAATATCACACTCCACAAGATTTACACTTGCTTTCAAAATCTCATGCCAGCTATTATGCTTCATTAGCAGAAGTAACAGACAGAAAAAATAATAATTAGAGAACATAAAATACAAATGCAGGGCTTGGCAAGTTTTCACCTGTTCAGGCACATGCAAAACAGTCCTGAACATAGAATCACAGGGTCATAGAATATTTGGTGTTGGAAGGGACATCTGGAAACCACCCAGTCCAACCCCCGGCTCAAGCAGGGTCAGCTAGAGCAAGTTACCCAGGACCCTGTCCAGTTAAGTTTTGAATACCTCCAAGGATGGCGACTCTATAACTTCTCTGCGCAGCCTGTTCAAATGTTCAATCACTATCACAGGAAAAAAAATGTATATTTTCTTATGTTTAAGTGCAATTTCCTGTATTTCAGTTTGTGCTCTTTGCTTCTTGTGGACACCACTGAGATGAGTCTAACTCTATCTTCTTTATTCCCTCTAAACTCCTATGATAACATGTATGTCTTCACACTTATATTACTCTTATTTCAATGGGAGCCAAGCAGAGATGGACTGGAACAAAAAGATGCGCAAAGATGAATTGAGGGGGAAAAAATAATGACCTAATTATCCAAAAATTAAAAAGTAAAAAGGAGAGTGAAAGTCATATATCACTTGAAGATTCCCAATCTCTCATTGCCTCAGTAGATTTTTTTTCCTTCAGCACCTTTGGAAGGGGGAGAGATAAGAAAGAAAAAAATATATTTTAAGATTTCTGTTTCATTAATTATTATTGCATATCATATTATATTAATAGTTAGCTGTCCTAAAGAAGGAGAGAGCCCTAAAATAATGAGCTTTGATCAACCAGCACAGCAAGTCAGCTTCTTATTGTCTGAGGTTTTACCATAAATAATTTCCACTGCATGCACCGATACACAAGTTAAATTGGAATTACTTTTGTGAATGTGTGTGGAATTGCTTACACTAGGGTTAGTATGGCATGGAAGAGGTGCTGTATTTGCTGGTCTTGACAGAAAATATGAAATCACTGAGCTGAAATGAAAGCTACGAAAGTGAGCAAAGAGGCAGATATCATTGAGAAGGTGGCCATTCTTGATTAACTTTGTATTGGATTACATTCATTTTTTGTTATAGAAGGAAGCTGAAGACAAAATTTAGCAATTCATCTATGGAGACCAAAACTGGCAAAACTGTAGGAACACTCTCAGTGTGACATGGAAGTATTAGTGGGATGTAGCCTTCAGCTAGGGCAAAAGGAATTATGTACTGGTTCACTGACACATCCCTAAAATCAGCTCTGTTTTCCCAGCAGCCTCTAAAAAAGAGGTAAGGGAGGACTGTTTCGGTGTATTTAAAAGTCAGTAGCAATGCACTTTGCTTCCTTACATAGAAAAGATACTAAAGGTTACCATATCTTACTTGCCATTCCTAAGCCAGATGATATATATTGCTGAACTACTGAACTGTACTGTGTAAAGGCACCCATTATGTGATCAAGTAATATACCCAATCTTTTCTAAGAAATAAGCCCATAGCAAAGATTTGTGCTGTTAGTTTCAAACGCATGACCTTAAATTCTGTATTATTGAACTTTCGCCTGATCTCTTTAGATTTTAAATCCTCTGTATTTTAGCAATATCCCGAAAAAGTACATGTAACATCAGCTAATTTCCTTGGCATACCCATATTTTATGCATCCAATTCACTGACTAAAACATTAAACAAGGTCTAGCTTAACACAGATTGCTGGGAAACTCAATTTGTAACCTTTTCCCTCTTATTATAGGTATTATTATTTCTAGCATATTCTAGAAACATTGATGTTTCTTTAACCCGTTCCCCATCCTTTCTCCAATATCTCCACTAAATCACAGCTTCTCCTACATCGTGTCCCTTGTGACACTTTCTTCTTTGATTCTGTGCAAATTTAAAGATTAAATTTGCTTGCTATCACATTCAGCACTATTTTTATTAGTAGCATTTCTTCTGCAGTATGTATCTAAGAAGCTAAAGCCCACCATAATAGGGAAGACTCTCTGGGCTATTAGTCTTTCTCATAATATTTCAGTTTTCTGACACCTATTGGAGCCTATGGAATATTCCCATAACCGCACTTCTTTACTATCTTTCCCTAAAGAGATTTAAAACCATCCTCTATTTTATTCATGCTATGTGGTTGTGCTTTATTAATTCTTAACATGTCATAGTAACGTACTACTATTACCTTCGCTTCTTTCTTCTCTGAACAGAATATATGCATTACTAGCATATATTTCACTCATACTTATTGTTCCTTCCATTCATCTATTTTCCCCTAAAATATCAGGTTGCCATATTTACAACTAGTAATTCAAATTCCAGTATTTTGGAGAAAATTCAGTTGATGTTCCCTGTTCCTGATTGACAGAGGTCTTAAATCAACAAAGCCTTAAATGCCTTGCACTGATATCCCTTTTCTTTACCCACGCTTTGGTTAGAATCCGACTAGCTAATAGCTTTGAATGAATCCTACAAATCTTCTGTGAAGGCTGGAATTCTACTAAAGTATAACTGATTTACACAATTCAACTGCTTTTAAAATCAATTTACACATTTCCTTTACATATTTTTTTTCACAGTAATTGCTTTATACGATTACTAAGCAGCTTAAATTTTGACTGAAAACCTTGTACCTGTCGCTTATATAGGTGAAAATACGTGCTGTCCCCTGAAAGGTGAGTATATTTGTAGATTTTTCTCTAAAGTTTAACAAGTTTGTTCATAATTCTATGAGCAAGAGTATGACTACAGAGGATAGCAAGTGTTTCAATTCCTTTTATTGTCATTTTCATAGATTTCAAATTTCATAATGGCAGAAAGGACTTGCAGATCTTGAAGAAAAGCACAGACTGTGAGCACTTATCAAAACTGATATCCTAAAGACACTTCAAGCTGTCACATAGCAGTTCTGAACAGTACAGTTTTCAAATACACAGTTTAAGGAGGATACCAGTTTTAGTACGACTATTACATTAGATTCAAATGTACATAATGTCAACTTGTATCTTGTCTTTCTACATCCAGTTAACTTCTTCCAAGTGTACAAAATAAAATTAAAGTTGGTCTGGTAGAGGGTTACTGTGATGGAGAGCAACCTATTCTTTCCTTTACTATGCTGTTAAAGTCATTCTGATATTATTAGCAATGACATAGTGTAACAGAAGAAAGTACATCATAGTGCACTTTCAAAAAGAAACTAGTACTTTTTTTCTTGATTGTTCACTTTTCTTATTTCACAGATATATATCTTCACAGATATCAATGCCTAAGCAGGCAATCTTTTCCAGTCAGGTACAAAGTCGTCAGAGAAACTATGTTTGCGTTCTGGGAACAATAGCTCTCTAGAATGAGTGTGAATAATCCAACTATGGGCATCAACTGTAAGAACAAAGCAAAACTTTAGGGGAAAAAATATTAAGCAGTGAATATCCTATTTAAAAAAAAAAAAAAGAAAAAGAAAAAGAAAAAAAAAAGAAAGCTGTGTTATTTCTATGACCTTATCTGAGACCTCTCTTCAGCACAGGCTAGTACAGGAAGCGTCAGAAGGACAGCAATGGCACATTAACTTGGTTCTAACTTGTTCCTAGTATTAGCCTCTGAAGCTGTGGCCATGACATTGTTAAACAGTTCGCTGGCCTAGAAGTCCTCTGACCCTCCATCGTTCTGGCTCACCTCCTTTATCTAACTTTGAAGCAACAGGTACAGCAGCAGACCGCAATATCTTGTATCAGCACAGGGCTTCTGAAAGTTATAGGAAGTTCGTGGTGAGCATTTTTTTTCCCCCTGAAAGAATCAGTAAAGTCTAAGCCTTAGGGCTGGAGATTTGTTTGTTTCTTATGTGTCGGGTTTTTTTGGGGTGGGAGGAGAAGGAGAGGAAAAAGGGGGAGGTAGGTTGTTTTTTCTACAAGATTAAAATCCAATCACCTCATTAAAAAGACCTGCTGTATATTCAACCCATCTTGTATTCAACCCTCTTCCACATTGCTAAAACTAATGTTATAGATTTCTTAGCTGACAGCCACAACATGGTCAGGTTCCAGCTCCAGAGAGGTTAAAATCTACCTACTTGAAAGAACCTTTCCCAGCCCCTCACCCCAGCCTGGCACTAGGCCTTCAGAAGTGTCCAGCTGGGAAGTGCAGTGATTTAAATGGATGCTATCCCCAAAATTAGAAATATTGCAGACTTTCAGTTGTTGTAACAATTTTTAACAATTATTGTAAACGGAAGTGACTGCAAGCAAGAAAATGCTTTGATGAAACAACAGGTCAGATAGGAAGGTTTTATTCTGCTGCTGTTTTGCAAGCTGAAAATAAGTCCTGGGTGTAACACTGTCAAAGTATCACTGAATATTGAAGTTGAGGGAGTTTTGCCATTTTATACCAGCTTAGGATCTGGTCTAAAATGTATTGTACCTGTTTGTCAGTTTAATGGCACATTTGGATCACATTACTTTTCAAATAAAGGCTATTTCACTTCTTAACATGCATGTATTTCTTCCTATAAAATATTTGATAAACCAGAGCGGAGTAAAATTGCCAAAGTCAGTAGAATTGAAGATATTAACCTACCTAGAATTTGCATGTAGATAATATATATCCCATTACTATACCTACCTGCTAGCATCAGAAAATAATTTGTAGGTGCAAGGCCAGCATGCTCCCTTTTAAAATCTAAGTCATGCAGATGTTGTGTGATGAGGCAACTTGCGTGCTGGTGTTACGGTCCTATTCTGCCAGCCATAATCTTATTCTGATAGTGCCTGCCTGCAAAAGCAATGCTCCTGTTTAAGCTGGCATGCTAAGGATGTGCAGGTTGCTATAGACTTCTTAGCTTCTCCGTTTTACATAGCAATAGCACTGCAAAATCCCACACAAGACTGAGTTGTTGTTGTGCCAGACGTTGCACAAACAAACTTCTCAGTAAGGCTTTTTCCAGACAACTTGAAGAGAAGCCCAATGACAGCACTCATAACGACAGCACTCATCTGCAAGTGACAAAAGAAAGGTGAAGCGCGATTAAAGGAAACACATCAAATAACAGACGCATACCACCTGCCTACCCCCCCGCAAGACATCAGTGTTTTCCAGGCACTGTGTTAATCCATATTGTTTGCATATGGTGTCTGAACGGAGAGTTCCTCTTTGAGAATAGTTTTTCCAGTTTTTTACAGCTCACATAGCTCAGATACAGGCTGAACTGACAGCTCTCATGGTAGCACAGTCATGCCCTAGAGGGACAAGATGTGGCTGTTTTTTCATGAATTTTGGGTGATGTCATTCTAGTTGGAGGCAGTGGCAGCTATTCAGGCTATGGCATGTATGGCAAAGCTGGGCCTTCTTATTTAGGAGAGGCCATCTGACTGCTAGCTTACCCATTTCTGAGTATTTTTAACAATATTAAATCTTTTTTAAAAATATAATTTTAATTTAATTGTTCTCCTATGCAGTCTTTGGTGGAAAGGAGGAGGGATCTTTCTAGGGGCAGAGAATTAGTTCAAAACTAGTGGTTTATAGGGAAAAATGTGAGTAACCTCAGGCGGGGGCGAGGGGAGGAGGTAGAAAGGGCAAGTTAGAGTGATGAATCTCAAAGGCTTTGTAGCAGAGCTCCTCTGTACTGCTACTATAATTTGCTACTCCCGCTGCGGTGCAACTGCAGGTAAAAGTTGCTTTTTGATCAGGTAATTGGGTTCAGAGAGCATCCAGTCATGAACATACAATTATTTCTTGTGGTTTTTTTGTCTGCCTATACCCCTTGAGAAAAGGCGTCTGGCTTAAATGTGCCATTATATATAAATTGTGCATTTTAAATGCCCCCTGTTGCTGCGGCTGTTGCTGCTGAGTCTTCCTGACCAAAGGCAAACAAGCGGTGTTTCTCCTGGGAGGGCACAGAGCGACAGCGGGCGGTCTTCACAGCTATGTAAACTAAAGAGAATGCAATGAGGTTTCAAGCTGAGCAAGAGCTGCTCGGCTCCCCTCACCCTCCACTAAAGCAACAAAGAGAGCTCCTTGGCCCACACCTAACGCTTGCTAGCTCTCAGCCCCCAAAAGCTGCATCTTTTGCGAGCACCTGCAATTATCTCTTTGGTATGAGCATCCTAACACAGTCATCTCAAAGTGTTGAGTACATATGTGGTCTTTCCACCATGAAATCTGGCTCTGTCACTCAAGTTCTGCTTGACAAGGAACATGTAAAGGAAAGCAGGGCATTTTCTTTCCTAACAACCCAATGTTAAGCCTTAACAGTCAGTAATGCCTTTACTCATTTTAGCTGTCTTAAAAACAAAATTGAGCAATCTCGCATTAACATTTTGAGTGGTCAAACAGCATTTGGCCACATAGCTTCTGTGAATTATCTGCATAGCAGAATTATCTGCATAAAATATCTGTCTTTGAAATGTGTACACATTAAATAATATCTTCAGGCTGAATCTTTTACCAACTTGTGTAAATTCACCATTTGGGAAAAATTCTTCCAGGAAGAAAGAAATGTAAGAGGAAATAAGTAGAGGAAAACACTGTGAACCCTGGATAGCTTTTCCAGCATTTAGCTGATGTGCATGCAGTGCATCCTTAGGGGCTTGCACAGCTTCTATCACTGAGGGCTATCCAATACAGTGTCTGAGTGTAAACTGACTGTGGCCCTCAGCAGAGATCAAATAAGGTATTATCAAAAATAGCAAAGTACCTTCTGTGAAAACTTCTTTATAGAAAGTATTCTGATGGTGGATTTCATGAATCCAAAGTAATATGGGGAAGAAATCCACATTTACTTCACATACCTCTAGGGTGATGCCCTGAGAATAGTGCAAGCGATGGTAAGGAATTCATTACCTCCTCACCAGTGTGCTTTAGCACACAACACAGGTACAAACACATTTGATTAGATTATTGTACCTTGTTCAGGCTGGGCACTATGGTAAGTAAATGATCATTGAATTTACCTTTTGCTCCGCTTCCCTTACTATTCCTTTTCACCCTGTGTATCTTCCATATTTCTGTTGAAGTAGCTTTCTATTTTCTTTTTTGTGATGGAAAAATATGAATCTCAGTGTGTTTGATGTTTACTGAAATCTTTTATTTTCCATTGAAAAATAAAATTTGGATGAAGAAATTTATGCCATCTATATGCAGTAGTAACTATTTCCAGTCATCCAAATTAAAAAAAAAATAATAATGAATATAATTTGTATTTGGCAGTTATTGATTTTGAATGTATTCATATAGTGAAATAGATATCTTTTATCCTAGTCTCTGTTATCAGGCAGTTTTATGGCAAATTCTTACTTAATCATTACTTAGTCTTCCTATTGTGTGTCAAGAATATTCTAATTTCATTTTAGAATTAATTACTTCAGTTGGATGTAGAGGTAGTAGTTCTTAATAATTTTACTGAAAACATGAGCAGAAGCAATGCAGAACAGTAATACTGCCAAATTTTTGAAGAGGTCCAAGGGTTAAGATAAGAAAAAAAAATGATGATAGCTGACTCTGAGTTTTCCAGACCAATGAAATTACTAATGCAACATGTTGGTGCATGAAAAAAAAAAAGTATGACAGATAATTCAGTAACAAAATATGTGTTAATATATACCACTATATTCATAAATTTTAATAGAACTATTTATCACAGCAAGAACTGTTAAAGAATTCTGTAGGCTTTCTGCCACTGTGGTAAGATGAATGATGAATCTGATGCAACGCAAGGTTTTTTAATAATTTATTGGGTCATGAGTTATGATTTTATTCAATTGAAAATTATTAGATGGGTTTGCCCCAGGCAGAGAGCATGGTATATGAAAAAGGAAAATAGATTAAGCAAACACTCGATGAGTTTAATCATTTCAAACAGGGCACTGGATAAAGGCATTGACAGATTTGTCATTAATTCTGTAGACATTTTTACCTCCACACAACATAGTCACAAGATGGGAGTTGTCAGTGAAGCCCTGAAAGCGTGATGTTTGTAATGAATAGTCTGCATAATCCATTATTTTCACACAAATGATTTGTTTTCTCCATGAAAAAGAATGAGGGACAGAACAGACAGAAGGTCTCTTTTAAGAATGGTAGCAAAAAAGTAGCTTGCTTCATCCCAAATTCTGATATCCGTTCCTGATTATACAGCGCCATTCAGCATAGTGTTACCTGATGGAAACTGGAATGAATGACTGTTTTGGCAGCTTTCCTAGATTCAGATGATGCCTTCACTACAAAGAGAATTCATTGAACTTTTACTGAGGACCACTAGAACTGGCCTCCCACTCAAAGCCACATCTATAAGATGCGACTGAATCCATTTTTGTTCCATTAATACTCACCCTCTTTGACAGTAAAGAATGGATTTGCACTGTAATGTAAAAAGCTGTATTTCTTCTACAGTTTTATAGAAAATTATGATCTCTCAAAGAAAATAAATGTAGGCAGAGATCAAAGAGGCAAAACTTGCATGGTGTCAGACTGATCTTGACATCTAGGAACACCTTTAGGAATTTCCTGTAAATCACCACTAAATCATCAAGGCAATTTGCAAATCCTCTGTTTACTAACCGAGTACTTAAAATGTGGGAACTTGCCATTTGCTTTGTGTATTATTACTATTTACTAAATATAAATATAATTTTATTTAACTACTGGCTATAGGGAACTCTAGCTAACAGTTATAAAGCAATGATGTTCCCTACTGAAGTGAACATCGTTTCTATTATTACTACTGTTATAAGAAAATACTAGTCAAAAAACTACTCAAAGCAGGAATCTTTTGAGCATAAGATTGTAGTCTAATCATAGTTCACATTCACTTCAACATTGCACTCAAAATTCTGTAAGAAAACAGCACTATTAAGCTTGCAAAGTCAATCACTGACAAGTTTAGAATTACCAAAACCAAGACTGCCCTCTTCTGCATCTGCAATTTCAGTTCCAGATTCTGAGGGGATAGAAACAGGTGCAACTCCATCAAAAGTGTCACAGAGCCCTATTATTTTACAGCATTAGAATATTTGGTCAGAAGTTGTTAATTATTTGTTTTCAGAAATCATTTCTAGAATCCCTACTGCATTCAAGATAAAGATCAAACAATGCTTAAGCTGTCGAGTGGCCACTTCAGTGCACGTTTTTCAGCATTCCGTCTATGACCCATTTACTATACATCATCTATTCTATTTTAGATGTATGAATTTCCAGGGGACTGTGTTAATGATGCCAGTGTTATCATACGTGATTTTTACAAATTTTAACTTTGTAGTAATAATAACAACAACAATATTAACCATAATAATAATCACAGATTTATTAGGTCAGTTGATTTATCCGTTTATGTGTTCTTATGCTGCTTGACTTACAACTGACTGCATTTTTACCAAAAGAACAGCTGTGTATGCCTGCTAAGTCTGATTCTCTGTTTCTCTTGATGATGCCTCCAGTCATAGAAATGCTAACCATTGTCACTGTTTTCACTTGTAGCTGCAATTGTTTAACACTTAATAATCAAATAAATAAATAAATAAATAAATAAGGCTCTAAGTATCTGAAATTGCTTTTATAGAAAGCAGCAAACATATACTTCATTTAAAAAAAAAAAAAAGTTTACCTTTGGCAACTTTCCTGAAGTTACATAGCAAGTTTCTGATGGAGCCAAGTATAGTACCAAATTCTTCTAGGTACTCCTTAGCTACCAAAACTGCAAATTATCTTTTTTCTCAATTTCCCGTGGTAAGTTTCAACAGCTTTGCTAATATCTCATTCTGAGTACAATCCTGACATTTCCTAGATACTGGTTCACTTCATGGAGTTCCACAGAGTATCCAAACCTGAGTGGATCACATAAACAGAAATTCTATGGCCTAGGACTTAGGAACAGCATCACACCTAAGACAGATTAGAAACTATTGACCTTTTATATGGTCAGAAAAATATATTTTTTTTTTTCTAAAGAGTGTTGTTGCTAAACCTCCAGTGCTTGACTGAGCACTTTAATCCTAAGGAAAGAGAAAGGAAAATAAGATTTTATTTGGTCATCCTAGAATTATCTTTTCCGTATGGAGTTATTCAGTGTAGGAGCAGCCGTTATCACCATTTCAGTACATACTTTTCTGATGAGAAATGTTTACAGGATTTAAGGGTAGAAAGATTTTACTTTCAAATATTGCTTTATTAGATGTTTTAATTTGGCTCTTTTTTTTTAAGTGGTCTAAGAAAGGAATGTTAAATTGTTAACTCTTTTATTCTCCTCCCACCATACTTAATGGTAACTTAGACATATCTGTGAAGTAGCATTTGAGCCCCTTTGCATCTTTAGAGTCTTCCTTTCTTTCTAAAGTGTTGCAGTAAAAATGCACAGAAGGAAAATAAGTGAGTTATTCAGCAAAAATTGATGTAGGATTTCCATACTCTGTACTTCACAACAGCTAATGAACATTTCAAAAACACGCAAGCCATTTAATGACTCTATAAATCACATCTTCCATTCCAAATCAGCTGTAGTTTCTGCATAAGTGGGTGGGCATAAAAAAAAAGGAACATACCTGTCACAATGAGAAAAGACACTAGTATTTGTCTGATTTAAAACAGCTCTGGAGGAAGATGTATACTTTTAACCTGCTAGATGACAACAATAACAACAGTAATAATAATAATAGCAATGTCTGCATGCAAGTTTTGTTCAGAATTTTGCCATATAATTTTTATTTGCTGTTTATTGGCGTTTTCTTCATGCTTTTTGTTTTCTTTTTTTCTTAAAAAGAAAGAGTGCTGCCAAGAGCAACACTTTCATAACAGTATTAATTTCCGCTCTCATTTTTTGTAACATCTGATGATATTTTAATTTCATATGAAGCCATGTAAATGTTACTCTGCATTCTGTTACATTTTTCCATGTATATGTTATAATAAATGCATTTTTTGACTGAAGGGGGAGGGGAAAAGGACAAAAATGCCCAGAGCTAGCGAGCAGAGGAGGTAGGATAGAATGCGATATGGCAGCCGAAGCTTGTTTCTGCTGCTGTCTGTGAAGTGGAATGGTCATTAATGTTATTCAGTAAGGAGACTTGTGTATAATAATTAAATGAACCCTAAGGATGTCTGTCAAACTGTCATATACTTATAAGCAATGAAGTCACAGAGTAAAGCTGTCAGTCAGTGTTTGACATTCTAAAATCCTTCAAAAATTGTTAAACATTCAAAACTCTGCTGGTAATAAACCTGGCAATAGTAAGATAAGCTGGCCTGCCACAGCCTTGAGATTTTTTTGCGAATGACTCCATGATATGACTCAGTGCCCTTATATTTGGAAGAATCTAGTTCAATTTTTTTATTTGTTCAAGGAAGAATCAAAAGCATGCTTTACCCTTCCTTGCAGCAAACCCACTTATTTTGCAATTTTGAAATAAGTGAATATTGCCTTTCGGTGAACTGAAGTTGACACTGACCAATCGGTGTACCAGAACTTAAGAGTCAACTAAGCTACGATAATTTACATCGGATAAAGATTTATCTGATGCTTTTCTTTTCCTGTTCAAATGAATGTGATAACACTAACCAGCTATATAAGACACTTTTGCCGTTGGTATTAGAGGCTTCATTTCAGCAGACTGAGTCTTCACTGGAATTAGGGCTACTTACAGTAATCACTTTAAACAGAAAGCTAATAATGACCAAAAAATAGTCATTGCCTAATCTAGCATATTATCCCTTTTTATTTCCAGAGTGCTTATTAACACAGCATCTTTGTGCTGATGGTACAATTTTAAATAGTTAAATCTATTCAAAAAACTACTGCTCCTGGCTTTTCTCAAGTTTATATACATCTATTAGATGATTTTTTCTTCTTCTTCTTCCTTCTCCTTTCCTGCTTTCTTCTTTCTTTGTGCTACTTTCTTCTTCCTTCTTTCTTCTGTTCCTTCTCTACTAGTTCTTTATAGTATTACTTTCTCTTATCCCAAATCTTCTTTTTTACTTGCTAGCTTTATTAATTAGGCAGGACTCTTAAACGAAATATATTGTACCTTATGCACTAGGCAGGGGGGGAATCTTGTTTCCAGTTACGTAGCCTTTCTTCTAATAACAATTTTTTTGAAGGAGGAGCCTGTGGGAGACAAAACTATTCTGGATGTTTGAAGAAAGTTAAAGGTCAACCAAGTGCCAAGACACTTTGTCTCAAATGACTTTATATATTTCACATATAGAAGGTCAGCATCTAAGTTGGAACTACTCACCTATCCTCTTTCAGTTAAAATGAGAAAAAGCAGCATGTAGAGAATTTCAGTCAATTCATCCTAATCAAGTAGGATGAATACTTACCTAAAATAGGTCAAAAAATCATTTTTGGATGATGTCTCTTTCTTTCTATTTTGTATGAAGAAGCCTAGGTTGTCTAGTATAATTTAGATGTCTAATATCATTTACATATCTGAAGCTAGATGATTTTAAATACACCTTTCTTGACTCCTCTCTGTTCAATGGGGTGGGATAGTAATAAAATCCTTGCTCCTGTCTTATTCTTATGCAGCAATGTCATAACTCTGCTTATGACTAAAACTGCTGACCTGTTTTTCTTCAGTTGTAGCTTCTCATCATTTGGGATGTCTTTAATTTTTAGCTAGAGTTAAGTAATGAAGCTGTATAATTTAATCAATCTATCTTTGATATTTAATTAATGAAAACGTATAGCACCCTTTACATGAAATCCTTAAAGGTTCCTGATTAATGGATTTGTTCTTTTCTGCAGATAAGTGCACACTTAGAAATTCAAGCATGAGGATAAAATACTGAAAGTCACAATTTTTAAAATCAAATTTGAGTTAACACTCATAATCCCAAATTTCTTGTGCCCTACTTCAGAAATTCATAATTGGGGCACCCAGTAAAATGAAGGCCGCTTTTGAAAATCAGGACTTCAGTGATTTCCCAGGATGAGAGAGGAACTGTATCAAAGCAAAGATTAGAATGCAGTTTTCTTAAACTTCAGAGATTTAGACTAGTGATACACAGATTATGCAGTTCAAAGTGTATGTGCTTTCAGGTCTTGCTAAGTTAAACCTTTAAAGGTGAGTTGTACACTTTGAATGAGTAAACCAATTCATATCACTGCTTAGTCTGGGTAGTTTTCTATAATGTTTGCATAAATCATATCTCATCATGAAGCCATATTTATCAGACAGAAGGGTGAAGACCTTAATAAGACAGAGCTAATAAAACATTAGTGCATTAGTGCATATTAGACAAACTGAGTGGTGACTGGTGCATTTAATTCTAGTCTGTTGCCACATAATTCACCAGAATTTTGTGAGATGGAAGATGAAAATGATCTGGCACTGTTAGCCAGTGTTTCCATGCATGTCATATTGTTTACTGCTGAATTAGAAAAGTGATCACAATCACTCCCCCTTTCTTACTTTCTGAAATTATCTTGGCCTTCTAACATACGTGTTTAGCATATTACCACTTGCAAAAGATGGTAAATTGTTTTCTGAAACTCTACATCTCGTCTCTACAGAAATTTGATTAAGTTTCTATATCAGTAATGTTTCACAGTAAGCTTTTTGCATTCCTTTACAGTTTTACGTGGGCTTTTTAGTTTATATTGATATTCATAGGGGTTTTTAATGTCTATCTTTACTATAAATCCATGTTTCCTAGCCAGTAAACAAGAACTGCAATGTTTTCTTGCTGAAATAATCACTTTTTGGGAATGAGATTTCAGTTTATTGTAATCCTTTTAGCCTGTGGCTATTTTTCCTTAGTCATTATAACTCTAACTCAAGTTTACTTCAAGCAGTTATTTATATACATGTATCTTTCTAGTCCAACCCATTTCCACACCATTTTTCACCAGCAGTCAAGCTTAGCTAGTGGAAAACAATGAAAAAGATGTTACTTTAAGCACTGTTGGGTTTTCTATTACATCCCTCATTAAAGTAGAATTAAAAATAGATAACAATACAGATATATGTGTTGGCATTTTCAAAGTGTTTGCATTTGTCCTATAAATATATTCTTCAAACACTTGAACTGGCCATCCTTGCTGTCTTTGCTTAATTATCATTGGCTGTCTAGATTTTTAGGATATGATAGTGCTTGACCTCATCTTACTTACGATAAATAGATATAAACAGATTTTTCTGCCAAGGATTCTGCACACCTGCCAATCGATTAGGATAAAGGAGCAAAGAGACTCCGATGAGAACATGTGATGACTTGGTAGCTGAGTAATTCTAGTAAATCTCTCTCCAGTCATCATTACATTGCATCTTTCCTTTCCTTTTTTTTTTTAGAATTGATTTTGAACATTACAATGCCTTGGGCCTTGCTGGTCTCAAGCTGGCTCTAAAGGCTATAAAGAAGCAAAATTCCCCTACCTGAACAAACACTATGCTGCACAACGCTGATCTGCTTAAAAAGTTGTCTTTGTATTTCTAACCTGCCTTCTGGTCAAATTCCATCTGATTGCAACACTGAAATATAAAACCAAACTCAAAAGACTTTTAAGCCTGGTTAATGAACTGACTGAATGTCACTTAGCACAAGAATTTTGTCAAATAATTTCAGTTTCTTTGTTTTGTTTATGTGTGCTGGTAGTGCTCAAAATGTTCCACATTAAAATCTGATGGCTATGATATCATCTAACTGAGAGGAATGTTATACTGACTGCTCATGGTGAAGGCCTCTATCCTAAAGAAATCAAAGGCAGTTTGACACTTATTTGAACTGCAGTGGGCCTGTACTTTAAAAGCAAGCTCTAAATCCCTTTAGAAACCCCACAAAATAAGGCTAATGACAACAGAGAAACAGACTGGGTTTGTTTTGTTTTTCATTAAAATTTTAATTTCATTCATTCATTTTCATCTCTCTGTCTTTTCAATTTTTATCATAGTTCCTTGTCTATATATTTCTTGTCTTTCCCTCACTTTGCATAATTTTTCATGTTTTTTTTTTTTCCATCAGCCTCCTCTCTCTCTCCCTTTCTCTTTCCCTCCCAATCTTTCTCCTTTTTGGAATCTCTCTCTGTATAAAGAGGATGAGCTCATTTTTTTCTAGTTTGAAGGCAGATATGTATGTCACAAAGTAGAATGTAGTCTGCTGCACTGAGGAAATGAGAAACTCCAACAATTTTGAAAGTGGGAGACTAGGGAGAAGCTTTTATGTCATTATTTAGGAACCTACATAAACGACATCACTTCATCACTTCAGAACATTCTAAATGACTGCAATAGATTTTCAGTTCTGTGCCTGCTTATTCAATTCATTGGAAAATTAAGCTACTCTTTTAGAAAATGTATATAAATAAATAAATAGATTTTTTTTTTTTTAATTTCATGATGTGCATGTAATATTTTATTATCATCCTCATTATCACCCTTTTCTCGAAAGAGAATTCTTTGTTTGGTAGTTAAAAACACTTTGAACTTACATGCAACTCTCATCTTTTAAAATCAAAGTTATTGCAAATTTTGATTGTTTTATTGACATTCATTTATAGAAGAATCCAAAATATTTTATATATGTACGTACTTTGGCATAGAATAGTCAAAAACTTGGGGTCAATAGAGATCTAGGATTAAAGTAATTACACTTCCAACATTCTCTTTTAATTATTACTTACTTGAAAGCTATAGCATTGTGGAATATCAGGATTTCTGAGAATTTATGCTTGGAAAGAAAAGGCCAGGTTTTAGCTACTTCCACAAGAGGTTAGTGGAAGGACAGAAAGAGGTAGATGGTTTCTTCCATGTGAAGAAGTGATGACCACAGAGGCAAAAGCAAATGACACCCTTTAAAAACCAGCATCTTCTCCACTGAGATAAATAGAGAAATATGATGTATTATGGCAGTGATAAACTGATGAGGAGCTTGTGAGAGAAGTGTAAACATACTGTAACAAATTTTTGAACAAACAGCAGAATCCCTGTATAGAGCACTGGATCCACCACAAATTCCTAGTATTTTCTATAGAAAATGTGTTTCTTGCATTTCTGTACTTCTTCTATATTTCAATCTATGCTATATTGACGCACAGCACTTTTTACTGAGGAAGAAAAGTGTAGTACATTAGAGAAAAAGAGAGGTCAGAAAGGCAGTTTTGATATCTCAGTTAAGAGAATCATTCCTTGCAGTCTACCCACCATTCCTTTTATTGTTACATATATGATAACAAAATCTTCCAAGGCAGAAATTTAATGAGTTCAAAGGAAAATGACAAATTTATCAACTGAAAAATAGTTCTTTATTTTCCCAGGAGCTTCCAAACAGCACCTTCAGTGTTCTCTGTACTGAATGTCTGCAACAAACAGGAGCTGACAGTTATACAGAGGCTTTATCTTCATCTTTGTATCTGCTATGGGCAAGTAATTAGTCATATCTACTTATGTATAAAAAATCTGTTCTTATTTGTCCATTTGGGCTTTCCATATAGAATGTCTAACAAATAGTACAGTTATCTCAGTAAGTGAAAGATCACTAAAAAATAAATAAATATAACTAAGTCTTTAGAATTGATAAAGCAGCCTAAATAAAGAAAAGGAAAGGGTAAAGAAGAAGGAGGAAGGAAAAATAAAGGAAAATAGGCAAACAGGAGAGCTGTGATGAAAGAAATGGGGAATTACTTAGAGCTTTTCTTACTGAAAGTGTTTTAGTAATCCACTGTTGTATAGAGTTCAAATGGCCAACAATCTTTATGCAACAGACAAACTTGAGGGGCAAACAGAGGAGAGGATATTCTTCTTCTCTTCTTCCTCTTTTTTTTTTTTTTTTTTAGTATTAGTTCAGGCTCTCTTATGGTCTATAAAGACTTCTAAAAACATGAAACTTAATTTCCTGTGAAGGGAATAATTTGTGTCTCTATTTGCTATGGAGGCAAAATTAAACAGATGGGACATGCATCTTAAATGGTTGGTAAGGACAGAATAAAAGAATATAATTCTCAAGAGATTTCACTCAAAATTAGTTAAATCGGGACTTTTACTTGGACGAGTAATGAGTAATGAACAGACATGACACTAATTTTAGAAGTATTTTAAATAACCAAGACTATGGCAAAAAAAGCCCCAAATCATCATTTTCCTTGCCAGGAAAGCCCCCAGACAATCTGAACAGCAGTCCTTTAAAAATTACTTATATTTACTGGGAAACAGCAACCTTCACATCTTTGAGGATGTCTGTCTAGAGAGACTTTAAAGTTTTACACAATTTAATAAACATTTGAAGACTTTTGGACAGAAAACAATGACCAGCTTCAGAGAGGTGAAAATGATCTACAAAGTCAAATTTACACGGTGGGCTAAAGAAAGTCCTGATTGTGATCTTGCTTTGTTACAGTTCCTAAGGTTCAATAACAGCATGTCCTGAAGAAAGGTAGTTCTTGTCTGTCACATAGCAAATTCGATTTTCAAAGTCCCAACAGAACAGGGAAACCAGTTTTCACATAGGCAGTATATACACAACGGATGACAAAGGACAGGTGACCTCTGGGACAGCATTACTAGTAGTATATACTGGAAAATAAACACTGAAAGCAATAAAGTTGCTTCAAGTTATACACTAAAATTTTAAAAAATCACATAGATTTTTTTAATTTTGTTTTTCATACATGCTCCAAATAGGCAAGAAATTGGGCATCCTCCTTTGATGAGTTGAATAGGAGAGGTAGGAAGCAATATCAGAAGCATTCTTTTAATCATGATCTATGGATATAAACTAGATAAGTGAAAGTAATTGGGAGGTTGCATCTCTTATGCCCCACAATTTGGAAACAGAGACAAATTTTTGAGCACATAGCACTTACTCATTAAAATCAATAAATCAAACAAAACCCTTCAAAATAAAAAAGGTTCATAAGCTGAAAGGTATAGTTTAAAAGATATCTCTTTTTAAATTAAATAAAGGAAAGAAGTAAAAATAAAAAAATATAGATCCAACTTATAAAATAAAATCCTATGGATTTTAATATAGTTTGGACTTCACTCTTCAAAAGACTGGAAGAGAGAAAATAAGAGGAATAACACCTATCAAGCTACCCTTTCAGTAACTGTCATCACCTTTATAAAGTATATGGGGAGAATTATGCACCTTAAGTAGAACAGAATCCTAAAAGCAGTGGATTCTCTGAAATCAGTGCTCATCTAATAACGCTGAAGCTTGGCCTTTAAAGATGCCTGTTTTTCCAAGTGACTCTATATTTCCATCTTGTTAGGATTATAAGCTTTTCAGTTATTTATCTATGAACAATTACCTACTTTAAAGATTTCAAACCAGATGCACCCTGTCTTTTCCAAAGGACAATCTGCACAGATGTTATTGATGCCCAAGCTTAACACATATGAAAGCCAGGTTTTAGCAGTTACTCCATAAAATACTTCATGTACGTGATATAAAAAGTCTGACCTGAACCAATGATTCAGTTCATATTGGAAAAGACGTGAACACACTCCTCTGAAGAAGCAGGAATAGGAAATTTTTGTGGGGAGGGTAACATTCCTAATAAAATGATAAATTTTTGCATATATCACTTAAAATATTTATGCTAACATAGCTACAAGAAGAGCACCTAACTGAGAGCCTGATTTTTGTCCCAGCTGGAAATCAAGCTGGGGAACACCTCCTAACACATCCGGGAAACATTTGTGGGGTCTTTCCTGGAGCTAAATAAAGCATTTAGGTTCTACTATGGATCTAACTTGCAACTATTGAAGGCAGAATGCCTGTAGTCCACTAATTAGCCTTGGAATGAGTGAGAGTACATATTCAGCTGTATAAAATATATTGTGTAGCCTATTGATGCATTCTTTCCCCTTGCATTCACATGCAATTTCCACAGAAGTCAGTAATGGGGAAAAGTACAATTGTAATAATAAAATTTAGACGTTGGCAGTTCTAGAGACAATAGAATGCCAACCGAACAATGGAAAAAGCAAAAACAGTTTTTTCAAAATCATAGCATAATATAGTGCAATAAAACTGTAGCATTTTTAAAAGCAGCTGTCATTGAATATTTGCTCATATAATCACCATAGTGCTACATGGGAGATTTTCTTTCTCTAGAATCTGAATCTACATATTTAAGCAAATGACTGCTACTACCTGCCATCTCTTCCATAAAAACAATTGAACATATGTGCGCTATTATAAAACGTTATATCTGCTAGCAGAATGCTAAAGACATTTGGCTCAATTTGAAGCTTCCAGCAGGGAAGAAAAATAATTACTTCTATTTAAACAATAAACACATTTGCAAGAATAACATGAAAGTTTCACAAGTTTCTGGTTACAGATGGGCTGGATCACAAATACCTTCTGCTCTTTTTTATCCACAGAGAACAAAAAGACAATGCACCTTTCTCTGATCCTCTATATTCTGTTGTTAACAAAGTTAATTACAGAGACAAAATTGCCAGCCACTTAGAGACAAAGGACTGGGAGAAGGCACAAAGAACTGCATAGATCATGAACACAGACATGTCCATAGATGTAGTTCAGGATATGGGAATACTTCTGAGCTCACAAATCTGAATAAGATTCCCTTCTGGGCCCAGTCCCTTACAAGAATGAAGCACTGGTGTGCCCACAGCTTGTCTTGTTTTTTTAAAGAAATCTAACTGCTTGGGCAAAAGGCATGTAAGGCAAGCTCTGCGTAAATTCCCAATCTGAGTGACTGAGCAGCTGAGTCCAGGGTGCAGAGCTGCTGTGAAGCCTGGAACTAGCAAGCGAGTTCAGGAGAGTGTAATGACATGTAAGACAGAAAAGCATTTGAATGGATTTATCTCTCTTCACCCGTCCTTTTTTCAGTGTGATTGATGATACCACATTTTGGGGCTCCTATGCTTTTGCAGCTAGAAATTCTTCGAGGTGTTATTGTGCCAAGCATTATTTTGTACTGGCTTCCAGCATTACCAAGCCCCAATATGCAAAAATTCTGCTGTTATGATCACTTTCCCCTTTTCTGTATTCTTCATTTAGGAAAAAAAGGAACTTCTTAAAGAGGGTTTAGCCCAAAGGAGAAGGTTTACATTTAGCTCCTTTATATGCCAAAGATCACATCTGCAAAGCAGAATAAGATAGTAACAGATGATCACTATACTGAAGAACACTATTCTTTAAAAAAGTATAGTGTTTTGAGTCGAGGAAACAACAACCAGTTTTGAGAAGACAGGACCACAGTTCCAAAACACATAGTATGCTGCATAGATGCTTCAGACAGCAGAGAGTAGTTAAAATGAATCCATGCAGTTCGACGAAATCACAGAGTCCATGACGGCACAGGCTCCCAGCTGGGATGAGCCTGTAGATATCCTTTAACTTCTGTTGTGTTTAAGACCTATTCATTAGTATTTTTCCCCTTTTCTCTTTTTTCTTTTGGAAGGTAAAGGGAAGGGAATATGATTTCATGTTATACTACTGAATTTTGTAAGCATTGTAGCTACAGCACATTCATTTCACATGTATTTATTGGTTAGAGTAAAGATCCTTTAAGAACATATGGGCCTTTACTTTTAAATAGTAATAATATATAAATAAAACCGTTAAATCTTAGAATAAAAGTTAATATTCTATCACGTCTTATGCCAAAATATGTGTTGGTGTTAAATACATCTGTAAATGGGACAAAATGGCAGAAAAGTGAAAAGAGAAAACTGTTTACAGTGGTTATCAGTATATTTTTACTCTGGAATACTTTAATCAAGACATTGACAATACAATTCCTAAGAAGTAGTAAGACTGAGAAGAATGAACAAGTTTTGAAAAACTCATTTTACTGAATTCCAAAATTCACATATTTCAATTCACCATTTCACATAGAGAAACTTGTCTTCAGTAAACATCTAATAAAGACAATAACAGTGTGTTCCCAAGTCTGAGATAAGATTTTAGTTTGAGTTATAAATACAATTTTCTCCAACGTTTAGTTTCCATAAGCTTGGTAAGAGAGCAAGCAATGGAGAGACCATAGAAAGCTACTTAACACTAATCTGCAAAAACTGACACAGGAAAATAAATTATTTTGGTTATCCTATAAACTATGTGAGCCAGCTTATCTTTCCGACACTGAATTGTGCCTTCATGGCACTGTGGGACTTTATGGGACTATTTAAAATATATGCCATGATTCACTAGCATTAATGGTACTGCAGCTTGGCCCCAATTTAAACAATTCATGATCTGCCATTGCCATGGGGAAAAAATACATATATAAGAAAAAGAGATGAGGAGCAAATTATAGCCTTCTTGTGCCAAGCTTTTTTCTTCAATGAATAGTCCTTGACTTGAAGACAATGTACCTTTGTTTGTCCTTTCTTTTTTACATAGAGCATTTATGTATTTTAGATTTTTTGCTATGGAAATTCTTTGAAAGTTGTGAGTCAGATAACAAACCATTGGGTGCAGACCCGCACGAGCACAAGATGAAAAACAAAATATAAGTCAGTGTTTGAAAGTGGTGGAAGGGTCTTTTTACTACATACTTACACACTGCTTCACTTGTTGAAAGCAAGTATGAAATTTCAAGCAAGAACTATCTCTGCTACTTTCTACCATATATTTTCTGAACAGTAATGATCATTTATTTTTGTGTGAATGTGATTACTCTGTGCAAAAAGTTTCCAACCTTGTTTTTTCCTAAATATATAAATTTTAATATATCTATGCATGTGTATGCATAGTATTTATGTATAGTTATATGTGTGTGTGTATATATATATATATATATATATACAAATGTGAAGAAGATGAAGTTGTCAAACTGAAATGTAGAACACCAAACTCAGCTAAGCAATATGGTTAACACAGATTTATCTACTCCATTTTAATCATATATACTTGCAAACTGCTTTAATATTCCTGTAGCAACCTTAAAACCTATTCATTCTGGTGATGAAGACAGGGGGTGGAACTGCATCGCTATGCAGGAAGGGCATTAAATATGATATGATTTTGCAGTTACAAATTTAATAGAATTCATTGGGCTTAAATATAGAGTTGTGAAATCCTAGAAAAAATTGCCAGACTAGTGAGAAGAACCTTCCCCCACCCGCCCAAAAAGTCTTTTTTTGTTGTTTTAAAGACTTAATTTTATAATCTATGCATAATTAGTGATAAAATATTAAACTATGATATTTTATACTGACTCACATATATTCTCATTTTTCTCAGTGCTGGATCTCATACGGAAAACAACGTACAGTAGAATTATTTAGGAATCTCCTCAGAAGTATACAGATGAACACTGCAGAATCCAGACTTTTATGCTTTGAAGCTCAAACCAACTGTACTGACATTAACTCCTACTGACTTTAATTAGATTGAGCTCTGAGATACTTTCAGAGTGTGATATGAGAACGGTGGGACAGAAACAGCTCTACGAAATGTTCACATCTTTGTCTGCTGAGCATGTCAAAGGTATGAAAAGCAGCATGTATCACATTTAGGTTGAGCACAGCTATGAAGAGGTATATTAGCTCATCTGATGTAACCATATCAAGCACAGTATCATACATACTGGCAGCTAAAACCTGATCTCATTGGTTTTAAATCTCTCATTTGGTTTTAAACTTCATTCACTAATACAATAATGAGCAAAACATAAGCACTTGTGTGAACTTAAGAACTGGCAAATCGAGAAGAAGACTCAGTCTTTAATCTGCTGTGTATAAAGTCTGGTTTATAGATTCTCTCTCAAGCTTTTAACGAAAGCTACATATTGAGCTGAATTTGAGTAACCTCTGTAACTGACAGAAGTTGATATTTATACATATTTAAAGCCAGTAGCTTTCTTCTCACTGAATGTATTATGCCTCATTCTCGAGACTATGTTTATATAAATCTCAATGAAAAAATGTATAATAATGCAAAATTAAGCAGCAGAAGCCAGGCATCTGGAAAGGCAATATTTCTGAAAATAGACCAAAAAAAAAAAAAAGAGAATAAAAGGCAAATATAGATAGCTAATTTCAGTACTTTACTAATGTTTACACTTCTTCCCCTGTAACTTTTTCCTCAAAGATATATCTCATACGAAATAAATAACTACTTGGAGAATGATAATTTCAGTATATGAAAACAATGTTAGCAGAACCCAAGTCTTGTCTTAACACCTACAATTTAAGTTTAAATATTAAAAATTAAACTATAAATGTAAAACAATATTAAGTCCCTTTATAAAAGCTATATTTTTAGAAGTAGGCTAAGTGTGTTCTTCCCTCCCAATACACTTTTTAATGAAAGTACCAGACATAAATTCATTAATCTCCTTCTATACTTTTTTCTTAAAATGAAATGTAAGTGAATTTTCTTGTCCTACTTTTCTAACAGCTCAAAGGCAGAGTGCGGTTTTGGTGCTAAGTTTTGGCACATTTTTTGGAGGAGGTTGACTTTCAGCAGTGTTTACACTTCTTTATAGGTACATATATTGGTAAAATTTGTTACAAATTATTCTACAGTCTCTTTTTAAAAAAGCCAGAAGGCCAGAAGAAAGAAGTGTTGCACACCTTTGAAAGTCTTGAGACATTTAAAGATTCAGGAATCCTAAAAATTTCTGATATAGATACACGGTTGATATGCTTAAAATTTTCAACTAGGTTAGGTTACATTAATAGCTAAATAAATACTATATATTATGCATATTCAGCTTTTACCACTTGTTATAATGCAATTATTAAAAATTATTATACTTTTATTATACTTTTAAAATGATACTTTTATTATGAAGGATCACAGAATCACAGAATCACAGAATCGTTTAGGTTGGAAGGGGCCTCTGGAGATCATCTAGTCCAACCTCTCTCCTCATGCAGGGTCACCTAGAGCATATTGCCCAGGATCACATCCAGACAGGTTTTGAATATCTCCAGCGAAGGAGACTCCACTACCTCTCTGGGCAACCTCTTCCAATGCTCTGTCACCCTCACAGTGAAGACGTTTTTTCTCAGGTTCAGATGGAACTGCCTGTAGTTCGGTTTCTGCCCGTTGCCTCTTGTCCTGTTGCTGGGCACCACGGAGAAGAGGCTGGCCTCATCCTCTTGACACTCCCCCTTCAGATACTTGTACACGTTGATGAGATCCCCTCTCAATCTTCTCTTCTCCAGGCTGAACAGGCCCAGCTCTTGCAGTCTTTCTTCATAGGAGAGATGCTCCAGCCCTCTAATCATCTTGGTAGCCCTCCGCTGGACTCCCTCCAGGAGTGCCATGTCTCTCTTGCACTGGGGAGCCCAGAACTGGACACAGTACTCCAGGTGAGGCCTCACCAGGGCTGAATAGAGGGGCAGGATCACCTCCCTCGACCTGCTGGCAACACTCTGCCTAATGCACCCTAGGATCCCATTGGCCTTCTTGGCCACAAGGGCACACTGCTGGCTCATGTTTAACTTGTTGTCCACCAGCACTCCCAGGTCCTTCTCGGCAGAGCTACTTTCCAGCAGGTCAACCCCCAGCCTGTACTGGTGCCTGGGATTATTCCTGCCCAGGTGCAGGACCTTGCACTTGCCTTTGTTGAACTTCATGAGGTTCCTCTCCGCCCAGCTCTCCAGCCTGTCCAGGTCCCTCTGAATGGCAGCACAGTCTTCTGGTGTGTTAGCCTCTCCCCCCAGTTTAGTATCATCAGCAAACTTGCTGAGGGTGCACTCTGTCCCTTCCTCCAGGTCATTGAGGAATATACTGAACAAGACTGGGCCCAGGACTGACCCCTGGGGGACACCACTAGCCACAGGCCTCCAACTTGACTCTGCGCCATTCACCACAACCCTCTGAGCTCGGCCATCCAGCCAGTTCTCAATCCACCTCACCGTCCACTCGTCTAGCCCACACTTCCTGAGTTTACCTACAAGGATGTGATGGGAGACAGTGTCCAAAGCCTTGCTGAAGTCCAGGGAGACAACATCCACTGCTCTGCCCTCATCTACCCAGCCAGGCATTCCGTCATAGAAGGCTATCAGATTGGTCAAACATGATTTCCCTTTAGTGAATCCATGCTGACTACTCCTGATCACCTCCTTGTCCTCCACATGCTTAGTGATGACCTCCAGGAGGAGCTGTTCCATCACCTTTCCAGGGATGGAGGTGAGGCTGACAGGCCTGTAGTTTCCTGGCTCCTCCTTCTTGCCCTTTTGGAAGACTGGGGTGACACTGGCTTTCTTCCAGTCCTCAGGCACCTCTCCTGATCTCCAGGACCTTTCCAAGATGATGGAGAGGGGCCTAGCGATAACATCCGCCAGCTCCCTCAGCACTCATGGGCACATCCCATCAGGGCCCATGGATCTGTGGATTTGCCCAAATGATCTCTAACCTGATCTTCCTCAACCAAGAGAGAGTCTTCCTTTCTCCAGCCTTCCTCTCTTGTCCTCGGGGTCTGGAATTCCTGAGGACTGGCCTTAGCAGTAAAGACTGAAGCAAAGGCAGCATTCAATAACTCTGCTTTCTCTATATTCTTTGTTACCAGGGCACCCGCCCCATTCAGCAGCGGGCCCACATTTTCCCTAGTCTTCCTTTTGCTACTGATGTATTTGAAGAAGCCCTTCTTGTTGTCCTTGACATCTCTTGCCAGATTTAATTCCAAATGGGCCTTTGCCTTCCTTGTCACATCCCTGCATACTCTGACAACGTCCCTGTATTCCTCCCAAGTGGCCTGTCCCCTTTTCCACATTCTGCAGACTTCCTTCTTCTGCTGGAGTTTTGTCAAGAGTTCCTTACTCATCCATGTAGGTCTCCTGCCCGCTTTGCTGGACTTCTTACTCAGAGGGATGCAACCCATCTTGAGCCTGGAGGAGGTGATGCTTGAATATTAAGCAGCTTTCTTGGACCCCTCTTCCTTCTAGGGCCCTACCCCATGAGATTCCCCTAAGCAGGTCCCTGGAGCTCTCCTGAAGTCCAGCGTTGCAATCCTACTCATTGCCCTGCTCCCTCCTTGTAGGATCCTGAACTCCACCATCTCATGGTCACTGCAGCCAAGGCTGCCCCCAACCTTCACATCTCCAACTAGACCTTCTTTGTTTGTTAGTACAAGGTCTGGCAGCACACCTTTCCTTGTGGGCGTCTCCACCACCTATGTCAAGAAATTATCATCAATGCTCTGCAGGAACCTCCTTGACTGTTTGTGCCTTGCTGTGCTGTCTTCCGAGCAGATGTCAGGGTGGTTGAAGTCTCCGATGAGAAACCAGGGCCTGTGATCGTGAGGCTACTTCCAGCTTCTGTAGAAGGCCTCATCGATGACTTCCTCCTGGTCAGGTGGCCTGTAGTAGACCCCCACAACAGTGTCACCCATGTTACCCTGCCCTTTAATCCTTACCCATAGGCTCTCAACTTGCTCTTCATCCACCCCGAGGCAGAGCTCCATACATTCTAGGTGCTCCCTCACATAAAGAGCAACTCCACCACCTCGCCTTTCCTGGCCTGTCTTTCCTAAAAAGCATGTAGCCCTCCATGACAGCATTCCAGTCATGTGAACTATCCCACCATGTCTCTGTAACCGCAATGAGATCATGGCCCTGTGACCGCACACAGATCTCTAACTCTTCCTGCTTATTCCCCATGCTGCGTGCATTGCTATACAGGCATTTCAGAGAGCCATTCAAGCACGCAGGCTTCCCAGAAGAGGTGCAAGAGGATCCTCCATAGCCATGTTGCATGCTGTCTCCCCTGGCTGTATGCACCCGCTGGAGGCATCCTGATTTGAGCGGTGTTTTACTGACTCCCCTGCCACTATACCACTCCCCTTCCCCCATCTTGCCTAGTTTAAAGCCCTCCTTACCAGGCTGGCCAATCTGTTGGCAAAGATGCGCGTGCCCCGCTTGGTAAGGTGGATCCCATCGCTCCCCATCAGCTGTTGATCTTCAAACAGGGTCCCATGGTCATAGAGACCAAAGCCCTGTTGCCAACACTAGCGGCGCAGCCAGCTGTTAACTTGGAAAACTCGTCTACTCCTCCTCCTGTCCTTTCCCCTCACAGGCAAGATTGAGGAGAAAACAACCTGGGCTCCCAGACCCTTGACCACCATTCCCAGAGCTCTGAAGCCCTGTTTGATGGTGAAGTCCTGTTTGATGGTTCCATTTTTGATGTTTGATGGTTCCTGTTTGATGGTTCCAAAGGATGTTCCATTATGAAATATACGAAATTGTTATTCTTATGTTCTGCATGATACATTCAACGATAAATGTTCTAGCCTTTCTTAATGAACATATAGGATTAATATAGATGGGGCACCTGGTATCACTTTCTTAAATGCATAACAATTGTAGCCATCGTTTTAGTTTACTTTTTCAGTGAAGATTAGATTGACATGAAGATCAGACCAGAACTGCAACTTTTTCTGAAAACTTCACTTCTCAAATACCCTCTGAACTAGGTTTTTAGACAAACTTCTATCATAAGTGACAGTGATCAAAACCTGTATTATAATGCAGAAAATTACTGATGTCTTAAAACCGTGAAACAGGCAAGTTAAATGCCTCCTAATATTTCTTTTCCTTTTCATTATCTTACATACAATGAAGGCAAAGATTGTATAAGACAAAGTATAACTATATTAGAATAATATAAAATTTCAATTTCTGACCCCTAGGTCCTGACTGAGGGGTCTATTTTTTTTCTTTCAAATCTGATGTATTTTAACATTACCCCAGTGAATGTACTATCAGCTCAATAGACTTGATCAGAAAATAAACACGGTGTTAACAGTCAAACTCATTTGGAATTCTAACAAAAAAGCGATGACTGAGGTAAAATCATATACTTTGAAAGGTAGAAGTCAAAAAATTTTAATATTTTCAATGTTAATTAAAAGGTATCACTTTCAAATAAGAATGATTTTTGTTTTTTGCTTTTTGTTGTTAGTTTTGTTTGTGTGTGTGTGTGTGTGTGTGAGTGAGTTGGTACTAAGTAAATAAGGAAGCTGCAATAAAAATGCAAATCTGACCAAAATCACTCTTTATGTAGATGATAACTTTTAAAATTGTAAACACATATGATAGCTACAAATGCCACAGACCTTAGCTGTCTTATTTAGCATTAGTTTTGATTAAAAATCTGAGCTAGGCAGTAAGAAAATCAGTCTTTAAGCTATGAGAGTTCAAAATTCAATCAATAGAATGAAAATTTCATATTGCTATAAATTTTATTGAAAAAAATCAAATGCATATATCATCATCACTTTACAGGGCATATTGCGGCTGGACAGTTACAAACACAATAGTAGGAATGTATACTAAAAATTTTTTACCTTTTTATGCGGTTTACCAGGGCAAATAATTGCCTTCTCCTTAATTTTTTTGAGCCTTTCTCTTCTTTTCATGTTCAAAATCATTTATAAACTACCTAGAATAGTTATCAGTAGAAAGGAGTTGGTCTGTCTCTTCAGGCATCTCACTGGGTCAAATTAACTCTATGGAAACACTTGTTGCCTATTGTCTTACTTTAGGAGAAAAACATACAAATAATTGCCTTAAATAACTTTCCAAGACTTATACATATGCACACACACACACGCGCGCGCGCACACACACACACACACACACACACACACACGCAGGCAAACTTGTACATAAAGGTATTATATATAAACAACAGAGCAACGTGTTTACCCGGTACAGTAAAGAGATTTATCCTTTAATTTAGGGGAGTTCCACCTTTGCACTTTGCCCTAGGTGCAGCGGTCTGACATGCTGATGACCCATGATGTCATATCACAGGCTGATTGCCTTGCTGCTGAGGTCTGCATAGTGAAGGTACAACTAGGAAGGGCTGTGCACGGAGTTGGGAATGACACAGTAAAGAGTTTCCAAGCAGTTTCTATCCAATAACCTGCACTGAGACAAGTGGAAGTGAAATTACCCCAAAAACAAAACATCTGAAAAACCCAGTTAACTGAAGGTAACTTGCTGATTAAGCCTTCTGAGCTTTTAGTTGTAGCAGGAGGAGGTAGCAGAGGAGTCTGACTTTGAGGAAAGATTTCTCTGACAAGAAATGACATGCTCTAGGGCAGAAAGAGGATGCAAGGTGAAGCATTTATCAGTAAAAGACTTGCTATTGTGCTGAATAGATTATGTATTGTGCCACAGAAAGTACAAATCACATAGAAAACATTTATTTGGACCTACACCAAGACAAGCACTCCTATCACCAGTGTCCCATTCTCAGTTTTTAGTGAATTATAACAACAAATACCAAAATACCCCCTAAAACTTAACTGCATTTTTTGATTGTTTCCGTTTCTGTGTGTGTGCTTTGTACAACTTGCATATATACATTCCTGGGGATCATTAAGGGAATGTTGCTAACTCCTTTATTGATGTATTCGCTTCCATGGTGTGTATGTTCTTGTGATGTCTCAGGACTTTCTCGGTCAGGATAGAATGTCAAAGTAACACAGTGCACATTCAAGACCCTTGAGTTAGAAGTGATGACTATTAAACTTTGGTGAGTGCATAGTCTGCAATCTAGAATCGTCTTATTAGTGTATAACGAAATGCGGGGCATTCCAGGCAGGTGTATGCATCACAACATAACTAAAGGACAAAGCAATATAGGTGATATTCCTCCAATGTATTTTTGCATTAAAGAAACAAGGGTACCACTGTTCTGATATCAGCTTCTGCAAATATACCAGAGAAATGCACCCGTCTGTCTCCTCTCTTCATGCTGACTAGGCCTCAGACTGACTGTGGATATTATAAAGATGAAATGAGATCAACAACAGGCAGCTCAGAATTTAATGCTTGAAACCTAAGTTTTCACTGTGATTTCCTGCCATGACCAACAGAAGTCATTTCAATTTACCTCCTGACTATGAAATATCATTTTGTGTATGGTTCTCCTTTGAAAGCTAAAATATAAAGTGAAATGATGGCAGAAGCAGCTACAAGGTAGGAGATATAGGTAAGAAATGCATTTTCAAGAAGAATCTAAATGTATCCAAAAAGGCATTCTTGTTAACTTTAGGTGCCTAACACAGGTGCTTTAGGTCCTAACACAGGAGCCCAGATATTCCCTGTAGTCAGTGAATAGAGGCAGTAGAAGTCTTTGCTAGAAATGTATCGCTCTTTACCAAAGACATCAAACTAATCTCATAAGACTCAGGGTAAAATGGTGTCAGTACTTTATTATGTAAAGCATGATATAGTATGTATATAATAGTAAATATGTATGATACAGTATGAATATAAAATATGAATATCTGAGAAAGGATATTCCCAGTGGTAGACAATATAGAAAAAACAGTCCTTGTTCCTCCCAAAAGCCAAGTATAAGGAGATATGACTAGAAGATAAGGACCATGATTTTCTCCATTGACGTGAGTGACAGCTTCTCTACTGCCTCCTACAGAACAGAATTGGTCAGCACATACTGAACCATGAGAAATCTTAACTACCAAGTCAATTTTAAATAAGATTCTGGAAAAATTGAAGAATTTTTGTGAAGGATTCAGACAGCACTGAATATATAGTAGCGTTAGGAAGGTTTGCACTTCTGCATGTGCAGGAAACTCAGGACTTTAGTGACAAATAAGAAAGGCATTATAATAAACTATTAAAAGCCATATAGTCTTCTTGTTAATAGTTTTCTAAGAAGGAATTAGGAGATGATGGCAGTAGAAGGAAACAGGACCAAAAACTCTCTGTATGTGCAGTCTTTGACACAATAGTACTTGAATATCTTGCATTCATTTAATTTAATTTCAATTAAATAGCAGCAAAACCTATTCCTCATTTACAGATGAGGAAGGTGCAGAGAAAATACAGTGATTAGCATAGGATTAAAAAGGAAGTCTGTAACTTGAAGACAAAATTTCAAGGGTCAGCACATCACCCAAGTCCTTGGGTCATGCAAACTGAAGGTTCCTCAACCTTTTTAAATGAGGCAGCACCTTTTTTATCTTTTTTTTTTTAAATATATATAAAAAAGATTTTTCTCTTGTATCCCAGTTTGGTTTGGTAATGAGATGCAGAAGGCCATAAATTAAAAAAGTATTTTCAAGTAAATAAAATGTTAGTATTATGGTTTTTTTTAATTACACTCATTTTAATGCAAATAATATTAAGAATAAACAAAATAAATATGTCCCTAAAGCTTTTGTCTCACTAGTGAAAGGTTCTGGCAGTCTTTAGTTTATCACCTTCTGATATCTCAGGCAGCATCACTTATTCAGTCACCACAGCTTGAATAACTTTAATCTGCACTACTCTACTGAGCTAAAGGAAAACTTACTTTAAAAACAAATTATTTCTGAAGAGTGCAGGAAGAGGTATAATCTTTATTGGCTATATTAGTTTTAGTGATTTGCAATGACGTTAACTTTAAGGCCTGTCTCCTCAAATGAACGTTGATGCTAAATACTGCTGAAACCAATAGGAGTACATTGTCCAAATATTATAAAGTAAGATTTAGAGTATAATTTTTCATGTTATTTTTTGGTGCACTATAGTATGTGATGCATATAGTCTATTTCAGGAAGCTGAGGCCAAACAGGACTTTCAAATTAGTTCTCATACATCATTTACAGCTTACACTTACGTGAGCCTCTACAGTCAGCAGCTGTTATACTAACATAAACTGAATATCATTTAGTACACTAGTTTAAAGGTTTTACGGCACTTCATTGCATATAGGCTCACTGACAGAGTGCTGCCACATGAGTTTCCTTATACTATTGTACATTTTTTTTCATATCACATGCATGAAAGCTAGAAGCAAGAAGCAAAACAAGAAAATTATTTTCTTTCTGCTAAAAAGTCATTGAAGCATCCAAACTCATCAGTTTATTGGTTGCCTAGGCCTACACTGAACGTAATAAGACACCTTCAGTAAGAATCATTTTATTCATTACTAATAAATAAAAAGAAGTATCTGCGGGTCCCCAATAAGACATGACTGCAAGAAACAGCAGCATAACAAACATTAGGAATCTTGCACAAACTACAATTGATTTATTGACGGTCTTAGACTTGTTGCTTCTGTCATTCAGTGTGTTGCCATATGTGAATCAATAATACTTGAGATCAGCTGAACCTCCCAATGCCTTCTGTGCACTAAATGGCTGAGTGCTACCATCAGAAAGGTTTGTAGTGGTGCTACACTAGAATTAGCAATTTCATTACTTGAAGCTGAAAGGAAAATAAATTAATTGATTAAAAATTTACGGAGTAACTTTGCTTTTGATTTTTAAAAAGAAAGAAAAAAGAAAGAAAGAAACCATTAGAGTGTGAAATAATGACCAACTAGTTACGTATGGTCTTTCCGTTCTAAGTCCAGTGAGTTAAGTTGATGCCCAATTCTAAATACTGACTGAAATCCCATCTACTATATACAGCATTCCAAAACGGAGCCATAAATTCTGTTTCTCTTGTCCTCTACCTCAAAGACTTACAGCTAAGATAAACGCATTTTAGGAGCAGTTCCTCAATCCTTTTCTGAAGAAGGAAAATCCTTCACGGATCAGATCGGAAGTACCACAACAGAATCTTCATCAGAGATACAGTTCATTAGTAACTTTAGTGGATCTGGCTAATACTACGGCATAAGAAAGCTTTGCTAGTTTACCCTGCCTGAGGGTCTGGCCCGTAAGCAATATTTATTTCAAAGCCCGCTACTCAAGAGAAATCCAATCAAACTACTTCAGCATGTGCTGTGTTTATTAGTTCAAGGAAATTAATGGGATCACTTGGAGCTGAAATATCTGAAAAGTAATGAAACTATTTTTTTCATGTCCTTATCTCAAATGATAGGTTTATCATTTCGCTATCCTGTAGAAGATTCAGAGGTATCAAAGACAGGCTTGCCTGGCTGAACAGGTGAGCTCCCAAGTCATCTTTCTCTTGACTGCAAAGACGAATTATTGCACAGATTATTGCACAGACAAAGCCATAATGGCAGAAAATCAGTCTTCTAATAATTCCTTTGTAGCTGCAAAGCATTGCACAAATATTTAGGGAAGAAAGGACAAAATCATATTAAGGATAATAAATACGCTTTCATTCCACTTCACTTCATTGATAAATTATTAACAGCTTACCTTTTCCAGACAATGTGCCTGTGCAGAGAAGCTTCACTAGTTTTCAAGACTCTCCAGACTGACTTCCTGGCAGAGGCATCCAGTTACCATCCCCTGGTATCTGAGAACCATAACTCAACAGGATGACTGTCACAGCAGAGGACTAAAGGACACTTTAAAATATGTCATTAATTAATGAGTCCAAGTGCGGCACAGTAAATGCGCTCTGTGTAGTGACTGGAGGAATAATTTATCTTTGTTTCAAGTGAGCCTTTGCTCTGTGTAGTCACAAGAGGATTAAATACTCAGGCCAGACAGATTGTTGTATGGGACCTAAAGGCTATTATCTGTGTCAAATAAATAAGCTCATGACTGGACAGAGCAAAGGCTTTATTCGTGAGTATAAACGTATCTTCTGCTAATTTCTGCAACTTGTACCTGTCTAATTAGAATAGCTATTGCTTTTATTAGCAGCAAGATGATAATTAAAATATAGGTAGTTCACAAAATAGCAGATAAGCTATTAGATTAAGCAGATACAGCAGATAAGCTGTTAGATTTTAAATATTTCTACTTTACTTTTCTTTGCAAATAAGAGTCTTCATTTATATTATCAGTAATCACTACCCATCACATAGGTACTGATGAGAAGTAACAAGACTGTATTTAATGCTCAAGTAGTTTGAGACAGAGATCAGATAGCAGCTTTCTCTCCAATGTGTAGCACTATAAAGTTCAGTGAATGGTATTCACATTTCTCTTTGATACTTGTGCTGACATGATTTACCAAAAAGGAATGTGAAATCATTTGCAGAATATTCAAGGACTTTTTCCTTTTTTGTAATTTTACCTGATGTGTATTTCATATGACAAGCAATACTAGTACTACATTTTCTTGGAGAAAACATTCTTACGATAATCTTCCGCGTGCAGTATTTCAGCGTTTTATTTTTCACAGATACATAGAACCTCTGGAAGAATTGGTGTTTTTTTTTTTTTTTTGTTGGCATGTTTTCAGCTTCAAAATCAAAGTGTTTGGCCAGATTAAATGAAGACAGACATCTGGGTGCCATCAATGCACTAAATAATCTATAATGCGGTCTCCTAACAGATCTTCTCCAGCATCTCTTCCCTTAAACAAGGTAGCAGGCTAGATAGAGACGTAAAGAATGTTACTAGATAATAACTTCTGGGAGAAAGACTAACTACTTGCACTCAAGAATTAAACTAACCAAAGTCAAGACCAGTAACACCCTACTTTTTGTGCTGTGCAAAAGACCCGTGGTTAATAAGTAAGCAATATCAGAATTGACTTCTGATCTTCATAGAAGAGTCTCTTCAACAACACAAGCATTTGCCAGCATAATCAGTGCAGCCAGTAAGTCATAGGTGTACCAATATGTAAATAGCTAAAGTTACAAAAACATGAAATTAAGAGGAATGTTTTTGAAAGATGACATTGCAACTACTTGCAGTACAACATTAACCAAAAAGAGACTGTATATATCACAAAGATAGACTTTCTTTTAATATATTTGATTTTTATAGGCAGTACTCGCCAGCTTTGTCTTGTCCCGTCACTTCTGACTAATCTAAAAGTCAGCCTTAGAATCAATTGGAAAATGTATATTCAATTTTGTAATAAGTAAAGAGGAGGAGTGCACTGAGAGAGACCAGTAATAAATGCAGAATGAACATAGTTTTATTTCTATACTACTGGGCCTATTGGAGTTAATGGCAGGCCAGGGTGCTTTACATTTTACAGGATTTCTCTGCTAAATTACAGTTGTTTCTCAGTTATTGTGATGAAAGCTTTAGTTTAAGTATTTGTTGTATCAGAGTTTCATTTACCAACTGGCTCTTTATCTGCTGCTGTCAGTAGCAGAACTCCTGTGATGATCAATGGACGTAGGCTGCAAACCAGAGAGACTATCAATGGATTTGCAGTTGTGATGGTGGTGACTAAATAGAGTAAAAATATAAATCAAAATAAAACCCAATATTCCACTACAATGAAAAGAAGTAAAATAGGAAACAAAGACCTCGTGCTCCATAAAGCTCCTCAACTGACGAATAGCACTTTTATTATTCATTTGTTTGACACCATCAGATGCAGCGTGTAAGCATGGTTTGTCAGGAGCTGATATAGCCTGAACACTAAACCTTTAAAGGCCCTGTAAATTTCTTTGACTACCCTGCAAACGGTGTATGCACATAATTCAAAATCATAACTGAAGTTCAGTTGCACGCAGCCTGTATGCATTCTCTAGTATGGTGGATTATTTTGATTTCTTTTGGTAAATTAAGGCATAATCTTTCACTGGCTGAGTTAGCTACTGCAGATTGGCTGAAAATGGCATTAGATAAGACAATAAAAACTAAGAAATTAGGCATTTGAGAAAGGCTTTCTACAAATTTCTTTCTAACCACTTTGTGTCACACAGCCTTTCTTGTCAATGTGAGCTTTATTAATCAACCCAGATATAGAGACACATCCTTAATAAAGGAAGAGCATGGAAGCTACCTGTTCCTCCAGGGCCCTGCAGACTTGTTAGAAGGTAAAAGGAGGAATCATTCTAAATGATTTCTTTTCATTTCAAATGAGAACAGACATACTGTATTTCAACGCTGAAGTGCAGTAAGGAGTCATCTCACTGAAATATCAACACTCTCTTTGCTTACTGTTTCTTCCCTGTTCTGCTTAAATTTTTTTGAAACTACTAACTGAAATGAAGTGGTGCCCCGGAGTTCTTGCATCTCAAAGCATCCTATGTTCTTGTTATTAGCTGGCAAGAGGAATTTCAGATGCATTGATCATTAATGTAACTCTTTCAGACAGGATGGAGTAAGATCATGCAAGGAGAAAAAGCAACATAGTTCTTTTGTAAGCTACTTTCATTACTAATCACAGTATAGAAGGGAGAACAGATAGCATAAGGCTATCTATTTGACCTTTCTCCAGTGCTCCAGTGCTCATCCTCTTCCCATCTCTAGTGAGGTAAGTAGATTTTTTTCTCTAACATCAGCACTTGCAAATAGCATCCAGCTGAGATGAACCAAATCAGAGTGCAAAATTAGCTGCTGTCCACCAAGAGTGGTAGGCAGACTGAGAAAAAATATTTGTTATATTAAGAGATTTAAGGAGATCAAATGAATTAGTTTCTTCAAGGGACTCTTAAATTAATCAAGCATATTCTCCAGTTGCATACATATGAAAAGATGAGAGTTGAATCCAACAGACAAAAATCCTTTCTATGGTTGAAGTGTGAAAGCTGATGTTGGACAAATATTCTTATTTTTTAAATGAAAATTTTAACCACAGAAGCAGCATACCAAGGCTGGTGGGTTTCACTTCACCAGACATATTTAAGCTATGACTGAATATCTCATTTAAAAACATTTACAACTAGTTTATCTACAAGTTGTTACGCTCGCTGCAGGAACTCGTGGTGTGTGGCTTTTGCACTGCAATGATTCTTACTGGTTAACTGAGTTCCTTAAAGGAAGTAACCTGAGTACACAAAAATACATCCCAGGACAAAAGAAACCAACCAAAAAACAAACAAGCAAACAAAAAACTTGCAGGACCCAAATGTGAACTCACTGTACAGTAAAAGAGTATGCCATTACGTAATATATTTATACCTTGTAACAGCATACTAAATAAATGGTTCCTAACACATATATTAACATTCTACCACACTTTTTCACACAAAATTGACCTCATGCATGTGGAACAGTAAAAGCCAAATGAATGGTGTCCTTGAGTCCAGAATATTCACTCTCAAATGTCTTTGACTAAATGACATTAGTCTGTCATTTAGGTGGCCTAGCAGGAGTGACAACAGAGGAATGGATGACTGTTTAGGAGTGAGGTGAATATACAATACAATACTCTTTACCCACATGCTGAGCCTGATGGGTGCTAGCAGGTCTCAAAACTAACTACTGGAACAAGTGAACAGTTCTCTGAATGTTATTTGTTTTAAAACAGCTCACTGACCTGAGGATATGTTATCAAGGTTTTTATAACAAAATTGACTAAAACTTGTCTTTCCTAAAGAAACCTGAGATACTGGGCAGCATCTTATCACTGAAGGTTGACATGTAATATAGTAGTTATTCTTATCCTAACACCATCTGTTCTCCTTCTATTAGGGGGGGAATATGGTGCCTGGCAAATTGAAATAGAAGCCTTCCTGAGTCTTTGTGCTCTGAGAAACTGAACATCAACTTTGAATAACTTGAGCAAAGAGAAGGATGGCCTGTGAACACCAACCTTGTTTAGAGGAAGGTTGCTTAAACTTGTTAATTGACTTGGGTGCTAATAATGGCTACTGGTACTTAATGGCTATTCTAGTTTCTGTTACAGTCTGTGAGGGAAAGAATAGAAAGCTGACACTTTGTCACGTAAAATGTCTCATCATTTTCCTGAGCGATATTTCCAAGGCCTATATTTGAAAAGGCCAGAAGACCACATCATCGTGTTTTGAAATTCTTGTAGTGTTATAGCAGAAGAAAAGAAGATAGTAAAGAATGCCACCCTACTGTGGTACTATTACTATTCTTTGCATGCCCATACAGTCTCCCATGAGCTCAGACTGGTAATTCCGCTTTTCAGATGCAAATACTACTGTTATTGAACTGTTATAGTCACAGGGGCCAGGCATTTGAGTCAAGTCTGGTCAGAGCCTGAACAGAAGCCTGGGTGAGCAAGAGGTAAAATGCTAAATGCAGCAGCCTGCTTGTCTGCAGTGAAAACAGAAGGCTATGTATAATCATTTAGCAGGTCAAATTACATGCAGGCCTGCTTGGCTGCCGAGGAGACAGAGGCGCCTTGTTTAAATCATTTGGGGGCAGTGAGGTAGGTGACATAGCACTCATGGAGCTGCTTAGCCACAACAAAGCCTCTTAGTGTTAACATTAAATCATTCACTATGTATTTCACTGGGAGGCTGAGAATTGCCCTGCTGCTCAGTGACTTGGAATGTTAATAGATTCTTGGGAACTGATTTCAAGTGTAGACCTGTAACCAGTCTGTTGAAAAGTTGCTCTAAAATTTGTTTCCTCCACGGCTAGAGGAGGATGAATGCATAGGCTACATGTGTAATATTTATCACATAACAGGCAGAGGCAATATGTGTGTGTGAGGAGTCACAGAGGCCTGCTATAAATCACATTTATCATGCTCCTCTGCCCTACCTGCCTCTGCCCTGTAATTCCTTTCCTTAGCATCTGTTCCCACACTCTAAATCTCAAAGCAGCAAAGACAAGGGATATCAGGACTCTCAGCTTGCTGCAGAATAGGAGGACACAGAAAGTTCTGGGTTTAGCAGATGCTGTATAAATTATGGAAAACTCTCTCAGTACTACCTACTGATATTTCAAAAATATTCAATTAAATTTTTCTGCTATGAATCCCAGGAGGAGGTCTCTCAGGATAAACTTTTTGAAGACGCCTAGGTCATATAAATCTATTTAAAGATTTCTGTGAACTGTAACCATTGAAATCTAAGCCTAAGTTTAGGTGAATGAATCTCATGCTTCTAATTGAACTAAACGTTAATGATATCAGGATTTAAGATTCTATTGAGACATTGATGCAGTTCAGGATCTAAAATGAAAAGAAAGAGCAGAAGTGTTTGAGTGTGATTCTGCAACAGGATTTTTTAATGCAGTATGAAAATGTGCTTGCAAACACAAAGGTACATCTCTGTTCAGCTCTGTCATCTGTTCTGTAGATATACCAGAACTCTCCAGCGTATCTTAGTTCAGTGAGTTGCACTGTGCTATACACATGGATTGAAATTACTTAAGCACTCATATAAATGACAAATATAAAATCTTATAGGTAAAGGGGTAAAAAGAAAATACATTATTTTCTGCAAATGTCATGGGAAGACTCTCCCTTGGTCGAGGAGGATCAGGTTAGAGATCTTTTGTCCAGACTTGACATCCACAAATCCATGGGCCCCGATGGGACGCACCCACGAGTGCTGAGGGAGCTGGTGGATGTTATCGCTAGGCCACTCTCCATCATGTTGGAAAGGTCCTGGAGATCAGGAGAGGTGCCTGAGGACTGGGAGAAAGCCAATGTCACCCCAGTCTTCCAAAAGGGCAAGAAGGAGGAGCCAGGAAACTACAGGCCTGTCAGCCTCACCTCCATCCCTGGAAAGGTGATGGAACAGCTCCTCCTGGAGGTCATCATGAAGCATGTGGAGGACAAGGAGGTGATCAGGAGTAGTCAGCATGGATTCACCAAAGGGAAATCATGCTTGACCAATCTGATAGCCTTCTCTGATGAGACGACTGGCTGGGTAGATGAGGGCAGAGCAGTGGATGTTGTCTCCCTGGACTTCAGCAAGGCTTTGGACACGGTCTCCCATCACATCCTCCTAGGTAAGCTCAGGAAGTGTGGGTTGGATGAGTGGACAGCGAGGTGGATTGAGAACTAGCTGGATGGCCGAGCTCAGAGGGTTGTGGTGAATGGTGCAGAGTCAATTTGGAGGCCTGTGGCTAGTGGTGTTCCCCAGCGGTCAATCCTGGGTCCAGTCTTGTTCAACATATTCATCGATGACCTGGAGGAAGGGACAGAGTGCACCCTCAGCAAGTTTGCTGATGATCCAAAACTGGGGGGAGAGGCTGACACCCCAGAGGGCTGTGCTGCCATTCAGAGGGACCTGGACAGGCTGGAGAGCTGGGCGGAGAGGAACCTCACGAAGTTCAACAAAGGCAAGTGCAAGGTCCTGCACCTCGGCAGGAATAATCCCATGCACCAGTACAGGCAGGGGGCTGACCTGCTGGAAAGCAGCTCTGCCGAGAAGGACCTGGGAGTGCTGGTGGACAACAAGTTAAACATGAGCCAGCAGTGTGCCCTTGTGGCCAAGAAGGCCGAAGGTATCTCCTGGGGTGCATGAGGCAGAGTGTTGCCAGCAGGTGGAGGGAGGTGATCCTGCCCCTCTCCTCAGCCGTGGGGAGGCCTCCCCTGGAGTACTGTGTCCAGTTCTGGGCTCCCCAGTACAAGAGAGACATGGCACTCCTGGAGAGAGTGCAGTGAAGGGCTCCAAAGATGACAAGGGGACTGGAGCATCTCTCCTCTGAAGAAAGACTGAGAGAGCTGGGCCTGTTTAGCCTGGAGAAGAGGCTGAAAGGTGATCTGGTCAACGTGTATAAGCATCTGAAGGGAGGGTGTTGAGAGGATGGGGCCAGCCTCTTCTCCGTGGTGCCCAGCAACAGGACAAGAGGCAATGGGCAGAAACTGAACCACAGGAAGTTCCATCTGAACCTGAGAAAAAACTTCTTCACTGTGAGGGTGACAGAGCATTGGAACAGGTTGCCCAGAGAGGTTGTGGATTCTCCTTCGATGGAGATATTCAAAACCTGTCTGGATGTGATCCTGGGAAATATGCTCTAGAAGACCCTGCTTGAACAGGGAGGTTGCACTAGATGATCTCCAGAGGTCCCTTCCAACCTTGGCCATTCAGTGATTCTGTGGGTTGCAGGGAATTATGGTGAAAACAGTGGACAGAGGTTTACTGGCCCTGGTTTGAATGACTTGAAGAAATAATATATGACTTGGAAATTATTCAGTCATTTATAGCTCATGCTAACAGAAACTGAGGGATACTTCTTCTTATCACTTTTACTTGAGTAAAATAACCACATTGCTACTTGGTGTTGCCATTTAGGCTTTTAATTTGAATAATAGTTTCCGAGGCCAATAAGTTCAGCCACCAGCTGTGGGAAGAGGACTTGAGTCATGCCTTTACCAGCACAAGAACAGGAAGGCATAGCCAGCTACCACTGGCATATTCAGGTAGGAATGAACCCAGAGCCTTTCCTCTCTGTCAAGTGCCCTGGCTTCCACCCCAGGGAAATAAGGAGGTCAGGAGAATGGATCTAAAAAGAGAAAGAATTTTTCAGGGATCTAAATTCAGTTGTGAAAAAGGTAGAACCTTTTGTTGCTTCAGTTACTGGCCAAAATCTGATGCCAGTCCCCTTCTTTGATCACTGCTGCTTCCCCTCTCTGTTACTTTCCTTGGGTCAATGGATACTCCTTTTGGCCTCTGACCTAGGCTTATTTCCTTCAGTCTTGTCCCTTCAGCGCCTGGTCTTATCTCCTCTTTGGCTGATCGTAGGAACCATAGGACTCTGTTAACTCAGTTTTTCTGTCCTACTATCTGTATGGGAAATAGGGTCACCTCTATGTCCCTTTCTCAGAAGGATGAGGTAGGAATGCTTTTCTCCATAAGAACCTGGAAGTTTTTTTGTGTGTATGTAGCACCTACTTTTTTCAGCTTAAAAATGTCCCTTCTCCTCTCAGTAGTGTAGAAGCAACTTTGGTGCTGTAACAGGTAAAATTTTTGAGGAGATTAGAGGAACACTTATTTTATAATAAACATAATTTTCTTCTGTAAGAAAAAAATGCATTCAAGTGTTTCTTCTATACCAGATCTCTTTATTAAGTCTTTACAAAATATTAGTAAGGTATTATTTAAAAGGCAATAGAACCTCCATTGCAATCCTGATTTGCTAGGTACTTTATTAATACTAGTGAAGTACAATTCCCTACTCAAAGTTTTTAATCAGTAAAGAGAAAACAAATACAATAGGAAAGAAAAATCTCACAGTGACAAGGGACTCACACAAGATCACAGAGCAAGTCACATCAAATCATAAACACAGTATCATTACAGCAAAATCACCAGGAGTAGAAGTCACTTGCCGGAGTTTCCAGCCGATATGTTAGACTATATATAAAAGTTCTTTATAATGAGCTGGACGTTGTGTCTAAACTAAAATGTAATCTTATTTCTTTTAAGTCAACAGTAAAATTCTTATTCACTTAAGTAATGCAAATATCAGGCTTAATTGTTCTAGTTAAATTAATAGAAGGGCCTTAGTTATAACACAGGGTGGCACAATCTGGCCCATGTGTAATGTGAATGAATTTGGACTTTGCCCATCAAAATTAATTAAAAAAATGATTAACAGGAAAAATATACTTACTGTAATTACATCACCCTTGCATTATGCTAATAGCAAATACTTCAGCAGCAGCAGCAGAAAGCTTACCTATTGTACTTACATCACCCCTGCATTATGCAAATACTTTATGCTACAGCAACACCAATGTGATGATGTATTAACACACTCTATCACATCGAGTGATATACAGTAGCACTGATGATATGCCGGTTTAAATCACTGTCAAAGCGATATTGCTGTAATGCTACTATGTTGACGAGTTGATATAACATATTGCTAGAGAAACGCCGTGCAGATTACATGCCAATGTGGTGTATCGTTATTTTCATGTTACCATAAGGATATTGTAGAATAATCTATGGAACAGGAAAGAAGAAAATCTGACAAAAAAGAACATCTTTGCAACTGACTTATTTAGTAAAATTACATCTACTCACTTAGCCACAGAGCATGTAAGGAAAACAATAACATAATTTTGACATAATCAAGGATGAAGAGTTCTCAGTTTAGGCTTCCTAAATTTTTTTTGCAAATAAATAAAGCAAAAATAAATTGGACAAGCAGTGTATAGAAACAAAGGGGCTGAGATAGTCGTATTTGTTGGTTTATATTTTTATTGGTGTACAAAGTAGCCTAACAGGAGAGCTGAGACCACATGGGCTAGATTTAAAGAAACTGAGGTGTTTAAAGAGCTACCCCCTGAAGAGCCCTAAACACATTGCTTCTCTGGAAAACGCAGACCATATGTCTTTCGGTTATCTTTGTTATGCAGATGGGTAGCTAAGGACTGGTATGAGATACTTCCCTTCACTGAATCTCCAACAAAACTCTAAGTCATTTTCTCTCACTCTGTATCCCTCCCTTTCTCAATTCTTAACAAAACAGAGCAGCCATATGTTGTGGTTGTTCAGAGGTGTACATATGTGTGTGGTACGATGATTAGTTCAAAGTATTCTCCAGGTCTTTGATTAGCATAAGAAAATTGAGTAGAAGGACTTCCCAAGATTCAAAAATTTCCCACTTTGAAGGATTCAGAAATGCTTTGAACTCCCATGACAACTCTGACTTAAGAAAATTCAAAATCTTTGTGATTCCCATTTCCTGCCAGGAATCCAAGGCCTTCATAGTCTTTGGCAAGGAAAGTCTAGAAACCTTGAATAGTCTTTTTCTGAGATAAGAGTCACAGAAGTTTCCAATTTAGGATGATATAATTCCCTGGAGCATCAAACCATGGAAGTCCTGAAATTTCTGACTTGTATGTCTGTGTTTTTTAAATAATTTTCTATCATGAACTATTTTTGTAATGCCTAATACTTTCACTATCACTGTCTGATGAAAAAGAAAACAATGAAATCCTAGTTTTCAGCTGTTTCTTCCCCAGCTGAGCTCTCAGTGAGTGTTCGATCTGCAAAAATCCTTAAAGGTATGTGACACTGCTGACAGGTGTCTTTGGTAAGATGTCCCTTAAAATTAGTATATATTTTTTTCTATCCCATTGTAAGGGTCAAGGGATAGAAAAGGAAAAGGAAAAAAGGAAGAAAGGGTACCATAACTACATTTCATGGGTACCACTGATCAGTGAATCATCATAACCTCTAGAGCTGTGCAAGCTCTGAGAGGCTACAAGGTCTGACTTCATGGAAAATTGAAATATTCAAAGAAACGGACCTGCCTCCCCTGCTTTCCTGTGCTCTGTTTAAAAAAATTAAGCCATAATGTGACTCACTTTGCAGAACAAAGTGTCTGAGGGAGAAGAGAGAATTTTTTCCCCTTTCTAGGCCTTTTCCTGGTTTAGTGTATTTGCGTACCTGCTTCCTACAACAGTTTTCAGTATGACGCTGTGACTTTACTAATGCCTCTCTTCTATAATAAAATGACAATATGGAGATGGTTTGTTGTTGTTGTTGTTGTTGTTGTTGTTGTTGTTGTTGTTATTAAAAAATAACAGAAGAGTTCTTCTGAAAACTTCCATTCCTACCGTCACTGCTAGACTGACCCATGACAACTTACAGCTATTTTAGACTCTCTTGCTCCCTTGAGAGTCAGAATAGAACTTGATAGAGAAGAACTTGGCATTGCTTGTGACATCTTTTAACTTCTTTCTTAGATAACTGCTTTTCAATCAACTCAAGTAGTAGCTTTATCTTCCATGGGGAAGTTTAGGTCATTGTCTCACACAGTAAATATAGATCCTATGGGAAGTGACACTGGAGATTGAGAACGCAGAGATCTTTCTACTTAGAAAGGATTCATCAATCACTGTGTGCCAAGCAACTGGAAGTGACATATTCTGCATGAGATGAAAAATTGATGTCTTGATCATTTTGGTGTTAAAAATCTCCAGGCAATTTCACAAAATGAATATTAGTGCCTAGTTACTGACCAGATTTGGGTAGATAATTACGCCCTTTCAATATAGAATTCCTTCTTATATTTCATCTATATATAATACTTTAGCTTCCTGATCTGTGTGGTGCTGCTCTAATCCACTGAGCCATTATCATGTTCCCCTCCAGAAATGATCATATGAGAGCAGCAGCGAATTGATTATTATTGTAATTCTGTGGTAGTTTTACTTAAATACTTTTTACTTCTAGGGTAAACCTGAGATAATCTCAAATATAGAGATGAATCTAAACATCCATTCAAAGCCTGGTTATTTTAGTTCAGAGGTTCTTGACTCAGCTCCAGTATACTTATCGCTTTATCTAGCAAAGTATTAAAATCAATGAAAAAAAAAAAAAAACCTCCATAAAGAGAAATAGAAATAGTTGCAATAAGCAATAGGAAAAATTGCCACATACCCGCTCCTTTGATTATGGTAATGAAAAGTGCTCTGACAAATCTATTATTATACAAATCTTTACATATACCTGAAATATGGCTTCTGTTGTTTGAAGAGAGAGGGAAAAAGAGGGGAGGAAGGAAGAAGAAGCTGGGTTTTTAGGGGGATTTTTTTGTTTTTTCTTAGTCCCTCCTACCTAATATACTGCTGCTACCATTCAAATGACTGCTTGAGTTAGTGGTACAAACATCAGTGGGCATGCTAACCCGAAGTCATGGGTTTATTTGATCTCTCTGCAACTCCTGCTGCTCACACAGGATGTAGTGACTAGAAAAAAGCCTTGTGAAAACAGTGCACTGTGGATTAGTTTAGTATAAATATAGTCCTGTAGCTACCTGTGTTTAACTTTCCTTTGAACAAAACTGAGGAGCCAGCTTGACAGTCTAGCAATAGTGCATTAGGTTGCTACACAGATCCATGTGTCACGTGGCAATGGTAAGGAACAACGCTATTGATTTCTTCTAAAGCTGAACAAGGAATTTTATTAATGGAAAACATTGTGCTTAAAATTGTTCTCCTTATGGACTGTCTCTCTCAATCGCTGTGGAGTTTTTCCTTAGAAAAATTAATACTTTAGTCTCATTTCCTGCTGCAGTTCTAACAAAATAGTACATATATCTTCATGCCTCCTTCAAATCTGAGCCTAATACCAAGTTCCTGGGTACATAGTCTATGGAAGTTCAGTGTACAACAGGAGGTCAAACTAGACAACCACAACAATTACTTCAATCCATCAATTTGTCATACAGATGAGATCAGAGGAAAAAGCATGCTCTGAACTAAAAAAGTGAAATGTCTTGTATTATATAGGAAGAACTCTATTCATTTTCTGTCTAGCCATGTGTTGTCTCTTTTCCAAGAGCCAGCAGTAGGGAATAATTAAAGATCAGGACAGTGATGCTTTCTCATTGTATTCTCCATGATTTGAGAATCTGTGTTTTAGTTTTAATTTTCAAGATTCAAGATTCATTCTCAAAATAACTTTGATAAATCTTTCTAGCGCCTTCCTGGAACTGAAGAAAAAAGGTTTCATGCTAAAAATGAATTCCCATCAGAGAAATAGCAACGGTATGTAATGAAAAGAAAAGAATGCCGTAAAGATAAATCTAAATATCATAACACTTATTTAAACTAAGGAAAGGCTGGGAGGAAGGGTTATTCTGCCTCCAAGTGCTTCTGAATCTTTGATATATTCAATTTTCAAGGATGATATATGCTGCACTGTTTTCCCCAAGTACCTGCAGCAAACAGTATCTCGTCATTTGCTACTTACTAATCAAACAAGCTGAAGGATGAAGTTGCAACAACTGGCTGAATTGAAAGTGAGCCAAATGAAAATCAGGAAGCTTTACTGATCTATTTCTGTAAAATAATCATTTCTTTCAGTTCATATGAACTTAATGATAGTTATTTTACTCTTCAATTAATTTCTCCATTAAGGGAATATGATTTGCAATCTGACCAGCTAGTCTTACCCAGCATTGATGAGGACTGATTTTTTTGAATATAGGATTAATATGCAAATTATCTCCAGAATATTTTCAGATAAACAGAACTAATGGGAAAAGATACTTAAGCATTTTCTAGCATTTTACTCTATTGTTGCACTACAAAGAACTTCAAGATATTCAAAATGCTAACATGCATCTGAATCCATAGATAAGACTATAGAAAAATGGCAATGGTTTTATTAGACATCATCATAGCTTTCAGTAAACACACAGCTCATATGATGAGCTTCCTGTTCCCACAATAGTCTTAAGAAGTCACTTAAGCATTTTGAACTAGGTTTGTCCATAAAGTATGGCTGCCTGTCTACGGGTAAATCAAACACGTCTGTGATCCTCCTCTGTCACAGGGATCAGCTGTCATAGAACGGACTGTCCCATATTATTAAAGTTTATCATGTCCTAAAACATGGTCGTGAGAACTCCTTATTAGGGATGGCCCATTTCCATGTTAACTCCCATACAGCCGGAGACTGTTGCTAAGCCACTGTTTCTGAGGGTGTTAATCATTCCAGACTGAATTCATACCAGGAAACATTTGAATAATAATATAGGTAATCAAGTTCCAGCATCTGGGAACATTTTTTGGCATTGTTTAAACTACTGTTATACATACACATTGTCCTATACTCACACATATATGCTATTTATATATGTGTGTGTATGTATATATGTATGCTATATGTATATATATCTTTCTATCACTATCACATAGAACTGTTCTAGCCTTTGGTCTCTGCAGCTTTATAGGTTAATTTTCATGATCTCATAATGCAAACAAAGGGAAAGGTTTTCAAAGTCACAAGAGTTATCTACGGATATTTTTATATCTAAATTTACCAGTTCCTCCAAAGCTAGTTGTGTTTAACGTCTTTGGAAGTGTCTGCAGGAAGAATTAACCTATACAATTGTTCAGGAATTCTTTCTGCACTCAAACAAATGAGCAAGCACATATGCAACAAAAGATTATTTGAAAATGAACTTTGTTAGATGAGTCCTAAGAGACTATCTTTTGTGGCTTGTGCTTTATAGAAGGTACTTTGGAAATCATCATAATGATTTATGTGATGTTTCTAGTACCCAAGGAAGAATACATACACAGAGGATGAATAAAACTCCTTTGGGGGTGAAAAAAAAGAGAACAGTCAGAGGATGGGAAGTGATCTGTTAACTGGATGTAAACAATTAGAAAGTAGCCAATAGATTGTTTCAGATCTAAAAAGAATTGAGACCAAAATCATGGTGTAATATATGTTGTCTTCCAAACAAAATAAAATCTGAATTTCAGTGAAAGAAGCAGCATTTCAAAATTGCCTATGGATATGGCCTGCCTCTTTTTCTGGAGCTAGTTTTCTGAAGCAGGAATCAGGAGGAAGCATGTTGTACCAAGCAATATGCTAACATTACGAAAAAAAAAGGCAGACTTAAAGATTTTCTTCAAGAAAAACAAAATTGCACTCACAACAGGCAGACATCTAATATGTTTAGTTTTGTGCAATGATTTTCTTGCCAAGCTTAGTTCCTCCGGGATACAACAAAGTAATTGTTGCGCGTCAGCTTTCTAGTGCTGCTCAAACACGAGTATCCCTGCAGCGCACTACAGTCCAAATTATTTTAGAAAAGTTTAACAAATTTCTAATCCTTAAACAACCCTAATTTATCGAAGGAGAAATGTATTTGGCTCTAAATGAGTGCAATTTAGAAAGGTTGCCTCTTTTTAAACTCTAACTTACAGAGCCAATTCTCTAAGAATGATTGTTTTTTATACAAGAATTTGTATATGCTAATATTTGCTTTAATTAAAGTAATACCATGGCTATTTTCTTAAATAGCTGCAACTGTTGTTACTTTGAATCTATCTTGCGCTGAGGGCATTCTAAGTTTGTTGGATGAACAAGTATGATAACCAAACATTACGGGCTGGTTTCAACACACCATTTTCACTCTGGTGGGAAAAGACATAACACAGCCAATTAAATGATGCTGACTGTCAATGACACACCATTGTGCCAATGAGTAATAATATTTGGTGCAGGTGGATAATCTTCAGTGTTGTTCCTAGTTATTGCAATTATCTCATTAAAAAAAAAAAAAAAGCCAGGTTCTGCTAAATCCAATTTTAATGCTATTCTTGCATGCTCTGCCTCTCAGAGTTACACGGTACGTCATAGCAGCCCTTCTAAAAGTTTGTTGTACAGGGACATCTAGTGGCATTATAAAAGGAGATTTTATAAATATAGATATAGATACAGATACAGATATAGATATAGATATAGATATAGATATGTGTGTGTGTGTGTGTGTGTGTGTGTGTGTGTGTGTGTGTGTGTGTATACACACATAGTGGCATTATAAAGGATTGTAAACTTAATCATGTTGCTTTTTTTCTGATCCTATGATTCTTTTAGGACACCCATAGTAGGGTTATCAAGTAGAGTAATATGAATTCTATATACTTTCAGTGGCTCTAAGGAAGAATAGGGACAAAATACATCGGCAGCTACGGAGCCCGGTTCATCAAACTACCCATGAGAAGTAGAGAACAGGGAAGAACCTCACTAACTTTTAAATCTCTCTTGGAGGTGTAGCTTCCTATCTAAAGAAACAACACATGCAGCACTACTGAAGTTACAGTTCAGTAATGCTAAATAGTAATGCTATTTATTTTAGCGACAGGTTAAGTTTCTACTTTTGTTTTAACTACATCATCATTTTATTTGCATAGATTCTTACCACAAAAACACCTGAAAATCTTCCCTGGATTCATTAAACAAGATAACTAATATCTGTCATGAGTTATTTGTTCTTTTTTCTCTCAGAGGGATAAAACTTTGTCTGTGAAATGTCTTTTCTAGGTGGGTAAATTTTGTTTGTTTAATTATTTGTTTATATATGTGTATTACTAAGTAATTGCACTACATGGAGCATAAAGTGATGAAAAATATATCCTTATTTTGTGAGGATGAAAATAGGTAATGATTCATGGCTTTGAACAAGACTTAAAGAAAATTCTATCTCTCTCAAAGATAATATTTGTTCTTATTACAGATAGTTCTGTTACACCAAAAGAACTGTCAGCTATGGTCTTCAGTTGTGATTGCACATTTCTGTATCTTATTGTAGTTCAGTGACTGTAGACTGATGTAAGGAGGTCCAAGTCCCTCTGAATTTAGTGAAAGCCTCTTTTTAAATTCAAGACCGAACTCATCCTGGGCTATCTGATTATAATCATCCCTCTCATCATAGGAGGGAGTGGGAAAAAGGGGAAGAAATGCATTTTTAGGTTATATCTTCTATAGGTAAGTATATCAAATATTTGGATTCATCTGAAAAAAAAGTTTGTCAATGAAATATTAACTATATACACTTACAGAGAGGAAGAGAGAGAGAGAGAGAGAGAGAGAGAGAGAGTGTATGCTTATAACTATGTTACGACCAGTGCCTTTAGGTATACCATATGATTAAAGCTGCATTACAGATTCTTCACTTACAAAGATAAGCAGTTGCCACTAAAGGTGTAAATATGAAAGACTATTTATATCAGCAGCTATCCTTCTTTCTCTCACTTAAACTTTTCTGAAATCATAAAAGCTTTACATTGTTAGAATGGAAAACTAATGAGGATAAAAGAAATGAAAATGGAGACAAAAAAGATCTACAATCTCTGCTGAATTATTAGAATTTTTTAGAAATTATTGCACTGATTTATTAACAATTCAGAAAAAAATCAAGAAAGGAAAATACCTTTTCAAATTGGGAACATTTTCTTTTTTTTGAAAAGAAAAAATCAATAGAAGATAGAATGTAAAATTTTGCTTTTTGTTCTTTCATTTCATTTCTTTCATTTACTCTTTCTCCCTATTGCAAAAAAATGTAACAAACATTGCCCCATAAAAAGTTCATTTTCAAATATCAAAGTAAAAGTTTTCCAGTCAAATTATTTCTTCCACCTTTTCCTCTGACTGTTACTTTTCCAAAACGATGATGTCATTTGGGAAGAGACATCAGATATTATTTTCCAAATCTAAATCTGAAAAGCAATCAGTCATAAATCTAGAATTTATAAAAACCCATAGCCAATTTTGACTTGCAATATTTCTTTGTTACAGTATCTGAGAAAAAAAAATATGCATCATTGCTGTTGCAAGAATTTCTTTAGTTCCCATTATCTCCTCCTTGTCTCTGGCTGTGAACAAAATTTCATCCTCTAATGTTAATGCAATAGTGTATATCCCAGAGCTCCATCTTTTGCATTAAATAGTCATCTTTCTCTCTGACAATTCATGATGTATCTGGCATCAATAGGCAAATGATTTATTCAGACACATAAGAAGTATCCGACAGTTGATTATTCTGTCATATTTTCCCCAGTAACTCAACTTATCAAAACATTAACCAGCACTCTAGTGAATCACCAAGGCAATATTCACCAGACGCAGTGTCTGCAATGAGCTAATTTTGGATAATAGACTAGAAAATACTTTTGGTGAATTGGGAGGATAGCAAAGGAGTGGCATTTCACACACCTAGTGAGTAGTCTGCATTACCCACAGTCCAATGAAGTATCTGAAACAACATAAAATTGGCCAAGAAGTGAACATGAATATGATCATAAACTATACCTTGGGTAGTTTAGTAAATTACCAAGCTACATCAGTTCAATCTTCTGCACATATGCAAACAAGTAGAGAGCTCAAATCAGTAATGACAGAAAAAGACTCTCTTCTGATAACTGAAACTGCAGATCACAGCTAACAAACAAATTACTGAGAAGAGAGAAGAATATGGAATACTGAAAACTTAAGTTTTTAGTTAAATAATGCTATTTGTACAGGTACAATCATGCAAAGTTTTAATGACCACTAGTAAATACATGTGACTGAATAAATAAGAATATACATACTTCAGACAGATAACGGACACGTATGAGGTGAAACTTAACATTATGAGTTGTAAGAAACAATTCTTATCGCAAATTTGGGGGAGGAAAATAAACACAAGGACGAAAGGCAATGATATATTGTAGCATTGTTATTAAGCACAAATATTCACAATAACAATGTCAGGGCCCTGAGCACACCAATGGGCTCTGCAACATCCCTCCCTTCCCCTCCCCTTTCCCCTGCTAGGGTTTGGCTGCCCATGGGTAAGTTCAGCTTTAACACTGTGCAGCTAACCTGGACTCAGGCTGCTATGAAAAGAGCTCAGCCGGGAGAAAAAGCCATGAGCAGTCTCATAGAGGCCTGCCGCCTTGGCTCAGGAGCTGCACTGCTGATGCTCAGACCCTTTGCCTTCATCCTGGCTTGAGCTGCACTGCTGCGTACTTGTGCCTAACCTTGTCGCTTGCTGGTCCTTGCCTGCCTGGCTTGGCCTTGGACTACCTTGTCGTGACCAAATTGGGTGGCCACCCCTGGGCTGTTGACTGAATCAAGTTACTGTCAGTGGACAGGCTCTGCTGTCCTTGCTCGTGAGCTGTAGGACTGTGTCGCAGGGTGGGAATGAGGCATCCTCATGCATGGGTAGGTATATGTGCACTGTCCCTGCGACAGAAGCCGAGAACCGGTAAGAGACATGGGGATGCTGCTCATACCAACCACTGTCTCCTCTGTGCTGCACAGAGCAAACCTGACCTGTTCAGATGGGTCACAGCAATTGCAACCAACAGTTGCTAGGGAAAATGAGATATAAACTTTCGCGTGTCTCCTTAGAAACCTGAGGGCAAATGGCTAGAGAGATGCAAACAGAGAAACTGAGAATGGAAATTTTCAGTACTTCTGAAATTCAGCTGAATTTTGTCACAAGCTTTTTGACCTAAGAAGGAATAATAGTTTCAAATTACTTCCTTTCCCAAGGAGCGAATTTCTGTACAGATTTACTATTATTTCATCTTTCCTAAAAAAAAAAAAAAAAAAAAAAAAAGGTAAGCAATTAGGAGTCTTTTCTCAATGTCAGTCAGCTAGAATTGCCTGACATTTATCTGAGGAGTTAAAATCTTCTTTCTAAAGTGTTTTCACTGCTTAAAGAACAACAATCCATATACCTGTTGCATGACTTGTGCTACTCCAGACAAGTATAGTATCATATATTAATGATGCAATTTTCAAACTCAAGCCTAGATCTCCAGAAAAGTTTGCCATAGCCCCGTACTATGCTGCTTGATGAAGTACATCATAGCTCTGTGCTTCAGTTGGAAGTATGAATTATGAGTATGTACTTCTTAAAACCATCGGGTACCTAAAATAACTTGAGAGTGCAGAAGGTGTAGGGGAAGGTTGTTCTAAACCTCTCAAAACTGGCCTAATTTGGCTCGGGCTGAAGTTAGTGAGAATTTTCCAGAGTTCAGCAATAGCATCTGTAGGCTAATTTTAATTCCTTTTAAAATCTTCATCCTTAAAGCTTCTAAGCAGCTTTGAAAGCCTGAAGTGAAAAGCCTCTTTAGAAGTGCAAAGTCACTGTATTATCATTATATTGAGGCTGTTTTACTTTCTTGAAAACTGTTTAAAAGAAAACCTCTTTCAATGAATTGAAAGCGTTAGGGCTTCCTAGGAAGAACAGTGTAAGTAAAGTTTAATTTAAAAGTCATAGGTTAATATTTCTGGTTTTAGAGAAAAGAGGCTCATGCATATCATTCTTTTTTTTGCATGCAGAAGAGAAACCTGCAATCTGATCTAATCTTCTGAACAGAAATAGTTATTTCCTTTTTCTTCTTCTTTTTTTTTCTTCTTTTTTAACAAAGTAATTCATTTATATTGGCAATAACAATATTACTTCTACGAAAATCTCACTGATGGCATACAAAAAATTAGAATAAATGTCATGGTGTAATTTGAGAGGTGATCAAAAAGTTAATACTAATGCATTATGTTGAAAACACCATTTGGATTTCTGAATACTGTCTGAAGACAGCACAAGAAAATATTTCTTTCATCTGTAATGAGCCTGAGAGAAAGAATTTCAAGAAATCTAGGAAGGTGGTTGAAGTCCAAAAGAAATTAAATCTAGAGCTTTTTGATACTGTAGGTTAATGTGATTGAATAATAAAACTCTTGTAAAAATCAGGAAAGTGCTAAACTGAGATGCATTTTCTTGGCTTTTTCAAGTCCTGACTGATGTCCATAACACTATTTCCAGGCTAAGTTAATATCTTCAGTTAATTTTTATTTGCTAATATCATAGCCCATAACCTTAGGGTTGGATGGAAGAGAACTGCATCATTATGAGTATAATTCCTTTCATGTGAATGCAAATAATATTATAGTAAGTGTTGTTAGAGTGCTGGGGTGGGGTGGGCTTGTAATCCTCTCTTTATTAGTCTACTTGTATCTGAGTACCTTTAGCTGCAGTCAAAGACTGTAAGAAGGACTACACACAATTTATGAGAACTCATTCAATTATGGGCTAACAGACATAACAGAGAACTAAGTCTAGTATGCCACCAAAGTAAACATGAATAAAACATGAATATGCTCACTACTCCCAGTGCAGGTGGCCAATGAATATCTGCTGGCCAGAAATGTCATGAAGATACAGGTCTCTGAAGTTTCATGGTATGGACATATGGCTGAATTGCTATCTTCCAACTTTGCTTTTTACTCAGGATTTTATACCTATCAAAAATATGAATTTTTCTCTGCAATACTTGAATACTTGAATCACTATTACTTACCTAGCAATTCCACTTCTGTCTTAATTTTATTTTTTTCTTATCTTGAATGTCTTTATGCATTCTGTGTGTGCGTGTGTGCGTGTGTGTGTATAAATATATATGTATATCTATATATTCTCATGCATGATATATGTATTTTTCAGTAGATATAAAATTTATTCTAGAATTCTACGTCTATATATTTTCCTACAAAAGCAAAGACTGGGAAAGAGGGACACAGTTTTGAAAGGTTAGGCGCCTTATTTAGTAGGATTAGTTTATTCAGCAGGATTATTATTTAGGGTTATCATTATTATTATTATTTAGGATTATTTTTTTTAACATTCTTTTATTTAGTACCTTTAGTAATTTGTTTTTGTGGTTCCTAATTAAACTGACCATGCAAAAGACAGAACCACCTCTAGGAATAGGTAGAATAATCGGCTATCCATACTTCCTCAGGGAATCCAAGGGATCGTTCTCAAGTCTGAAAAAATGTCACTCTCTGCAGAGCACAGGAGGATAAAAGCCAAAATTGGGGAAGGGTTATGTCCTTTCAGCAACAGTTACCATTACTGTCTCAATTCTCAGATTTCCAGCTTAGAAGCAGGACTTCCAGTTACCTTCTTGCTTCCATAACAATCTCAGAAAACACGCATAGCTGCAGAGGAGCTGCCAGCACAGAAGAGAAAGGGGAGAGAGGAGAGAGGTCTGTTTCTTATTTGATCAGGAGGACGCTGCAGCAGAGAATGTTGTGGGGAAAGCTGGGGTCTCTGCTTCCCAGGAAATAGACCTGGGGATACAGATAAGATAACAAATCTTATATCCTAGAGAAGATGAGGGGGGAAAAAAAGGACATTTTTTGTCTGTTTCTCACAGAAGGGGTAATTCTTCCTATTGTCCTCCTTTGACCTCTCATGAGCAAAGAAGGTGTCAAAAAGTGATGGAGCCCCACTTATCCTAGCTCTACTCACTATACGAAATGACAATCTCCATGAAATGCATAAACAGTTGAAATATTGTACCATAAAAGCAGATGAAGAGCCATATCTTTGTGATTGATGTAATGTCTTCAGATGGCCATATCCTTGGTAAAAGAGAGGAAAAAGGAGAGCTTTATAATCTAGTGGGTAGAATAACAAAATAGAAAGGGTAGTATAGGTTCCAGTCAATCCTAATGCCTGTTAATTTAGAAATATTAACTGAACCTGTGATAAGCAGTTTTATTACCACTCTTCCCAACACTTCTTCCCCAGTCCTTGCCCCATTCAGATCATTGAGTACACATCTGCTTCATCTTTAACATTTCTTATCTATCTTGCACTCATGTTTTTCAATTGATTTTTTTCTTCTTTTTCATCATTCTTCTTGTTTTTAATCAATGGATTTGTTCAGTGTAAAGAAGGAAAGGCTGATATAATAACTACCTTGAACATATGAAAAGGCATGACAGGTCAAGACCAACTTTAGTGTCCTATCTGTGAAAACAGCAGATGTTGAAAAAAGAATATGAACAGGATAAAAATACTTCTCCTCAGTATTCTTTCATAGTCTGCACACTTTCAGCTCAAGGAATTTTTTTTTTTTTTTTGAGATAGATATGATTTCTGTGTGTGTTTAGTAAGCCTTAGTGGATTTTCATTTCATGTTCTGCATAAGTACTATATATTTCTGAATCGATGTTAACTTTTACTATCTGCAACAATTTTGGCAGCAAGTTCTAAGCTTGTGTGTGAAGAAATATCTCCTACTGTTTGTTTTGAATCTGATATTGTAAATCATTGATACAGAGAAAGAGCAATCCATGTGCTCCATGGAACCTAGAACAAATAAGGAGATTAGGTTTCAGCTAGCAAGATTTAGGATTTGGGGAAGAATTTAGGAAAAAGCATATAATCATAACCAGTAGATTGCTTTGGGAAATTGGCAAGTTATAAACACCTGTCAGGAAACTCTGGCATAATTTTTCCAATCTTTGAATAAGCTGAGTTGACTTCCAGAGGCATCTTATGATCTATTTTCTATGAGGGTATAAAGCATGCAGGCCACCTCCTTCACCTTTTCTCTGCTAGAAGGAAAATAAATATTACACTAACTGCACTTAACCTTCTATGAGGTCTCATATTTATTTCCTTTTTTAATTATTTTTGACTTCTGCTATCAGTATTGTGTTTAATTTAAATGACATAATATTGTAGCTGGGAAAATACACCTGCTTCATGGACTTTAATGAGGACTCAAAAATTATTGATAAAATAGAGTTTTCTATTCCTGAGCCTCTTCTGAGATTAAACACATATTCTGTGCAAGAAAAGTGAGTTTTAACTGGTAAAACAGCTAAGAAAGTTTACTTGTGCTAGTTATACCCATAAAAAAATAATAAAAGAGAATAAGCTTGAAGAAATAGTGATAAACTATCATTTCCATCTCCTGTAAAATTCTTCCTCATTTCAGAAGGTAATGACTGTTGTAAATATACAAGAGATGACAAAAATAACCAGGGAGAATATAATCTGAAATTGTATTTCAGAAACATTCTTCATTTGGTTGCCATTATGGTAACAGTTTTTGGTTGATATGTGGAACACTACCACCATTCAACTGGCGATGCCAAAACCTTCCTCAAAATTCTCAACTATATCCGTTTGCATTTAGCTTGCTGAATGCGACATTTTGGAGAGTATCAATCAAAGTCTTAAGTCCCCAGCCTCCTGAATCACAACTGCAATGAATATATAAATTTCACACCACCACCAGAATGCATCACTGCAGTAATTTGTAAACGATAACAATTAATACATCTTGTTAGTCATACCAACCATTAGTTTCCCATGTTTCACTGCAGAAATGTACGTATTTGCATGCCACATAGCTCATTTCTTCCAAAACTAACTCTCAAAATTTACTGTGATATGAAATTACTAAGTTTAACTACTAATTCATGGTTAGAATTTTACAAACCTCATGGTATGATATAGATCTTAATTTAACATGTCTTGCTGCTTTTTTCATGCCAAGAGCCAACCTGGTTTGCCTCATGTACAGTACAGCTACTCCTATGTATACACATAGGAAAGATTCTCTAATTCAGCACTCATTGCAGTAGAAATGTTCTTAATTTGCACGCATATCTGTTTAAGTGAAAATGAGTCCTACTTTACCTGTGCTCTGTACGTTTCCCCACAGGGTTCTAACACAGGATACTTGCTATATGTAAAAAGAATCCTTGGAAATAGTACATTCCCAGTTTACGTAAAATAATCCATTCCTTAAACTCCGCATGTTATATTCTGTTAGTGGGAAGGACAAATACAGACCTCAATATGGTTGTCCATACTTGCAGTCTGAGATTATCTGAAATTTAACTATCCCAATCTACATCGGTGGAAAAAAAGGTATTTTTGGCAGCACTTTCCCTTCTTTATATTGTTTTGCAGTGTTCTTATATATTTTTTGTTTCTGTGCTTCAGAAAAACAATGACTACATGTCAGTGGAGTTATGTGTACTTATTTCAGTGCAGTTAGCTTTTTTGCGGGGGGGAGGTTTGACTCTTTTGATCTTGCAATCAACCTCATATATTTTTGGCTTGTTCTTGGTAAAAGGCCATATAAGATGCAGCTTCTCTTTGTTATTTTCTGAAATGTTATTAATAATTACTCATATTATAGCTATTGAAAGAATTTAAGCAAATATACTGTCCTAAAAAGATTCTGTGTCTCTTTGATCATTTTTCTATAATATTGGCATTGAAAAACAAAATAAAATCTCCTCTTCCATTAGCTGAGTAGAACACTTCAGAGCAGACAGATATAGACAAGTGTAAAGATATTATTTTTAGCAAATGCTGTTCATTTTTCCTGCTTTGGGCTACCACTAATGAAAAACCTCGGTGTGCCATCTTTTTAACTACTCAGAAACCTATATAAGAGATTTATTTACCAAAGATAGGTCAAAATTAATGAGTGCAATGAATCCAGTGAGAAATTTGTCACTTATTCTACTCTTAGATTGAAAAAAAAAAAAAAAAAAAAACTTGTTTGGCATACTTAGCCCACTTTACTATTTTTACCATACTATTACAGTTTTATTTACGATTAGCAGCACTATTCACTGCACCCAACTGTTTGTTTATCTTTCATATGAGAAATAGTTGGTCTCCTAAGATTTTTGTGATATATTTCTTACCCATATCCTCTATTGCATATGACTCACTTTCAACTTCACTGAAATACGTGAACTTAAAGTTGCAGTCTTTTTACAGACAAGCTCAGCAAATACTGTTTAAATTCTGGTGATTTCATACACTGCTCATCATTTCTTCATATCTGGCATTTTCACAGTTAGAAAGATATTTGGGGGATCACAGAATCATAGCATAGAATCACAGAATGGTTGGGGTTGGCAGGGACCTCTGGAGATCATCTGATCCAACTCCCCCCTCAAGGAAGGGGGAGCAGGTTGCTCAGGGCTGAATCCAGTCGTGTTTTGAAAATCTCCAAGGATGGAGTCTCAACTACTCTGAGCAACCTGCTTCAGTGTTCAACAACCTTCTCAGGAAAAATGTTTTTTTTTTTTTTTTCATATATTTAAGCCCATATTTGAATTTGTGCTCACTGCCTCTCATCCTGTCACTGAGGACCACTGAGAAAAGTCTGGCTCCATCTTCTTCACTCCCTCCATGAAGTGTTTATACACCTTGCTAAGATCTCCCCTCAGTCTTCTCTATTCAAGGCTGAACAGTTTCAGCTCTCTTAGCCTCCCCTTGAATGACAGATGCTCTAAATCCTTAATCATCTTTTGGCCCCTTAGCTTCTTACATCAACTGCTACGAAACTTACCAAGTATTATGATTTATAAAACTCTACCACTTTACAAATAAGAAGTTTAGAAAAAGTGCTGCTGTTCATAATACCATGCTTCTTAGGCGTTGGTGCCACAGTAAAACTTTATCGATATCTAGGTATTTTTTCCTCCTAAGACTAACCTAATGAATAGAGGACATATGTTCAGTAATCAGGACTGCAAACTGAAATCTTTTGAAATTTGAAAGGTTCATTGTGTTTCATAAGGTTCATATTCACTCTGAACTAGTGCTACTGTTCAGTGGGCTAGTAGCAGTACTCTGTCTTAGTTAAAATGCTTGAATTTTATTATTTTTCAAGAGTATCAGTTTTTAATACGCTTCAGGTGAGTTTGTAGTAGTCACTTCCATCACTTTGTGGGCATGTCCTTATGTGGGAATAAATCCTTTTGTTATAATACCACCAGACTTAATATTAGTGGAAATATTTCTGAAAATTGATAGTTCTGTGAAATTGTCTCACAAAATCTGTAGTGATCATGCAAGACATACTGAAACGCAAAGTGAAAGAATGTTCAAGTGTCATTATTTAGATAGTAATTTTTACAACAGAAATATAGGAGCAAAGATAGTTTCCAGAAGGAAAAAAATAGTAAACATAAATTCACAGCTTTCTTTTTTTGCCTACGGAAGTTTACTTCAAAAATAAAAAAGTTAGAAAACGACAACATGGAAACAACATCAGATACCAAAAGTGATGGAAGAAAAACATGCTCATAATTTCGGAGGTTTTGTTTATTACTGTTATTATTATTATTTTGTTTACTCAATGTAATTTAATTCCTTTTTTCTAGGAAATTTTATCTCTTTTTTTCTGAAAACTTGCAGCACCAGACCTTTTCACGTCTATTCTTCATTTTGAAAACTTAACTATTATTAACTATTTGTACTGACCTGATGCATTTATTTTCAGAAAGCCAATACTAACAAACAGAACTCAGTACTTCAAAGTAGGAAATCTCAGAGAAGGCGAGCTGAATTTCAAAGCTATAACTATAGGTTTTTCTGAGATACAATTAACCTCTTAACAACTCAGTATTGCTTTCCAGTAATGATTAAAAAAATAAGTAATATAGAGACATTCAATATTGTTCGAGTTTACAAATATTCAAGTATTAAAAAATATTTGAGACATGCGAGGTTCATCCTCTCAAAGCGATTTAAGACTGCTTGTTTAACTTAAATTGATTAATCCATCCCCATTGACTTAAGACCCCCAGAGAACACTGACCTTGAATATTTTATATATCATTCATAAAAAATATATGCAAAAATCTAAGTAATCACTGTGTAGAGTTTATAGGACATTTGCTGTAACTGTACATAAACTGTAACTGAACTTTTCAGATCCAAGCACCTCTGTGTATTCATACCTTTCATGCCATCGTTAATGCAATGTAGCACAATCAGATAGATGCCAAGATTCAACTCATAAATTAAGTCTAAGTAAGTTGGACTTATTCTCACTGGAAATGAAGAAACCTCACAATGTCCTAATTAAAACTCTTACTATTTCAAAGATGATAAATAATACACTGATCCAAGTAAATCTTTACAATTGCAAAGAATATCATGATCCAAAAGTGAAGTAATGAAGCATAAAGAATTTTTAGTAAAACTTTTTTACCTGTCCCATATGTAATATTGTGGACAAGAAACAAGTTGAATGTATGATTTTCATATGCATATTCAAAGAAATATTCAAAAAAAAAAAAGTTAAAAAAACATAGAGAGGTCTTTTTCACGTAAATGTTTATTTCTGAATAAATAGTGAAATGGAAGTTGGTAGTCTTAATTGTGTACTATAAATAGCATGAGCAGATAACAGTGCATTTTTTCAGCCTTACTGTAGAGAAGTCACAGGACAGATACACGCAGATTAGACTGACCAGACGACTGTGAAGAGTCTAACCCTCACTGTCTAATAAACATCCCTCTGCAGCAATGGTTATCAGGTACCTACAATTTTGTAAAAATGGTTTTGTATTTTTTTCCACTCATACCTGTAAGAATGAGGTTTTGGGAAATCTTGAAAGGCTTGGTATAGAACTATAAAGAATAAGACAGTTTCCTCTGTTTTTGCTAATGAAGAATCAAGTTGTTTTCTGGACATTATTAGGAAATGCTTAGACTGAGAAGATAGCTATTTCTTTTTTCAAGAGTTTCAAGAGATTTGAAAACCCTTCCAGGCAGAGTTCTTATCACTGTAACAAATGTTATTACTCATATTTAATAATCAACTATGAATAAAAGTGTTCCCAAGCTGTAGGTAGATGGCTAATCATTTCACAAAACTGAATGAAAAAGTTTCAACTAGGGTGTACAAGCACAATATGGTGTTGAACCAGGAAATGATTCTGGTATCACATAAACTAACATAATAGTTGTTCCTTTTCTCGGTGAGAGAGTTTAGCATTGTTTTGCAGTCTAAATGTGTCAGTTCTTATAAACAGAGTTATAACCAGGCTCTACAGAATGTCAGATAAAGGAACAGAGAACTGAATAGGGAAAAGTATAAACAAAGTATAATTGTTCCATCAACAGTTTACTTCAAAGATTTAGGTAAGATTTCATTACACACTGATTCAACAGATAACATTGTACAGAGAGCAATGAATTGCAAGTTTGTAATCAAAAAATGCTCACTAAAGTTTGCTCAGAAAAGAGGTAAAAGGATTAAAAGCCACTAAAATGCACTGAAGGAGATCACACTAATGAAGGGTTTTTACCCTAGCTAAGTAGTATCCCTTATCTTTCTTTCCCTCTCCCTCTCCATTTCCTCCCTCTCCATTTCCTCCCTCCCCTGTGTCAGCAAAGGCAACAGCTGATGTAGGCTGGTTGCTGTAAAGAGCTTTTCAGTTTCAGGTGTTATAGCAACATGGCAGGTGTCACTCTTTATGTATGAAGCAGCTGCTGATAAGAGTAAAATCTATAAAATGAGTAACATAGCAGTGACTCTCAAAGCACTTCATGCAAAGAGACATTTGCCTGAAGGCTCATTCCCCAAGTATTGATGCAGATGTTTTGTAACTGGTTTAAGTAGTTCTCCTCTTGCTTAAGAGATTCAGCAATCTAATCACGGAGTAGCAGCAACACCATGTGATTTACAGTGCATTAGGAAATGCAAACACTCAAACAAATGATGGCAACAAAGATGATTGCTGTCTATAAATGTCTCAGCAGTGAGAAGGATAGGAAAATGCCCAGGAGGAGAAAGAGCTATTTAAGCTAAGGGACAAAGTTGGCAATTGACTATGAATAAATTTAGACTGGAAATTAGAAGAAGGTTTCTAACTAGTAGAACAGACAGGATCTGGAACAAAATCCCAAAGGCAGCAGTGAGAGGAAAATATCTGATAGCTTTTAAGACAGAACCAAACAAGTCTGTAAAAGGGATTACAGGAAATTGGGCTAGTTTGCCCAGATCACTTCCAGTCATGTGTTCCTAATAAATACACCATAAAGGTGAATAGCAGTTCATAGGGTGATACCAATCTCTCTCTTCCAGTTAACTGGAAATGATATATTAACTAGGAAGAATTACCACATCCACTGAATAAAATTTGTTTCATATAGTTTGAAAATCTAAAGTGAAGAATAATTTTAGCTCATGGCTCTATTTCCTGGTGCACCAATTGTATATGTCAGAAAGGGATGTATAAATTAACTGAAGTTTATAACTACTACTCTGGCTAGGTAGTACAATTTAGTGAAGGCACAACACCACATAATACCTTAAAAGAGTCCCTAAATACGTTATGACTTTGCCTAACCTTCATACCATTCCTATTTCACTGAAATTTTCTAAATAATCAGTTGCAACACACATATTAGAAATACTTACTCCAACTTCAGTGACTGCTGAAATGTGCACAGACCTGAATGGAGCTAAATTTTACTAATAATCTCTCACTCCTAAGTTTTATTATTTAGGTACATAACGTGATTTCTCCGGCTTTTAAAGCAAGTATATGCAAACCTGACAACCATGGCATACTACTGTCCTAAATATACGTGTCTAAAAGTCAAGCCTTCCTCTTCAAAACTAACATTTTACATAAGAACTACTAATGTGAAAATATCTATAGTAACAGGCATCAAAACTAAAACAAAAAAGAACATATAGAAAATGAGATAGGTTTATCATATTTAATGTTTGATACCAATGTTCAAAATGCAGGTCTGCTGATCTTCTAAGTATGTTACTAGTATTACTCCAAAACCAATTTAAATAGAAAAGGTATATACCAAACTATGAGATTAGAATCTACTTAAAATATTATTATGGTCTTTGCAACAAAATGTCAATAATGGTCTCATGGTAATTTCATTGATAGACAGTGCAATGTAGAGTATTGATATTTTAATTGTTTATTGGCATTTCATTTTAAAAGTTCTCAGACATATAATGGACTTTATTAGAAATACAGTTTATCTGAGTCTCTGAGATCATTCCTTGAAGACAGTAAAGCTTCAGTAAAGTATAATTTTCTCTGAAATAGATAGTGTTGTTGTTAATTTTTTATTTACATAATCCATACATGACTAAACAAAGTCTGGATCACATTGTGTTACATGCAGTACAGACACCTAATTCCACTCAAATAGTTTTGGACATGGTGGGAAAAAAACAAACAAACAAAATCCAACCTCCCACACAGACCACTTACTTACCCTTCCTAACATCAAACGGCTAATCATTTTCTAAAGACACAAGGTCCAGCTTTCCTCCATCCTCATTCTTGTAATTTTCTGTATATATAATCTTACTCCTTGAAGTTAATATTAAAACTACAAATTCTTATCCTGGAAAGGATGGAAGTGGAAATCATTCTCAAATTACTGTATATACAATCCCCCTCCATTGCTCAGGTAGGGTAATCTGACGGTTTCTTACACCCTTAAAAATCCCTGAATGATATTTCAGATTGAGCAAACTAACTAACTAAATAGCCAAGATAGAAAGCACATTCAAAGGTGCTTCCATGACACTGAAGTCAGCAGTTTCACTTCTTCCTTAAAAAAGAGGTATTCTGTGCTCCAGGCCCATTGCAGCATGAGGGACTCACCGGGGACAGGGCTGTGACCTCCCTTCACTCAGGGGAGCTCCTCAGCCCTGGACTGCTGAAGCATCCATATGTTCTGGCCACCCACCACTCGATGCTGGACTTGGTGACTATTTCAGTGCGTTATTACACAAACACACATGCACACACGGACTAATACGAATGAGAGGCTGGAGAAGAATGTTCACCCTGAATACCCAAATGACATGTGATTGGAATATTTTCTTAATAGATAAGGAGTGATTTAAATCCCAGGAAAGAACTGGACTGTCAACTCCCACACACTTGGTAAAAGTTTAATTGTAAAATTGCTAAGATGTGTTAGATGTTGTCTGTTCTATTTTTACCTTTTTATGGTATCTTGTCTAGTAGATACCACTGAAAACACCTGTTTTTGACATTACCCACTACTAGGACAAACATCTATGTGTCTAATTTAATGTAATGAGCAATTAATGACTAAAACATAAAATATCCAATATTAGAAAAATTGGGATGAAGAGCATTTAGCTTCCAACTTACATTAATCATACTTTAATGTTTTTTCTCTTTCAGTTCTGCTTACAATGATGAAATGCACGATATTACTGCTGAGCCATAATCAGTTTAACATTTTTATTTTTAATAACACTTTGGGTATTCATTTCAGTTTATGATGATCCCAGTATATTATAATTGTTTGGATCTCACTTCCAAATGAACTGATTTTTATTTGCATGGTTAATTTCTCAGCATTCCTCCTCATTTTCAAGATGAATATGTTTTTCAGACTTGTCCAATTATACAAGAAAAAGAAAATTCTTACATTCCCTTAGTGCTCCTAAGAAGATCTTTCTAACAATTTGTTTTCAGTTAATTCTCTTAAACCTTAAACACTGAGGGAGAGTTGTAGAGCATTGGAAGAGGCTATGAAATCTCTGTCCCTGGAGATTTTCAAAACTTCACTGGACACAGCCCTAAGCAGCCTGCTCCAGCGGTGACGTTAGCCCTGCTGTGAACAGGGGTTTGGATAGGATAACAGTAAGAGCTTCCACTCAAGTTAAATTGTTCTATGAATCTATGAAGATAGTCATTAATCAGATTATATAGAGAGACCTTTGTACATTGGATAATACAAGGAGGAATACAATTTTCATGTTTTGGTCAAATATTAATAGCATAATAAATATTTTAACATATCTGCACTTAAAGAAAGCTTTATTTATTTATTTACATCATGTTTGTGCTCATGTATGTTTATGTAAGATGTAAATACATGTATGTACATTTCTATCTTTATATATGTATGTAAGTAATATTTTATAAATGTGAAAACATTCTTTTTATACATGAGGCTTTGCTACTTAATGTGCTGAGGAGATTTTTTTTTAAAAATGTATTATTTATATTTTAATAGCAATGTCTTCTAATTATATTTCCATGCAATTTTTAGTGTAGACTTAATAATGTAAAGTCCAAATGTAAAAGCTGCCACAATGAGGAATGAAACTGGAGTTAGTCCCCAAATAAGCATCTTTGATTAAGAATAATAAGTAGTCTAAACAAAAAGGATAATGTGTAAAATTCTTTAAAAAGTGCTCAGTGAGTTGAATTTCCTTTTGCATGCTTTTGACTTCATAATTATTCTGTATAAAATTATCAGGAAAATTCCGTTCCCAGTAATTTCAGATAAATAAATAGAAAGTAAATCTATAAATTATATTGAGTTACAGCTGCCAAAGTATTTAATTCAGAACTGAATATGACTCACCTATACAGTCAATTATGCAGAAAATGATGTTATTTTTGCAGTGAATTTCAACCTATCATCAGTTGTTGCATATTTCTGAACAGGTTTTTAATCTAAAAGGTGATTTTAACGGGTGTGAGGATAAATCAGTCTATATCTTTAATACAGAATATATTAACTGCATTATTGACTTAGTACATTAGAATATCATACAGTGGTGAGCTCTTTGTTCTTGCTTACATAAAATTCATACTGATTTCTTTACAAGTAAAATTGCTCTGGAAGTCAATATGCTAGCACATATCATGTGACCTCCTAGAGCAATAAAAGCACAATCTGGTCGTAAGATGGGATAATATTCTGTTGTCATATGAAATGTTTCCTTAAAAAGTGATTTGGAACCACAAAAACAGATGTCTCATAAATTAAGACACTTAATGAATGTCTTGACTCTCATCTGTTTAAAAGCCCTAAAAGATTTTGCTTTAACAACAGCTTCTCGCCCACAGTTCTCTGGCGTCTATGATATTATTTCAGATTATGATGTTTATGGATGTAATGATTCTTGTCTCTGTCATATCAAGTTGCACATGACTCAGCAAACAATGCTGAAGGTAGTCCAACTGTTCTCTACAGGACAGCACGGGCATTCTGTTTTTCTCTGATCTTTCTGCCTCTTTTGGTATGCAATGTTCAGAAAACCACTGTGCACAGAGATGTTTTTCATCTTGGTGTAGCACATGAGTGCTTCAGTTACATTATATTATTGAAAAGTTTTATGATTGAAAGAAAAATGTTATTTATGTTCAGGCACAATACATTGTAGAAGCACCATAAAAGCCTGAAAACTTCCTTAGAATATTTTCTTGTACTAGTAACTGAAAATTGAAATTTATGAAAATGTTAAATGCTTGAAGAATTATTTTTAGAAATTTGATCAAACATGTAAAATTTACCTCTTCATTTCTGTACATTTAGAACACTGATTTATAGCTTTTATTTGGACTGCGAGGACATATGTTGGGCTGCTTTTTTACAAAATTAATGTCAAAATTTTCAAGTAATTATGTGATTTGACCTAATTCAGGAGACCATTTAATATCACAAGTCTCTAATCAATATCTTAAGGAGTGAAGTCCTTATCAAGTTTCATTCCATTCTATGCATTTTTCTGTTTATTCCTTCAGAAACTTTCAGTAGCTCCATTCTTGTCTTGAAAGTATCTTCCTTTCAAGGAGTTAAGAAAGGCAAAGGGGCTAGGAAGAGAAGTTTGAAGAACCCAGTCGATGCCATACATGTTTTGATTAAGAGTTCAATCAAACATTTACTTTGCTTTTCTCATTGCTTATAGTTATATAATTTGTTGTTGTTTAAATTGTAAAAACAAGAGATTTAACGAGCTCTCATAGGAGTGGAAGGCATCATATAACTTTGTAACCTTATAGCAAGCAAGCATAAGATCACTATTAAACTACAACGCACTACATGAGAAAAGCAGGAAGAGTGGTACAGGGTCAAGTTTATACACTCTCAGGTGACTCCTTCAGTATAAACAGCTAAATGCTCCTGATAAGCACATAAGGCCCTGTGCTAAAGAGGAAGACAAGAATCTGCTATGACTGCTTTTTATCTCACTTGAGAGAAAATGTTTGTCTTGCCTTGGAGCTGTCCGATTCACAAATGTGAGATACACCAACCAGGCACCTCGGCGATTCTCAGCAGCATTAGAAACGCTGGAGTGGCTTGAATAGCCCCAGTAAACAGCCTGCCTCTGACTGTGGCCAGTCCCTGGGGCTTGTGAGGAAGGCTTTCCTCCTTTCAAGAAACCTTCAAAGTTATGCAATAAAGGAAAAACCCAATTCCTTTATGACTACTGTAGGTAATGACAAAAATCTCTAAAGCTGGCTTTTGATGAATGAAATACAGTATAAATATGATGCAATAGATGCACTTTTTCACCTTCCTCTGGGAAGTATCAACAAATCAAATAAATACTTAAAATCTGTTTAGTTTTAGTCCCTAAATCCAAGATTTTGTTGTCCTGCTGTATAATCTCTCAAAAGAATTCAAAAGTGCCTGTTTGAAAAGCAGAAACAAAAAAAAGTATATTCTCAAAATTATGTCATTTTAATCACAAAGGGAGATGTTTAGATATTGAGGAAGGGAAGGTTCTCTTTCTCAAATCTATGGAAAATTACTCCGGCAAACTCAAAAACTTATTACACGATCATGTGATGTGTCATGGGCAACTGAGTGGCAAAACACTCATTATCTGCCTCACATTAGTGGGAGCAATAACTACAAATAATTGCTGGTTTAGCTTATATGAATCACGTCTTAAATGAGACATATAACATATAATAGCTGAGAAATAAGCTTAGTTTCATAGAACTTATTTTAGCTGCACAGAATTTGTTTTGTGGAAATGAGGCAGAAATATCTTTGCTGAAAAATATATTTTCTGGACATCCATCTAGCCTTCTTACTCTCCTGATATGGTTTATGGCTGTGACCATGAGTACATAGGTGTTTTAGCAAACTGTCATCTAGACATCTGCATGGTCCATACTGAACTTCACCCAGATATAATAGAGAGTAACCCTTGTAAGAAACAACATTTTCCCAGCTGCATAAGATCGAGAGAAGCTGTCCTGACCATAACTCTACCATTTAGGAAAAGTAAATAAACAAAGAAAGACATAAATAGCATTTCTTTAAAGGATATATGTTCCAATGTGAAAAGATTCACTTGAATTACAGCAGAAATGTCTATGTTCAGAGTTTGAAGATGAATTGTCAGCTGCTTTCTCTTTGACAGTAATAAAAGACTCAAGAGAGAAATCAGTCACACAACTACTTCAATATTAGAAAGCACCCCAGCAATCTAAAATTTTACTGGATAAAATACTTCATTTAGTTATAAATAACTGGTGGATAAATCTGGCACTATTTTACTTTTTATGAATTCACCATGGATTCTGAAGGACTATTTGTTATTCAGACTGAAGGATTTGAACCATTCCTTTAGCTGGGAGACAGTCACTTTAACATGGCTAAGGAAACACTGTGGAAAGGAATGGATTTTTACGCAGCCAGTAGGCCTTCCACATCAAGTGCATAACAGTTTACTTTCTCCTGTTCATTCCAAGAAAGCTCTCTATGATTCTTAATCTTTCTGGACTTGTAAAGACTTTTCATTCCTCAGTTCTTTATTTCTTCTTTTTTTCTCTGGCATTCTACTTGATTCCAAAAACATTGAGCAAAAAATTTGAATCCTGTATACGTATCGGTTTCCATTACTAACTCACAAACATTTTCTGAGCTATAACTCTTCTTAAGCCTTTCATTTGTTTTCTGATTATTATTTAACTATTTAACATATTAAACTAAATCAATATTTTCACACTGTACATATTCCAAAAACTAGATCAACAAATGCAAGCAGTTACTGTTACACAGGAACAGCTAAAAAATTTAACCCCTCCCTAGTCGAGTGGAGAGTGTATCCACCCTGATTAGTCCAAAGCAATTCCATATTTATCATAGATGACATTTAACATTCACAGTTTCTGAAGTTTTCTATTATATATACAGCATTTTATGCTCTAAAGGTTCTGTGAGATATTTTATTATAAAGAGAAGTTGGGATTACAAAAAGATATGTGTTTCAACTGTGAAATCTTAATTAGGAATGTGAAGATGTATGTTACATTAAAGAAGGAAGAATCATGGGAAAAATTCATGACCTGATCTTCTCTGCAGACAGCTATATCAATAAACAGTAAATATAGACTCCGACTGAATGAAGCATAAGTATTGTATTTGTCCTGCACTGAAGAGCATCACCTGAGAAACTGTACAGTGTCATAAAACTGCCAAGGAAAAAAACAGTCCATAGCAACCCATCTAGAATGACCCTGTTTTTTAAGGACAATTATTCTTACAATACTATAAGGAGATCCCATTATTTATGAGCTCTTGAAAAGTTTAAATGAAAGAAAGAAGAAAAAAAAAAATCACAATTTTTTGTAAAATTTGACAGTGCCAATAGCTTGTCTAACCAAGGAAACAGAAAAAAAAAGGTTAATATAAACTTGATATATATACTGATTGTTAAACCCCTTTCATTTAGAAGAATCTGTGCTTTACAATCAAGTAATCCGTTCCTCTTCATACCGTGGAGTTTTTCCACTTACTTCAACTGGAGAAGAAGTAAGCACTAGTTTCCCCATAAGTTTGACAGACCTGTTAGATATCAGCTTCTCTGAGACTAGCCTTTTAAATTCAGTTGCACAAGCAACATCTCATGACATAAGTTGTCAAAACGACATCAGTGGCTTTACTTGCATGGGGAAGTGTTGTGAAAAGAAAGCACTTAAAAGATTTTGCACTTAACCAACAAGAGTGACACATCCGATTGCTCAAATGAATGAAAATCATCCCATCCCCACTGTACTAAAGATCACAGTCCTAAACAACCTCAGGAGGACTCGTTAGCTGTCAGATCAGAGACTGGGCTCCTGAATGGAAAGTTCCATGTGTTAAAAATTGCCATTACTTCCCTCAGTAATAATTACTTTCTGAGTTTCACTTTTTTTTTTTAATGGTCTGTGGTTTATTCGCTTAAATGAGGTATGCAAACCATTGTGATCCATATGATTTTCCCCCAAACTGTAACCATGTCTTTAGGAAGGCAAGAAACCCTTTTGGAACTGATATCAATGGTAAGAAAAAGTTGAAAAGTTGCTATACTGATGCCAACTTTTAGCTCGATCAGACAGATGGAGAGGGGAAGAGAAAAGGAGATACAAGTTGTTTGCTTAGGATTTTATTTTATTTTCTTTAACTATATGTTACTTTATTTTCTTCTCCAGCAAAGTAGGGAGCTATATCTGTGTCCTTTGTGACAGGTATTGCAGGCTCCAAGGAATAGAAACCAAGCACTCAAAGACCTTCCTGCCTAACGAGCTGAAATAGAAGACTGATAGAAAACAGACTCTAAATCCATATTCAGCTTAGTAAGTACACAGCTTTCACAGGTGTTGGGCCCTAGGTACCCCCATAAAGCAAGTCAAGCCTTTATTTTAAAAATATAACACAAACAAGGACAAAGCTGGAAATCATTTAATACACTTGGGAGCATATGTTTTTTTCAACTGAAACTGTCTTAGACATTCTCAAAACATCCACTAAAAATTCATGTTAGGATTGTAGGGAGATAGTTTTCAAAAGTTAAATTTGCAGATAGTTTTCAAAGTCAAATTTGTAAAAGTATTTCATTGCAAAGAAATATAGACAGCTTCCAAGTGAATTTTCAAAAGTAATGGGGCTCGTAAAAGTATTGTATACCTGACACTTTTCAAAAATCCAGTAAGTGCTTGCCTCCAGTTTCAATGTCTAGATATTAGTGGACTGATTAAAAAAAAAAAGTCATAAAAACTCACTTTTATCTTGGAATATCTCAATTAAAAAAATACTGTATAACCACAGTCAGATGATCTCATCTTTAGAGTTGCAGGAACGTACAGTGTAGCTTTCCCTGGTGTATGTGTATACATGAGTGGGTGTTGCTTTGGAAATCTCATTCCACTGTTAAAAAAATCTTAGCATATCATATAAAATGTCTTTCTATAGCAAAGAGTGGTATGCTTCACTTAAAGGCAAAAGGAACTTTTTCAATCTTGAAAATATTTTTCATGTTTAACATTATACTCTATAAACACATAATGGATTTATTTTGTCTTCTACTGAAGAGTGTGAGCAGATTACTACAGCAAAAGACTGGACTGTCTGTATGTGCATCTGAGAATGCATCCACTTACTATCATAAAGATTATGCAATGTGTCTCCTACGGTATAACTGGATAGTGAAAATAAGACTGGACATACCTGAATATTTCTTTTTCATAGAGCAGTGGGTGAAGAGAATTAGGATTGGATTAAAAATCTCTGAGTGTTGAAAGTCAGTATGTATGTGAACATTCAAAAATGTGAACAGTCCAGTCTGTAGTAATGCTTTTATCATGTCCTGTGCTAACAAAAATGTTTAACAATTTAGTACTGTGGGTCTATCTCAATATTTTTCATTCGCTTTCATATGATAATGAATTTTATTCTTGTTAAATATGTTGTTACATCATTTTTTATGATTGTTTAAAATTTTGATTTCAATAGGAAATTAACGAAATGATCCATTTCGAGATCCCCTTTTTGGGGGAGAAAAAAAATCTATTTTTAGCTGCAAATGTCCTGTTTTTCCACAAGATGGAGCTCATTCACTGTCTTACAAATCAGCTAGGTAAGCTCTTGAAAGAAATGTCCTTATAGCATTCTCTCGTATAAATAAGCAAAAGTCAAGACTAGCAAGTGTGATATAACAGTCTTGTGTTTTTGGAAGGCAGAAATGTCTGCAGAAACATCATTTAGATCCAGCTAAGGTGTATCCTCACCAGCAGGTAAGTTTTAATCTTTGGCTTTAAGGTTTATTTATAATAGTAGCGAGGTTATATTAGTTTATGACATCTAGAGCCAGTAATTATGCAATCCACTATTTATGTAATAGAATAATCCAGTGATTTGCCACACAAGGAGAGTTCTGCACTATGTAAACATAACGATTGCATCTTTGATCTGTTAGAAAGGAAACTTGACTGTTTATATAAAACTAAAGTCCAGAATCAGAACTACATCGATGCTTAAATCAAAGGTTTTGATTTTAGGTTGCTGGAGGTTTTCTCTGAATAGCATTCTTTATTAAGACTAAAATTAAAGGTTGTCAGTTTTTCCATAACAACCTTCTGTGACTAAAAAGTGCTAGGTTATGTTTCTAAGGGTTCAGCTTTCTTTGTCTGGGTAGCACACGCAATGAGTGTGATCTCCCACAACAGTACCTGAGCATCACAGACTCACCGACCAATTTGGTTGGGAGGGACTTCTGGAGGTCATTCCTCTCCCCCCTCCCAAATCAGGGACAGCTTCAGGTAGGTCTGCTTTTTTCATTAACGGCCTCACCTTTCTAAAAGGCAATGATAATATGTAATCCAGGACTGCTCAGTTAAAAACATGGGCAAAATACTTTCAGTGGTTTCAGCTACAACGTAGAGTGTTGATACACATATTCTGTAAATACTGAGCAAAGTAAAATCTCTGGAAGCAGCCTGAACTGAAATTGAAAGCTTTTAAGTTTCATTAAAGGACAGGTCCAAAAGCCTGCCCAGTCCACTCAAATTCATCTTCTATGGAAGGAATACCTTATGCAAGATTGTTAATCTTACCTTGATGCTTATGTCAGCCACAAAACCTTTAGGATTCACCCAGTTCAGCTGAGGAATTACTACACTCCTAATTATGCAATGACTCTGGGCTGAAAAATGTGGGGCTGTGGCAAATATACCTTAACATCAGTGAGACCTCACACCTTTTCAGTTGTTGGGTTACAGAAGGGTCAAGCATACTCTGATTCCAGAAGCATGAAACAACCCAGCCATCCCCTTTAAATCACTTTTCTTGTAATCATAAGAAAAATAACCTAAATTTTCAAATAGTGGCAGAGTGGGAAATTAGTTGAGCATTTATTGTTTCTTTCTCTTTAATTCACTGCCTTTTCGCACCTCTTTTTTTTTTTTTTTTTTTTCAAAAAAGAGACATCATATATTGGAAAAATTGAATTTGAAAAGGCTGTTTTGTAATTCTTTATGTTTCATTTATTATCAAATATGAGTTGCCTTTAAGCACGGATAGACCTTTGGTATAATCTGAGGAACAAAAATATTCCTGACTCTTTAATGAGGTTTTTAGTCATAAGTGGCATTAAGCTTAGGTTGAACGGTATTAGGTATTAGGTTCAATGGAAGATCTAGCTCTTGGATGGAGAAAGTTAACTAGCAGATAGGTTCATAGTTTTTATTTCAGAGGGCCTATGTCAAATTTTGACTTGTCCTCGTTCCAATTCCTATATTTCTATGCACTGAAAACAAAAATAGGTGTCTTTGACAGCACATCTTAACTTTGGTTAGTAACCAGACAGAACAAAGTAAATCTCAGTGTTAGATGTAAGATTGAATATAAGCAATTTCCTGTCTTCTTTCTGTACAGTCGTACCTTGATTTTGTTACCAAAAGCTTGCATGTTACTACATACATGCAAAACCTTGACTTTGGTGGAACGAGACTGTTGGACAGGGAAAGGCTCAGGAGGGGGAGAGGGAAGAGAAAGGCAGCGTATACTTCCCTTACTGCAGGGACCTTACCATCTCTCTTATACCAGGAGAGGTGCCCCATTACTCATGATTTATGACACCATGACAATTCCCCAATGTTTTGCTCTTAATAAGACAGTCTCTTAGAATTAATTTCATTAGCAAGCATCCACAAAGTCCCTATAAGAGCTGAAACACTCCAAAGCAGCAGTGGTTGCTTGCTTTGCTCATAATACTTCAGTATATGCACACGCCAAAATAGTTGCATGCTGCTCAGCAGGTCTCTGATTGCTTTTGTTAAAACTGTACGAATAAGAATCAGAAGAAACCACAGTAAGTACTTTTCATGTGATCACTGTTTATAATAATGTTATATGCTTGAAAAATTTCAAGATCATTAGTTGCTGAAGTCTGATCACATAACAGCGAAGGGCAGGAGGCAGAAAAATAAAATACTTTTGTAATTGAGCTTTTCTTCCCTTTGGATGTGAATTGGGCTCTTTGTTCTGAAGATTTCAAGGTGGTGTCAACCAAGATCATAATTAGAAATTTTAACTGAGCGCTGTGAAATAAAAATAAGGTGAAAACCTCCCAGTAAAATGTGCTAGAGTCTTTAAGAACACAGAAGAGAATTCAAAGGCCGTAGAAAGCTATGGAGAGTTTTTATACTTATATCCTCAATAAGTTGACAGATACCAGCAGCTATACTGATTTTCTTTTTCTTTTTTTTTTTTTACATCTATTGACCTTATTCCTCATTGTGCATCTCAGACCGCTATGTGATGCTTTAAAAGATTAAACAGAGAATGATTTCAGGTCTTTTCTATCAGATAGAGCCCAGATTGACATCAAAGTCTCATTACAGTCCTATTGCGTACAAATCAAAAGGTGGTTGCTGCAGAAGACCATAGACTTTTTAACTAAATGATGATGGAGATGATGCAGCACTGGCATTTTCTAATATTTCAAAATACAGCATTTTCAACAGAAATTTCCCTATGAAGCTGCTGGAAAAAATAAAAAGCTTGATAGCATCAAGCCAAAGTTGGTCTGTTCAGGAACAGTGGCATCAGATTTACTCAGAAATGGAGTTATATCACAGAGCTCAGAAGAAAGTCCCATTCACATTGGGAAGCATTAGGAGGATTCTTCTCCCCGGCTCCTCTCTTACCTTCCTCCCTACCTGTAGACAATGACTTTTCTCTGGTTAGGTTTGTTTCAGATATAAGGCCAACTTTAGGATAGTCAGCTGAAAAAACACAGCCCTTTCTACTATTTGATTATATCAGCAAGATGACTTTTGCCATTGCACAGTCCATCTTCTTGGACTGGATTTGTTCATACTTTCATAGCACATGCAATAGTCTTAACTCCCAAAATAGCTCATAAAAAATCAGTAAATCCAGGAAACCTATTGTCATTGACTTACAGACTTGACTATTTTCTCTAAGCCTAACTGCTGCTTTCCTACTTTTTTCCAGGCCCTTTTCATGGATAAGAACTTTGAATAGATGTGCCTCTTTCAGTGTACTGGAAAAAGATAAATAGAACCATACATACGAAAATGACTAAGGAAATAAATTAGTAAGAGATTTGACTGTTCTGAAATCTGAAAAAGAAAAAAAAAGAATTATGATATTCTAGTGTGAGTGGCATAGGAAATTTCATTTTGTATTTATGATCATTTTATAGAAATTAGAAATTAGAGCTCAGTGTGTGGAGAGTGCGCGAACTGAAAGTACATAGCATTTGACAGCAATGCTTCTACAGAAATAGCTCAAGTATATGTTGAAAAATCACAAGTGTATTAAGGGCAGAGAACATGGAGGAGTAATCTCCTCCTCTGCAACAAAAAGTTTCTTTCATTTTATTTGCCAGCTCTGATACCAGGATGTCAACTAAAAGGTCCCTTTTCTTCTCTTTTCTCTCCTGGCCTTCCAGATGATATGGAAAGAGGAACAATAATTATAATTCTTTATATGAATGTCTTGAACTAAAGGGCAAGAAAATAGTCTTTCCACCTAAATTTGGATGTCTGTTGGGAATCTAAACATGCTCCCTGGCCAATGCAGATACTAATAAGGGAGTTATTTTTCATAGTCTTCAATAAAAAGAGGCTACCAAGGTGATGCAAACTTCCCTTTGAGTAAGAATTTGATTTTTTTTCTTGGTACAGAGTTACCAGCTTAACCACAAAACATATTTTCTGGTATTTTAATTTCATTTTCAACTTGAAAAAAAATATAATGGTCAGAGTATTTTTTAGAAAGAACAAACTGAAGATACAGTTTTAAAGCAAGTCGATAATCTGATTCAAATAAATATTATTTCAGTACAATGTTACCAATACCAGTCTTCCTAAAATATGGAAAAAAAAAAAAATCCATCTACATCACTTTAGCAATCTATTATTCCTTATGCTTCATCTCCATTATTGAAAATTTGAGTAGTAAAAATTAATTGTAATTTTATATAGATTTTCTGTAGCATATCTAGCTTTCTTTTATATAATAAGTGTGGGACAGGTATAGCAAATTGAATGTCAGAGGGAGGTAAATTAGAATCTTTGAGAAGAGAATAGCTTTCACAAAGCATTTTGATATTTAAATGCTATTGATTTCATTACTTTAGTGAAAGTTAAGAACCCAAATACCTTTGAAAATTTGTCCCAGAAATACTATACCATAGAATCAGGTACAGCTGAGAGGAATGAATTGATAGATTTCCCTGATTAGTTTTCCACTTACAGTTGCACTGAGTACTTGTGTCAGCAGATGCTTTTGATGATCCTGGGATTTATAATACAAAAGGGAAAGATAATGATAGTAACATGAAAAGATAGTAGTAACATGGAAACTCACTACAGAGCTCAAGTCAAAGTACGACCTGTCTCTAGACTATCCTCGCTGCACACTGGCCCCACAGGCAGCGCACAGACATATGGGTGGCCTGACTGGGTGTCTCCAGCTGCGCAGTTGGCCTGTACTAATAGCGCTGCAAAATACCCGATGTGCTACCGCCAGTGTTACTTTTGACTAGGTGTTTATCTTTTCAGTTGTTGCTTAAAGGGAAACTGTCTGCTCCTCTGATTAGGTCATATTAATTTTATTCTGATGCATCAAGAAAAGAGCTTTAACTGTAGCACCAGGTGTTATAGTTACTTACAAGAAACACTGAGGTATATTATATATTTTCTTTCATTAAAAGCAAATTTGCCCTCAGATCATCTTGGGGAAGAATGCATGTTCCCCATAACTTCATCCATCCATCCTAACCCATTTTTCAATTGCACTGAATTTTCTGGTATCTTATTGGTATGTTACTTATTAGGGTTTTTTTTTTATTATTAGGAATTTTTGTGTTGTATTTTTTCACTCATTTGTATAATTTCCTTCACTTCTATTTTTCCATTCCTTAAGGTACTGTACAAGGCTCTTTTCCTCATCCTTTCTGTGCTCTAGCTCACAAAATCATTTCCCTTTTTTTCCCGTTCCAATTTCATACATATTGACTTTCACTTTATTTATTCTTCTCCCTTTTCTTTCTACAGTCCACACACGGTCTATGTTCCTCAGCAACCAGTTAGAGCTAAGGGTTAAACACAGGTCTGCTTCCGTAACTTCCATAACATTAACATATACTGTCACTACCTCCATATAATATGAAATGTCTGTTCCCCTGTTTCCTGTTTCTGTATGTGGTATGGTTTATTGATATTTCAGTCTCTCACACGCCTCTGAGGCCTCCTCCCATTAAACTGGGGGAAAAATAAACATAGGGTTGGGAAACCAGTGATGAAGGTGACATATATAGTTATTACTATCATTGTAAACGTCCGTATGATAGAAAGGATAAAGGAAAATCAGGATACAAAGTGATAAAATTGGAAGGAATCCTGAAAATACTCAGTGCAGTCTGAAGGCACTGCAGGAGCCAGTGGAATTTGGCCTCTTTCAGAGCCAGGTAGTTAATCTTTGGTCTGACAGCTATCTTAACTCTTACAGTACTTCTTATTTTCATATTATATATTCTTATATCTTATTTACATTGAGCAGTAAAGGAAATAACTGTGAGCAAAGAAATGCCAACAGAGAGTTTAATTTCTTCTTGATTTTGAAAGGAGAAGGAGATGTGCATCTCCATATTTTTAAACTCCTAACAGATATTTATACACATGCACACACACACGTGCACACACACAGACACACATACACACGCGTGTGTATGCGTATATATGTTATTTGCAATGTAAATGGCTAGCTGTGGCACAAATGCAGACATTTACCTATGCATAACCTAATTACGAATTCCTAGGATTGCAAATTAATGCATTAATCAACTTTCCTGTTAATTTATCTCAAGCAATTTAACATTTATGATGCAAGCTATTAGTAATACTGCCTTAGCCTTGGGAACTTGCCAATTTAACTAAAGCCAGTGTCAGCTCATTTCAATGACTATTAAAAAGAAAAATAAGATTTGCAAACACTTAGTGGTTCATAATAGAATTTGATGCCATTTATTTCTTGAAAAAAAATAAAATATATACTTATTGAAATACAGTAATATATTTAAATATATTCCTAACACTAAGCTATTGTAGATTAAATAGGAGAATCCATAACGGTAAAAGGATTAGTGTCAGGAAGCAAAAGATGCTTAACACAGTGCATAATAATTGTCATTTCAGAACAGTTCAAGTTAGATTCCAAAGTGATGAAAATCACTATTTAGAAAAATAAGCTTACATACAAAAGGTTACATTAGCAATCTGACAGAAATGCACTTCTCTGTATTCTGTTTCTTGCCTCAAAAAGAGTAGAGTTTAGAAGCTGTATGGAAGCTATATAATGCCAAATCATAATTTAAAAATAGCTCTTCTCCTTCATGCTCAAATGAAAAGGTAAAAATTAAAATAATCAAAGTGATTATGGCTGTTAGAATTTTTGATTTAAAAGATCATAAACTGAAAAAGCAAAGATGGAATAATCACATTTTACTGTGTTGCATTTCCACTCTGGCTGCTTGATTTTGTATGGGATTCTTGGAAAAGAGAAAAAAAAAACACGCTCACCTGTCAAATCTCCTTGAACGTATGTGTTTGTGAATGGGAAGCAGAAAAGCTTATGAGAATGTTTTTCAAGCATAAACAAAAAGTTCTTTGAGAAGCCTGACTAAAGATATATACTTTTAATTAGAGTGATCTCTGATAGAAATTTTTTCATTGAGAAAAATGTTTAAGAAAAAGGTAATAAATCTTTGGTTTCTGACTTATCAGCTGACATAGCTGTGGCTTTTAGAGGGATTTTAAAATCTGTACATATATTTTCAGTGTATAGCCTTTGATCTGATTACAGGAGTGGATTTTAGGATGGATCAAAGAGCTGGAAGACCTCACAAGAGGTAAACGAAGCTACATATCTGACTCAAGCCAACATTAAATGTATTTCAATTATTTCTGACATGCCTATCTGGATAGATAGAAAGGATTCAAAACTAGAGCAGGCTCACTCGTTTGATTTTCAAGTTCCTATTAGCGGATGGATTATTAGAAGAGAACGTCAGAAGGCTCAGCATACCAATTATCTTGGTGATCTATCCAAGTTTTATGATAAAACTGAGTAAACCAGGATACAAGTTCAAAGATGAGCTATTCTTTTTTGTTTATTTGCTTGTCTGAATTTTGCAAGACTCTGCACTTTTGAACTAAGTAAGCATCAACATCTCTGAAGAGCTCCAGACATGGAAAGACTGGGTTATAGCACTTCCTAGCGTAAGCAAATCCTAGAAATTGCATGCATTTATAGCATACCAAGAACCTAACTTCAGAAACACAGTAAATTAATTTTATCTTCTGCTGTCTTCCTTATTTTCCTGTCAAACTATTCTTATTTGCATTCAACTTTTCATATGCTTATTTTACCCTGCTTCACTCACTTTCTATCTATTTTCCTTCCTGCAATTACAACTTAACATCATCTATTCTTCTGATGATTACCCATCATCCAAAGTGAAAATCCATTTTTTACCATTAGGCTCTGTTAAGAAATGAGGCAGCATGCTGGCATAAAATAGAGAACAAAAAAAATTTATTTTTTTTCTTATATATGCCAATAATAACTCACTGAGAAATTCATACTTTTATCTAACAACCTAACCCACATTTTTGACTTCAGGGTAATTCTGACTCAAATATTTGGAAAGATATTAACTACCAAGTTTATTTTGCAGCATAGAGCTGATTCAACATAAATCATTTAGATATTTAGATGTGATGGGTGAGAAAGAAAAGCAGCAAACAGCAACAATAAAAATAAATGTTTTGATATGCATGAGAGAAAGATTTTTTCCTCAGTTCTAAAATCTGCTTCACAGTTATCTGTTCCTCTGCATATGCAACACACTATATTAAATAAAAATAAAATTTCTTTTGGCTAATAATTCTCTCCTTTGATCACTGATTTATATTGACACCTAACTTTTTAATTTCCACTCTACCATGTTGTCATCATTCCTTCTTGGGGAAGTGCTTGATCTTTGTGAGTACATGCTGTGGTTTGACAGTCATGACCTTGGATTAAGTAAGGAAAGCAGACCCATAGCCAGAAGCATGCGGAATAGCAACGCTTTTATCTCCAGGCAGTGCCACGTTATTGGCTACATACTCGGCAGGAAGTCAAGGCTTAACCAACACATTGCTTATAAGATTTCACAGATTAGAATTTACAGAAACGTTAATTTGAAAAGCTGATAGCAACCATGCAACAAGAAAATAACAGAATTATAGTAAATGCTGTATTAAACAATGTGAAGAAACATATTTTTAAAAGTAAATAGTCTTGTTTTTCACTTCCCATCAAGTTACTCTTACTGTACACAAAGCCTCTGCTTTGGCCAGTAATTTATACTGACTTGTAGCTCTGTGATTTTGTTCCGTTCCATGGAGTAAAAGCCTTTAAACTGTTTTTCTTCTGTCATCTGAGGAAAGAGCTGTTACTTGTCTTTTCAGATGGAGGCATTCTAAATCATTGTTCCTTCCTTCAAAAATCATCTTTCCATTGACTTCAATATGCATAAAGATCTTGAAGACCATTTTCTGTAAACATCAGGGGCACCTATTCTACGGAGAAACTATAATGGAAATTAAATGGTAGTGTAACTTACGCGCTCATCTGAAGAGTAAAAATATTGTATGATTGAATATAACAGCCACAATTCAGAAATAAAAGTGACATTTCAATTATTCATGACCAGACCATAAATTACAAAAAAGATATCTGACGAAATTGTGATATTCTAATACATATTGTAGGATCAGCCTAAGAGAATAAACTTCCTTGAATGAAATATGGGCTGTGAATTATTTACTCTTGTCCAGTGGGAACTGACTGTTGCTTTTCAGATACCTGACAACATTACTATGCCATGCAGTATATCATTATTATTCATCTGGCATTTTAAAGATTCATGTCACAACAAGGAGAGTCTTTTTTTTTTTTTTTTTTAATTTTGTTAATAGCAGTTTCTGGACCAGGGGATACAGGAGCTTTTTAATCCCTTTAAAAAATGGTTATATTTTTCAAGGAACTCCCTGAACTATGTTTTTTTCTTCTTCCTTTCACAGGGGAGTGCCCTCTAACATTTCTGTAATAAGCGTTGATTCTTGCAGAGTATGATGGCAGACCAAAAGAGGATCCTGACTCATCGTCTCTCCCAGCATTGTATTTCCTATTGCTAATGCTGAAGATGGACAAATGGACCAGCAGTTCGACCCAATGAGGCAGGTTTTATGTTCTGATGTTCTCCTGCACAGTTACTGCTTATATTTCCCTCTGATCTCTACTCTCCATTTACTATTCCTCTGTCTTATCAAAGAAGGTTACAATAGGTTATGCCAGAAACTTCAGTGAGGTTTTATTCCTCCCATTATGCAGTTCCAGACAATTTCTAGAATGGGCCAAAGTGAGAAGGCACAATGGTCAAGGAGCGCAGTATTTCTGGCTAGATTGACAAGGATACATGAAATTAATCCCAAATAAAAATGCAATTATTTTGGCTGTATGCATGTTTCTAGTAGACAATATATACTGTATCTCTCTGATATAACTCTTTTTTTTTCCACATAATTAGGCAAGGTGGTAATATAATTCAGTAGTTCTCGGTATCAATGTGGAAACTGGTTTAATAAATGTGCCACCACAGAAGATCAGATTATGTTAATACCTAACATTGATTCAGTCTTAAAAACGGCTAACAAATTTTGTAAAGAGAAAAAATTCAAATTAGGAAAAAAATTCTGAAATTAAGGGTACAGATCAGGCATGTAACTGAAGAGAATTTATCAGCAACCTATAAATTACATCTAAACAATTAGACTACTCATTTTTAAAGGAATTTTCCAATCCTATGAAGTGATTTCATTCTGAAATTCCACCGACTTATTGGAACTATTGTGTTGAACAGCCAAGCAAGCACAAACAAAGTAACATTTTATAATAGATTTATAATATTAAGTAATTATTTTTGCTATTTTCACTTAAATTTGACTGTTAATTAGTAAAAAATAATAAAATTGTCTGCATTATAAAATCTACCACTTGAATCAGAATCATGAAGATACAGTAATTTGTGAGAAAGATTAGTTATAGTTCTAATTTTGAAAAACAACTAATTACAGATAATGTTCACATAAAAAGTATCTGAAGTAAACGTGTTGAAAGTCAAATCAAGTTTATCACATATTCAGAAAAATTATACTGAATCCATTAAAAATGTCATAAATCTCAGTTTTTCACTACAAACTCGGAGAACTTTGAGCATTCAGGGAAAAGTGAAAAATGAGGTAAAAAACAGAAAATTGGGTCTCAGGCTAGATAATGGAGCAAAAATAGGTAACTGAACCAGTGGGAAAGTGTAGGCGGTAAACACCTACACTTACACCTACTAAGCAAGAGCAATGCAGGGAATGCTTAGGATGGGCAGCACCCTAGAAATAGGAGGGGATGGAAAAGAGGTGTAGAAATGAGCAATTAAAAAAAGAGGAGTGACTAATTTCTGTTCAGGGGTGGGGGTGGGAGGATAAGGAGAGGTTGCCATTTTGTTTGAGGCACTTAAAAGACCAGGTTTCAGTTTAAATTATTTGCATGATTAGATCATGTACTCTTTTTTTTTTTTCAATTTCCTTTTTATCCCATATAAATTACTTAAAAGAATCAGATGAACAAGAAAATAATAAGACCGATTATATTATTTACATTATCATAATACAATGCAGTGCTCAAAATATCAGAGAGTGAATTGTAATTTCACCACTATTCTAATCAAATTTTCTAATAAAGCCAAGATAGAAGCTCTGTTTGTACCAAATTCATCTGAAATAAGTCGATTTCAATTACTAGGTTGGAGGAAATGAGATAAAATTCAAATACAACAAAAAGAAAATGAAACATGCAACAGTGAATTTATTCTGTATAACCATACACATTTGATTGTTATTCTTTCCTCTAGCCCTTCAGATGCCCCTTAATTGATTTGGAAAAAAATAAATCACCATTAATATATAGAGAAATAATTATCCTACGTAAATGCCATATCCTATGAAAATGTATGGCCATCTAGCAGCTACAGTTTGAGTTAAGCTATCAACAACATTTTGGCTATTTAAAAAATATATTCAGCAACAAACAATGGTAAGGAAGCTAATGAAATATGGTATTATTTAAGTATGCAATTTCAGTTTAATCACAACTACTATATAGTGGAAAGGTTGAAGAGGCTTTACTCGGTAAATTAAATTTTAACTCAATGGCATGCCAGTTCAGCTTCTAAAAATTATATTCAATATATTTTTGTTATTAAAAAAAAACACGCATGAAACAGTAGGAACACAATGAATGGTTTCTAGACAGCCTCTTTAACATCTTTAATGGTGTCAGATATATTTGGCAAAAGTCTTCTAATGTTACCTGAAGTTGCTGGCCTGGATATATATAATGGTTATATTGAATGGTGAAGAGATTAAAAACTGAAGCCAAAATAAAAATAGTCTAGAAGGCATGAAAAGGAGAGGAGAAATTAGCCATAGTTCTTTCTATTCATTGTTCTGAGCTTTTTGGCTGAATACTTCACATTAGCACATAGGTTAAAATGTCAATGGTGTGAAGAGCTTCATGCTCACTGTTGGCAACAGCTCTAGTATGAATATAATCTTGAACAATAAATTATCAATGAGAGTTAATGAACTTAATATGAATATTTTTTTCTGACAAAGAAAATACAGCAGTAGACAGTGAGTCTACGGGAGTGTCATTCATTTTATCTAACTTAGAGATATCTAATATACACAGTTACTGCCTAATTAGTGATCTAGTTTTCCTTTGAAGTCAGTGAGGAAAAAAAAATCAAAAAAAATCCAGGTAATTTATAGAATGATCTGACCTAATGCTTACTTTCGTCTCTAGATGATCTCAGATGTTCAGACATGTCTGGATGTACCTATTAAAACAACCCAGACTTCTAGGACATAGTCAGACATCTATGTTTTATATGTGAAAAGGAGATGCGCTTAATTCCTCTAGACTGCAAACCGAAGTGAATAGAAGAGCAGAAGCCTTTTGGGAGGATTAGATCGCTACACTGAAATAGGCAATTAAACCAAGGCCAGGAAAATATAGATTATAATATTGAATCATTAAAATGATTATTAACACACTTTTAACCCATGACAAGTCAAAACACAACTGTTTGCCAGATAATTTTTGACAATCTGGGATAGTGGGAGCAAGGGAGCATTCCTGACATGGCAGCTTGGATGAGGCAACTTTTATATGGAGATAAGCGAGTTCAATAGCGTGGATGCAGTTTTTCCTTGACAGATGGGCTTATTGTAAAAAAGATATATGTAGGCAACAGATCTTACAAAGACTTTGTATTTTAGTGTCAGTGCTGGTGAAGAGTCATATTAAAGAATGTCAGAGATTGAACGTTGGTCAGCAGATAACTTGTGAGGATGATTTTGACCACAGGAAGATTGACCATCATAAGATACCAAATTAAGAACAGCAGAAATAGCTAGCGGAAAATGAGGTTTGATTGGTCAATAAGAAGGGAAAATAGGAGAGGTATCCTTGTAAGTAAGGGAAAGCCACTTACCTCCCCTCATACTATTAGTTACAGTTAGAGAGTAATAATTTTAACAAAAGTAAAACAAAGGAATAAACAAATCCAGTTCCATTAGGGCTGAATTAAAGACATGCAAGCACCTTTTCTGTATGTTTCTTCCATTATTAATTGCTTTAAAAAGTCTCATAGGCCAGTGAAGTCTGTTATTTTGTTTGTCTTCAGCTTATCACTTCAGCTTACCTGAAAGTTTCCCTTCTGCTCTCTAACAGCAATGCCTCACTACTAAGTACTTCTATATTAATATATTTCTCTGTAAAAACATTGGCTACTGTCGTGAACATGAAATGCCTGGACTGTAATATGATTCAGTATAGCAATCTGTATTACTTGGAGAAACGGAAAGGTAAGTTTTGCCATGTTATACTGTCCCTGACTTTCTGGTCAAAAATATGTATCGGCTTTCCAATTACCTCTGTTTGAATTCTAAGTGGAAATACTTTGATATTATTGCACCAAAATGTGCTTCTCTAGCAAAATCTTACATTAACAGCCATTAATCCCGTAATATTTAATGTCTTGAAAGAATTACAGTGCATTGGAGGACCAGAATTAGGAGAGAATTTCTCACTTAATTATCTGATCCTGGATAATTCAGAAGGGAAAAATTCCTGTGGTTCTACTGTCTATTAGTGAATTCTTTAACATTCAAGTAACACGTATCCATGGCTTAAAAACTACTTCAGGTCCAACTTTGTGCCTCATCTCCTCATCGTCCTCCACTTCTGCAATGAAATCTGCTTGCTGTTGGCCATTCCATTTCTTGATGACGTAAGGAAAGGCATATAAAATTATTTGTAACCCAAATACATTGCAAACTATTGCCTAAATGTAAAAAAAAAAAAGCCCCAAGAAATTTAAAACCAGTTCGTTTTGCTTGTAAAACATTATCTAAGAAAGGAAACAATGGGCAAAGATTGTATATGCACAAAAATGAATATACCACACTAAAGCATAGCTGAACTTAATCCATTACGTATTTAGCTTCAAGAGGCATGTGGAGAACCTGCAACCTGCCTGACAGCAGGAAGTTAGGGATTTTGTTACTAAGTACACTGGATCACCATAATAACACAATATAAGGAAGATAGCATGACCATACACACAGAGTATATGTAAAATGGTGATTTTAATTCTAATGAGTCAATGCCAATTTTCTAGAATGAAAGGTGTGTTTTAGTTTATTCACTTTTTTATTCTTATTGACCTAGAAGTGTGTGAAAATATGAGGTTTATTTATTTGTTTGTTTGTTTTGGAAAGTGGTTCAATAGTGGGAAATCAGCCTGAAGTGGAATTTATGCCCCTTAGGCACCTTCGAAATTCCGCAAAAGCAATGCCGTAATCCTTACACAAACAACAATACGACCTACATTTTCCCCTTCTCATGCAAGCCTGAATGGAGACCCTATCCGAAGAAGAAACGGGTGTGCGGATTGACGAAAGGCTTTCTCCCTTAGACAGCCCTTCCATCACAGAGTGAAATTTACCCTCAGAGAATCACAGCAATTAAAAGTCCATTCACAAATGTACAAGTGGGGCAGGTTGTTTTTACAAAGAATAGTCATTCATATCAGCACAAATATTGGAAGCAGTGGAACCAGTCTCAGCAGTTTGAGAGATTCAGGATTCTAATTATTTCATACTAATTTATGTATTTTCTTAGCCTCTGCGTTAATCAGAGCATTAACTGAGTATTTCCATCTTACTTTAAGTAAACCAAAAAAAGTTAATTTTATTCCTTTATTTTGAGTTCACCTTGGCAAGCTTACCTTACCATAACGCTGCAACACTTCATCTTCATTTGTCACAGGAGCTCCACCCTCAGCTAATAGAGCCCTAACATTAGCTACATTATTGCTTTGATTGTAAAAAATAACATTTTTAGTTATACAAAGTGCTAGCTCAAATAAATAATTAGTTCTTTTCTTTTCTTTTTTTAATTCTTTCTCTCTTCCTCTCTTTTTTTCCAACAATTTAAAAGAGAAACTTATTTGTAATGGACTAAAAATTAGAGGCTTTTGGTGCTTAAGTGTCCTTGTTTTTCCTCCAACTTCCAAATAAAATCTCCACCTTTTTTGCTTTAAGAAAAGAAATCGCTGACCTCAGTTAAGACAAGTCCCTAAACCCAGTTTGATTTACAGTGTAATAAATATTTGGATCACACCTAGAAGCATATCTGGGTCTTGGAAATGAGATTCCAGTTCAAGGAAGGTAAGGTCAGGAAATTGAACTTGTAAAACGGAGCACTCATGCAGAACAGAAAGATGACAGAGATATTGCTAGACCACATCTTTTTTTCTTTCTTTCTTTCTTTTCCCACTGTAACCTGTGCTGCTTAATACATTTTTAAGTTATCCAAGATTAGAGTTTTCAGAACATACAAAATTATTTGAATTTATAACATCTAGAGATGAATGAGAAAAGCTAGAGGGCTTCATGATTCTGGGCAATAGTGCAAAGCAATATCTATAGGGAAAAAGTAACTCTTACCTGTTACTAGACAACACATTAATTATAAGAACCTAAATATAATTCCAGTCAAATGGAATTATCAGGCAGCAAGCAGTAAGCTTAAGTAAGAGAGTCCATTTTTAAACCACATACAATTACACTGAGGAGCTCCTAACCACAGACTGCTATAGAGGGCAAAATATAAACGATCTCACAAAATTAATATCATTGGCTATTAAGAAAGATGGGATGGAAATGCAGCCCACAGCTTAGATCCTAAACTGCTAATTTCCAGAATAACATGACAAAAGAGTCCATTTCTTTGTATGCTCTCAGGTCAGTATTTGTTCCCAGTCATGTCAGACAGTGTACGGAGCTGGACTGATCTTTGGACTGACTCAGTACAGCCATCAAAATAGTCTTGTGTTTAACCACGGTCCCACCATGTTATCACGTGCATATGTAATATGCATATGTAAATTATCATACAGCATATAGCTCATTCATAAAACTAAGGAATAATAAAATCTAGAATGTCATCATTAAGACACATACGCTGTAGAGGAGTGACATACAGATACAATGTGACGTTGACAAGAGGCTTGTTTGTTTGTTTGTTTTTAGGTAGGAATGGATGAGAGAGACATTTCACCAAATCTGAAACTCCAGGACAGTGAAGCCAAACCTGGGGTTAGCAATAATGGCATCCCCATCACCACTGCAGAGCCGTAAAGGCCTCATGGAGGGAAGGCATCATTGCAAATACAGATATATAAATCCCGCAGCTTGAGGAAAGTTAATATTTTCACAGACACGTCCTTTATGTTTTACAGGTACTGAAAGCAACTGGGTCAGGTGTACTGCACACTTAAAATACGCAATGAGGGTGAGTGGGGTGTAGAGATATGTGTAATTCCGCTGCAGAATCAAGAGACTGCTGTCACGCCGCTCACTAATTATCTTCACTCCTTGCAAAAGTTAGTTGGTCTTTCTAGTTCTCTGACTGAGCTGTTCATTCCAACACCTCCTAATAGGTTTTAGTCAAAAAGAAACATTACCTTTCTAAGTTTGAACGATAGGACTTTGCTGATCCAGTCGATTTTAACTGAACTGAGCATTCCTACAAGCAGCTCTGCCAACAGCCAAAATGCAGTAACCTCGGCTGTGGCAGCTGTGACATCTCCTCACAGGTAAGTGCTACCAAGGAGCGGTAGTGCACCTTACGTTCAGTGCTAAGAGACGGCAAACACTAGCACCTACCACCTTTCAGCGCTGCCTCCTCCCAGCCATGTGCGCTATTCGCTTCTGTTTCAGCCTACAACAGGAATTCACAGCTGTTACTTAAGGCACTGCCAGAGGAGGGCATGAGCAGTCACACTGGACAGAAGTCTTTGCTGGGACTTACCCAGCTCTACACGAGACTGGTGCAAAGCTGTAAGCCGTTTTTTCACCTCTATCGCAATATGTAGTCAAAGTGGTTAACGGAAACCATCAAACTTAAGTAACATGATTAGGTTTTAGTCTTGGAACAACACAGATCTTTATCTGCGCAAGAGCCATACACAAATACCAGCTAAAAGACAAACTTACAGACAAAGCTAAAGGTTGTGCCTATCTGCGTTCTCGTAACTGCTTGAGCCGCGTACCACCAGGTTAAAGTGGAGACCTCAGACTTGGGTCACAAACACAGCATATCTAGTACTGTCTTCAAGCATTAAAATCCTTTTGGGCATGAAACAACTGTGCTTAGTCATAATTCTTCCCTTTCCATTCTGGCAGTGATTTCTATTGAGGATTTTTCAAGTTGTCTTACATGTGTTTTTAGTTTCACAGCAGCACAGCAACAAGGAGAGTTTTTCACTGCATTTAAATTCAGGCAACTGCTGAAAGGTCTCCTTTACTATCAACACTCTCCTACCTCTTCACTTGCAAGCTTGAGCCCACAGGAGGAGTTGGCTGATTCACTCATCTGATGATAGAAAATTAATCCCCTCTTCCCTCCCACATGCCAAGAAGTGTAGTTTCTGTCATCAGTGAGCTGAACCAGCTCAACCTCCAGGGGATCTAGATAAAGGCAAACGATATAGGGAAGAGGGAAGGGAAAAGAGACTTGGCAGCATCTCAGAGTTGCATCAGATTAGATATGACATGAAACTACATCTAGGCAGAGCCCTGAAAAAATGCTTGATGATATTACAGGTGAATATTCTGCATTTTTTTCTGCATTACCTTCAAAATTAATGTCTACTTGATGCTGTTATATTTTTTCACAGGCCTTTGAGGTGGAAATGTATCTGTTAGCGGCATAAAACTCAAACGTTAGCTGCTATCTAAAAGTAATTAGCTGAACCACATTTGTCTATTCCTGCGATTACATTTAGAATCACTTTGCTTATTTACACATCCTTAAGCCCTTTAAATGCACACAAACAGCTTTAAATAACCAAGTGTCTAGATAGGTTACAGCAAGTTGTAACAGGTGGTAACTGGAAGAAAACACTGTGTGGAATGCACTTTTTTTTATTGCTAAAAAGCTCTATTTTCATCAGTTGTTCCGGATTCTCAGCTAATACTACACTAAATGCTACATAATGTGCTGAATCATAATTCTTACTGCAAACCTAGCTATTAAACTTCGGACTATTTTTTATCCCAAACGGTATATCAATGGTAGATTTTAGCATTTAAGAAAACTTAAATTTCATCTATTGAGACACCTTCTTCAAAAGCAGTTCCTGAATCAAATATAATTTAACCTTATTAAAATTTCTTTAATCTCCTTAACTACAGGTGAAGTGAGAAGCATCAAAAAGTTGTCAGTCCTAGAAGCTACTGATGTACCTCTAAGCTGTTATACACATTTATACATAAATTGATTTAAAATGAGACAGAACAAAATTGAAGAGGATTGTTTGCTCCAAAAAGGATAATCTGTATTCCTCCCTGAAGAGTTAAATGTTAATGAACCTTAAAATAAATTCATGATCTGATGATCTAAAACCAAGAGAAAGGGAAAATTTCACCTTAGAAATCAGGTGAACTATTGTGAGGAAAGTAGATTTTTTTTCCCCCTCTCTGAAGCCATCAAAGATTCTGCTTTACCATTGTTCACCAAAATTCATTAGTCTGAAATTGTCACAGATGTTGAATTAACGGGGAAATATGTACACTGTATAACAGCTAGGTAAAAAACTGCTGGTTCTTGTGCAACATATCCATGGAAACAATTGCTTAGTAAAATATATCAGGAAAAAGTCGGATGTACTGTACTATATGAGATTAGGTGCTTCTTCCAAAACTGCACTGATTTATTACAAGATTAAGACAGCATTAACAGTGATTGCCAAATAGTATAATTTACAGCATCAGAATTTTTTTTTTACTATCTGTAACAAATTTCACTGATAAATCAGCCATTTTTCCCATATATTTTAATTTAAATATCTGTATTGAAGAAGAGCAGGTTAAACAAAACTACTCAGCTACATTTATTACATACAGTTCTAAACTGTATAACAGTATTTTTGAAATGCTGCAACATATATATAAATTATTCCAATAAATCATAGAAATGAGTATGTGCAGCACTATCTTTTTTGTTATTATTTTTGATTGAATTTTCACTGCCTTCATCAGAGAGTTCTATACAAAACCACAGGCTGATGATGTACCACATTTTTAACTGCTAACATTGGCCACACCTAGAAACTTTATTCTATTTTGACACTTGTACTTTTTAACTTGAATGCACCTCAATTAGCCACTGATAGATTTTAAAAAGCAATTAGAAAATAAAGAAAAAAGAAACTGGATGGATATCCACCGAGATTTTTCAAGCACTCCACTTCATCCATCTCTTTTCTTGCTTTCAATAACATTAGGTAGACAGATACGATCTACAGTAAAAAGAAAATATTGAAAGTGTTTAAGCGAATTTAATTTGTGAAATATCCTGTAGCCAGTATTCCTACAGAGAAAGTGAATAACTTAAGCAAATGAAGAACCTATCATTCTGATGCTGAATTAAAAAGAATAAATCAGGAAGTCAAAATTCTCATTTAAATAAAGATCCCCAGGACCAGCAGTTAAACTTTCACACAAATTACAATAACTAACATCTGCTCTGATAATCTAAAAGAGTCGAATGTAAATAAGAGCAAAAATCATTCATAAGCATGAGTAAAGAGAAAAATCTCTAAAGCAAACATGAAGAAGAGAATGTACAAGTGTTGAAAATGTTAGTACCAATACACACTTTAACTTTGCTTAGACCTTTTAAGGCAGTTTGCCTGTTTACAGTGTCATATTCCACTGAAAAGTCTATTCTGAAAGTTAAAATTAGAGGGTCTGGCTTGTTAGCTGAAGCTTCTATGGAAATGCACTGCACTATAAGAATAATAAAGCTTCTTAGATTAATAAAGTGATCTATGGAATGGTCATTGCCATTAAACACTGTTCTAAAGTGGCTGTGGATTTTCTCAGGATCAAGGAATGATTCTTTCTCTCAAATGTGGTCAAAATTCACCAAACAGTGAATACAGAGGAATAGGTAAAGTTAGCTGACAAGAATTTATTTATTTATCAATTCATTTATTACCATGATAGCCTCACCAGAAAGTCAACTAACTCCATTACATACCTCAACCCATGCTGCATGACACGTCAGGGGTTTTTGACACTAGCCTAGGAGGTAGAAAGTGTAACCTTAAATTCTGAAATGGAGAAGAAGGAGCTGAAAACTGGATCTCACACATTGAATGCATATGCTCTGCCACCTGCTTTTTTGTGTAAAGGAGGAACAGCACGAGCAATGACATTTCTGGGAAATTAACTTTTTTACTTTCCTTGTAACTATTCACCATGAGAACAACATGCTGTGCCAAAGGAAACCTTTGACACTGTTCCTCTCCTCAGCCCCCAGTTTTGCATTTCTCACTAGAAAATCTGAATATAGATTTGACTGAGTCCAGGGTGAATTGGGCCATTGTTACCAGGGTCCTGAATGCATCAACAGGCTCTGCAGCCTGGTTGCCCCATCAGCTCCAGCTACCCTGTGCTCAGGACCAGCTCATCTGCAGTACCATGGCCTGGGATGAGGCTGGGGAGAAGCAGCTCCACTGGGCACTCCTCCTCCTCTGGGAGCTGCACTGCATCTCCAGTCCTGCCCCAGTCCCTCCATGCACTATGCTAGAGGTATGCCTGTGCTTTGCTTTCATCACTCGCTGATCCTTGCCTTGCTGATATGACTTGCTGGTTTGTCTCTGGACCTGCCTTTCCGCTACCACCTTGCCTGGGTAGCCCTGGGCTATTGGCCAAACCTGGCTCCCATCACTGGACATGCTCTCCTCCCCTGGCTCAGGTATCACCAGGCTACACCCTTGCTGGTGAGGATCCTTCCTGCCTTGACATCACCCGTGGCTCTTGGCTCACTTTTCCTTATGAAGCAGCCCACCCTCTCTGTTCCCTGCCTTTTTTAATCTATTTTTTATATTTTTATATATTTTTTTGGAGCGAGGGGCAGTGGTGGTTGTTGTTGGTGTTTCTTTGTTTATAACTATTATTCAAAAGATAGCTTCTCAGCTACAGCTAGAGGTCGATTTATGGAGATTGCGTTCCTATTATTCCCAATTCAGCAACTTGGTAAAAAAACTTATAAAGCACTTATTGAACATTATACAGCTCAATGGGGTGCTGATCTGCATTTAGTCTCTTTCACGCATGACTTGTGATTTTTCCACCAAAAAACAAAACTCGGTATTGTTTTGTATTGTTTAAAACTGCTAGCAAAATTCCTGAAGATTGATAGAAATATAAAATGATACAGGGTTAAAATGTGCACTCACATAGAGAGAGTGAGGGAGAGAGGGAGGGAGTCATCAGTGTTTCGGAATAAAGGTGCTTCCTTATGAAAACTTTGCAATTTTAGGATGGAAAAAGTAGTCTCTCGATAGCTGTGATGTCACAGGATTTAAAATGTTCTTGTTCCCAAAACACAAATATTATGCAGAAAATAAGATTTAATTTACTAAACAAGATGCATAAGGTGCACCGAGTGTAACATTTTACCCTAAATATTCTCAGAGAAAGAGTAACCACCACAAACTGAAACATCAGTTTCTCAATAAAAGTTACCCAACAGTGTTAACGGCTGGAAGTGGCTTGTCCAAGCAGCAGTACAGAACAATGCAAAGACAAACTTACTTTCTTAACAATGCTCTTTTTCAATTTTGAAATCTATCTGGGAGGACGGTGGTTCTGGGATTGAGCTTCCAGACAGAGCAGAGGGTGGGCAGCTCTTCTTACTCTTTCGCCTCAGTGGTTTGAAAAAGGTAGTTTAAAACAACTCTTTTGCAAGATGAACACTGATTACTGGACTCTGAAAGTGTTACTTGCCTATATGATAGAGCCCTCTGAACTATGAAAAAGACTTTTTAAAGGAAGTAATTCTTTAGAAGCTAAATGCTTCTGAGCTGAACAGATCTTGAATACCTTTGAAGAGACAGGATGTCCCCATGACATGTTTCCATGACAAAACACAAGATACGAAATAAATGATGCTGGTGGGACTTCAACCACCCTGACATCTGTTGGCAAGACAGCACAGCTAGACACAAACAGTCAAAGAGGTTCCTGCAGAGCATTGATGATAATTTCTTGACATAGGTGGTGGAGACACCCACAAGCAGAGGTGTGCTGCTAGACCCTGTACTAACAAACAAAGAAGGTCTAGTTGGAGGTGTGAAGGCTGAGGGCAGCCTTGGCTGCAGTGACCATGAGATGGTGGAGATCAGGAGCCTATGAGGAGGAAGCAGGGCAATAAGTAAGATTGCAACCCTGGACTTCAGGAGAGCAGACTTTGGGGAATCTCATGGGGTAGGGCCCTAGAAGGAAGGGGGATCCAAGAAAGCTGCTTAATATTCAAGTATCACTTCCTTCATGCTCCAGACAGGTGCATCCCTCTGAGTAAGAAGTGCAGCAAAGCGGGCAGGAGACCTGCATGGATGGGCAAGCAACTCCTGACAAAACTCCAGCAGAAGAAGGAAGTACACAGAATGTGGAAAAGGGGATAGGCCACTTGGGAGGAATACAGGGACATTGTCAGAGTATGCAGGGATGCAACAAGAAAGGCGAAGGCCCATTTGGAATGAAATCTGGCAAAGAATGTCAAGGACAACAAGAAGGGGTTCTTCAAATACTTCAGTAGCAAAAGGAAGACTAGGCAAAATGTTAGCCCGCTGCTGAATGGGGCGGGTGCCCTGGTAACAAAGGATACAGAGAAGGCAGAGTTGCTGAATGCCTTCTTTCCTTCATTCTTCACTGCTAAGGCTAGTCCTCAGGAATCCCAGACGCTGGGGACAAGAGAGAAAGGCTGGAGAAAGGAAGGCTCTCCCTTGGTGGAGGAGGATCGGGTTAGAGATCCTTTGTCCAGACCTGACATCCACAAATCCATGGGCCCTGATGGGATGCATCCACAAGTGCTGAGGGAGCTGGTGGATGTTATCGCTAGGCCCCTCTCCATCATCTTGGAAAGGTCCTGGAGATCAGGAGAGGTGCCCGAGGACTGGGAGAAAGCCAATGTCACCCCAGTCTTCCAAAAGGGCAAGAAGGAGGAGGAGCCAGGGAACTACAGGCCTGTCAGTCTCACCTCCAGCCCGGGAAAGGTGATGGAACAGCTCCTCCTGGAGGTCCTCATGAAGCATGTGGAGGACAAGGAGGTGATCAGGAGTAGTCAGCATGGATTCACTAAAGGGAAATCATGCTTGACCAATCTGATAGCCTTCTCTGATGAGACGACTGGCTGGGTAGATGAGGGCAGAGCAGTGGATGTTGTCTCCCTGGACTTCAGCAAGGCTTTTGACACTGTCTCCCATCACATCCTTGTAGGTAAACTCAGGAAGTGTGGGTTGGATGAGTGGATGGTGGGGTGGCTTGAGAACTGGCAGGATGGCCGAGCTCAGAGGGTTGTGGTGAATGGCGCAGAGTCAAGTTGGAGGCCTGTGGCTAGTGGTGTTCCCCAGGGGTCAGTCCTGGATCCAGTCTTGTTCAACGTATTCATCGATGACCTGGAATGAAGGCACAGAGTGCACCCTCAGCAAGTTTGCTGATGGTATGAAAACTGGGGGGAGTGGCTGACACACCAGAAGGCTGTGCTGCCATTCAGAGGGACCTGGACAGGCTGGAGAGCTGGGCGGAGAGGAACCTCCTGAAGTGCAACAAAGGCAAGTGCATGGTCCTGCACCTCGGGAGGAATGACTGCAGGCAGCAGGAGAGGCAGGGGGCTGACCTGCTGGAAAGCAGCTCTGCCGAGAAGGACCTGGGAGTGCTGGTGGACAACAAGTTGAGCATGAGCCAGCTCATGTGGCCTTGTGGCCAAGAAGGCCAATGGGATCCTGGGGTACATGAGGCAGAGCGTTGCCAGTACGTTGAAGGAAGTGATCCTGCCCCCTCTGCTCAGCCCTGGGGAGGCCTCCCCTGGAGTACTGTGTCCAGTTCTGGGCTCCCCAGTACGAGAGAGACATGGCACTACTGGGGAGAGTCCAGCGGAGGGCTACCAAGATGATTAGAGGGCTGGAGCACCTCTCCTCTGAAGAAAGACTGCAAGAGCTGGGCCTGTTCAGCCTGGAGAAGAGAAGACTGAGAGGCGATCTCATAAACGTGTGCAAGTATCTGAAGGGGGAGTGTCAAGAGGATGAGGCCAGCCTCTTCTCCGTGGTGCCCAGCAACAGGACAAGAGGCAATGGGCAGAAACTGAACCACAGGCAGTTCCATCTGAACCTGAGAAAAAACTTCTTCACTGTGAGGGTGACAGAGCATTGGAAGAGGTTGCCCAGAGAGGTAGTGGAGTCTCCTTTGCTGGAGATATTCAAAACCCGTCTGGATGTGATCCTGGGCAATATGCTCTAGGTGCTTGAGCAGGGAGGTTGGACTAGATGATCTCCAGAGGTCCCTTGCAACCTAAACGATTCTGTGATTCTGTGACATTAACCACATGCTGCTGCTTATAGTATGCGGGCTAACTAACATATTTTTAAATAGCATAACGTATGCCATGTATTCATTATAAGTTTTAAATTAGAGAGACTTTCTAGACCACAAGTAATTTTCTTGGTTTCTTGGCTAATGTGTCTTAATAGCTCTGACTGACATGTCACAACTCGGGGTACGTATCGCAAAGAAGTGCGTAACCAGAGTGAGGCAGTAGATGGTGTGGAAGAGCTAGTTAGTGAGAAAATGTGTTTATATTCTTGGCTTGACTTAATATTCACCTTTTGTTGCACCTGATGATGCAGAGGGATTTTTCTAGAGAATCCATGAGATTCTCTAGATTTGATCAGGCACTTTAAATTAGTTGTCATCTATGTAAATGCATATGGGGTGGTGTTCTAAATTGCACTTCTTTCTCCCTTTTTTGGAGTTCTAAATATATTCCCACAGATGAAAACAGCATTTCAGGTTGTTTTATCACTAAAGAGCTTCTCCAATATGATCTCATAAAATCTGAAATATTTAAGCATTTTTAAAAAGGAGTATATTTAATCTTAGCTTGTATTTTGTACAGATTACAGAAGGATTATTTTCTCTCTCCGCCCTTATTTTTTAGTATTAGGTATAGGAGAACAAGAACCATGAACATCTTGTCACGTGATAGTGTATTAACCATGATAACTGTAGAGCTAATTTCCCAAATATAAAATATACAAGATCAAGTTAAAATTAAATTTAAAAAAATCTTTTCAACTCTATGTTTTTTTAAATCACTCCTTATCTGTTTTTGGTCTACCTGGAATATAAGAAGATCTAGTAAATAACAGATGTTCTCACTAAATCGAAAGCAACTTTCTACTGAAAAAGAAGACATTAACGTAAGATTTCAAAAACCTGCTTTGTAAATATAATTTAATTATCTTCAATTTTAACTATTAAAATTACTCTAAAGATAGTATGTACCCACACTTATGTTAAACAGCTATTATACTATACAATACATTTTAAAAAAAGGAAAAGAAACGAAAAAAGAAAGATATGTCTATCTATCTCCAGTAGATTTGCCAGAAAATAATATTCTGTATGTTTATCTGAGGATAAAATTGGCTTTCATTATCTTAGAACTTAACTTTAATTCTGAGGGTAGGCTTGCATTTGTGCGTTAATTTGAAAAGTTCTAGGGGTTTAATCGTGGCTAACTGTTCAGAATAAGATTTCTCAAAATGTATCTTTATTCCTATGATCAATAAATCCACCATAAAAATGATTATAGAATCAGGGTCTCCCTCGGTATCGAGAAACCAAATTTCCAAACATAATGAGCTTGTATGACTTCACCTGTGTCAAAGTAAGACAGGTGAGGTTCTGTTCACAAATGTGTAGAATACGTTAAAAGGAGGAAAAAAAAATTATACTTTCAAATATTCCACAGTTTAGGTTAAGGAGCCTGAGTCTGATGAAAGAAAAATTGGGGGTGAATATTATCTGAACTGATCACCTATCCCTAATTAGTTTAGATCTATCTCATAATGAAAACAGTATTAAAGTTATTAGCTTCTTTTGCACTTGCTCAGTGTCACAGGTGCTGCTCCTAGAAGGATCGTTGTCTTCAGAAAGAGAATTAGGACTTGGCCCAAGGGAAAGCTTTTAACATAAAACTGACCATAGATATGTGTGAATTTGCACTTATCATTGCTATCCTATCCATAAATTTGCATCCTATTAAAGTAAACCTGCAATGGTGTTAGATTTATCAGAATGCAGGAACTGATGCAAAGATGTGAGCTAAGTAGGAAAAACAAAAGAGTTAGAAGGAATGAAATGAAAGTAAAGGTGGCAAACATTACAATAAACAAACATCTCACTCTCACCAAATCACAAAAGATATGTATGGCAAAACAGAAGAATATGACTTCTGAAAACTATTTTTATTCAACCAGGCATACTTATCCCATTTGAGGTATTTGTAGCTCTTTAATTCCCTCCATCTCCTAATAACATGCTTGTTAATATGCAGGGGTATAACTACAGTACTTTGTGGTAATTGGCTAATCAATCAAAAGATTTCTCATTTATCCCCATTGTCTGGTGATCTAGAGAGAGGTCATTTTAATGTTCTGCAAATATCTTTAAGCCAACCCTAGGGACAAATTAAGTACATAAATACTGCAGATACTTAGTTTCCTGTAACCCCGTGTAGTGTTTATACTCTGCTGTTAAATACTGTAGGTTGATTTTGTTGATCCTTTTGAGTATAACGAACATATGAACATAAATGTTACATATACCACCATATGTTTTCTACATATGGACTGGCTGAAATTAATTCTGGAAACCACAATTTACCTCTTATTTATATTTATCTATACTATCAAAGTTAACTCATTTGTACTGAGGCTGTGTATACCTACATGACGACAGGCTTAACAGCTTCTCTACTTAATTATTGGTTGTGCATACTGAAGCCCATAAAGCTGTAATTTAGATTTAAAAGCACTTAATATACTTGAATTCCATTTATTTAAAATATTTCCTTCATCCACTGGATAAACATTTATAACTCTATGTTGGGCTGAAGATTAATTTTTTTCAGGAAACCTAAAGTTTATGCGAAAGATAGTTTTAAAAATAATGTAAGAGACTGAGCATCACATAGTACTTGCCAGTATATACCACCTATTTCATCATTACCACTAATTTCACTAAATTTACTTTCAGTCACTCAGCTGCAATCAGTGTTCTTCCATTTACTCTGTTTTCTGTGGCTATCCCACTGGAGAATTGCATAACATAGATAACACTGTTTGAATAAAGTAATGAAACCAACTACCCATGTCAGTATAAGTCTGTATCAATAACTTAGTGAATATAGTATAAGAAATATATGTGCTTATTTGTTGCTATCTTTAGAAACAAATACGTTTCATTCAAATATAATAGCTTACTTGCTGCATCTATGTTGCCTGAGGGCCAGATAAACTGTGTGCCACTCTGAAACAAAACCCCTGGGCTGATAGATTCTTAACAGTTACTGGGCTTGGAGATTTGCAAGTGATTAGCAGTGACAACAGTTCTGAACAACCTGTGCTATCATGGTTTCCCTTGCAAAGTTGCAGTAATATAGAAGGAATAAAAAGTCTAGCTCTGGGCACCCAGCCTTTCCTATCAACTAATTATGTCAGTTCTTTTGTATTGAAAACCTGATGCAATAACTGATGCAGAAACAAGCTAGCCTGCAGGGAGCCTGGAAGACGGCCTTCGAGGGAAACTTTCATAATCCTTATAGCAATGAAATCCTTGTGCAAAGGCCCTCAGTTCTGCAAAAGGTCAAGAACACCTCGTAGGACTGCATGAGTCACACACTTTCCCTTCTCAATATATCTCTGTACCAAAGAATGAGCTTATTAAGGTAATTGCACTGCCAGTCCTTCTTCCCCGGGGTGGGGGGAAGAGGATCCTCACTTGCTGTTCCTTGAGACCCCTGCTTAGAGGTTGTTTCCTGCTACCACAACTGCAAAGAAGGGCTGGACTATTCTGTTACAAGAGATGTAACTGCCCTAGCAAGAATTTTAAGACAACCTTGACCCGTACCTGAATCTGTAATTCTACGTCCTGTAATTCCCAAATGAGAATGGAATTAGGGTTGAAACAGATATAGGCTGAAGAGTGGGGCAGCCAACCTGATTGTAATGTTAAAAGACGTTATTCTGCCCAGAACATGAAATAAAACTCACAGCATCTTTCTGACTAGCAAAATTGATGCTATTTGGAAACTAACAATTGCAATAAAATCTCAACAAGAATTAACAGGCACTTTATGACATTACCCTCTTCCTGAAGTAGAAAGGAATTTGATAAAAGGAAAGTAAGCCTGAAAAGCAATACCTGAGCATCTATGGCAAAACACTAGCCTACAAAAGGTTTTTTATGTTTCTTTCAGTTTTAATTTTGATCCACTTCCTGCACATAACCATACACATCTGCATTCAACTATATGTTTAACTTACACCAGAGAACTACTAGGAATAGTGAAATCCCTGGTACTGTGCATCAGCTTAGCTTGCTGTAAATCAACCAAAGAGATAGAAAAGAACTAATTTTCAATTTTTCAGGGAATATATTTGTCTAACAGCTTAACTGAGAGTCACCTATTACTTTTTAATTTGTTGTGAAGTATCAAAAGATGTGGTAGATTAAAATTCAGAGGGTGGACCCCGATCCAAGATAATATTCTCTCCGGTTTTCAGATACATAGAAATGCCTCTGTAGAGTAAACATATTAGCTCTTGGGAGTCTCTAGGGAAGCAAAGAACAGCATGCTAACTCACAGCATGCTCTCTCATTCATTTTTAGCTTGAATAATCTGGCCCAGAGCAGGTATTAAACAAACACTCCTCTATTCCTTTCTTTGCACCAGCAAAAGGCATGACAAAGGAATAAATTTGAGAAGTAAAAACATTACCTACCATATCAATATTCTTGGGGTATTATGGGTGTTGGAAGGTCTCTGAATCTTCAGATCTATAGAGCTAAACTATGCTGTACTTGTAAGGTGTAATTTCACCATAATACTAATTAGCCATACGGAAACTTTCTAAACATCCCACTTTGACAAATCATTAAAGAGTTAGTAAACTTATTGCGATTGATTTTGTTTTTGAACATGAATATTAAGTTTAACTATAAAGGAAGAACTCTTTTTCTGTACTCTCTTATTAGTTAGGAATAGAGATCTTTTAAATGTGTGTATGCAAGAGAGGGGAATTCATAATATCATCACCCTACCCTTCTCTCATTACTTCAGCTCTGGTGAGCAGCTCGTTTCAGACTTTAGTGTTTCCTTTCCCTAGGGGGGAAAGGTTCATTTCTAAGTCCCTGGCACTTGATGGTTTTACTCTGAATAACTATGATAGTGTCATGTGCTTCAGAAATGTGTCTGACATCTACTGCCACCTTTCTATTACTCTTCTTCTCTTATCCAGTTTCAGGTGTTGTTACATCCCAAAGCTGAATGTGGCAGTGGTATGATTTTTTATTTCTGTGACCAATTAAGCTGCCATCTCTTTTTGCCTTCCAGTCTTTTTGTTCCCTATAAGCATGCAATACTTATCTTTGTCATACAGGATTGTTTACAGCTTACAGGTTATTATCCCTAGAAACTCAATGCCTCCTCTGTTTTCAGGGATTTTTTTTTTTTTTTTTAGAATTAACTTATTTATCTCAGAATGATTGTTCAGGAACTCCAGATAATTTTATTCAGCTTCTGTGTCATTAACATATGTCTCCTTCATAATTTATAAGGGTTTTTTTTTAGATTAAATGTATAATTTGCAATAAAGGAAAACTTTATCCTAAATACAATCCATGCATTAGTTTTGTACGTTTCCACAGTTCCCCATCTTTCAAATTGAGTATTTTGTGAGATCCATAGCAAGCAGGGATTATTTCAGTTGTTTTTCTAAAGAAAAACACAGAAATACAGTGATACATAAATTGTGACAGGGTCAATATTTATAGACATTGGTTACAAACTACCTGCACTATGCACAGTAGGGGAGGACATAGTGTACCAATTAATGTGGCTTAGAGTTTGGGGAAAAAAAAAATATGACTCTTTCTTTATAATTGCCAAAATAAGTCTATGCCATGAGGGATCCTACTTATCAAAAAGAAGAACACAGATTTTAGCCAAAGGAAAACCAAAGGCAAACTCTGCAAAAGAAATTCATTAAAATTTGCAAGTCAGTGGGTGGGAGGAAAAAAAGAAAAAAAAAAGAAAAAAAAAGAAAAAAAGAAAAAAAAGAAAAGGCAGAGAGAAAGACAGAGATGTGCTGTAGATGTGATGCCTCAATGTGCAAAAGAGGATAAAAATTTCCCAGCCATTGTGCTGTAGAATAACCACAATCCAAGGCAGAATGTCTTCAGTGGAGACTATGCCTTGGAATAATGTGCTGAGGAAGGAAAGGGTAGCTATCTAAGACTAGAAGAGACGACCAAGCTGTTAAATTAGCACTTTTTTAATATGCTAAGGAGCACATTAAGTCCAAATAGATTAACACTGATTATCTCTTTTTCTCTTAATCTGTTAAGATTCACAAAACACACACTAACATGAAACTTCAAATCATTAACAAATAGGCTCATTAACCTAAAACACTGTATCGTTTCACAGCAGGAGACTGGGAGACCACAAAGCCATATTTGATCTTCAGCTTCAAAAATGTACCCTTTCCCTATTTTAAAAAATATTAAAATCTGTATGTTTTCTTGCTGAAAATTTATAAGGAGAGGGAAGAGGAATGATGAGGATTTCTCATGCTGTCTAATCAAATCAGCCTTTAAAATGCAAGCTTCTAACACGCAGGCAGAGGGAGCTCATGCTTTAAACACAGAATCTCTATAAAACAGTACATCAGTTTGCAGATGTTATACTATACAGTGAAACAAAAGGTGGGGATAATATACGGCTTTTCTAATCAGTCAACAGCTGCAAAGAATGTAACTCATGTAAGAAATATGAAGGGCTATGTAGTTTCTGAAGAGTAATCTCATATCTATTCAAAGCTATTCTAATAGTTTATGCTAGTTTGGATAGCAATAGTGGTGATATTCCATTTATGGTCTGACTTCTAAATTATTAATTTCTTAGTCCGACTTCTTCAATCTCGTCTTGGCTATCTGGCAATATTTTAAATATTTCTTAAGCCACCATCTTTCAGGGTTTGGAAAGGGTTTACTACATAGCACTTTATCTGCCTCCACCTTGAATTATCATTCATGAACTAAGACCCTTCGTGCATTCTTTTTTTCCTGGTGATCTGTAAATTCATTGCTTCACTAATTCTGTGTTTTTCAGAGCTATCACTTTAATGACAAACTCAGAAGAGCCTCTTTTTGTGCTTAGTATTTTCTTTCTAATCCTCGCATGGAAAATACTACATGCAAAAGTGCATGGGTACAATCCCATTCCTCCTATAAATACATCCTCTGCCCCTACAGAAGCTGCTACACTCTTCTGCCTGGTACGTGTATTTTTTTTTTTTTTTGGATGTAGAACTATTCAGACTTCAGTCATAGTAAACAATCATATTTTTTGTCTCATTCTTGGGAACCCAAATGTGATTCCATTACTCCTCTCCAGAAACGGTCGACATCACCAATGTATCAGCAGGAGGACAACTGTTTCCAGAATACAAATAAGTCAGTTCCTTAGCTTCATTTTTAATGTGAATTAATGCAAGTTTTTAAAACCTATATTACAATTTAATTTGTGTTATATATAAAAAAGAGCTGTTCTCTTGCTAATATTTCAGATATTCAGATACCTTTCATATGTGTCTGGATCAACTTTTTTTGTAATGCTGATGTGTTGGCAAGATCTTAGACGACAGGCAGCTGCAGTAAACACCTGTTCTAACCATATTAGAGTTGCATAATATTTGTACAAAAACAGTGTATGTAAAGAAAACAGATACTTTCTAAGCTTAGGAATACTACATTTATTTTCGCGAAAATTGCTGAATTTATTTATATAATTAATTAAATTCTTTATACCCTCAAACAGATACATTCTCAGACTATGCAGGCTGTATTATGTGGATTATCTGATAACGCTAAGCCTTGTCTTTTCCTTTCAGAATCTGAGGAAATGATAGAGATGTTAATGGGAGGAATCCATGCAGTATTTGACATTTTCTATTTTTTTAATTCAAAAAAGTTAATATTGCACAAATCACAGTCTAAATGTTTTTGATAAGTCAAAATAGCTATGTTTCAATACAATTGAAATATAATCTGTAGAATAAATACAGTAAATGTAAATGTAAATTAATTAAAAGTAAATGTAAAGTAATACACTAAATAAAAGTAGAACTTTCAACATCTTTTCATCAAAAAATCTATGTGGATACTCATTTTTTTAGCTGTTATTTCACTGAAACTACTCTTTCTGGAATCAAATTAAAAATTAACCACATTATTATTCATCTAACCAAAATAGTCCTCATTATACAGATTCTTTGGCACGATATTCTCTCCTTTGAAAGACACAATATTTCCATGGGATAGAGAATGAATTTCCCCCCAATAAGTAATGATCCTTTTGTTTTGGGCACAACTCAGCATAGCAATTTTAGCAGCGCAATATTTCTTTGACTGAAATCCAATAATATGGAAACCAAGTTACGCAGTTATGAAAGCTGTCTATCTGGAGACATGCTATTAAACATTACTTGAGCTTTCTGTTTACTTTGGTGGTATTTATAGTTATAGCTATGCATTTGTGGCTTGCTCTTGCTAAATGTTTCCCAAATGCAGTTGTTATAATAGACAGCACAAATCATCATAGCTTCAGTGGTTTTCTCCTTCTCTTTAAGAAGGAGAAAAGAAAGGGAATGAAGGACTTTTGTTGCTGTTCATTTTGCTTCTGCATCTTACTCTTCTTCGGTGTCATGTTGCTTTATAAATAATGCATTTTTATTACTTTATGTAAAGGCATATATACTCCCCACTATTTTAGTACCTGAACATTCTATACGTGAATGCTTTTATGCACAGAGATCCCTTTAAGATGGAAAATAAATACTATTCAGCTGCAGAGCTGGGGGCCTAGTTTACTGCGGGAAGTCTAGAATTTCTAAAAGCAACCCTACAGCTAGCCTCAAAACTATCCTGTCCTATTTCCTACTTTGCAAGTGTTCAAGAGAATTCAAGGTCTCGTTAAAGTCCCCTCCAGACCATGCAAGAATCTATATATTCCTGCGGTGGTTTGGTAATGGACAAGGAAACCATGTGACAAAAGTCTTGACGAAGAGGATATTGTTGTTATAGGCATTCACAAAGATATAGATATAGCCAAGCAGATCAACTGACAGTCAGAGATCATCGGGGAAATTAGTAGACCTCCCTAATGCAGGCTGACACCAAGTTATTCTCTCTCTTCCTATCTCTTTTAAACAGCCAGTAGCTATTTATACGCAGCTTGTGTGCAACTCAAGTTTCTCAAGACTTTACATGTATTTTATTCAAGATAATATGAATCATGGAAATATCTACACACAAAAAACATCCTTCTAATGCTTGAAAGAGTTTAATATATTCAGAAATACAGTCTTAAAATCAAAATCAATCCATCTGCACATTCTTGTTTCTAAAACTAGAAAATTAAAGGTAGGGACTAAAAAATAACTTACCCAAATCACAAATAAGCCTTTATGGCACCTTTGACCTTTCTGAGGGGTTTCAAGGTGTTATTGCATGCAGTATAACTTCCTATTTGCAAGCATAAAGCTACAGGCAAAATACCCAGTTGAAAACTTGCTCTTACAGTGAACAAGTGCGACAAGGTAAAACAAAAGCAGGTGCAACTGTGTGTGGATTAGAAGCAATAGTATATGTTGTACCATCTGTTTCACCGTTGCCCATCACTGAATTGCAGCAAAGAAACTAAGAAGAATTTTACCCTTTTCATTCAGCAGCTGAGAGGACAGCAAGATTTGATGACTCTGGGGCTGTTCCCTGCTAAAAATTTTTTTAGCCCAGCACTTCCAAGACTTGCAGACTTCTGAGACAGCTGCCTCCAAGTGCTGCTCAGCTCCAAGAGCAGGTGGATCCCTAAACTATGGAAATCAAAAGGCTCAGAAAACCAGCTGGTCCAAGAGTTTAGATACCTTAATCTGCATTTAGATTAAGCATTTGGTGTACCCCAAAGCCTGAGGAAGACCAGACGTTTCCCACAGTTCCCCAAGACTACTTGGCATTACAATTTTTGGCATAGAAAGACACCACCCAGGGACAGGATCTAGCTCCCTCCTCAAGATCAGAACAGATGAAGAGTAAAAGACGAGGGAACGAAGACAAGAGTTTGTTACCTGCTCACAAACCTTGCTGAACCTGAACTTCCAGCATCGTCATATAAATGTTACAACAGTAGTGCAAAATGTAGTAGCTTTCCAGTATTTTGTTTCTTTCATAACAGTATGATGAAAGATTTAAACATCATTAACTATATCCTGGGAGAAATTCTCCCCTTTTAAAAACAAAACAAAAAACCAAAAAATCCAAAAATGTATTGCTAGGTAGCTGAGTCTTTATTTTTTCTCTGTGAAATCACAATAAAGTACATTTAAATTAAGTATGCTTTCTGTGGACAGTTGATAATACTACAATCAGATTAAAATAGCTTATCTTAGAAATATCTGAACAAGAGTAACAGTGAAAATAAGCATTAATTATAATTTAAAACATGAAAGATGTGCTGAAGTTCCTACCACATTCTGGCTACAAAACAGCTAGCTCGGTCACATTTCAACATGATTTTTTCTTCTCAAATAAACTGCAGGGTGAGATGAGGGCAGGTAGGAGAATGGCTCAAAAGTTTGCATATGCTTACTTACCTTACATTGAAGATAATTTCCTTAAAGTTGCATGTTAATACCAGGATGAATCCCCTTGTTTACCAGCATATTCTTCCATTACTGTGCCATCCTTCAGGACAAGATCCTGGATTTATATGCATTTATATGTATTTATATGTTAGTTTGGGGTGGAAGCGTGATTTAAATCCACGTTTAGTGCGTGCTTAGGACTGGTCGTCATATGCTGCAGGTGGGAGAGAGTTTTTGGCTTGTGGCTTTCTTGGGCTCTGGCTGGAAAGTGGTGAGGGCAGGGAAGCTTTGGTACCTGCTGCCTCAGTACAGTGCTGCTCACCTTTCCTCTCTTCTCTTTGGATGCTGAGCATCGGGGCATACTTCACAGCCTAGGGCGAGCCGAAAGGCCAATGCCAACACACACGAGGAGGGTCAGAGGTGCAGCCCAGTGGGACTTATGGGAACAGGCAATCTGCCATGAAGGAACTGCATAGCTGTTTTGGGAACTTGTATAATTGGCACTTGAGGTGCTGCACTGAGTGACCCCGAACTATTGTTTCTGAATCTGTAGTTGTTTCAAAGACTCCTTAACAGATAGTCCATTCAAAACATTTACACTTACATATTTACATCTTTGGAACTTTAAATCTACAGTAATGAAGGTTTTTTCTCCTTCTTATGAAAGATATATTTTGTATAATTTTATGTTTATGGTTTTATATTCTAAGAAAGCAATGCATGACAATATGTTCTAATTATGATAAACCTAGGAGTAAGGTAGTGGTGATACTACCTTCTGCATTACAAAACAAATAGCAGGATTGTAGGTATATTGATATAGAAATGCCATTAATCAGGCACATGCTAGAAGTTCAAAGTTAAAATTGTTCAAGAGAGCAAATTTCTGAGCAGATAGTAATATATCACAGCCACCTTCATGAGTCTATCTTGTTCAAAAAGTAGCAGTCTTAAATCTTCCAGAAACAAGTGCACCATCCTGATTCATTACCTGAAATATAAACCTATATTCAGTAAGCTGATGGAGCAGGCAGCAGGATTTCTTTCCCTAACAAATTTAGGCTTTCAAGGGTTTACATTCTTTAGAAAACAAACAAAACCAGTCCATACACTCTCATTTTTAAACAATGCATAGTGACTGCCACACACTAGTTGCGTTAGTCTGATCTTTATAGTGAAGCCAAGAAAAAATATACATCAAACAAAGACAATTCTATGAAAATACATATAATATTTATTAATAGAGGAATTACTTTTGCACTTACCTATGCTATCCAGCTTGATAGCACCTTTCCCCTCTTTCCCACTACCCCAGTGAGTTAGTCAGTATACAATAGATCCGGAGTGAGTACATGCTTATGTAGCTGATCTGCATCAGTGCATGCAAGTCTGTTCATTGGACTCTCCGCACCCAGGATCTTGGAAAGCATTGAGAGTCATAGGTTGAATACTATTCAGGAAAGGGTCAGAAAGGTTCAGATTCTAGCCAGAGATGGTGCTGAGACTTCACAATCCATTTTGCCTCCACAACATCAGGTTGAAAATAAGAGACAGCTTACATAGAACAAGGATTTGAAGAGTGGGTGATGAACCACAGAGATACACATCTTTTGATCATCACATTAACATTACCTTCCTTCTTGTCAGACTGCCAGACTATACTGCAATAGGTGTTGTTACAATCTGTCAAATAAGAGATTTTTTTTTTTTAATTGGAATGCTTGGAATGAGATTTGTAAAGTTTAAAAATCAACAAAAACAAAACATAAGCTACTAGTAATTTTTGTAGGTTTTTTTCTTAATTTTCGTTTACTGCTTTTTTTTTTTCCTCATTCATGATATTTAAACCAGAATTTCTAAAGTTCTTACCAGAGTAGTGAAATGCCAAGCAGAAGTTGAACCCGTCCTAGTAAATTTTGTGGCTTGTAAAAGGATACATCAGAGTCGCCATGTAGGAGAATTCATGACTTCTATTCATCAGAAATTGTAATCAAACACTTTTTGCTAGGAATGTTGTATCATTAAATAGTTGGATTAAATAAAGTGTTAATAGTGTTAACTATTTGTTCTTATGATTAACAAAAACAGGCATGCTAAGCAGTACATCCCAGCTGCCCTGCCATCCGCTGTTATCATGATACGTAACATTTCTTGTTGCTGTTTACTGTCCTTGTTGTGATTATGCCCAATTACTCTGAAGGATATACCCGTAATTCTAAATATTGGAATTCCAGTAAAGCTAACTGTCACAGTTATCAGTCAAGTCAGAATTTGCTCAAAATTGATCTATCTGCTCTTATTTGAAGAGCCTAGCATCAAGGGGAAAACTTGCAAATAATCAAAAATACAATAATCTAAATATCTTAAATAAGAAAATTCTATCACTATTTGGCATCAAAAGGTTTAATTTCCTATTATGCTCTGATGTTCATTTGTCATCCTTATTTACTCACCTCTAAGGTAATCTTAATAAGTAGCTGTTTTCTTGTTTGCTTCTTTTTAATTCCTTTTTTTAATTCCCGGTAAATTCTTATACAGTTTTAGTAATCATTTAAGTGGATGTGTAAATACTTCTTATTACAAGCCACAACGTCTCAGGAATAAGTTTTAAAGTTTAGTGTATTCTTTTAATCTGCTATATGCTATTATGCATGTGCTTATACTTTGCATTGAGTCTGGACTTTGTGAAAGGGAGCTCTCCTAAGCTGCAGAAAGCTTTCTTTTTTTGTTTCTTCTTTCCCCCCCCCCTTCAACCCCGACAGTCCCTGCACCTTCTCTGGGTTACTAAACTCTTTCTTTTCCTCTGGAGTTATATCTAGCTTTAATTATAACTGTTTCAGACTTCTGTATATTTTATGGCATGAACATAGATATACAAATATAATATTGAGAATCAGCTAAACCACCAACTTCTATCTTTACTATAAAGTTCCTGCTGGAGATATGAGGATCCTTGAGGGTTAATGCTATGCAAACCACTGAAAATAGATTCTACCTTGTCCATGTGTGAAACCTTACCTCAAACAAGATGTTCTCTACACTTCAATCTCTGCTTTGTACTCTAAATATTAGAGCCAGTATGGCTTTCTTCCTCTCATCTTCTATAATAATTTGCTAAGATCATACCCTGCTACCACACATCATTTAGGGGATTTTAGCTAGATTAAAGGAAACTGAGCAAATATAGTCCTGAAAAATATTGATTTGTTTTGCACTCTTGGTCAATAACGTAAAGATTTCTTACATGCTATAATGTCTTGGCAAACAAATTGTACCTGCAAATTGGAAACCTAAAGTAATAAGAAACTTTGACACCTCTGTTTCTAATCTCTCCCTTTAGCTAACCTTATCTGTGTGTCTACCAGGTATTCATAAATATACATGCACACTCAAATATATTTGGGAGTAAGCGTACAAACCCAGTAAGCATACTTTTCACTTCTTCACCTCATTATCCTTCAATTTTATCTTATTTGTTGTTGTTGTTGTTGTTGTTTAGTTATGTTCCTAGCTGCAACTCAGCTTGCTCCTTACATAGAGACACCTCAGCAGAGGCATACTTACCGCCCTTCATTCAGATTAAACAGGAGAAGGAATTAAATTTCTCTGAAGTGCCAATTAAATGCTGAAACAGTAGGCTGCTGCTATCCATAGTAAGGTGCTACTTGGAAAGGCTAATCAGCAGTTAAGCTGTAACAGTAGAAGCACCAGCTAGAAAAGCAAAAGCAAACATGGGATCCATATGATTTGACAGGCTGCAGCAGGGAGAGAAGCTGCAAACTAAGAGGCGGGCAGGCAGTGGGAGGCATGCCCAGCATGGGCCAGGGACAGAGCCAAACAGCTCATTTTCCTTTGGCCACAGCAGTGTCATGAAAGGCAGAGCTGGGAACAGGTAAACTGCCCATCCCTACTTGTCCCTAATTTACCCAGGGAAAGACGAGAAATAAACAAGCATATTCCCCTGAAATATCTGAATCATAGAGAGAATGACTTTTCTTTGGACATTCAATTAAAAAAAAAAAAGTACTAGCTAATTGTTCGGGCTGGGAAGGCTGACGATTTCTATTTTAGTGCAACTTAGAGTTGAGTCAGTGGAGTAATAGCAAAACTTCCCATCTCAGTTTTTGTTTTGGGAGAGGTGACAAGTGAGATGCTGCTGAGGCGCCTTGCTAATAGAATAGGTTTGAACTTATTCTACTAACATGAGACCTTGAAAATACCTGCTTGTTGCAACGATTTTCAGCATTGGTAATGAACGGACAAATTGGTACAATCTATTCATGCTCATAATGATATAATTTATAAATCGTTCCTCACATTTTCCTGTAATTCTTATGTACATTTAATTTAAGTCCTGTGATATATTACCTGATCATACCAGTCATCAATACGTACCAGTTTTATATACACCTACTGTCATCATCTGTGTGAGAATGTGGAATTTGATTTGACCTGAATTCTGCTTACGATTGGAGGTCCTTTTTCACTTACCTTAACAGAAATTTTGGGAAATTAATATGTTCTATTCTTTGACTCTGCTTGGTCTAATATATTTTAAATTAAAGCCCTGGCTGATGAGCCTTTACTGCTACTTTTGCTGTTGCACTGGAGTGTTTTGATGTTTAATGCCACAGCTGATTCACTTCTTCCTAGGTTCCTTCCATAGGAGCAAAGGTATGTAGTCGCATCTCAAAAGCTTATATATGAACAAAGTTATTTGTACATATTTTTTCAGAAATAATCACATCAAAATCAACACTGCTTCACTCATTTGTAAGGAATCTGCACATTAGCAGATTTCCTCAGTTCTTAATTTAGCCCTCCAAATGCTAGCACTGCTATGCAGTAGATCATCATGACATAAACGCTAAATTAATTTCTTTAAAGTAGAGTCACAAACACAACATCAAGCTCAACTTAAATGAAAGGCAGTAGCACCATTCAATACAATCTATCTCCTTCTTCAACCCTCAGCCCCTGCCCTTTTCCTGTTATTCTGATGAAAAACCTAACCACTTCTCTCTTCAACAATTGACTACAATTGCAATTTTTCCCTCTTTTCTGAAGGGCCTGGAGTTCAGGCTAAGTTGAAAGGCACATCCAAAGCTGTCGACCTCTTAAAGGGCATGCTTAGCTAGCACTTTTTCTTGGGTGTTGTAGAGGATTGAGGTCAAGTACCTCTGCTCACCTCAGACACAGCAAGCCGGAGAGAATAGTGCACGCATTCATAATTGAGACCCCGAGGCAGTGTGGTAATCCCACAGGGAGAGGATAATTTTTTCCTTGTATGTCTGCTTATCACAAGGACTCTGAACCCAAACTGTGGCCAGTAGGCCTTGTCATAGTTTAAGGCAGATTAGGTCCACTTCAACTCGATTCTACTTAGATCTTTAGTTACTTAGGTTGATTATGCTACCTTATGATCTGTGCATGCCCAATAATATTGTGGCAGAATTCATAGAAAAATACGATCTACAGTTCAAGTTCTTGACACATATTCCTATGTGTCACATTTATTCATAACCACCATGTATTATTTCTGTAAAATTATGATGTATTTACTGTATCACCATACTCAATTTTTGCATTTTAGAATAAGACTCTAGTTTAGATTAAGATAATGCCACTTTTGACATACTACAAATGAAAAAGTTTGTGCAGAATGGAAATCAAATGAAGAACAAACAGCTACATATTTCTTATAAATCTTGTGCAAAAAAAATGAACAATACTTCCTACTCTTAGCTTTGAAAGCCACTGCAATTACATTTCAAGGAAAGAAATAATTGATAAGTTGATTTGGTTTTATTTCACTTTATTTTTGCACCCCAAAGGCAAGGACAGAATTAAAAATTGCTAATAGCCGAAGGCTGTGTGTGTTATATTTATTCCAACACAACTCAGTCCCTGCAGTAACTGGGTTCATATAATTATCTGTTCTCTCCAATATAACCAGCAGACTATTTTAGACTATTTCTCTGTGACCTCTAAGCGGTGAGCTCGCTCCCTCTGTGTGTTCCATGCATGCTCTGCAAGTGATGAGCTGTCCTGTCTCGGCACACTCATTCAGGAGTTACCTTGGCAACCACCAGATAAGATGGTGCCATAATGTCTGTCCAGCTTTGTTTGTTATAACATGAGTTTATAGACTATTGCAAAAGATGGTTCTCCCCACTCAGGGCCTGTAGAAGCAGTATAGATTTCTTCCTAACTTCATAATAAGCATGCTACTTTCCTTGCCGCTAATGCTATGTTTTTTATGGCACTACTTCCCACATGTGGAATAGACTGGATTTCTCTATGCTCTACCAAATGTATTATATTTTACTAAAGATTTGTTTTTAACATACTTTTCTCAAATTTATGTACTCATATCTTTCTATTCATCTTGAACTCTCCTTGCCCCTAATTTTTGAACTGTAGGGACAATTTCAATTAAATTTTAAGAAAGATAGGCATGTAAAATATATTAATTTCTCATATATTTATTATATTACTAATATTATTTAATATTAGTTTAATTTATTGATTTACAGAAGATAGATTTCAAAGATACTGTTTTCTGACAATTTTTGAAATTAGGCTGCTAAATAGAGAAGAGAGACTGTATTTATGCTGTCAGTGATAGAAAGAACACTGTGTGAGCCCAATAAAAAACACAGAAGAAAGAGATAGGCCATGAACTTTGGAACTCCCAGAAATTCAGTTGGAAATTATACCCTGTTAGACACTAGATAATCCATTTAGAGATTCTGCTCTTGAGGTTTCTCAGATTGCTAATGAAAGTTCAACTCACGCTGCAGATGTAATGAAATAAAAGTGCATGTCAGGCACAAGTCTGTCAGGTTTGAAAACCTGCAAACGGATGCTGCTTCTTTTTTATATCATATGTTTATGGTTTCAGATATTTCAGTGTTCATAGAAGTTAAAACTTTGCACATGTAAAACCAATGATTCTAGTTCTGAACAGACCATCCCAGACTTGACTGGTCAGCCAGAAAAATCCAGCAGTACTTGGATATCGATACAGAGCAAACTTCAGTGAAGATCATCATGGAGCTAGATCGGGGAGGTCTGAGTTCTTCTCATAGAGAATGGGATTATTCTGGGGAAAACAACAACAACAACAAAAGCAGTAGAAAAATAAATCTACATGTAAGAAAGTAAAATATCACTTGCTTCTCACAGACATTAAAAAAAGTTATTTGCAGTGACTATTTCTGTGAACTGATTCTTGCAGTAGTAAATCAACCACATAATTTAAAGATACATTCAAAGTTTCTTGATTCTTACATAGTCCTTCTCACTTCAGTGTCAGAAAGGCTCACCAGCTTTAATGATTTTATTTTCTGAAATCTGCAATGAAGCAAGACAGTTCTTAATTTTGGGATCTGAATTTTGATTGGGACCTGATATGGAAAGATATAGTAAGGACATATCTATTTTGCATGACAGAGTACCGTACAAAAAAAATTGAGCAAACTCCAATAGGACTTTTACATTCATAAATGCACAATATATATGTAACTGACATCACAGAGAAGCTCAAATGGATATTTTATCACAAATGGTATAATTTTGCTTTTTAATTATCACAACTCTATATCTAATCCTGTACAGATTTGCTAAAAAGGCTGAAAGTGTTCACTTTTCTTTTTTTTTTTTTCTTTTTGGGATGTTCATTTCTTTTTTCTTTTTGATATTGGCATGGATAAGCTAATTTTCAGCTTCCTTTTAACAATAAATAATGCTCCAGAGATGTATGTATTTATTTGTTTTATTTATTTTAATGCCTCAGTAATCGCTTGACAAGCTGTAAAGTGGGAGCTGAAAACTGCTGATGCTGACAAATCCTGTTGTAAAATTAAATGTGTAGGAAATTTCAAAGTGTAATTCATAAAGAGATAAGGATGCTTTGGTACTTGAAATAGACTAGGTGTAGCCTCACCCTCTCAGGTACATTAATATGATGCTGAGACCTAAGGAAACACTTTTTTCTCTGTGCTCATATAAATAACTGGCTAGATTCAGGATAAGGAGTAGGGAAACGCAAGCCTAGATGAAAGACTTGGGCAGCCTGAACACAAGACACATTAGAGCTTGAATTTAGTGTTTTGACCTGGGGAGATATTCTACCTAGGCTCAAAACTTTATGTTGCAAGCAGCTTAACATAGCCTGTTACTCTGCATACTTGAGAGGTCCTGATTCTCTGGTGCTGCACAAATGACACAACTATGCTTACTGGTTTCAGAGCTGACTCGATATGCAATAGGCTCTGTTGCATTGCACAAACGTGTTCTACATTCACTTTCTGAGATCAACCATGAGATGTGAAGTAAAAGTAAAAACAGACTTCTAAAATCAAGACTAATGCCTTAAAACCTGTGTGCTCTAGATTCTAGTTGCCCATCCTCTCCGCAGGTAGATATTATTATTTTTACTTTTCTTCTTCTTTTTCTTTTTTCTTCTTCTTATTATTACTAAACAGCTAGAGAAAATGTGCCCGACTCAATTTATCTAGCTTTGCACATGCAAATTGAAATTATAGACATCAACAATATTAATAGAAATTAGTATATTAGTGTAAGAAGACAGACTAGATCACTTCTGAGGTCCTTTCCAACCTTACTTTTCTATGATCCTATAAATTTGACAAAACCTGACAGATCTAAAAGCCTTTGGGCTTTAATAGATCAAGATAAAAAAGTAGATGTGAAATGTCATAATACGTCAAGTAAAATCTCAGAATGCCTTTCTATATTAAGAGATTTGCTATTGAAAATAAAAGATAATTATTATCTACCAAGCATAGCAAACAACCCTACTTATCTGAGCTTATATGTACTCGACAGGATTCCTTTTTCAATAAGAAAGACACCTACTGCTGTCGATTTCCCCTTGAAATACTTTACAATATTCTTAGTTGCCATAATCAAAGGAAATCCCCAATCAAAATATTCAGGGTTGCTTGTTGGGGGATTGAAATATTATCTCCAAAGATGAGCACAAACTACATGTTAATCATGCCAGTTTACTTCCAGTATGTTGGAAATTTACCAAGGAGAGGTTTTTTTCTAATTTTCCCTTTTTTTTTTTCCTGAGTGGTTATTCACTAGATTGAATTTTAAAAAAGAAATATGTTTTAGTTTGAAAAAGAAGACAAGAATATTTTGCTAAGAGACGAATATTTTTATTAGTTTAGGCAATATAAAGGGACACTTTACCTTCATTAGAACAAGAGCTATCTTAAAATTAAGTTCTTTTCTAGTAAAGGCAAGAAGCTATTTTAAAAGTAAATATGCAATTTGCTGTTAGCAAGCTTAATGAGATGTTCACTGTCAGGTGGTCAACATGTCTTCACCCCTTGTTGCGTTTCCTACAGTCCAAATACACTTCAGCACCTCTTCCTGTGCAGAATGCTGATCTCCTTCCTTGATAAACTTTAATGAAGCAAACTTATATGTCCAGATGGAGCAAGATTTCATAGATGGCAGAAGACGACCTGTTAAAAGATGATTCCTTTTCCAACAAAATAGAGATTATTATGTAGGAAAGAAAGAGGGATGATCTACAGATTAGTGTACTTACCCCAAAGGTCCACATATTCAAAATTCCTCTTTAGCTTTTTTGTAAAGACAGAGGCTTACTCTGCATAACTGCAGGAACAGAGCTCTTCCCTTACTAAGTAGGTCAGGAATCAGAGAAGTTGTTTGAACTCATGAAAAATGTCAGCATTTTGAAATTTCCAAAAGGTATTTTCCTCTGCTATTCTAAATCAATAAAAAACAGATACAAGTAAAAAAAATTAGTTATGCTTTTATTGAAAATCTTTTCCAATGTCCATCATTTCTAGTAGCAATTACACAAATAACAAGACACAGTTACCTGGTAACTGGTCCACTAGTGTTTATTAATACCACACATTCTCCTCTGTTCTATCCTTTCTGTTACACTTCACCTAGCTTCTTTATTTACCATTGATTTTTATTTTATTTTATTTTATTTTCCAAGCACCTTGGTAAAGCACAGTGGAATGTATTTTATCACTGTCCTTTTGTCATGCAGTACCCAGTATTATAGCCTTTTAGAGGCAACTTTCTGATGAAAGGGAACCTAATGACATGGAGATCTGTCCAGTTTGTTTATTTATACAGAGTGTGCCATTGAACAGCTCCATAGTAGCTCACAAAGACACAGGAAAATCCCATATTTTAGAATTCTCAGCTCAAATGCGACAGACAATACAGCTCAGAAAATGATCCCTAATTAAGGCTTTATGGAAGAGAATAATATCATCCTTCTTTTGCCAAGATGCTCACCAACAGTGTCACACAAGTAATAACTAAACCATGTTTCTTTGGCCAACAAACACTGCTCACATTTATGAAAAAAATAAAAAACAAAATAAAATCGTATATAAGAGTTCCATCTTGTGATTCTAACAAAAAAATTTTTTTTTCCTCGCAACAGAATCTTACTTTATAGTGTTAAGAAATCTCGACCAAACAATGTTACTAGTAGCATCATAATCAGAAGTCTGGAAGAAAAAGCCATAATCAGAATCCTAACACTCAGGCCACTGACATGCAAAGATACATTTCAAGTTCAAGTTCAAGTATGAGAGATATAAGAATTGAAACCTTAGTTTGCCAAAGGCGAATTTGAGATCTTTTCCTATTGCCTGTGGGAGGTCCTAATCTTGGACTGTTAATGACAATGATGTGATCACTTCCAATCCAATCCATAAGCTGTATTGTAAAACTGGATTCACTTTCTACTATATGCATGTATGTATGTATGTACGTACATATATATGTAACATATGTGAAGGTGGAAAGTTATATTACATATATGTTACATGTAAATATACATGTAATATAACTTTCTGCCTTCGTATACAAACATAAGCAAAATAATTTCCTTCTGCTGTAATTCTTGCTTTCCTTCACCTCTATTACCACTTGAATACTTTTTGTCAGCTTACAGGTTTCTCTCTAGCTCCGAAATGGAAAAGCTTAGTAAGGCTCCACTTTTTCACTTTATTACAAATGCCACATCTCATCTGACCCCTTCTTTCACTCCTTTTCAAGTATTTAGGCGGAGAAATTAAAGCAATAGCAGTCAGGCTCATGTCTGAAGCACCTTCACAAGTCGTGATGTAAAAGGTGTATGTCAAGCATAGGGCTCAGTCATCTACCCACCCACTGTGTCTGACTCACCCACACCCACCTTGGCACTGCCATGCTCAACTACAAGGGTTTTAATGACAATGAGAAAGATAAGGAAAACCAGGAATTCTTATTATCCCTTACTTCTTCCTCACATATATCATACCATCTTGATAGCTTTAATAAAGGAGCAACTTAGTTCACAGGAAAAAAAGCCAGAAAACAAAAAACTCTTTTCTCCTCTTTTTCTGTTGAATGAAAATATGATCTTCTAAACCATCTAGAAACTCCGAATGGCAGAAGAGCTTCTCATTTGTCTGCTTCCTGCTGAAACACAGACCTCCTCTGGAGCCCACTGGAGTCAATAGAAAGATTTAGATTGAATTCAATGGGTTCTGGATGAGTTTTCTGAGAGCACTCAGTTCATCTCACTTCTCCCCAGGTCTCTTATTTGCTGTACTATTACAGAACGTTCTCATGTACAAATAAAAAATACAAGTCTTTCTTTAACATACAGCAGCCCAATTCATTTCAAAATTGCTCAGGGATTTTTTCATTCAGCTTTATATATATGAGAGTGTTTATACAGAAAGTGTTTTCTTTCACATAATCTCTGAACATGCAAAGCTGCCAGACCTTAACTTAGTTCTTGTGAGCATCGCTGTGTGGAAGACAATGTTAAAAGAAAAGATTAGCCCATATACATGGAAGCTGTTGAATTTATTTCATCACACAATTTCAAGAATTTTAACTTCCACGTGTTAAAATAATTTATTGATAATAAATTGATTTCAAGAAAGTCAAGTTTTTAAGATATTTATTTTATTATCAGTGGAAAATCCCTCTTTTTTCTCCTTATGAGACTATTTAATGGTATAATAGAACTACAGTCATTCGCTGCTCAGCTTTTCCCTTGAGTAACAACAGACTATTGCCCCCCCCTTCCCAAAGTGAAATGGTCAAGATGTACATCAGTTATATGACATCTTTATCACCTTAATAGACATCTGAGAATGTTATTCATCTGCACAGCACTCAGACAGGACAGAGGAGTACTACACCAGAGACATTGGACCAGAAGAGAACCATGTCTGAGGTTCACAGGAAACTTGGTCCTGCTCAACAATCGCACACCAGAACCTGAAAAACTTGCCAAGCTCTAGATCTACATGCCTTTTTTCTTCTTCTTTGAATTAGATAACATACATTCTGATTAATAGGGAGGGATGTAATTTTCTTCTAAAGGAAGGAGAAGGAGGAAGCAAGAGGTAGGAAGGACATCCGTGTAGGATGAGCCCCACACGGGAGGAACTGAGACAAATCACATTTGCCAGAAGTGTTGAGCAACATCAAGGATCAAGTTTAAGCACTTGTTTGTAGAGATAAAAGGAGTGTGAATGATAAATAGGAGTCTGGGCCTACAATGTGTACCTAAAATCTGGAGACTCTATAATTAAATGTTAGCTTGGGCCTCACATAAGTATTTTACACTATAAGAACTATAAAGTGCACTACTCATATCCAGAAACTGAACCCGCCTCTGCATGGCATATGTACATATAAAAAGAATTTCCACTATAAATGACTTATTTCTGTTTTTTTTTAATTATTTTCTCGTAGTATTTCTAGGAAGATCCTCTGACAGTTATTACTATGTTTACTCAGTTACAGTGACCAACGTTTATTTTTAACTTTACTTAGGATCCATCTGAATCCCAAAGAGCAACATCTTTGATTTACTTACACAATTACTAAACTAAGAAGTTCCCATAGCATGTTCCTAACTTGTATACAAATTAAGTTAGTTTCCAGAGTAACCTTATATAACCAGTTCTACATATTTTCTTTTCTCAAATTTTACACCGCTGAAACTTCAGTGACTGATCTCACCTTTGTGATTAATCTCTCTTATCCTAACAAAAAGCAAAATAATTATTTTTTTTTCCAGTAAGAGATAATTGTTGATTGAAATTGCACTTTTCTTGTTTTATACATGAAATATATATATATTGTTGGTTCTAAAACTATACTTTAAGATCAAATTTTATAGAATTTATTGACTCTGTAAGTCATTTATTCTAAATCTGGCTTTTGCAAAATGAAAGATTTCTCCCATAATGATATGTATAGTCTAATAAATAGTGAAAGTAGGAGAATACAGCTGATCTCCCCTAGCTGTTCTCCATCTGTTTCATAGTGTAAAACATGAGGATATATAGTTAAATTAATTTGAAGATTTAGCCTGAATTAGCCTAATGTCAGGACTCTGAATGAAGAGAAAGAGAGAGAGAGGGAAAAAAAAAAAAACTATTTAAAAGAAATAACACTTTCTTTCAGGGAGTTAGAGAGCTTTTCTTAAAATGATATAACATTTCACAAAACAGATATACAGGAACATTAAAGGAAAAAAATATTCTACTACATTTGAGTGTAAGAAGGGAGGGGAGAGGGAAAGAAGCAGCTTTATCTGTGTCATTTGAAGGTCTGATTTATGTAAATCCTGACAACCTTGTCCTGACAGTCCTGTAAATCTTCCTCCTGCAGGTATGAATATACAAATTTAGTTCTAATGGAAGGCCATAGCCTTCAACCTTTTGTACAAAATTGCATGTTTTGCTTGCCATCTGTACCAGAAGCACAGTAGTAAACTGTAAAGGAAATGTGTTTTCTGCAAATTTCAAGCATCTTAAATATTCTTATTGAAAGGACGTTGATGGGTTTTCATATAGAAGTATTGGAAGCCACTTCCTACACAAAATGGTCACTCAAAATAGTATTTCGATCCTTTTTTTTTTCTGCATATATTTGGTTCACAGCAGAAGGCTAACACTTTCATTAGGAGACAGTAATCTTTTAATTAAAATAGAAAACTCATATACAAGTTTTCCTTCCTTCAAGAGTAATTGAACTTAAAGGGTAACCTTCTTTGATAAAGCACAAAAAGGTATAAGAAATGGTAAACCTTTTACTGTATGGTAGTAGCAATTGTTTTTGGAGTCGTACTAACCTAAAAAACATTCTTTCATTTCCCCATACTTAATAAGCAGCCTAACTTGAAAAAACAGAAGTCCATGTCTTCATTCAATACAAACCTCTCCCTTACTACTACTTGCATACCTGACCTCAGTTAGCTTAATAACATAATATCAGACTTCTCCATCTCACATCTTGTTTATGTCACCATAATCATATTACCATCTACCTCTCCACTGACCAGAGCAGGAAGATTACAGTGGCTGTGGATCTCTCAATCATGTCTTCATTCACAACAATAACTGAAAACCTCCAAAAAAAACCCCAAACTTATAGAAAACTTATTTTCTATGATCATTGAGAAACATACCACAAACTTATGGTGTGCTCCTTTCTTACTTAGATCATGTTAGTGTCTACATCTTACACTTCAGAAAAGATTTTCTCAGATTTCATTACAGCCCGGGTCTGGGTTCAGGACCATTATTTTTATCCTAGCCTAAAAAAAGTTCCTTTTATATATTTCAATCCTTAAATATAGAGCAGGTCTAACTAGTTGGAATAAGCATTTTATAACATTTCTATAAGAGGAACAGGGTAAAAAAAACCCTTAACTCTATGTATGATTAATAAGAAGGCTAGTCATATTGACTGAGGTAGTTGCCACATTGACAAGGCATTACTCCTTTTCATTCTATTTATGTACTGAGAACCTGTCTTCTGATTATAAATGCTTAAGTCAATAAGCTTTTAATTCTACTTAAAGCATCCACCAGTGCCAAAATTACTTCTCCACTCAGAGCGTCTCCAAAACTGCCACTTTTAGTCTTAGAAAGACTCAGATGTGCTGCAATCTATCTCCAGCATTCATCGTTTTTCCTTTTCCCTTTCTCAATAAGAAGCAGCTTCTCACTGTTTCTTCTCCTGCTTGGCTGGAGCAATCTATTTTAACTACCAGTCTTTCTCCCCATTTGATAACTCTACTGGATTTCCATGGATGGCCAATTTCTCCTTGAATTAACTAACCATATAGCAAAAGGCAGCATTCATCAGCTTTATACAACCTGTATAATTGTAAAAAAGCCTACAGAAATATTAATGAACAACATTTGTAGAGTTATATTATTTGAAGACAATTTCAACATATGATATTACTACCAACATGAAACCAGTGATGTTACTTTGGACAGCTGACTGACAGAGTGACTGCATATTAAATCCTAGTGACCAGCAGCATTTTTCACCATTATGAAAAAAAGCTTAGGTGTTTACCTATATTTTCAACTGTGCATTTGATCTGGAATTTTCAGTGAATCACAGGAGCGTTACACGTGACACATTTTTAATGTACATTTTTCTTATTGGTACTAACAAGAGTGGAAAACTTGTAACGAACAGCAAATCGGTTTTGATTTGTTTCCATTTGACAAAGAAAATAGAAAGAGAAATACTATATTCTTCTTTCATGTAAACAGAGCTACAAAGCAACACAAAAATCATGTCCAATGAGATAAATTATAGCAAAGTATAGTGTAAGAGATGCTGGATCTCTAAAAATATTTCTGTGTTTCATTACATATTCTTTATCCTTACATTTATGTTAATAGATAGAGTGCAAGGGCTTGCAAACTATTCCAGATATTTCAATAGGTTAAAAATAATTGTATTCACCTTACTTCTTTTTTATTTAACATATGAGTCGCAATATAATGCATTTTATTTATGTAAACACCTAAATAGAGGAGAAGGAGGAGAGGGGAAATGAAGAATCAGTTGTCTCAATAGGAGAAAAAAAAATATTCTTATGTACAATATAGATCTGTTTCTATATGAAATTCCCTGAAGTTCTTTTAGTGTTGATTCTACTGAAGTAAGGCTAAGAGGTAAAAGACTGATCAATAACTTGAAGTTATCATCTGTCTTCCTCCAAACTGCCAAAATTTGAAGGATTCATGAGAATAAATTTTTCCTCCTCCTATACAAAGTGAAATTTAGTAATAAAAGGCATTCTATTATTGCATTTGTGGATAGACTATAGCAATAATTGTGTGCAACCTATTTGGCATCTAAAATGAGCCCCAGACAAAAAGTTGCAGTTGGAACTTAGGCTACTTCTTTGATGCATGCAGTCAGATAGAGTTTTTGTTATTTTGATATCTATCCAAAAAAAGCACACATATCTTTGGGAAATATTGTCGGGGAACATTTGGAAGTGCTTCTATGCTCACTAAAAAACTCAAAGTGAAAGTTATTGTTACATATTATTTCCTTAAACTGAACTGGCTAATTTATACTTAAAAAATTGCGATCTGAAAAGAACAGAAACATCATTTTTAAGAAAAAAAAATTGAATGTTTTCACTTTCTGATCAGCTCTATCTTTGAAACTTATTTTTATAACATGAGTTTTTCGTAAATGAACATCTAAGAGCACTTTTTTGACAAGAATTATCTGAATTGCCATAAGATGTAGAAACAGAATCAGATAAGTAAAGGACTCTGACAGACATCAGTCAACAGAAAGAGATCAAAAATGCTTAAAGTGTATTTTCACATGGAGTGAAGATTTTGCTCCAATAAATCTGCACTTGTAGAATAGTACATTCTGATTATATCTAAACCTGGAGAGACTTCTGATGCAAACTAGAGTCTAGGAAATATTTCTCATTGTGATATAAGTGTTTTTCAGAGTCTGAGCTGCTTTGTGATCAATTCTGAGGGGATATTCAAGATGTTATTTTTGACCTATGGATATTCTCTTTAAGATTTGGCTCTTATCTATTTTAGAAGCTATTTCCCCCTTTGTGTCTTACTGCAGAAGGAAAGATCAGTTCTGAGCATTCAAAAAGACCTCTCTCCCATTGCAGACAGAAAGCAAGTATTTTTTTTTTTAAATTCCAAAAGAACCTTTCTGCCAAACTGCATATATGTTAGAAAGAATGTCTTTCCCCATGCCTTCCTCTAGTAAAATAGATCAAGGGAAGTGGAAAACTAGATATTATTTGTATTCAAATTTCAGGTGTATGGATCTATCTGACTCTTGAAAAATGACTTTTTTAGGAGAAAATCTCTCTGTTACAGACAGAAATAGAATAAAAAGGATTGTAACATATTTTTTACGATATTGTTGCATATTTGGCATGAGTCATAAGAAGCCTTCCTACACATTCTTACAGTGCATATTCATGAGTGTGAGAGGTAGAGAGGGAGAATCTCTAGCTGTCAAATTCAGAAGCTCAACATATCATGTAACAGGATTGAATTAAGAGCTTTGAATGTTTAAAACAGAGGAGCAGAATGAGGAATAATGGTTCCTTCATTATCATAGCAAAGTACGTCATATAGGAAAAGTGATCACATTTTGGACATTTTCAATACTTTCAATTTTACATTTTTATATATACGATACATTGCATATACACAGAGATGTGTGTGTGTGTTTATACCTACTTATAAACTGCATTGTATGACTGAGTTGCTCCCATAATTTCTATCTGAACTCACCAGGAGGCTCACAATGAATAATCTTTGAATCACATCCTTTAATTCATTCACTGAAGTTGTTATTTGTATGTTCCTAAAACTAGAGATAATATTACGTGCTAGAGATTGTTCCTTTTCTCTCTTTCCATTTGAGGGTGTAGTTACCGGGGAACTGAGTTAACTATTACTAAAATAATAATACTGGGTTTTGAAGAAAGCTAACTGTATCATTTTATATTTTAATTGAACTGCAGAAGTGGTTATTCAAAATGTTCATACGTTTCAAATGTATGTGGAGGACTACAAAGAGGACTACAGCAGAGGACTACAAAGATGATGAGGGGACTGAAGCTTGTCTCCTATGAAGCAAGGCTGAGAGAGCTGGGCCTGTTTAGCTTGGAGAAGAGAAGTCTGAGAGGCAATCTCATCAACGTGTACAAGGATCTGAAGGGAGGGTGTCGAGAGGATGGGTCCAGACTCTTCTCCGTGGTGCCCAGTGACAGGACAAGAGGCAACGGGCACAAATTGAAACATAGGCATGTCAGTCTGAACCTGAGGAAAAACTTCTTTGCTGTGAGGGTGCCAGAGCATTGGAACAGGTTGCCCAGGGAGGTAGTGCAGTCTCCTTCCCTGGAGATATTTCAAAACCCCTCTGGAAGTGATCCTGAGCAATATGCTCTAGGTGACCCTGCTTGAGCAGGGAGGTTGGACTAGATGATCTCCAGAGGTCCCTTCCAACCTTGGCCGTTCTGTGGTTCCATGATTCTGTGATTCAAATGATCATATACCATGACTGGAAGTATCATTTATTTGTAGAAATATTACTTGCTATGAAATACTGTTGCTTTAACTTTCGTGCACCTAGCATGAATGAGGACAAATATTGCTGAAAGGAAGCACCAAACAAAACTAATATATCTGAACAGTGAATACTGAATTACCAGTGTTACCTAGCGTGTCCTGCTGGCTACCAGAACTCCATCTGCAGAGGAGAAAACAAAGCAAAACAAAATAAAATAAACAAAAATAAGCCAGCATTTGGCTCCACATGGATTCCACAAATACATCCATTTAGAAAAATATTTTATCCAATTTACCCAGGCAGCAACCTTGTTGTATAAAAGCTAGTTTTCAACTTAGCAGCACTTGCTCCTGTTTCCTTTTCTATCCCTACCTATATATATATATTTTTAATGGAATGAATAACTGTTGATAGCAGTTCTTTCATACCTAAAAAACCCTCAGAATTATTACTGTAAACTCTTTCTGCTTAATAGTTTCTGAGGAATGCAAGAAAATAAACAGTCATAGAAACGGTCTACAAAGATTAGATGTCAATACACACACACACACACAAACATATACACATATAAGTATATATCACGTAAGTGTATATTTGTAAGTTATATACCACTCACCCAAATTAATTTTTTAATTATAGATTTAATTATAGACTTGGCACATGCAGAGTAAATTCTAGAGGTTAGTTTGACCAACATTTCATAAGATTTATGTCTAAACTCTGCTGCAGGCCAAAGAATGATGAATAAAGTAAAGATTAAATTCCCGATTATTTTGTTATGACACCCTTCTTTTTCATCTTGTCATTATTCACAATATACTTTCGTCTTTACCAGGAAAACTCACAACATTTGCATCATCCAAACCTTCATAAACTCTTGAATTTTGTTCTGTAACTTCCTTCTCACTCACATGCCCCATTTTAGATCACTTTGTTTCTGTTATTTTTAACTAGAATTATTAAAAATGGTTTTTCTATTTCTTGTTTGAATCTTTTATTTTCCTTCTTCCCTGTCTTGGTACTCTGATATTTTACCTGCCACTACCAGTGCTCCTATACAAGGGCAGCTCTGTGATGACTGTAGGGCAATTTCTAAACTATGCAATATTGTTCACAGGTTTGAATGACAGCAACATTTAACTGTTGGTATTTTATCTATCTTATGTCTATTTTAGCTCCAGTCAGCCACAGCAAGTCTGGAAACAGCACAGTTCATCTAAACTCTGTACATACAGTGCAGTGTGGCCTTACAAATAGATAACCTGAATCATTCATGGAGATAATCTAATACTACCGAAATCTCATAACTTTTCACTGGGTACAGTGTTGAGGAGCCAGAGGTTTATCAAAACTTAGGTGAAGATAGCTTGCTCTTTAGAAGAAAAGTGCCCAGGGCTCCCAGGCTGTGCTACTGCAGAGCAGCACACCGTTAAGATCTGCTTCCACAATCTCTGTGTTTCTATGTCAGTCCCACCTTCTGGAGAACTGTGAAATCATTTATTTTCATTCATAATCAAACAAATCCAAATTTCAAAGGTGTGAAAATGAAATGCTCTGTACACCCCCTTACTATTGACTGACTTTTATCTTTGCTCCTAGGAAACCATTAAAATCCCTACCAGCTGTACAGGCTGCAGCGGTCAGCCCTTTCTTGTGTCTGTTTCAGTGTAATTTTGCCTCTCAGAATGTGGATGGTTCTAGGCAGGCTCTCCCAGTTCTACACTGTTCAAATACATTTGCATTGGATTTGCTGCTACATGGGATAAAGACATATGTATGAATTGGTATGATGAATATCTTCCTACTGTTCTATCTTAAGGTGCTTTCTTTCATTTTCACATTTGAGAGATTGCCCCTTACACACAGGAAGCAAAATAGCATTGTTTCAATGCATAGGGTAGGACTCAAAAAGGCAATGAGGGATTTAAAATACAACTATCACAGACACATTAGAAGCTCATTATCAAAAGGTAAAATTTCAGCCCGTTCCATTTATGCCACAGATATAAGAATAAATGAGGTGTATTCCGAAGTCTTATTATGGAACTACATTGAAATATTTGTTGTATGTATCGCTTATACAAAACTCCAAGCATTTCACAAATAATAACAGCCAAGTGAGATTTAAAAAGAACCATTCAGCAGTAAAACAGCAGTGATCAATAGCCAGTGGGCTGTTAAACACTGCAAACTTCCCTCCTGTCAGAATATGAGAGAAATAATGTTCACTTTTCCCATCATAGGCTCAAAATTACCAGAGGTTCCCCTGGGCCATCCCTTTGAACATTCTTTTTATGTCCTTTATTTGACTTAATTTGAAGGGCTAGAGGATGGAAGAGAAATTACAAAAATAATGGCTAACTAAACAAGATACAATTAAAGTGAGCTGAGGATATTTCAAGGGGAAATGTGAAGTGGTTAAAGCAGAAACTCTGGTTTCCTTTCTGGCTCTGCCACTGATCAAGAGTAGATCAATCCATTACTCCATGGCTTCTTTATAACATTTCCTTAAGGGAAATGCAACCTTACTTTCAAAACACTGAGCTCTTTCAACAATGTTACAGACAACAGCAATAATAACAGATAACAGCATGCAATAAGAATATATTAATATATGATCATATTGATAGTAATATTGCATATATTTTATGCATATTACAAACATATAGATTCCCTAATGTGAGAGGCAAGCACAGAAACAGTTCAGTTCACAGAAGAAACACTCCTATGGTATGTTATGCAGCTGTAAGGCTCTGATTTGTAAATGTGATTATAGCCACTGTCACAAAAGGAAGACTAGGGAAAATGTGGGCCCGCTGCTGAATGGGGCGGGTGCCCTGGTAACAAAGGATACAGAGAAGGCAGAGTTATTGAATGCTGCCTTTGCTTCAGTCTTCACTGCTAAGACCAGTCCTCAGGAATTCCAGACCTTGGAGACAAGAGAGGAAGGCTGGAGAAAGGAAGACTCTCCCTTGGTGGAGGAGGATCGGGTTAGAGATCCTTTGTCCAGACCTGACATCCATAAATCCATGGGCCCCAATGGGATGCATCCACAAGTGCTGAGGGAGCTGGTGGATGTTATTGCTAGGCCCTTCTCCATCATCTTGGAAAGGTCCTGGAGATCAGGAGAGGTGCCTGAGGACTGGGAGAAAGGGGAATAGTGCTTGGCCAATCTGAATGCCTTCTCTGATGGAATGCCTGGCTGGGTAGATGAGGGCAGAACAGTGGATGTTGTCTACCTTGACCAGTAAGGATTTCAACTCTGTTTCCCATCACATCTTCATAGGCACGCTCGGGAGGTAGAGACTGGATGAGCAGACAGTGAGGTGGCTTGAGAACTGGCTGGATGGCCGAGCTCAGAGGGTTGTGGTCAGCAACGCAGAGTCTAGTTGGAAGCCTGTAGCTAGTGGTGTCCCCCAGGGGTCAGTCCTGGGTCCAGTCTTGTTCAATGTATTCCTCAATGACCTGGAGGAAGGGACAGAGTGCACCCTCAGCAAGTTTGCTGATGATACTAAACCGGGGGGAGTGGCTGATACCCCAGAAGGCTGTGCTACCATTCAGAGGGACGTGGACAGGCTGGAGAGCTGGGCGGAGAGGAACCTCACGAAGTTCAACAAAGGCAAGGGCAGGGTCCTGCACCTCGGGAGGAATAACCGCAGGCAGCAGGACAGGCTGGGGGTTGACCTGCTGGAAAGCAGCTCTGCCGAGAAGGACCTGGGAGTGCTGGTGGACAACAAGTTAAGCATGAGCCAACTCATGTGGCCTTGTGGCCAAGAAGGCCAATGGGATCCTGGGGTGCATTGGGAAGAATGTTGCCAGCAGGTGGAGGGAGGTGATCCTGCCCCCTCTCCTCAGCCCTGGGGAAGCAACATCTGGAATACTATTTGTCCAGCTCTGGGCTCCCCAGTACAAGAATGACATGGAGCTCCTGGAGAGAGTCCAGCAGAGGGCTCCAAAGATGATGAAGGGACTGGAGCATCTCTCCTCTGAAGTAAGGCTGAGAGAGCTGGGCCCGTTTAGCCTGGAGAAGAGAATATTGAGAAGCGATCTCACCTGTGTGTACAAATATCTGAAGGGAGGATGTCAAAAGATGAGGCCAGACTCTTCTCCATGGTGCCCAGCAACAGGACAAGAGGCAATGGGCAGAAACTTAACCACAGGCAGTTCCATCTGAAGCTTCTTTACTGTGAAGGTGACAAAGCAGTGGAAGAGGTTGCCCAGGGAGGTAGTGGAGTCTCCTTCCCTGGAGATATTCAAAACCTGCCTGGACACAATTCTGGGCAATGCTAGAACAGAGAGCCTGGACTAGATGATCTCCAGAGGACCCTTCCAGCCTCAATCATTCTGTGATCCTGTGATTCCCAGCTGTTGTTCAATCAAACTGCTGAAACCCTCATGTCACTGCAATTGTTGACAATTTTCTTTCTCACTTAACTGAGATCAGAGGCTTTTTCTTCCTTAAATGATTACATGTACAAACATTGTAAAAACATCTAAGCTTTTCCATAGCCGCTTTATACAGGTCATTTGATTTATATTAGTCATTTTGTTTTTTAAGTTACTTTTATGAGATTTGACAGAGACTAAGAAAGCTCACGGTGAGGAGAATCTAGAAAAAACTCTTCTGCCTTTCCTACAGTCTTGCTGAATTCAAAGTAAGAGAGTTATTTCTTTACAAATAAACTCCAGTTATCAAGAATTTTTGCTGCTGTTATTCTCTTAAGTAAAGCTATTTACTTAAGTAATAGTTTTTGAGACATTTTTTCAATCTGATCTTAACTGAAAGGTCTAATTAAGTAATCAAATAAGTAAAAGTAACAGGTCAGCGTTCAAGCTCCCCAGGCTATAAATATCATTTCTTAACCTCTCCTCTTATAGGCTTTTCCCCTCCTTCATCTTTTCTTTACGTCTTTAACCATAGAATTAGCTAATCATCTATCATACTAAGATGATTATCTTACAGTACAAGGCTTTCACGGTAGAAAGATGGAAAGTTTTAGCCACTGTGGGCTAAAATGAAATAAGTAATACTAAAGAACGCTGAAAAGACAAGACATTGAAAGTTTATTGAAGACAAGGGTCCTTTAGTTCACCTGACCCTAGTCCAACTTTCAAACAGCCATATGTATGCTATATTGTTCAAAAGGTCATTTGCAAGCCAAGACAGCTCTAAAACACAAAAACCTGTAGGCCAAACACAAGATCAGGATTCTGGTCTTGTACATATGTCTATTTTTTATATATGTTTATATATTTTATTTATATATATATATTTCTCTTCATATTCTCATAATTTCTTCTTTAGATTCAAATACATTGATTTGTCAATGGACTGGAACATTTATCTATTTGATATACCCCTGCCTCCTTAAACCTGGATTGTTGTGTAGAAATATCCTTTACATTAGGAGACTGGAAAAGAAAAAGAGGTGAAGTGGAAGATGACAAAAGGAAGAAGACTGCTAGAAAGCATAGAAAGAGAAAAGTTAAAACTGGAGTAGTGAATGAAAAGGATGATATGCAAGTAGACTGAAATGAGATGTACTCGATTCTGAAAGATGCAGCCCTTTAAAACTTCCAACTATATTGGGAGAAAAATGAAACTGGGGAATGCATATCTAGTAACAGCAATGGTATCCAATGTTTATAAAAACAAGAAAGCAAGACTTAGAAATGCAGCAACAAAGTATGTCATCAAAATCAATACAGAAAATACAAGTCAATTCTACACTGAAGTGTTTTGTAAACAGCTGTGCTAAAAAGCAATGAACAGTTGAAGTGGTAGTATCTATGGGTCACAATTACACAGTTATATAAGATTAGAAGCATTATGATGACCTAATACAGGATTCTTTTCCCTGAATGTTTTATTTCCTATCAGTATATCTCCTGTGTAGCATGATGCCTTTTCTTATGATAGCTAGATCATACTTCCCAAAGGCTAGTCAAAATAAATATTTGAGCAATGCTTTCTTACTGATTTTACATGTTCAGTAGAGCTATATTTTGAGATTAAAAAATAATAACAATAATAATGATAAGGAATATTCAGGTCCAAATTCAAAGGATTTTAGAAAATTCAAAAGCTCATATTGGAAAGTGTTATCTTCAAAAATACCTCTTGGCTTCTTAGATGCTAAAGGATAAAAGGGCTGCTTTTTAGCATCAAAGTCTGAGATATTTTGAAGGGCTTACTCAGATGCTCTGAATGGACCATGCATTGTCAGCCTCGCTGCCCTGTCCTGCTGCCATTTCAAGCCTGGTCAGTGTCCCCAGGGAAGGCTGTCATTCCCCTCTGTCCAGCAGGCAGCTCAGGCTGGTAGACATGCGCTCAGCAAGCCTGCACACTAGCAAAGAGAAACATTCAGTTACCAGCGGAACATTTCTTTTAAAATGATCTCTCCATTTTTTACTGCCGGTCCTGGCACTCAGAAATCTCAGCAGAGATGCTATGTCTTTGATACTCTGCAAAATTTCTTTCTTCTGACCTTCTTTTCCCCATCCTTAGTTAATCTCTCCATGTTTCACAGGCTGTAAATTACATCTTTAGCCCCCGCTTAGGAGAAAAAACACCTTACCAGCTCTGTTTCCCCTAATAATATGATCACTATTCCACAAGTGCCAGAATATTCTTTTTTTTTTTTTCTCAGCTGATCACACTGACACTTTTCTAATTAAATTGAGAACAGTCTTTCTCATCTTGTATTTAGCTTATGTTGTTTCCATTTCAGACCTGACAAAGGGTTTATAAGCCTGGTCTAGTTTTTTGTTTATCATTTTCCAGTTATACCAGTTCTTCTAACCTTCTACCTACATACCTAGTTTTGCTTGTTCTAACACTGCAACTATAGTCAACCTCCTCCAAAACCTGGTGTTCTTGTTTAATTGGGTGGTACCTGCATGGAGCTCTGGTTTGTGGACTGCATTCTCAGAAAAGTTGTATAAAGCTACTGGGTTGATGCCAATGATGACAGTGTTTAATAAAAAGTAAAATTGACTAACTTTACTTAACCACCTTGAAAAAAAGTAGGCAAGGTGATAGAAAAAAAAATGACCAAAGTTAAATCAATACAAGTTATTCTTATTCAAAAATAAGACTCCTCAAACACATACTTTCACTGACGTAATTGAAGGCATGAATTCTAAGTTAATTATTTAATTATTTTGTTTCCATTTAATGTTTAGGGCTTAGCTAGGTTTACTCATTCTTTTTTTCTCAATTCCTGAACAAGTGCAGATGATGCTATAAATCTGGAAATAATGTTTATCTTGCGTAAGTTGAATAAAAGGAAACATTATTTTTCTATTTTAAAAACTCTTGCTATTATTAGTGTTTCTAAACTACCAAATTTTAGTATTTTGGAACATAATCTTAAAATTCTGTTCTAAATTACCAAAAAGGTCTGTTAATTTTTAAAGCATTGCTATTTATAGATCCATAACAAAAGCACCTCTGAAATGAGTAAGAACATGGAAACTGTTGTTATTTGTTTGGCATTTTCCATTTATATCAGTATTTCCAGCATCTAAACATGTGCAAGGCAGTAGGTATCAATCAGGCCAGATAAAACTACACTCAGGATAAGACAATTTCACTCTCTGCCGAGAAGACTGTTATTTGAACTAGCCTTCATAGAAACCTGCTGGCTTTTTCTATTATATTTGCTTTCCCTGCTGTTTTATCCAGCTGTATATTTGGTAAGTTTATTTCAGCAGTATTACAAACAGATCTCTTGACAGAAAATGCACTGTAAAAGCTTGCAAAAATACACCCAGAAACACTGCAAGAGTAATCTTACCGTTGTACAGTCACCAGTGACCTGTGACAAAATGTCTGTGACAAAAGTTTTTCTTAATTTTACTTCACGTGAAAGGGCAAAAGGCATCAGAAAGAATTCTGCTCCTGACTGTCCTAACTGGAATATGAGCATTCAACACTGAAAAGATTTTAAATCATTCCTACGCCTATTTCATGCTGTAACTTTAAAACTCATTTAAGGCAATACATGCCATAGATTTATAATATGCCTTAATTACACCAAGCCCACAGTCAATTTAGAAACATGGTAGCTGACTGTTGAAAAAAATGGAGAGATGGCGAACCAGAGTCAGAGCAGGCTATAGAAGAAACAATGCTGAAATCAGAGTATTGACTTATACTCCCAGAGGCACAGCAGGGACAACATCATTGCTGAAAAGATTTGCTATTAATTCTGTTGCCTACATGGGTCATGGCTGCTAAATTAACTGTCTTTAGTGATATATTAAGTTCTCAAGGTTCGTGACAGATTTCGTTCCTCATCTGTTCTGAAGCTGACAGCAGCCATTTCCATTGCTTCTGCAAATCACGCTGCAGCTATAGACTTTGAGTGTATGACAGTGACTTTAGGTAGTCTTATGGCTGACATGCAGCATTCTCAGTTATTAAAACACAAAACAAAACAAAACCATCATCCTCAAGTGAGTTATCACAGCGTGTAAGAGTGCTGATTGTGACAGTTTAAAATCCTTTCTCTGTATCTTAATGGAGCCAATTCTAGATATCATCAAATTGTTATAACATTTGTCTTATTTCTACCAGAACTTGGTACTCATGACCTTATACAGCTAAAGCAAATGAAAGCACTTCCTTGCTCTTTGAGTTTCCTTAATAACCCCATTCTTCCCCTCTCCCCTCTTTCTCCCAGATAAATGCATGTTTACACACACACACACACACACATACACACACCATTCTTCTTCTGATTTCCTTAACCCATTCCTATCCATTTATATTTGAAAACAGTCAATTTTTTCAGTGTCGTCTGAGTGAAAATGCTCAGATTTGAAACGGCAATCACATTTCCTGAAGCTATTAGCTTCATATACAGAGAAAATTCTTAGCCCTGAAGAAACCACACAGGTAATTGTATACATTTTCTATTTACCTCACAACTCCACAAATAAAGAACCAGGCTTTTGCCATGCTTTGGGGAGTAGTAATGAAATAGCTAAACGTAATCTTAAATTAAATCTCTCTGAAACAGAAACACTTAACAAGTGCTATATTTTAAAGCTTACTGCCATATTGAACTGATGCAATAAGTCACCTCTTAGTTGGATAAAACATACTGTTCAGACGGACTCAGTCAAAGTATAGATTTGCTTTAGTATAATCACGGAGTTATTCTGGAGGAATGAATTTTGAAAATGTGAAGATATCTAACTAAAAAGCTCAAATTATATTCCTCCAACAGGCTGTGTTAAGAATAGCACTAGAGAATCTGTTTTAAAGTTGCATATGTCAGAACACTTAGAGATTTATGCAATTAACTAACGATATATCACAAATGCAACGGTAAGAGCTTTGTTTATTCCAGCATTTTATCTAAATTCAAACGTGAACTGTTTATCCTAAATTTGCTGGGCAGTTGGCATTCATTATTTCTTTTTTTACAATGCCAATAGTACTAATTAGAATATAATTCTAAATGATGATGTTTTTGCAGACCAAATCAAATCTACCAATTTAAACAAGAGCAAGCTGTATAGCTTGAATGAATGAAAGTAGAAACAGCATAAAAATCAAAATATTATCCTTTCTAAAGCTTAAGTTTAGAAGGAATACAATGTAAGTTCTTAGTAAAGTTAGTCTCATATCATAGACCAGCTTGAAAATACACTTCAAATAATAAACACATTTGGAATAACAGAACTCAAGGAAAGAAATTGATTTTTAATCTGAGTTAAAAGAAAAAGGTTTTCCATAAAAGAATTTTCAGTTTTCAGTAAATTGAAAAATTATTCAGTTTAAGATTTTTCTCAATAGAAAACCTTTTCACACAAATGCAGTTCTATTTCTTTCTTTATCTGGGCAAAAGACGAATATTTTCATATAAAATTACTTTTTTCTTTAAAATAGTAAAATGTCAGAACTACGTTTACTAGAAATGAAAAGTCAACGATATATTTTACTCTTCTGCAGGATTATTACTAATAATGGTAATATATACTGACACTACATCAAGTTCATCCACATTGCCACCTCTTAAGTCACTTAATCATTAAGTCGCATATAGGAGCTGCCTGGGACTACACTAATAGGAGTGTCTGTACATTCCACTGTGGAATATCCTGTCAAAGCTGGGAAGTGAGTCTATAGTGGTGAGGAGACAAGAAATGACAGCATTTATCTTCATCCAGTATCCTTAGAAAAGGGATTCAAGGGAAAAAGCTAAATATTTTGATTAGTAATAATTACTACATTAGCATAACTCATCAGTTTCAACACTTTTTCATGTACAAAGACCTGCGAAAATGGACTAGAGAGCCAACGGGAAAATTGCTGAGAATCGATGGGGTTTTAGCTTTTTTACAATCTAACTCAGCTCCTTGCGGCTCCACAGGGCTCCGCAAGAAGTCCCAGAGGAACCTACAACACTCCAAGAGAGGAGGATGCAACTTTTTCTTAAGCAGAGCATGAGATGTTTATTCTGTGATGATCTAAGGGGACTTGTGGAGATTTCAGCTTCATCAGTTATTTCAGAAAACACCAGAAGCAAAATAACTTGTCATTTCTTACCACAGACAGTGCAAATATGCAAGAAATTTTAATTATGATTTACAACATCCGTTCAAATAAGGCTCTCAAAAAAACTGTACTCTGGCACTGCAGTCAGGATATGCATGTGGTAAACACATCAACTAACATGATTATGGAATCCATCATGTTTTAATGATGCCATATAATAATAAATCAATCTGTAAATATATGTCAACTCATCTGCCTGTAAAGAATGCTGATTCTCTTTAAGTAATCTTTGTGGCTCAGAAACCACCAAATACTCATTTAAATGCAATGGTTTGAATTTTAAAATGTTTACAATGCTGAATGTTCTGTATTTACTTCAGCTTCAAGGTTAAACTGAAAAAAAAGAAGTGCTGGATATTTTTCATATTAATGTTACTAGGTACTTTTTAAATGTTGCAAAATCAATCCACTAGATTCAATCAATGAGATGCACATAGATATAAAGCTGTAATCCACTCTGAAAACATGTATGCCAAGCTATTTTTAAATACATGAAAAGAAAACTGAAATAATAAAAAAACAAGAAGACGGTTTACTAGAATAATTTAGATGTGGATCACCGGTTTTTATACAAAATTCAGACTAGTATCTCTCAAGTTCTATATTAGGTGTACCATCTAGAGTATATATTTTAATTGTGCGTTGACATCTCTAGAAATTTAGTAAAAGTAAGTGTTGTTTTATTCTCTGGTTTTTTTCTAGCCTCATGCAGAGGAGAACTGCTCTCTAAAACATGCTACTCTCCCTCACAGAACATGAGAATCTGTCACGCTAGGATATCCCTTCAGCTAAAATCAAAGCAGCTCCATTTCAAAGTTAACAAGAAGAGTTCTAACAGACTTATAACTCCTTCATGAACATAAGTCTAAGTTGTAGCATAGGTGCCATCAAATTCTTTTGTTTAAATAGCATACCTTCTACATTAGAATCCCTTCATATAATGAAAAATAAAGGTGAATTTTAAATGGTCTCCACTATGATAAGGTATCTTCTTTATAGTGGAAAATTAAGACATTCTGTTCTTGGCAATAGGTATATAACAGTAGCAACAGATATTCTGTGCTTTACATGATAAATCCACACTTAAGTATCACATAAAAAGAAAAATAAGCTAGGATGAAATAATTCTGAGATAACTTCAGTGCTAATAGTGTAAATTAAATGTAAAATCCTTCGAAGCAAAATTATAGACAGACTTACTGAGTGTCATTCAGTGCTAGAGTTTAATTTCTTACATCTTCATAAAAGACAATTTCATTTTATATACATATAACATATTAAATGATATATGAAAAAAGACCACCAGGATAACACTAATCCAGAATCTGCTGTCTTTATATACCTTTGGAAGGACAAAAAGTAGTCAATATATTGACATATACATACACATACATATTTAGAATTTAACTCTCCTGCCTTAGAATAAGTCTGAGACAGTGCATGGCTTATCTTTACTAACTCTAAACTGCAGACATAGACCACAGATGTCTTGTTAAGAGGAAAAAAATGCGGCTAGATAAGTGATTTGCTTCAAAGAATATTACCATCATTCCAAGTGACAGAATATGGAAGAATAGTACAATCTTGATTGCTATTTGCAAGAAGAAGTAACATCAAGTAACAGTTTAGCTGGTAAGAGATTTATCATCCATCATGCAGAATGCCACAAAAAATTATATCAAGAGGAGAACAGAATAGCTAATAGTTGTTTAGTGTTAGAACTTGGTCACTTTCAGAACATATGGTCAATGGAGCTAAGGTGATTCATACCCCCTGAGATGAACTGTGGAGCCCTGAACTGAGTTTGAGAAAGTGTAGATTACCTAGAGGAAACAATTAATTTGCATATGAATCTATGTAGTCAGACTGGTTTTGAGAAAAACAAAAAAAACCCAGCATAACCTATGGGTTGAAATGAGGATCTCTCGGGATGAAATATTCCAACCTACTAAATCTTAAATTTCAGTTTTGTCTTGAAATAGTGGAGAAAAGTTTGCTGTCATGTAAATTGGTTGCAAACGTGGAAACATACTTAATGATGTTTAGCAATAAAGTGTTTTATTCAGAAATCACGTCATGAAGATAATAGCCATAGTTGAAATTTAATTATCTTCACTTACTTTAGATTATTCATTTATAAGACTTTGGCTCTTGGGCTTATTTATAGCAGAACTGCTGGAAAATTTAGCAAAAACACTGTTATCTTTAGCTGAAAATTGCCAATAAAATTTCTCAGCTATTTTGCCAGATCCAAGATGAAGTTCTTAGTGGAACTAGAGAGATAAGGACCAGTAACAACAGTAACAGTAAAAAATCAATTAGAGAAGTGATTTGGAAAGTAGGACATCTATATCCAGGTCTTCAATTCTTTGGCTTGTATAAAATTTGCAGTACAGACTTGAACCTGGGTCTTCCACTTTTCCACTTGAGTCTCCCAAGGGGTAGGTTTTTGGCATCTTGCCAATAACCAAATCGCCAAACTGGTGTCTTTCTCATTACTAACATCAAATGGAAATGAATGATGAACTAGCAGAATTTTTCATGAAATCAATTTTTGTTTTCAGGCTAACCACAGCTGACTGGACAGTGTTTGTCTCTTACACTGGGACTATAAACTGATTTGGCTCTTCGGGTGCATGATTCCCACCTAAATATGCTGGCCAAGCAGAGATCACAATAACACTCTTTGTTACAGGAATACTGATATTTAGATAAAATAAATCTATCAAGAGGCTCTGGAGAGTTTGATGCCAAAGTAAGATGACAGAAAGTCAATATATCTATTATCCAACTACTGTGCAATATGAATCATTAACAGCCATTGAAATGTCAACATTACACACTTTGTTGTCATTGTCATTAAAATAGTCATGGCTTAGTTTGTTCACTTTTTCCTATCAGTTCTCTGATAATAATAGACTCTGCAGGCATAAAATGAGTTTACAGGAAACTAAAATAAGGATAAAATACAGTGACCTCCAAACAATTACAGCTAAACATGGAAGAAAATGAATGACACATCAAAGCATCAGCTTCGAAGAGACTCCCATGTGACTTACTTCAGAACAAGTGCCACATGAATTGCACAATGCAGTGTTTGAACAGTGTTTCTACTCAAGCAAAACCTTAAAAATCTTTATAGAGGGAAAAAAAGTGCATTAAAATAAATAAATAAATCAAATGACTGAAGGACAGTTAAAAACCCAAAGTCAATGTATTCCAAATGCATCTGAAGAAAAGGTGAAATATTCTGGCACTGGCTTTGTAAAGGGAGGTGTTGTGAAGGGAAAGACTCTGATACTAAAAGTGCATATCTACATTTAACAGTCATACATTGTTATGACTTCAAAAAAACTATTTCAGATAGCAGAGTACAGCTGTTGCTTGGCTTAATTTTCAAAATAGAGTGGGTATCACAGTGGTAAAATTTATAGTTGCAACCAGGAGTTTATTGGGAGATAAAATTCCAGAGGTAAAACTCACAAGATGAACTAATACAATACAAGCCACAGCAGAGTCTGACAGATGACTTTTGTAAAGTCTGGAATGATCTATATAGAAATGATCTACGAAAGTAATAGTAGTGACTGAGAAAAAGTCTCTATTGTGATTAAAGCTGGCAGCTAAGAATCAAACTTGAACTAAATTTGCAATTTGCTGCTAAACTTGGATATCTAAGTTGAAGAGGATAGATGTTTAAAAGAAACTGAGCAGTGTAATTCATATTTTTAAAACTGAATTTACAAAAGTCGTTAAATGCCTGAAATGCAAGTAATCACTTAGCTTATGGATATAAACTGAAACCCTTGCTCTTTAGAAAGGCATTAGAATTAATTATAGTGCACAGAATCACTAACTGTAGCCTTCCACCCAGCTGGTATCTTTAACCCTGCAGTTACAGTATATTTAAGTCGAATGAACTCTCAGAGCTGCTTGAAAATACATAAGTAACTTTTGAAAATCTAGGATTTAAACAGAGTATTCTGTTTTGAGGTACTTCTCGAAATTTTATATTAAGGTTCTTTTTATCTAATGAGAGTACAGGTTTTTGTCGCTATAGATTAGTGAGGAAACTAGGAGTCTAACCTCACAAATGAGTTCTGTTTTTCTGCTCAAAACAATTGTTTAGTTCAGCATTTCACTTTATTGTTATGATAGAGTGTTCAAAATAGATATAGAACATTTTGACAGATTCAAATATTTAATTTTATTAATCTAAACAAACCTGAATTTTTGTCTGAAATTTTTACTCCTCATCACAACGAAAATAAAGATACATTTAAAAAGTTCAAAATCAATTGCCAGAATGAGAAATCTTTTCTACAAAAGTTAATCTCAGACTCTAAACTTTCCTTACAATTTAGCATTTTTGAACAGTTTAATCGTGCCTTGCTTTACCAAATGGAGTTCACAATTACTCCCCGTAAATTAGCACGGATAGTGAAAGCTGTCTTGACAGATCAGTTTTTTAAATTATTATTTATTTAAATATTTTCAATTCTGCTTATAGAAGGAGTAAAATCTTGTTTTTCAAAATATATTATGTTGGTCTTGATATTCATGATAGTTTTTTTGTTTGCTTGCTTTTAGGAGGTTTAAGAATTCTTTCCATAGATATCTTTTACCCTAATTTAAATCCCATGCAAGGATTACCATGCTCTTGTCAGCATAAGCGTTTGTAATACAACCTTCTTACAGTCATGGAAGACTTAAATGAACTCTAACATTTGTCATTGTTTGTGTAGATTTCATTAAAATATCATTGACTGAGGTTATACACTTCAAAGGAAAATCAGATTTGTTTTAAAATTTTCAGACGTGCAAAAGGAGACTAAGTTTGTCACATACAGCTGTGGAGCAGGGTTATATTATTGTGCCCACGTAAACCAGCACTAACTTCACTTAATGGTTGGAAAGTACTTTCCAGAATAACAACTGAGAAAAACAATGATATAAGTATACATAAAAGTGTGATTTAGTTTGAGTTTCCCTTTCAGATAGGATAGACAATATTCTAGGTACACATACTTGTTTAATTAATGTCAATGGAACCTAGGAGATATTCATGCGAGTCTATGTGTTAAAGTCTGAGGCAACATAAAAATCAAATTAAATTTTATAGAAAAATATTGACATTGTTAATATGTTTAAGAACTCTACGAAGGAATTGCTACTTAGTTGACCCTTTAAAAGTTAGTAATTTAGAAGTCAAAAGAATAGCATGGGAGTTTTCATGTTGTGCATAAGGGACCATAGGAGGATACGGGCAGGAGGAGTTGAGGAATGATTCTGGTTCCTTAAAAAATGATGTAATTTAGTTTGTCCTAAAATGTCAACAGAGTACAAACCTATTCTTCTCCTGATAAATTCTCAGGGGAAGGTAAATGCCCATTAATGTCTCTTAGATGAACCTCTACAAAGGTGCAATAGCATCTTTTATTTCAAAGAGGTGCAATTTGCATCCTTCGCTGCCAGCATATGCAGGCTCATTCTTTTATTTCATGTGCTAAAAAGTCTTTCCCCTACAAACTCCAATCAGGATTTTCAGTACATCTGAAGTCCTTTGGAACAGACAAGTACAAATCAAATGGTGATAACAGATTGATTTCAATTTAAGCCGATTTAAGTCAAGTTATTGAAAAGATACATTCTAGATACTTTAGATTCATTACTCAGAATAATTGATTTATGAGGTTGAACTCTTAACAAACAATATTTTTGGGAAAAAGGCCAGTAGAATAGATGTATTTTCTCAGCATTTGAATTTGAAATGTATGGTGCAATATGTGATTATCAAACAGGTGAAAAGGTCGTGCAGAATGTGATTTTTTTTAGATTATAAATGCCAAAGACACGATTTTCTGCAAGAGGAGCTCAAGGGACATCTGTCATATACTTTTGACCTTTCATTTGACACACTAGGCCTGTCTCAGTTTGTGGTTCTCACATATGCTCTCACATGAGAGCATGTACCATGAAACTTTTCTTTCCACAAAATCACAATTTTTTTTCTGCTATTAAAATGGATCCTAGTGAATATAATCGTGTATATACAATGAATTTCCCTTGTAGACCTAACATTATGACACCCTTTAGGTGAGAAGAAAGTTAGGATAAAGAGGGTACTAAACTGTACAAGGGTGCTAAAGTGTGTACCAAAGTCTTTTTCGTAGATTAGATTTACAGTTTTAATGAAGTTTCAAATTATAAACTATATTCTTAACAGAAGATCTCAGAACACTTCACTGAGTTCCCCAAATGCTGATATGTTCTGAAGAATGCATTTTCACAAGTCACAGAAACTATCAACACTAAGCATTAATATTCCAGCACTCAAGTACCTGAATATATAAAGGTATATGACTATTTTTTTCCCATAGTCTGTAGGATGAAATATCATAAACGAAGCATTAGTGTTATGAAATTGTCTTCTATGACATTCAGAAGAAGGGGTCCACCTAAGAAAAAATGAGATAACTTCTTGACATCACATGAGTAATTGCTAGGCGTGACAGACAACAGTGCGAGAGTTGTTAATAGCACCAAGTGGGACAGCTGGGTCACACAGGTAGCCACAGAGGATCTGCGGGAGACCCAGCCAAACCTCACAGGTAACTGGAGAGGAACACGAGGGTGCCCCTTTGGGGTGTATAATCTCACAAGTCTGACAACACCTATACAACCAAGCAATAACAACATATAAGGGTGACATAACACCAAGCTGATGCCTGTTCCAGTCCTGGTGGCATTTATAACACACACTGCATCATATCTTGATATCACAGCAAAATATTGATAAACTCTAAAGCATGGATTTTTAAGATAACTTTCAGAAATGTTTAGTCTAATTATGATAGTTCATCTATTCTTGAGAGATATGTTAATAACTAATTTTGCTAGATCTTTTCTATGTTAATTTAATTACGGCAAGGCACAGATAGCTTTGCCCTACAGCGTCCAACAGTTTTCTTTACACAATATGAATGAATTTAGAGCAGCGTGCGCTATTTTCACTTGGTTTGGGTAAACACCTTGATACTACAAAAATCTTTTTCTAGGGAAATAATCTGGGTTTGGAGGAAAAGGAAATAATGTGAGATAGACAAAAGCTGGCTCATAATTACTTTTTGAATTCAATATAGTAAATTCTTATAAGTCAAAGTAATTTGTTAGCCAAGAGAACTGAACCGGAATGCTGGGATCTAGAATTTTTTTGAAATAAAAAAGAAAAAATGTTGTTTGGAACATGTATCGCTTGCAGTAAAGGACTGCAACTTGACTGATGCGCAAGCAACTAAAAAAAGATATTGAGCCTAAAAGGAGAGGAAAATAAAATAAATAAATAAGCAGACACAAATGAAAAGACTGGGCAGAGAAAGTCTTAGTAGTCGGTAAGAATTCCCAAAGGATAACCTGAATTTGGTATTCAAATAGATTTTAAAAGCAAATAGGAATAGATGCTTTAGCCAAATATATTATCATAAAATGAATAAAAATATGAGGGGAAACTAGGCATTTTTTTATTGGTGGGGGGAAGATATTAAAGGTGATTACAGGATGACTCAAAAACTATATTTATATTTTTATCTCATTTTTTTCTAACAATAGTGATGCTTACCTCAGTCCTACCAAAAAAATAGTTAATGGAAATAAATGCATAGAAATAGAGGACACTATAGGAAAAGAAGCTGCAGAAGAGTTGAACATACTTATACTGAATGGACCAGGTAATTAAAACATAGAGTTGTCAAAGAATTGACCTGTGAAAGCATCAGTTATGCTATAATTTTTAATAGTCACATAAAATTATATGTCTGGAGAAAAAAAATTAATACTCTATATTTAAGAAAAAAAATGGATCCAATTAAAGTTAGGACTGAAGAACTTATTTTAAATGTAGGTGCAAATAAAGAGGAAAAATACATGGAAGAATCTGCTAAAAAAGGAATAGGATCAAAAGTACATTTTTCAGATCTATATTTCTATCTTAGACAAATTAATGGATACAATACTAAAGAAAATACATTAGATACTCCTAGATTTCAAGAGGCCATTTGATACAATGACATATGGAAAATCATTACTTGATAGAAAGATGGGAGTTAGCACAGGCATTATACACTGAAAAAAGAAATTGACTAGAGAGATGACCACAGCCATATTGAAAGGATGGTAAATGTTAATGATGTTTTGGGACTGATTGCATTTAATATTTCCTTAATGGCCCTGAAACAATAAGTAGGAATATGCTTATGAAATCTCGTAAAGAGAAAAATTTGTAAGATACAACCAATGTAGAGGGTGAGTAGGATTTCAAACTGGAATCTTTGGATAACCTTGAAGATAGAATAGCAGGAATGAAGTGAAGTTTATCAGTATAACACATAGCAGTCACATAGCAGTGAGACTCTGTAGTAGCTCCTCTCAACACAAATAATGAAGAGCTAAAGGCTTCACTAATTTCTGAAGTGAAGCACCTTCCAAGTGAAGCACCTTCCTTTACTTAGCTTTACCTACAGCTGTGTAGGTCTGAGTTTGGCAATCTGGGAGACCAGTCTATTGCCGTGTTAAGCTTTTGAACTCAACTGTTTTTCACTACAATGAGTACTGTGGTTTAATTACAAACAAACTTTTCATTAAGATCAAATTTCCCACCTTTTAATTAAATTAAATGTTATTGTGCTCCTGATTAATGAGACAGAAGAACAGGAGTTTCCAATGTACTTTTCTCTTCATTCATTGCTTTCTGTTCTTTCATTTCCCCTCGTTTATCTGATTTGTTTGATGAGAGCAGCTAGCAGAGGCAGTGAACAAATGCAGCACTTTGTGCAGCAGTTTGCGCAGAAGGGCGCAAGAAGGCAAGAAGACATCTTCATTTGCAGTCCTAGTAGTGTGTGCTTCCTCAGGTATTGTCATGACATGCTGCAGAGCACATTCCCCAGTAGCTGTTGGAGTCGCTGCATCAGCTGTGTTCGAAGCTTTGACCCTCTGACAGCAGATGCAGCTCTACAGGTCCCAGGCTGCAGGGAGTGCGTGGGACCTCTCTGTGAGGCCTAGATTGACAGTCAGCTCTTCTGCAGAAGGTATGCTATTGTTGATGAGTTGTGTCATCAGGTAAAGGAGTTATGGGAGGAAGTCAGTAGGCTGTGTAGCATCCGAGAAGATAAGGAAGAGATAGACAGGGTAGTCCTGGAGACCATACAGCTCCAGGAGTCCCAATCCCCGACAACAGTGGAGTTGCTGCAGGGCTCTGTGCCATGTGAAATGATACATCATAACACTGTAGAAGAAGGCTGGAAACCGGTCGCTTCTCATAGGAGGAGGAAGGTTCTTACTCCTCCTGAAGAGCTGTATTTGAGGAAAGGTTTAGTGCCCTCCAGGTTGAGGAAGAGCTGGACATGGCTTCAAGGGAAGCAACTGGGCTGACAGACCCCATGCCATGTGGGAACACCCAGAAGAAGCAGTAAGTGATTAGTGTGGATGACTTCCTGCTGCAGGGGACAGAGACATCTATCTGCCGACCTGATCTCTTGTCTGGAGAGGTTTGCTGCCTGCCAGGGGTTCAAATATGAGATATCGTGGAAAGACTGCCAAGGCTTGTCCATACATTGGACTATTACCCTCTGCTGCTCTTCCATGTAGGCGCTAATGAGATCAAGGGTAAATTGGATACCATTAAACAGGATTTCAGAGCTCTGGGAATGGTGGTCAAGGGTCTGGAAGCCCAGGTCATTTTCTACTCAATCCTGCCTGTGAGGGGGAAGGATGGGAGGAGGAGTAGATGGATTTCCCAAGTTAACAGCTGGCTGCGCTGCTGGTGTTGGCAGCAAGGCTTTGGTTTCTATGACCGTGGGACCCTGTTTGAAGATCAACAGCTGATGGGGAGAGATGGGATCCACCTTACCAAGCGGGGCACGCGCATCTTTGCCAACAGGTTGGCCAGCCTGGTAAGGAGGGCTTTAAACTAGGAAAGATGGGGGAAGGGGAGTGGTATAGTGGCAGGAGAATCAGTAAAACACCACTCAAGTCAGGATGCCTCCAGCGGGTGGCAGGGGAGATAGCATGGGGCATGGCTATGGAGGATTCTCTTGCACCTCTCCTGAGAAGCCTGCATGCTTGACTCTGAAATGCCTGTACACCAAAGTATGCAGTATGGGGAATAAACAGGAAGAGTTAGAGATCTGTGTGCGGTCGCAGGGCCATGATCTCATTGCGGTTACAGAGACATGGTGGGATAGTTCACACGACTGGAATGCTGTCATGGAGGGCTATGTGCTTTTTAGGAAAGACAGGCCAGGAAAGGCGAGGTGGTGGAGTTGCTCTTTATGTGAGGGAGCACCTAGAATGTATGGAGCTCTGCCTCGGGGTGGATGAAGAGCAAGTTGAGAGCTTATGGGTAAAGATTAAGGGCAGGCTAACATGGGTGACACTGTTGTGGGGGTTTAGTACAGGCCACCTGATCAGGAGGAAGTTGTCGCTGAGGCCTTCCACAGACAGCTGGAAGTAGCCTCACGATCACAGGCCCTGGTTCTCATGGGAGACTTCAACCACCCTGACATCTGTTGGCAAGACAGCACAGCTAGGCACAAACAGTCAAGGAGGTTCCTGCAGAGCATTGATGATAATTTCTTGACATAGGTGGTGGAGACACCCACAAGCAGAGGTGTGCTGCTAGACCCTGTACTAACAAACAAAGAAGGTCTAGTTGGAGGTGTGAAGGCTGAGGGCAGCCTTGGCTGCAGTGACCATGAGATGGTGGAGATCAGGAGCCTATGAGGAGGAAGCAGGGCAATAAGTAAGATTGCAACCCTGGACTTCAGGAGAGCAGACTTTGGGGAATCTCATGGGGTAGGGCCCTAGAAGGAAGGGGGGTCCAAGAAAGCTGCTTAATATTCAAGTATCACTTCCTTCATGCTCCAGACAGGTGCATCCCTCTGAGTAAGAAGTGCAGCAAAGCGGGCAGGAGACCTGCATGGATGGGCAAGCAACTCCTGACAAAACTCCAGCAGAAGAAGGAAGTACACAGAATGTGGAAAAGGGGATAGGCCACTTGGGAGGAATACAGGGACATTGTCAGAGTATGCAGGGATGCAACAAGAAAGGCGAAGGCCCATTTGGAATGAAATCTGGCAAAGAATGTCAAGGACAACAAGAAGGGGTTCTTCAAATACTTCAATAGCAAAAGGAAGACTAGGGAAAATGTTAGCCCGCTGCTGAATGGGGCGGGTGCCCTGGTAACAAAGGATACAGAGAAGGCAGAGTTGCTGAATGCCTTCTTTCCTTCATTCTTCACTGCTAAGGCTAGTCCTCAGGAATCCCAGACGCTGGGGACAAGAGAGAAAGGCTGGAGAAAGGAAGGCTCTCCCTTGGTGGAGGAGGATCGGGTTAGAGATCCTTTGTCCAGACCTGACATCCACAAATCCATGGGCCCTGATGGGATGCATCCACAAGTGCTGAGGGAGCTGGTGGATGTTATCACTAGGCCCCTCTCCATCATCTTGGAAAGGTCCTGGAGATCAGGAGAGGTGCCTGAGGACTGGGAGAAAGCCAATGTCACAACAGTCTTCCAAAAGGGCAAGAAGGAGGAGGAGCCAGGGAACTACAGGCCTGTCAGTCTCACCTCCAGCCCTGGAAAGGTGATGGAACAGCTCCTCCTGGAGGTCCTCATGAAGCATGTGGAGGACAAGGAGGTGATCAGGAGTAGTCAGCGTGGCTTCACCAAAGGGAAATCATGCTTGACGAATCTGATAGCCTTCTCTGATGGAATGCCTGGCTGGGTAGATGAGGGGAGAGCAGTGGATGTTCTCTACCTGGACTTTGTTTCCCGTCACATCTTCATAGGCACGCTCAGGAGGTACAGACTGGATGAGCAGACAGTGAGGTGGCTTGAGAACTGGCTGGATGGCCGAGCTCAGAGGGTTGTGGTCAGCAACGCAGAGTCTAGTTGGAGGCCTGTAGCTAGTGGTGTCCCCCAGGGGTCAGTCCTGGGTCCAATCTTGTTCAATGTATTCCTCAATGACCTGGAGGAAGGCACAGAGTGCACCCTCAGCAAGTTTGCTGTTGATATAAAACCGGGGGGAGTGGCTGATACCCCAGAAGGCTGTGCTACCATTCAGAGGGACCTGGACAGGCTGGAGAGCTGGGTGGAGAGGAACCTCCTGAAGTTCAACAAAGGCAAGGGCAGGGTCCTGCACCTGGGGAGGAATAACCTCAGGCAGCAGGAGAGGCTAGGGGTTGACCTGCTGGAAAGCAGCTCTGCCGAGAAGGAGGCACAGTACTGTGTCCAGTTCTGGGTTGCCCATTCCAAGAATGACATGGCACTACTGGAGTGAGTGCAGTGGAGGGCTACAAAGATGATTAAGGGAGTGGAACATCTCTGCTATGAAGAAAGGCTGAGAGAGCTGGGCCCGTTTAGCCTGGAGAAGAGAAGATTGAGAGGGAATCTCATCAGTATGTTCGAATATCTGAAGGGAGGATGTCAAGAGGATGAGGCCAGTCTCTTCCCTGTGGTGCCCGGCATAAGGACAAGAGGCAATGGGCAGAAACTGAACCACAGGCAGTTCCATCTGAACCTGAGGAATAATTTCTTTCCTGTGAGGGTGACTGAGCAATAAAATAGGCTGCCCAGGGAGGCTGTGGAATTTCCTTCCGTGGAGATATTCAAATCCGTCTGGATGCGATCCTATGCAATGTGCTGGGGTGCTGGACTAGATGATCTCCAGAGGTCCCTTGCAACCTAAACGATTCTGTGATTCTGTGATTTCTGAAGCAAACAAACCCAGTCTTTTCATATCAAAGCTTTTTCATCTTTATTATTGTCATCTTTCTTAATTCCTTTAAGTCTAGGTTATCTTCCAACCTTGATACTGTTATCAAGCAAATTATAAAACCTCACTTACTATGCATTAGCCTGTGCTTACATGCATTTCCATAGTATTCATCCTGAACTTCATTTCTCTACATGATGGAAAGTTTGGGTATTATAATGTCAGTAAGTCTGCAAAGAATGGAAAATATGTCAATGTTTTTATGAGACAGAATGGTTTTGTTTTTACAAGATTTAGCTTAAGTAAAAACAGAGCTAGAGAAAGAATTTGATTGTTTCCATTTTTTTTTATTGACTATAAAGTTTAATTATTTATAATAAGGTGTCAGGTAGTTTTATATCTAATCATGGTGTAAGATAAAACAATCTAATGGTAATGAACAGAAGAGCATTAATACACACATTGAATTAGATTCATTGCCACCACAGAAAACAATCATCTGGTGTGCATTTTTAGAGTTTTGTTTCCAATCTAGACGTCTGCTACAACTAGACTTTTTAAATCATTTGTGGATTTTTTATATTTCAGAACCTAAACATCTTTGTTTAATGATCTTTCATTTAAATTACCATTGCTAATATAACAGAGACAGCACATGATCATCACCTTACACTCTCATCATCCCAGCTCAACTATCTAATTTAAATAAAAAAATTATTCTCCCAATTTTTCTGGACTGGCAGGGGTGAAGACTAGTCATCTTCATGACAACTTTTGACATGACAACAAATCTTTCATGACAACTATTACAGACCAGAAAATAGTAGATCATTTTAAATTATCACTCTGTTTTGATAACTACATTGAAACCCCTAAAGCTCTATGGAGAGAAATGTTATCATAGTTTTCACAGAATCACAGAATCGTTTAGGTTGCAAGGGACCTCTGGAGATCATCTAGTCCAACCTCTCTCCTCATGCAGGGTCCTCTAGAGCATATTGCCCAGGATCACATCCAGATGGGTTTTGAATATCTCCAGCGAAGGAGACTCCACTACCTCTCTGGGCAACCTCTTCCAATGCTCTGTCACCCTCACAGCAAAGAAGTTTTTTTCTCAGGTTCAGACGGAACTGCCTGTGGTTCAGTTTCTGCCCGTTTCCTCTTGTCCTGTTGCTGGGCACCACAGAGAAGAGACTGGCCCCATCCTCTCGACACCCCCCCCTTCAGATACTTATACACATTGATGAGATCCCCTCTCAATCTTCTCTTCTACAGGCTGAACAGGCCCAGCTCTTGCAGTCTTTCTTCAGAGGAGAGGTGCTCCAGCCCTCTAATCATCTTGGTAGCCCTCTGCTGGACTCTCCCCAGTAGTGCCATGTCTCTCTTGGACTGGGGAGCCCAGAACTGGACACAGTACTCCAGGGGAGGCCTCCCCAGGGCTGAGGAGAGGGGGCAGGATCACCTCCCTCCACCTGCTGGCAACACTCTGCCTCATGCACCCCAGGATCCCATTGGCCTTCTTGGCCACAAGGGCACACTGCTGGCTCATGCTTAACTTGTTGTCCGCCAGCACTCCCAGGTCCTTCTCGGCAGAGCTACTTTCCAACAGGTCAACCCCCTGCCTGTACTGGTGCAGGCTTTTGTCCTTCTGAAACATACTTAGTCTACGTTGTTATAATTTAGCTTGAAATTACACTTTTTTTAAATGAAAGATCAATTGATAAAATAATGATTTTGGTTTAGACCATTAAGGAAGCTGTGGCTTCCTTAACCTTAATAAAAATAGATTACATTTCAATCCTTACCTATAACCCTTAGGTTATAGTCAAAGATTTCTAGGGAGCTCCTTATTGCTCTATGACAAATCTTTACATTTCAGACATTCATCTTCACTTTAATAGCAGCTGCTGAAATATTCAGATCTTAATTTATCATGATTCCTTAAATACTCTTCAATCCTGAAAATGAGTGTGAAAATATAAGGTCAATAATGAAAAATTATTTCATATGGTGACATGGTGCAGTCATATTAAAGAAACAAAAATATTGATGAATACTAATGAAACCATTTAGAAAGATTAGAGGATAGGTGATGCGATATATGATATATAAGTATGTATGTATGCATGTATATGTATGTGTGTATATACACAGACAAGTACACACAAACATATATATGCATGTCCCAATTTTGCATGACTTTCCATGCTGGAGATTACTTGGTACCTACAGCCAGTGACTGATGTCAGTGAGATTCTATCCTTATTAGCAACAATTGAACTGAAACCCAAATATCATTTTAGATCTAGTCTTTTTTAATGATAGAGTACTACTCTGCAATTACTTGTCACTAATGAAAGGAGCACCTAGTTCGTAGTGAATAGCTGTCTACAGACTAAGTGTTGTCAAAAATGACATTAATTGACACTGTATCTAGTTTTATTAGCAAAGATGCAAGGACTGAACATGTGCTGAATTATTCTTGTCACTAATAGAGGTTTGAGGGGCACTAGGAACACACCTATGAAAATCGTGCATTTCTGTAACTCAACAATAAAGAAACAAGAGAATCAGTCTGTGTGCTAGTAAGCGGATAGTAAATTCTCTTCCTACCCACCATCAATTACATTAAAGTAGCATTCTTTTTTCAATATGATTGGCATACCAGACCCAGTAAATTCAAATCTGTGTATCTAGCTACTTGTCCTTGCATTGATAGTGTATATATGCACATACATATAGTTTTTTTAAGGGTTGCCAGTTTCCCCTCCATCCCTCACCTTTCTCCATCCCTACAGACACAGAAGCCTTGACATCAAGCTGTTCTTAGAGGGCATCTGCTTTCATGAATAGTGTTTGAATTCTCTGGTGTTGTAGTTGGGTGCTAAGCGCTTCCCAATATACAAACTCACATAACTTGTCCTCTGCTTACAGAAAGAAATTGTAACAATTTAGCTAAATCAATTCCTAAATTGATTTAAACTCATGAACTACCTTGTGTGGATGCTCTTAAATTGGTTTAAGGGTGGCTAATATTGATGTATCTCTTTCATTTTGATTTAGAATTTAATTCTATTAAATTGGCTCAAATTCTTTGTGCACATCAGAGCCTTAAGTCTGACAGTCTAAATTGAATTTCATGCTGTGAGGTCAATGGACCTAAATGAAATAAGGGCTACAATGATACAACAGCTTTAGAAATGACTTCAGAGTGCCTATGAATCAGCTACTGTAAAAACAGACAAAAGTTTCCAATATACACTAATAACTAGAAATGATTTTGAAGGTTTTATCCAGGGGAAACCTTCTTTAAAAGTTTTTAGCAAACAAGGGTAGTGATACAGAAGGTAACATATTTCTGAGAAAATTATCTCAAAAATGGAATATATACTATAATTTTTTGCTGCATTTCATTCATTTCCAGCTTAAATTTGCTTATGGACTATTGTTGGCCAGTCAAGTTTGGCCCAATACTCTGAATGAGGACAGAATGAATTCTCATTTATTTGCACCTGTTTGTGTACAGAAATAGACTATAAAAAAAACTGGATCTGAAGACTATGAGGCTGTCCTCTTCATACTCCTCATCAATAGAAACAAAGATTCTCTCTCCCAAATTATATCTAAACATAACCCTTATGATACCAGTCAAACATGCAGAAAATAATGGTGCAAGCAGCTGCAAGTTGTCTCCTGGACATATCAAATTCTGGAACGTTTCCAATTCACTATCTTTAGAGGTATTATGTCTTAATACTAGGTAAGCTGTATCCTAAGTATTTTTCAGTCAGTAGATGAATTCAGTACCCCTAATATAGTTAGAGGAGAGATACAAGTTGTAATAGACAAAGACATTGGTTCATTCTGTGTTTAATCTGGCAAACTGACCTCTCTGAGGAGCATCTCTCTTATACATAAAAAATCAGAAGCAAGGTAGGAGCATCATTTATTATGAAAAGGTTATATTTGTCCTGAAGTATATTTATATAAATAAATAAATTTATAAATAAAACCTTTGCTGCTACTTTCACCATAACAGTATCACCCTAAACATTAGCAAATTAAAACAAACTATTCCCTAATCTACCTGATCATCTGTAAGAAAAGGTCCCCCTCCATCAGAATTTCCAGTCTCCATTACAGTACCTGCGCCTATCTATCATGGCTGCAGAACCAGGAAATTCACAAGTGAGAGAAAAGAAAAATCAGTATAAAATTTACAAATTCCCTTTTCCCAGAGCCAATGACAACTCTTATCAACACATAGAAATTAATAGACTCTCTACCCTTTTGCTGTTCATCCCCACTTGCAGCTGGCTTGAAATTGCTATTAAATTCAATAAAACCCCTGAATACATACAGCCTACTTTCAAGACTTCTTTAATAATGCAGGCTGGCACCAGAATAAGAAAAATTGCTTTGAGTGAGGTAGGGGATAAGCAGAAAGTATGAGGATTTTTTTCTTGAAATTCAGCTATTACCTCAAATATTGAAGCTCCTTTCCATTATCAATTTCAACTCAAAAAAATTTGCTAGTTACTCCTCAGTTAACACTGATAAATTTGCTACTGCACAAATGCTGCTGCTTTCTTTGATTTTGGCTTCAGTGCGTTATTCCTAGATTTGGAACCAAACAGAAGGCACAGACCCCCTCTGCCTGGCACTGGCTCCTTTGTTTACATTCCCAGAAGCTTTGTTTCATTCTTCCGTGTCAATGGAATTTAAAATATAAAAAGTGATTTTTCTACTGGTTATTCTGAAAGGCTAAATCAAGGTGCCTTTTGAATGCGCAGAGATATAGTCCCAAACAATAGCAGTTGCTATGGAAGCACAGCACTGTGCTTTATGTAGAGATATAGAGAGAAGAATGGAAAATGGAGGGTAATGTGCAAATTCAGCACAGATTGGCTTAAGATGCTGATTGGCTCTAAGCATAACATTAGCTCCCCTAAATATACAGTAGTAAATCACTTTTATACATCGGATATAAAAGTTTATATTTAACTGAGTTTGGTTTATTTACTCATAAGAAGATCTGTGGTCACCAGGAGGCTTATTAATATTGATTTTCATAGTCCCCACTTGGAATTAATGTGTGTTCTCAACACACAAAATTATCTGGGGCTGATATAAATGGCTAACTGGAATGATTCCATGTATATTTAGCAATTTTGTATTATCTTTTGTGGGGGAGTCAGACAAAAGATCTGACTTTCCTGAATGATTTTACCAACAACATTATTAAAAAATAATGCAGGCATACATTAACACAGTAATGAGAATGCCAACTTTGTTTAAAATTCTAAGGTCGAAAAGGGATATTTGTAGACCAAGGAAGCAGTCAGCCCAAGAAAGGTTAAATAATGTTATATTTCCTTCAGCAAAACATGAAAGCTCTATAACTACTTTCAATGCTACCAAGGCAGCCTGTAATGTGCATGTGTATCTTTGCAATTTGGCTGAAGCAGAGGGAGCTTTCTTTGACTAGGAGGATTTTTTAATAAAATTGGAAAGGGTTTGGGGATTTATTTATTTGCAGACTGTCCGGACAATTGTTTCGAACTGTATTAGCTCAGCTAGTGGGAAGGCCTTACACAGCCTAACAGCCAGCTAATTTTGTGTTCATTTAACATAACCTGTTGATTTCATTCAATCTTACTTTTTCTATGAAGGAATCTTTATAATGGTCATTTTACTCAATCAGATATGGCAACCTGGCAGCACAGTTAATTGATCTTGTTATATATTTCTCCTTTCTGTATTCCCATACCACACCCTCAAGTGAAGTTATTCTATTTAGCTCTTATTAAGCTGCCCTTTAAGCTTGCTAGTCCTGAAAAAACTCATCTGCTTCCTCCACAGGTCTCCCACTTTTTCACACTAATATCTATCTGTGTGTCTTCCCTTGCTCTTCATGCCTTCCCCGCAACATGAAGTACAGCTACTGTATAATTTTCTCTGGACTTTTAAACTTTATGCAAGTTGCTTTAAAGGTGAGGTGAAAAAAAACAACAACAAAAATCCTTCAGGAATTGTACTATCAGCATCTTCTGCCTGTGCCAGAATTAATAGCATATGCTGAGTCATTACATTGTCTGGATAGCCCTGACCTGAGAAGACTGTCTCTAAAGGGACATGAAGCACTCTTATTAAAAGCATGGACAAATAATTGCTGACAAATGACATATTATTACTTACTAGCTGGAAGCTTTAACTGGGACTACTTATAGCACATGCTTAGCATGGATGGTGTCATTCATTAGACCACTAGCAACTCCATTCTTTTGAATAGTGTCTCCTTATCCTTAGAGTACATCAAGTGTTTGCTGAGTAGCTAACACATTAATATATGCATATTAATTAATATAAATGCTCACCAGCTTTCTAATGAAGACAAATGTGAAGTTCATCTGGAAGACAGTTAAAGAATTCTCCCTTTCTACATTATTTTCAGCCACTTAGCCTAAGGTTATTCTACAGAAAAATTTCATTCCACGATCTATCTTTAATAAATATTGACTTAAAAACCTGTATTTTTTTCAAAGAAGTGATTGAATCTTGAAATGGATACTGCCAGAAAAATAAATAGAAAATGCATCAATGTACTGTAGTTTTCCTTCAGCTTCCATCAATATCCCTGAAATAATGTAAAAAAAAGTAAAATTCATTGTCAAGGTTTCTTCTAACTCTCCTGTCATTTGATGACAGGCTGAAATGGCATTTTGCAGCAAAGCAGTCACTTTGAATCTGGTAGAATTTGCTGTTTCAGTCAGTATCGATTCAGTATTGGTAAAGACTGGGGAAACCATTGAGGTGCAACCATGGCAAGATTTGACACAATAATAGACCTCGAATTAGTCAGTTGATAAACTAGCAAAGTGATTAAGTTCTTTCCATTTATTATTCTGCAGAAACTAAGCCAGGATAATCTGTACTTCAGATAGACCTGGTTAATATGCAATAGTTATGCAACTTTTTTTTTTTTTTTACTTAGAAAAAAATCCAGAATCTGCAAATGAGTCTGGTGATTCAAAATAGCATTTTTCTCTCATCTTTCAATAGAGCTCTAAGGGATGACACACTTTCCCAGAGAAACTCTTCCTCAGCTCGGGCAATAGTTTTGTATACACTTTAAACTGCCACAGGCCAACTCTTTCACCAAAAAAAGTAATTTTTCTTTGCCCTTGTCTTTGGCTATTCAGCCTCACGTTTCTCACACCTTCCTTTGTGCAGATTTACATTGAACTGGAACAGAGAAATAATCTAGTCTAAAATTAATCTTTTTCCTTTTTTTTTTTCCTGGAGAGAAGGATAGAAAGATGGATGGATGAAGCATATTAATCTGTTATAGTACTTGATCCTCAGCTCTAGTGTAACAAAATTTTGGCAGAAATAGTCATCTATTACACACATCTATATTTACAGTATGAAAAGTATTTTTAATAAAAATATTAGAGAAGGCAATAAAATAAACAAAAAACCTGTGGCATAAAGGTTGTAGAACCTCCTTCATAATTAATATTTTAAAATAAAAATTATTAAAATAAAGATTTTATTAGCTTATTTTTATAATTTGTGCTACAAATGTTCTCCTAAAATTAATAATATACATATAAAGATGGGCGGAGAAAAATTTTTTAATTTTCTCTCCAGAAGAAGCCTTTTTAATCCCTTTTTCAATCCCTGTTCTGAGAAACTAATCTTTTAACTCCTATACCTAAAAACACTCATATTTTCCCTATGAAAAGCAAGCTCCAAGATTTCAAACTTAGTTTTCACAGTTTTTCCCAAACAGGATGTCCACATTCTTGGCCACGGTAGGAAACAGATTGTCCAATAGGATTAACGGAAAAATAGATTCTCTATAGAACCTAGCAATTACAATCAAAGATCTAATTTTACTTGTATGAAGAAAAAGTAGAAGTAAAATTAACAATGGCTCTATTTATTAAAAGTTGTGTCTTCCACTAGTAGTTAAAATCATATTGTTATGGTTTTATAGTCATCTTTGAAATTCTAATTTTTAAGATGCAGGAGAAAGATTCTACAAAGCAGTAGCTGAAATGGTACTAGATAGGCTAGTCTCAGTAGAATAATTAAAATCGGAATCTACCAGTATGATCTAACTGTTATCCAGATTCTTTGACATAGTAAATCTATTGTAAAACGAAGATCTCTGCCCTGCTGTATTTTATAAATGTATGGAAAACTCTAGAGACCTTCTCTTTCAGTTCCCAAGCTGAATTTAACAGAAATCTAGTAATGTAAACAACGTAAGTCCAGATTAAATCATTTCAGTATTTTAGCAAGTATCTTTAATGTTCCCTTACTATTTCAATCAGTATAATAATGTACATTACGCATAAAGAACAAGATTCAGATAAACAAAGTAGGCTTCAGATTAAATTGCTGGTCATAATAAAGGTGACATTTCTGTAGATGAAGCCTCACTACATGTAAATTAGAAAGACACTGACTGGGTTATGGCAATGCTGAATCAAGTAAATGACTGACACTAGAATAAGATTATCAAGGCTGTTTAAGAGCTTTTAAAAAATAATTGCCTGGGTGTGCTTAATTTCAAAAGTATCCTAATACAATTCCCCCTGGAAATGCAACAAGGTCAAAAAAAATTTAATTAAAAATGCAACATGTTCCTTTTTCTAAGGGATACTATAATAAAATCAATATAATTGGTATTGTAATATAGTTTATGATGTCAAGAAATCAGTGATGTGTAAATCCAATACTAACCTTAATAGATAAAATAGGGAAAGCAATTCCATTATATCACATGGTGTTTGATTTTTTCGGCATATTTATGTGATAGATTTGCATAATGACTCTTTTAAACAAAAGCAATCTTTTTTTTTCTTTCCTAATTGAATGTGTTAACTTTATCATTTGCTAAATCTTCCTTGACTTGTTTTTCTTTTTAGTATGTAAAGTTAATATCCTGTTTAGCAAACAGATGAAAAGTCTAGAGAATATGTTGCTATGGATAAGTGATTGCACATTACGTGTAGGAAATAGCGAAGATTTAGGGAAATAGTCAGGTGGCTATATGTGGGAAGGAGCAGGCAAAGGCCTGCTAACAGCAATACAAGCTAAACTCCTAATTCCCCTTGCATACGAAAGAAAATTAATTTACTTTTCCGGTTTTAATTTGAACTAACAGATAGTACAGTAGTATATCTATAGAAAGATCATTTCCTGAAACCTACAATAGATGCACAGGTAATCTTCAGTATTAGAATTCAAAAAGATTTCACAAATTTTCTGTACAAAATTAGGTCTTCTTCCAATAAGGTGTTTATCTTTCCAGGGAAAGATAAAGATCCCTTAGCTGAGGGAACCCTTAGCTCTTTATCAAAGTAGTATGAATTGGGAAAGGTGATGAACTTGAAACGCTTAATGCATTTGCTGACAAAATTAATAGCTCTGAAAAATGTGTTACTAGTTTCCGATTTCAGAACTAGAAAATTTCAACCAATCTCAATAAACAGGAATTCTAAGGTATCATTTATGTTCAGGCAGTTTTTAAAATTTCATAGAAAGTTAAATTCTGCTTTCTACTTTGGCATAATAAAATAATGTATATCAGACTTGCTTTCAAAAAAATTGCTAAAAAATCATGACAGCTACTGAACGCAGCTATTTTTAACTGAAATGTTGGTTTTCTAAAATATATTTTCATCTATCACAGATAAAGTCAAACTTTTCTGCAGAATAATGATGAGCTGGGCCTAAATGCAACTCCCACTATCCTAAGGTTCTGCTATTTTTGGAGGAGCCATTCCAACAGAGTAGTGACCTTACATCTCCAGTATAAGTGATGATATTGGCCAGTGAGGTCTTTGGCTCACTCCTTATCCACTGTGCAGCTCAAGGATTCCGCAGATCCACAAAATGGAGAATTCAGAAGCTGCTTGTAGACAGTGGGAGATAGTAAGTGAAAAGGATGTCAAACAAACACAGGAGAAAACAGAAAGCAAAAAGGAAGTATTAGTATGATCCCCTCTGAAAACAAAATAAAACAAAATAAAAAATCAAAAACGAAAGACAACTCCACAGTAAGAAAATGTGAATTAGCACTCTCATTGGATTTTGGTCCTTCTTGCCTCAGAAATGGAAGTTTGATCTCTAAATGCAATAGACTCTGCACATAATTTTTTTAAATATTTTCCTGTAACGGTCTTCTAGTTTGTAAACATAAGAATCCAAATTTGTAACTGTATTGATATAATCTAAATCTCTTTCTTCCTGTGCCCAGAAGAATATGCTCCTCAGTCACGCATGGGCTTGATCCCTAGGTCTCCACATCCAAACAATTTAGTTTACTGTTAACACCTATTGAAAATTTTGATTTCTTGGAGAACCATTCAGACCATTTTCATTTCATTACCTGAAGAGGCAGAGTTCAAGCACAAGTCAAATTTCTTCTGCGGTGTATATTTTTCAGACATCTGTCTTCAGATTGTGAACATCCACACTGCCCAGGTGTCTAAGGACCCTAAATCAAATGCCAGTTTCAGCTCTATGTATATCCTCACAATATTTCTTTTGCCTACCAATTTGTGTTCCATCCCTCCATATACTTCAAATGGATATTATCAACTATAAATATTGTATTACTAATATAACAATATTATAGTACTAATGGGGCATTACTGTTTCAGAAGACTATCCATATGGTTTTGAATTTTGTTAATAGCAGGAGAGGCCTTTGTGAATCACAATTCATAGGCAATTCCTGTTTTATTTTTACATCAGACCAGTGCTAATTTAAGTTCAGAACCTACAGATTTCTCACATAGTGGTCATTTCTGCAAGCAACAGAACAAATTACCAAATCAAGATTATTTATGACAGTTGATATTTACAAGATGGGACCCAAATTTATACCCCCACTCCTTAAAAGTTTGCAAAAATCAGACTCTCTTTCTACCCTTGTATTATAAGTGGATTAGTATTATGGTCTCTTTTAAGGAAAGAAAAGAGAAAAAGAAAATCAAACGAGGCTGGTAGTCTTTTAGGACTGAACCAGACACTGAAAGAATTGATATATCATACCGCAGAAACAAATGTCAGATGAGATGATCAAAAATTAATGATTTCTGGAGAAAAGCTTATTTCCTTTGATGTGTGCTTTTGCTATGTTTTCTTATCATGGATGCATTGAAAGTAAAGCCACCTGGATCTTCACAACAAAGCACCTGTGTCAGATTTGACAAAAATCTGTTTTGTAATGAGTCTCTCGAGTTAGACATCCTATAAAAGGAGGTCACTGTAAACTGACCTTAAAAATCAGCCACCTGTCTATCCTATCACATGTTAGCTTCTACTAAACAACAACAGAATCTCTAATGCATTCCTTTCCTTCCCTTTCTCTTAGGTTAGAAGAAAAGACAAGAGAATTATTTGCTGCCACTTAGATAAAGGTGACATAGCAGACATTTTACTGTTGTTTTTCTCATCAAAGATGACAGACAGCAAAAAATTCCTTTTGCTCGTAGGGTGATAAAAAGAATGAGAATGCTGTAGATGAGAATCTCTAGCTCCATCGTTCCTAAATAAATCAATGCCACGAAGTGCATTAACAAGTGGTTTAAAAAAACGGAAATAAAAGCTTGTTTTTGATCTTGAGACTTGTGGGTAATACCATGCATTATCTCTTTTTAAATACTTGATGTCCTACAACACTAGGAAAAAAGATTAATGGGGTGAGTCAATTCCTCCAGATGAAAATCTTTCCCTTTGTAGGATGACCGCGGAGGTTCAAACTATAACCCCTGCTATGAGCTCTGTGTAATAAAGCTAACAGTACTCTGTAATCAGCAGTGAGTACTACGATGTAAGTACTGCTCATGCAAGTATGCAACTATACATGTTGGAAAAGCTGGAACTTTTTACCTTATGGAAGAGACTGTCCAAACTCATTAGCTATCCATCTTAAACACTGCACACGCTAATTATTTTGCTTTTATTGTGCTGCTCCAACAAGACACTCTCAAAAAAAACCATTCCATTCCAGAGCACTTACAAAACTTCTTAAATGTAAATTTGGCAGGGGGGGACTTAAATGGATATTTTCACTAATTCAGGCCTCAAAGAGTTTGCCCAAAAGAACATTTTATTATTTTTTAAAATATCAATAGCCAAAGGCTTGCACTAAGCTATCCTGTGCTGAAGATTTTTCACATATAAGCTGTTTTCAGATTTTAAGCTTCCTCTTGTTTTATTGTTGTTAGGAGAGGATAATGTCTAGACATTTCTAGCATACTGAAAAAGGGTCAAGACTTGCAATATGACTGATAGCCCCATTTCTTTTAGTGCAAAAAGGTCAGATATCTGAAGGGAAGAATAAGAATTAGGAAGTATCAAAAAAAAAATTATACAGAAATACCTTCTTAGGAGAACTAGAAGAAATAGTTTTAATGAAACCCAGATAATATGGCATTAACATGCTTTTGGAGGAGTAAAAGCAAATATCTTAACATTTTAGGTTTTTTTATTGCTCCTATTATATCTAATAATGGTTTATATTTATAGAAAAAACAAAGCAGATATGATATTCAAGCTTCCACAATAGAGGGTTATATTCTGAGTTAAAATTTTGATTTGTCTGAAGTGTATTTAGAGATTTCATTGGGAATATGAAATATTTTTAGGTCAAAGACTTGAAAGATTCCCAGGAATTTGTGAATAAAAATATATAGTAAGATTTTTATTACTGTATGACTAAAATTTGCAATATTAATGTAAATTTACTGCCATTTTAGTACAGATTAATTAAAAAGTAAAAGCTAAAGTACAATTCTGGAGGCCAGATGCACATGTAAAAATAAATATTCATCTTTCATGGGTACCAAAATACAGAATTAGATATCATTGAAGCATTTTTTTATTTTTTTCACAGTTGCTGCCTCCAGCCATCATGTGGGAGTCTACCAAGGAATGGAACTGGCTAAGTGGAGAATTTTGGATTTTTGCTACCAACATATTGACTCTTTTTTTGTGTGTAACATTGCTTATGTAAAACACAAAACAAAACATTTTAAGACTCTTCGCTTCCCCCAGAGCAACATCATGTCTTCATAGTCCTAGTTCAGGGCAACCCTGAAAAGTGTCAAGATTCCCCGTATGTTGAGGAGATTTGTTACTACTGCCCTGAGGTCTTCAGATGTGCAACCACTATGTCACTGCTCAGAGGCAGTGAGCTTCCTCTTAGGCACTTAGCTCCTGTTTTCTTAAGGAGAAAATACCGGAGAGTTTCATCTACATTTTGCAAACACCTCTCAAATTGTGAGAGCTCCAGTAGCTTATTTTTCCTTTGTGTCTTCTTACAGGTAGCTTATTTTTCCTTTGTGTCTTACATTTTATCATGCAAACAAAATAATGAATACCGGTTGTCACTAACACATCTTGCATTGTCTAGTTTGTTTCGCACCAGTGACATTTTGGCAGCTATAGCCAAACATCTCCGGGTTCAAATAAACAATGTCTTTTTTCATCTACAAGTGAAGGTTTTGGCAGAATGCCACGGGGTTGGAAACACTGTAAAATTAATTCCTAACATATTGAACTTACAGTGCAAAGAATTTATTCTCTTTCCAAACACATAATTAAACTTCATGACCTTAAAGTGACTGCAAGCTAGAAATAGGAGTTGTTTTGCAGAGATTTTGCATTCCAGCTGACTTTAGGTGAAAAATCTTTTCTGACATTACTGACTCAGATGTATAAACAGATCTTTCCAGAGAAATAATATTCAAATTAATTAGAAATGTGAGGGGGGGAGAAGGGGGCGACTTCAATTATATTAGGGTTATCGTATGTTTACGCAGGGCCAGGCTGGTAATAGATAGCTAAACTTAAAACGTGATCCTCCAATCGTAGATGTAATACTGACAGACATGCCACATTGATGCCAAATCACTATGAAAGTCAAGGAGCTTTTAGTTTTATTTATTGACCATTTGTGCATGCATACACAATATGTGTTATGTGATCCAATCTTTTAACAGGTTGAACTTAGAAGTCACACTAAACATTTTTCAAGGGTTTCTTTTTTTTTTTTTTTCCCCCCCACAGACTTCTTCAGCCCTTGATTTTGACAAGATCAGAATCCTGACCATGGAAATAATATACAATGCTCTATATAATTTTCAGACCTGTTACTCAGGTTTGGAAAATAAAAGGAAAGGTTTGATTATGTTGCTGCTTACTGTCATAACTGTGTATTTATTATAAACTCCTTTTGAGGAGGCACAGCAAATTTATTTAGCAGAATTTGTCTAAAATAGCTGTGCTAGCTGAATAGAAGTGAAAGAATAGATCTGACTTGAGATATTGCTTTCCTTTCTATACTGAAGATTAATGCTTCCAAATAGATGAAAGCAGAAGGAGGAAGATAAAAGTATGATGTTTTCAAAGATAACTCTACTAGTGGCATTCATGGTGATTAGATGAAAATAAATAAGCCATTTTCATTATCATGAGTCCTGAAAGGAAGCAAGACTCACTGTGAAGGAAAGCATAAAAGGGGGGAAATTAAAGGCTTTGAAAAATTAATGCTGATCCCAGAGTGCACCTGGACTTTTGTTTCCACTATTTTGTCTCCAAACATCAGCTCATATTCTGTGAAGTTTTTATAGTAGACAGTAGTGACTTAAATGCAAAATAGACCAAACTTAACCCAATCAAGGGCTGTTCTTACTTAAAAAAAAAGCTTTTTAAAACAAAATGTTCTTGTCACTTCCAGTTCTATTGCCTTGTTTTATGTAAACTCCCAGATGGGTGTCATTTGGTCCCTGGGAACAACTTATTTAAATCCTGGAGTCAAAGAGGAAAAGATAAAAGTTAAAAAATGAAAGCAAAAACATCATCAATGTGAAGAAAAATAAAAAGAAAAAAGAAATGTGTTCATTTCTTCATAAAATATTACTTTTGGCCTTATGTAGCAATTTTAAGTAAAGCTTTTAAGAGTAAAAGAATTAAAGGTGAACAGAGATAGCACTGCATCGTCTGAGCTGTTGTGATTTGCCCAGCAGTATTGAAAAAGTGGAAAAGCCTCATTTTTGATACCTGAAAACATATTAAATTAGCCTTTGAAAAATTGATTAAATAATCTGTCAACTTACTCCTATCTATTATATAACTAACCTTGGCTTTTTATAATCTACAAATTCATCTACTGTTCCTCCAGGCTGTTCAATCTTTATTAATCCTACCGTCCTATCAAAATCCTTTACTGGTGTAGTATGCCTTACATCTTTATCCTAAATTTGAACTTCCGCATGATATTGTCCCTCATATATCCCCCTAACACTCCTTGGATTCTGCCTGGCAGAATTACCAAGAATTACCTGAATTACCAAGATCTTCCTGCTTGCAGATTCATTCAGTTAATTGAATAGTTCCTTCTGGTAAAACAGGTATCTCTGGTTTATTTTCCTCTTTTAATTCTAGCATAAGACTTTCAGCAACCAGTCTGCCACTAGAAATCCTTTCCTAACTCAGTTTTTCCTCAGAATTTCCCCCTTCTGCAAATCAGACATATCGTATTTCCTGAAAGTAGAGAACCGCAACACATAAGGGAGTCTTACTTTCATTGCTTTTCTAACAAAGCAGGTGAGTAAGGAATAAGACAAACATTCGCCAGTCTTACTTGTAATGGTGAAACTCTTTCCATGCTACCATGAGAGCTGTGAAATTTGAGTGAGTCAGAGAGAATCAGCAAATATCTGAAAGAGGAACACTGTGGATCTTGCAGACAATTCTGTCTGACTAGTTTAAGTGAGCATATCAGGTTATGATTATCTGAATTCACACACTGAACTTTTGAGGTTTACCCTTCATTAACCATGGCAGTCTGGTGTAATAATTCTTTGATGAAGACAGGTTCATGTTTCTCAACCAGGGGACATCAAGACCTGTGCAGCCACAAGGACAGAACTCTCATTTAAAGTCTCCAATTAGTGTTTATACATTATTCACAGATCTTACAGAATGAAAAAGAAACATAGCTTTGTGAGGCCAATAAACTAGCATTAAACATAATTGTGGATTCAATTATGAAAGTTTGAAAACTGTAACAGATGTCTGGAGAATTAACAGATGAGCAAGAGCATATTTTAATAGCTGTTATCTGAAAAATCCAGTAGTTTGTGACAGATGAGGAGTTACTGACCCATTCATTTTGATCTGTTTTTTATTGCAATTTGAAAAAAACTCACTCAAGAGCAGATACCACAATACATAAGCAGAACTACTTCTAATACATCAGTCTGAACTTCAATTTAAGTATCTCTTTTCCCTTCACTGAACTTGTAAAATTTACAAATGATTTTACTGGTTTTTGAATGAATTTACACAAGAGGCTCCAGCTCTATTGATTTCTCAGGAGGTTTGATGTTCTGCTCCATCCTTCCTTATTAAGCAAATAGTAGCAAATGGGCTAGTATAAGAAGTAATTAACAGGGTTTAAATAAATAAAAATAAAGGAATAATCATGATCTGGAGTTTATTTTAGACCAAATATGTTTAATTTTTCTGTTTATAACCTACTAGAAGTTTTCAGTGAACTTTAGCCACTGTTGATCTTGTTATTTTTCAGTAATCCTCTAAGCATTTCTGCCATTGGTCAAAACCAACCTCTGCTGATTTCACAGCTGTTTGCTTTTAATTTGCATCAGACCAATCAAATAACAGCTAGAGTTAGATACCACTTTTAATTTCCTTAATTGAAATGGGCTTTGTCTAAGAACAGTCAATGCTGTATTTTTAAAACAGTATCTGATAAATTAAAGAACTTATATTTTTTTGTTGACCTGAAATGCCTCAATACTGTTAGTGAAGCTTCCTCATTTCTCAATAGCCCTCTGAGATAAAGGAGACCTTTTATTTTGCTCGAGAAATGGCTTACAGAGGTGGCTTGAGACATGCCTTCATTTCCTGTGCACCTTATCCACAGTCAGAAATGACCTCTGTTTTAACAGCAATCTGAACTTGTCTCTCCAAATTCCTACAGCCTGACTTCCTACAACCTGATTATCATAGATCCTCAGCAGCTGTAATCTTGCATAGCCCTGTTGACTCCAGTGGAGTTGCTACCAATTTTGGACTGCATCAAGGGCTAAATATCTTTAGTTCTTTCCATGTCTTTGGAAGCTTTATTTTCTGCCACTGACTATAAGCTGTACCACAAAAAAAAAAGTAATATCAGCTTCCCAAAAGAAGGTAGAGCAAGGAAATTTAAACACCAAAAATGCATCTCAGTGTCACAGTTGCTTTCAAAGAGTTACAAGTCAGAATCAAAACCCTCGTTGCATTAGGGGTTTTACAAAGATATTGGAAACATAAAAACCTTGCTCCAAAGACCTTGTTTGTTTTTTTTTTTTTGGTCGTGAATTTTTGCCTATGAGTTTTAGGAAAAACTTACAGAGTTTTTAACAAGAACTGTAACAGCAAAATCTTGTCTTGGAGCTTCAATGTCATCTCACAGATTTTCACTAGGCATAACAAGGCCTTTAATGAACCAAGTCTGAAATACTTCCATGGTATAGGTGTATTCTGATAATTGCCTACTGAAGTATAACCTGCTTCCACATAAAAAGTATAGTAAACTCAATAAGAATTCATGACTCTCAAGCTGACCAGTGTATGTCAATAAAATTCCACAGTATGCCATTACAGGAGAGGGATAAAAAAATAAAAAAATAAACAAAAACAATAATAACTGATTCCCCCACACCCACACCTCCATCTTTTGAAAATGTGGATCACTGCCAGCCTTCAAAGGTGAATGTAATGTAAACAGTCTTGTTATTGAGCTTTTAATTTAAGACAGTAACGAGACGCTATGTCTCCATAAATTACTTACATTGGGACACTTAAATGTCCTTGGCCACTGAACAGAAACCACTGTAGTTCAGCGTGATAATCTTTTTCAAATGTCATAATACTGTACGTGAAGAGTCAACCTATGCTAAGATTAATATCTAAGAGTGACTGGAACCAGACATCTCAAAGCTCTATTTTCTTGTTGCCATCCATTCCCTTAACCTGTACAGGAGTCCCTGAAAAAGTCGTGATTTTTTCACGCACTAAGGAGCTGGAGCTTGACAATTTGCCCTCCAGCTTTTTTCTCATCACATCCACTCTTCTAAATATCCTCTTTTTTTTCTCCAAAAGTAATGTTATTTAGCAGCAGCCAAGCAGAGTCATGAACTGCGCATTCCTTCTATCTGCCCCCAATAAAGTGACATGCTGGAGTAGGTCAGGGAATGTCTTCCTGCAGGCTACAACGTTCACAAGTATCCAAGAGAGTTTTCACTGTGAAAAGCAAGAGAAATGGCCCACACACAGTTCTGAACTGCCATAAGCAGATTGCTTCCAAAATCAGAGTTTTCTTAAGGTCTCAGAGCACTATACAGTGCAAACTGCAAGTAAGCTTAGTCGGGCTTTTTCATACAGACTAGCAGCGCTTTCTGCAGAAAGACTGGTATACAAATATACATTGATATTTTTCCACTAAGAAAGTGTTTTCAACAGCAAGTTTTATTTTTAAACTAAATTATTTTAGGGAGAGCGTCCTATTTCCACATAAAATATTAACATTTCATTCAAATATAAGCCCCACTCTGATAATTCCACGGAATTTCAAGCTCCTGTTTCCCTCAGCCGAACTGTGCACTTAGATTTACCAGTGCTATGCATTGTCTCTTTCACAGCTGAGGCTTGGAAGTACTGTAAAAGATGAACTGTAAACATGCAGTACAGCTTGAATTACAGTACTTTTATTCTCAAATGCCTTCATGGGGTTCTTTATTTTCAAAGTATCATTATTTGTTGAAAGTTCTCTCTAAAACAAAAACTTTTTTGTTTTCCAGCTAACTCTAAACACCATCCCAGAGAGGAATAAACAGTTTCTTGTTCCTCTTGTGCATAGACACCTCAAAGGAAGCATCCCTGAATGTACCTAAAAAAAGTACACTTGAATTTACCCTAACTCCAGAGAAAAAGCAATGTTCTAGAGCACTAGAAGAAATATTACCTTCTGTTTCTTGGCTTATGAGCCTTTTCCATATCTTCCACGCTATTCTATTAAAGGAATAACAGAAAACCCACACATTGCTGGTGGCCTAGCACTGCTTGTGGTGACACACAAGACATGACAAGGCCAAGTTGCAGTGCCATTGACAAAAATGTACGAAAAGTGTTTAAAGTTTTCCATTTTGCAGTTAATGCTGGTTGTCCTGTAAGTAAGCTGAAAGGGCTAGAGCTTTCAGCAGGAAAAGGCAAGACAGGAAAGAGAGGGGTTTGTAATAGTGTCATGGGACTAGTAAGTCACACTTTTAGAGTTCAGTGCATTATGATAATAAGTGGTCTTTTTTCCCTCTACAAGTTTCTCCATCACATCATTCAGTCACTAAATCTGTTGCTTCATAGCTGATAGGTTTATAAGTTATGATAGGTTTATATTATATTTTATATTTTTTATCCTATATTTCCTTTCTCCACTTAAAGAATTTTGTTAGATCACATTTTTGCAAGATTTAGAAGGAGCAAACCTTTCTATCTTGAAGTCTCGAATTCTGTGTCGCCTACCAGATGGCAAGAAATGCTAACCTTTGATGGACAGCCCAAATAAAACAGTTTTAAGCTACAGTAATTGCTGTCTTTTTGTTTCAAAATTAAGCAGACAAGACCTTTACAAATAATAAGTGATTACTGAGGACTAAATACAACCATATTTGGTGCTTACAACAAATAATTTCCTCTTAATCTACAAGCTGAAATTATGATTGATGCCTATTTTCGCTTAATACCTGAAGAAAGCTATAATGGAAGGGTTATTGTTTAGAGGAATATGCTATAAGTTTGTATAACTTTTTCTCCTATTTATTAAAAACAAGAGAGGATGAAATAGTGTCTCTCAATCTGAGAGATTTTCACCCAGCGTTTCTCCCCATCCAATTTTCACACATTTATGAATGCATGTACTTCTATTACTTTTAGCTCTTTTCCATCTCAGGAACTATCTGCTTTGCCAGATACAACCTTTCTCTTCCAGCCTAAGAGTACCCTCCTCCTTCCTTCTGCAAGTGGACGATTCTTGGTAAGCTCACTAATACGAACCGCATTCTTCCACTGCCCTTTCTTCCTCTTGTTTAGTTAATTTGAAGTTATGACAGTCAATCAGTAAGATGCAGTTCTGGCAAGTACAGGGATAAGTGAATTCTTATAAATGTTTTTCACATACTAATAGAAGCTGAGTATTGGCATCAGTGCATACCTTCAAATTGTTAGCATCTGTTTATTGGCTTTTGACCACTGAAGAGTGCTGACTGCCTTATAGATTGTGTGTTTACTTCTCATGTTCTGAAAAACATGCAGTTAAAAAAGCTTACGTTTCAGTCCTCCTGAATTAAATCAAATTTTATTTTTCCTTGACTTAATACTTAAAAAAAAAAAAAGTGCAAGTATATTTGCCAAATCATTAAAACGTATCGGAGAAAGTGTAGGATGTAGGTACTAGCAAGATGATTCACGGCAACAGTCTTGATTACATCAGTATGTCCCCATAATTGAGTTAATTAATGGATCCATCTGCTCATTTCCAGAGTTTTCCTCCTAGTTAAGAGCGCCAGATCATATGCTCCATTTTCAAGAGTTTAACTACGTTTTCTGTCTTTTTCCTCACCCTTGCACAAACCTAAGTTTGGTCTGCACTGCCTTTTTCAGAACATTCTGCTTACATCTGTTACTGAAGTAGTAGTCTAGCAATTTTAGGAAATGAACAGCTTTGAGAAAGCTGACTTGGCTCTGAGAACTCATTGTCCTTCCAAGTCATAAATGATTCTATTGTGGTGACCAATGTTGCTATTTAGTGCAGAAAACATTTTGAAATGTTTTCAGCTGTAAACCTATGAAGTATCAGATTTCAAGCAAAAATACATCTTACTTGATATTATTCATTTTTCGTATCTAAAAGGAGATAGAAATAGGAAAAAATGGAATAGAAGATTGCAGCCTATTTTACTTACTTGGTTTATAATGTTCCCCTTCAATATATCAACTTCAGTTGGAGATGAGAAAAGTGTCTGAATAATAAATAAATCATGAAATAGGGAGAAGATCTCTGTTAGTGAATGATTTCTCACATCTTGGGATAGAAGGAAGATATTCAGTAGTAGAGTACCCCAAGTCTATGGTTCTTCTCCCATCTTTCTCATCTAACTTCACATTCCATGACAATGTACTACAAGGAACCATAAGAAGTCCTATATTAACTATCCAGATACACTCTAGGTTGTTTCATTATAAGTATCAAATAATGTTTTTTCGTTTTAACTACAGAAGTGTTGGTGCAACCTAGTAAACAGTGTCCAGAGAAAGGGCCGGAGCAGACTTTTCAACTTGTTACTTATGTCACCTGTTCCTCTGGTGTTCGAAATAACATTTGAAACTCAAGATACAGTAATGAATTTGTTTCCAGGTACTAACCTTCATCCATAAAATTCTTGACGAGAACCTGTTTCACAAGTGCGCATATACCATACCGAGAATTCATTAATCTACAGTGACATCCTGGTTAATAGAGCCCATAATAGAACCAGCTTTAAAAGATGGTTCAAGTATAGTTTTGGTGAATGGCATCTAACTATTTAGTTCCTTCTGTGCAAAGATGATGATACATTCATACTCTATATTCTAAAAGAACTGAGATGTCATAAACATTGTGCCCCCGCTCCTCTCAGAATAGCCCAGAACACCTTCTCTAATAACACACTGATTCCAAATGAGTTCATTAAATATAGGCTATTCACCGGCCTAAAGAAGTGTTTTAATTTCTGCTATTGCATCTCAGCACCGTAACCATAAAGTCAAAGTCCAGTTCTAAACCTTGTTTTGGCATTTTACTACATGAGCTTTTGCAATTACAACTAAGTCATTCAAATCGTGTGAAAAGCAGACATGATGGCTACGCAAAACATTAACAGAAAATTTCTGCCTCTAATGCCTTTGTAAATGCATTATTGGAATGTTCACAGCATTAAATTTTTGTAAGAAATAAGAGTATAGAAGCTTAGGCTGGAAAGATTTCTAAGGCTTAGCCTCAGGCAAAATAATTCTGGAAATGCTCATATGTATTGCTAACTTGTCCTGCAAAAATATGCCAATCATGACAAAAAATTGAGTAAAAAAAATCATTTCTGAGAATTATACTGGGATAGAGTAGATTGAATACAGTAAAACGATAAAATAATATTTATAATACTATAACTTATTTATGAAAGTATGACTGCTATTTACATGAGTAAAGTAGAATTAAAATACTAGTGCACCTTTTTATTTTTTTTTAGGATACATAATCAAATATATTTTATGAATAGTTTGGAAAATAAACATGTAAAGTCATGAAACTACATATAAAAGGCGAAGCTACTCTTCGTTTGCTTTCCTCTGAGGCTAATTCTTTGGAACAAGTAAAGAATATCCCAGTTAAGGAAGGCCACTTGCTTTTACTGGTAAACATGAAGTAAGCTTTGTGAACCTCTGGGACATACCAAAATCACTGAGGAAAACAATTCAAATGGGTAGAGTTAACTGTATGTAGAGTAGTAATGTCTGGTTGCCTTGTTCAATTGGATTTAATCCTATTTCTGTTCCTGTCCTCCAAGAGCAGCACGAGCCACCACAAGGTTCTTTTGGGCTGAAGTAAAAATATGAAGCAGAACTAAGAAGTGACACACTCCTAATAAACCAGTTGTGAAAATACTGTGCAGCAACATTTCCATAGCCTTTCTTACAAGTTTATAACTGAGAATAAAATACATAAAGTAAAATAAGTTTACATGATTCTTATATAATCTTTGAGTTTTTTCTGGGCTGAAACTGCAGATAAAACTGCCTCACTACACGACATTGCAAGGTTCCTCAAAATGCTGATCATTAAGGTATGTATTTCAGTAAGAAAGGAATACAAAACAGAAATCTCTATGAAGATTATGTCTGCAAACTCCACAGTTCAGGGAGTTCATTTACCATTTTGCATTCCCAGAGTTTCCAGCTCTGTTTAAAATTTGGGCCTAACTGGATCCCTAGGGTTGAAGTGTGAATGCTGGAACAGTGTTAGAGACTAATCCCCTGGTAGTCTATCTACTGCTATGAGGATGAAAATGTAACCAGGACTTGAACCCTGAAGAGGAACATCTAATTATGCCTTATTCACACAGTCAGCCTAGCAATTAGGTTTTGTATTCTGTTGTTATCTAATACCCATGGGTGACAGAGCGCTGGAACAGGTTGCCCACAGAGGCTGCGGAGTCTCCTTCCCTGGAGGTATTCAAAACCCACCTGGACACGATCCTGTGCAATGTGCTCTAGAAGACCTTGCTTGAGCAGGAGGGGGTGGGACTAGATGATCTCCAGAAGTCCCTTCCAACCTTGGCCATTCTGTGATTCTGTGATCCTGTGATCCACGCATGTATTGCTATCTGTCCATTTTCTCAATCTCAGTAGTGAGAAAAACCCATCTTTAAGGAATATTTATTGATTGAACTCACATATTCACATCTCATGAATTCACATTCATCTTAGTTGAATTCACAGCCGACAACAACATCATGTAACCTGATTTTTCGCTAGGTCTTATTATTTTACAATATTTGAGAAATATCTGTCTGCATATTAGATCCTTTCTGCATTTAAAAGGTTATTAGAAAGTCCTGACACCAATATAGTATGAACACAGAGATGGGATCAGAAGGGGATTGTTAACATTAGGATGTTACCTCCTGACAACATTGACAGGACATAAGTTTTTGCCATAAAGTTCTGATGCTTGATCCCAGAGCATAAGCTTTTAAAGTCAGGCTATGTGGACCTCACCACAGGTGATTAGTCAGAATACCTGACACAGTTTGATAAACCAGATGGTAAGAGCAAACACAGAGACAGTGAGCAATCGAGGTAGTAACACAGGGCAAAGTTCTGAAGGGAGATTAGACAATGTTTATATTAATTAGGACAGAAGTGATTAACAGAATAAAATGATTAAGAGACACAGTTTTGAAGGACATATAGAAGGCAAAGGCCTTGAAATTATTCAATAGAGTAATGGGCTGATAAACAAAAGGGCATGAACTAAAGCTAAGAAAAGATTGGTCAGCAGGGGAGTTTCGGATAAATTTCTTTGCATAGAAGGTAATTAATGTGTAGCACTACAAGCTATTAAACAGGGGAAAAAAATGACACTCAGATGCTAGACATCTGAGAATGAACAGATAGGTATATGAGCTGCATGGTCTAATTCTGTCTCCAATCTCTTGTATATTATCTTTGCTGCCAGAAAGGCAAGGGTAAAGCATTGTTTAAATTAATGGATTAATAAATTCATTTCAATAAGAGTTACAGTGGAATAATTTACAAGGTAGAAGCCAAAGGCAACCACAGTAGGTATAGTAGTACAGTTCTCCAGGAGAGAAGAAAAAAAAAAAAAAACGCAGAGAACTTATTTTGCTGGAAAAATATTGCAAGCAAAATGATTCTTTCTGATATTACCACTAACAAGAACACAAGACTTGTGGATGCACAAGTCTAAAGATGCTGGATATCCCTAACAATATTACACAAAGCAAAGTTTGTTAAGGGCCACAGTTTTGTAAGGAACGACAAAACCGGTGAAATTTTTACAAAACCCAGAAAATTTCTCACTGCGGTCTGTTTGCTGCAGCTCCTTTGGGTTTGTAGGCCCAGTCAGTGGCCAGGCTAAGCATGTAGGCAAAGGATATAGGCATGCACGCTCAAAGTTCAAAAGCACAGCTGGCCACACAAGTCACAGGCAGCATGCAGTGCCATTACCTGCCTGCAGTCAATGCAAGCAGCACTCTCAGAAATGCAAGGAGCACAGAATGCTCCTGTAGCTGGCCCAGGTCCCGCTAGTCCCAGGGGGCTAGTCAGGGGCCTGGGACTCCATCTCCAGTTGCTCTCGTCAGGCTTAACATTTGCTAGTGGCAACATAACGCACACAGAGGGAAATAGTTAGGAATAGACTTTAATAAGATGAGATAGACTGAGGTGATCAGGCCGCAGGCTCGGCCAGACAAGTGTATGAGAAGCTTGCTTAAACACAGCCTGCCCCTTTTAACCCTCTCCTCTTTGTTTTCCTGTGCTGGCTCTCCTGCCAACCACCCTGATCCCTCCCTTTCTCTACCCTTTGCTCACGTCCTCCCAAATAAACAACTCATCCCAATTATCTTTTCCTCTACTGGTGCCAGTGTTGCTACATCTGTACCCAGTATTTCCAATAGTGTTTCCTAGTTATCCTTGGCCTTCTATGATATGATTTCCTAGGTGCTGTTGGCCTTGCAAGACTATTTCCCAAAAGGTCCCAGTGCTTCCATTCGATGATCTGTGAGGGGGAAAAGTGTGAGTACGTACATATATATTTAATAGCCTCTTTTCAAGAAGGAACTTAAGAGCTGGAGAGACATAAGTAAGTAAACAATCCACTAGATGAAAATATTAGCAAAGATGATTAATAGTTCTAGACTTAATTCACAGGGGATCAGGTGATTAAAAAAGTCCGTAAGTTGTATAGCAAACACATAGAGCATGCAAGAACTCCGGATTCACTGGAAACATAATCTCAGGGCCCCTACATGTCACTGACTTCCATGAACTTTTTCCTTTATTATTTTTGTCAAAAACATCTCCAATACAGAGTGATATCAAAAAAAATAAATAAATCCCTCCTCATCTTGCTCCAAGAGAACTATTCAGAGGAACAAATAGCTAATATAATTTACCTGCATGACAGCACTGAGTGCTCAGCCAGAAAAAAGAAACAGGCCATGTGCCAGCCCACGTGAATGTTCAGTACTGAGTGTTAAGGGACATATAGGGCTTCCCACCTCCCTGCATATATGGGGAAAACACAAACCCTCCAGCCCCCTCCAGCAGCACAGGGGCCCTGTGAAGGCAGCCCCGCTCCAGTCGACGCTGATCTCCTCCCTGCATGCACCCTTGGTCCCGGTCCCACGCAGGGGCTGTCACTAGGGTCTGCTCGCCCCAGCCGCGGCACCAGTGGCAGGGCCACCACTGTCCCAGAGCCAACTCTAGTTGCCAGCCCAAATTCACTCATTCATGTCTGTCCAGTTGCTGGCACCTCGCCGCAGCAGCGCTTCACGTTTCTGCCTTCTTTACACAGTCCAGCTTGTAATTTCTTAACTGTTTAGCAACTGAAGACTCTTGATCTTTCCCGTTGTCTCCACTATCCCTTGCCTGTCAGGTTTGTCTCTCTCTCTCTTTCTCTCTCTCTCTGTCTCTACCTCTCTCACTTTTCTTTTCTTTTTTTTTTTCTCCTTTCTTTTTCAGTTGCTTCCCCTTTTAATTATTAGCCCTTTTGTACCGAAAAGGTCCTTGATCAGATAACCTTAATGGAGCTCAGTGTAGCTATAACCCCATTCCACAGCGCCACCCTCCAAATTGCTATATTTTTTATCTTTACTTTCATGATTCCTAAACTGATACCTCACTCCAGTTTGCCCTTGCTGCGAGTATCCCAAGACCTGAGCTATCTCCCTGCCTGCCACAGCGTTAGGAGCTCCTGGAAAACTGGCAGATCAGCAATGACTGCCACTTTGCAGGCACGTCTCTGGATACCCCGTACAAACATGGACATGCGTTACTGAAAGGCAAGCAGCTGAGTACAGACGGGTCTGCTGCTGCAGACCTGCTGATGTCAGGACTACATCACCCCAGGGATTCTGAGGTTTAGACAGCTGAATCTGTTCTTCTATATATCTGCCAACTACCGAGCATGGAGATAACATAAAAAACCACCATGTTTGCAACTGGATGAAACCTGTTGTACCTAAGCACTGCACACCAGATAAGGTCAGCCTGAGGGAATTTTAAAGTTTTCCTCATGACTTTCCTTTGTGTTTCTTGCAGTTTCTGAGTAAAGACAGAGATGAATAAAATGACGTCAGAAAAAGCTCATTTTCTTTATACATCAACACAAATACACTATATGCAGCTCTCTTGGAGTACTGAGTTCAGAACAGCATCTAATTATGATATTTCACTTCTTTAACTGTCTCTGAAACACACTGAAGTATACAACACTATTTCCTCCACCCTCCTTTTAAAGAGGTTATGTATGTGAATTTTTCTTTCAGTCAAGCAATATATCCACTGAGATAAAAACATTAGCCTTCATTTTTATATCGATGAACTACTACACCTAAAAACAAATACTTTTTTAGAACCAGATGTTTTATGAACAATATCTAGGTAACACATTCCCATGCAAATTTAAATTTCACATTACTCCACTACCTTATTTTCCATCCCCTCGCAAAAGAAAATAAACCAAAACAAACCAGCAATGATGTATTTCTATATTTATTTTTTTTAAATGCTTCCATAAGGAAACAAATTAATTCCTCATATAAAATGAATAATTTATAAAGCTTATCTTTATACATTTTTTCAAGTCAAATAGATATGTAAATAATTAAAAATTAACACTCTTAATAAGGCTAATACAACTTCTTTTCATAACATTTAAAAGATTCATTTCCACATTGCATATCTAAGTTATTTTTATGCAATAATGGAATATAGATCATTTGTAAAAGGCTTTTCATGAGATTTATATAGTAAGAAAGAAAAATGAGCCATTATCTAATTCAAATGATTGGCTTTTATTGCACTTAAGATCATCAGTCAGGATGATCTATGAGTTTGAAACCTGTATCCTGACCAGATTCATGACTTCTGTTAATGTTGGGCTGAATTCCCTAAGTTACAGTATAACAGAAGAGGAAATAAAAACCAGAAACAATTTTGAAAAGGGAATTTCTGCTAAAAGTTTTGTCCTGCACAGAACTACAGGGTAGTTCGGGTTGACAGGGACCTCTGGAGATCACCTGGTCCAAATCCCGTGCTTACCTAAAGCAGGTTGCTCAGGGCTATGCCCAGTCAGGTTTTGAACTGGACTTTTGCCCAGTCCCCTCCTAAGGAAGGAGACTCCACAACCTCTTTGGGCAATCTATTCCAGTGCTCAGTCACCCTCACTGGAAAAAAAGTGTTTTCTTATGCTCAGATAGAACTTCTTGTGTTTCAGGTTGTGCTCAGTGCCTCTCATACCTCTCCCAAAACAGCCTGAACCAAAGGTGCATAACTGTCCTCCAAACTGATCAGTAGGGTTTAGAGCTTATGTCTAAGGAAAGTCTACTTCAGTCAGGAATAAATCTTGATCCAGATAGCTCATATTACAGGACTGAATAATTTAAATATATTCTCATATGTGAAAGAAGAGATAGTGATGCTTACCTTCTTTGTACAGCTCTACAACAGACAAGCAACATCAGAAAGGTAGGTAGTGAAATGGGAAATTACTTATTTGGCAAGTGCTTTGAACTTAGAGCTGAAAAATATATTTTTTTTAGCAATTCCAGAGACTAAAACACCTAGAAAATCATGTTCATATATTTTTGACTTGTTCAGACAAAGTTTTTAAAAAGTAAGTTTTCCATATATTTCTGAATGCTGTTTTGGCAGGAAATCCAAATACAATAGAACTTTGTCACAAGAAAGTGATGATTACAGATACAAAGAACACAAGACAACACCCTTCCTTTTCCTTTCTCTTATTAAAGGACAGAGAACAAATTGAGAAATACAATACACTGAACAAATGAACTGTCCCTTTGATTATATAAATGTTAAAGGCATTAATTTCTGCTCAGAAATTTTTGCAAGGAATAGTTTTCTCCCCCAAGCTGTGGATGCCCGTTTTCTGTATTCTTATGGAGTACGCACAGTAATAACATGGATAATAGAGAAAAGCCACCTGACCTGATCTGGTTGTGTGCATAGCTCACAAGCAGCATCTGTACTAGTGTTTTAGATTGAATCAGGAGAGTGCTTTGAAAACTAACCTCCCAGTTGCCCCCACACACCACGCTTTGGTTTGCATCAATACACAGATTTTTTCAGGTGAAGCTAAACTGAAAGATGTGTTCTAGGATTGCACCTAACACACTCTAGCCATTAGCAGGCCATCAGTCCACGGGACCAGACTAGTCAGTGGTAAGAACCTCAAAACCCATGTAGCATGTGTCAGGCCCTCAGCACCAGCAGTTCGTTATTACACATCAGCTCCTGTGGAACTGCACTACTAGGTAATGGAAGCACGGCCGCAGCCTCTGATCTACTGAAACTCTCCCCTCTCTTCCCCCCGCAAAAGGCTGCCATATACCTAATACAGTGTTTCTAAAACTTTCTGAAAAGTTAAACATCAGTTAGCTCATCTATCTATGTGACTGAATCAGAGACTGGACATTTTTCAACATCAAGGGAACAACAGACCGCTGCAATTAGTGGCCACAGTAATTAATGGCTAATGAGGAACCAAGCTGTTGCCAGCAATTAAGTTTAGTTGACAATTCTCTGGCTACTCTGAGTACTTGAGCAGGACATTACAGCCACTTATCATTCCCTTTTCCACAAAAAACTATCTTGCTGCCAACTCACATTGCTTTCTCTAATACTTTTGAGATCTTTTAAGTCCCTTTACTACTTTGGCAATATTACTAGTGAAGCACTATTAGGATCCTGAGACCTTGGCCCCAATTATTTATATTTTATAAAAATTGTCTGAAGTTCTGATCTCACTGAGCATTCTGGGCTGCTTTTAAAGTGGAAGAGAAGTAACATGTCAAGACAGCCAAGAACATAAGAGAAAGTGTGTATGGACCTCCTTGAAAGTTTGTTTCATCGTCTGTGACTGAAGCAAGTGGAAATTACTGTTTTGTAATTACTTCTTTCAGAGAAGGGTACTCTTCTACCAGAGGAGCACAGTCTACTTACTACAAGGTGCTTCATTACAATATTAGCTATAAGAAGTAGACTAAAAGAACAGAAAATTCTTTCTAATGGCTATCTTTTTAAAGAACTTTAAAATTCTATTAATATAAACCATCCCTAGAATTTATAATCCAGATCTCATTTGTTCCAAAAAATTCCATGAAAGTGCTTCACACGTAGACTTTTACAACTGACAGACATGATTAAGACATCGTTTTGGTTAGTTTTGTGATTCTTATGACAGTTAGTGCATTAGTGATACAACATAAGAGAGTCTGAAGTTTTGGACTGGCAAAGAGGGAGTTTCATCACCTTTTCCAGTTTTGGAAGCCCACAGAAATCTATACTCATTTCCCAGAAATGAGTTCAGTTCTCATTGTATCACAGACACCAGAAGAAGGAAATGAAGAGGGACAACCGGGAGTTCAAGAGACTTGCTTTAATTTGATTACAATAGCTCTAACTCAGAGCATGAATTATTCTTACGTACAATCCCTCCTTTCTGTGAAACTACAAGTAGACATCATCAATACCAGTTATCACCTCCAGCCTGTAACTTTCCTCATAGGCCATTGCTATGAGACATGCTGTCTCCCACCAGCGCAGCCAAACATTTTCTGGTCACTAATCCACAAGCCGCTAACCTGCAGGAAGTCAATTTTCATTTTAAGATTTAGTCTGCTGTGTTCTACAGACTAGAGTAAACCATACAGTTATGTCCAAAGTAGCAACATCTTCATTTTCGAAGTTGGGAGCCTACCACCTTTCTATGTATGAAGCCCACCAAATTCATAACTATATGTCCCATACTCAAACAAACGTAATTTATCTTTAGCTTGATTTCCTACTGGAACAAGTATTAAGCAATTTCACTGTCAGTGTATCAGTCTCTCACACCTTAAGTGATTTTTAAACGTGTGGATAATTTCAACAGAGTTCATCAAAAGGGTGGAGATCAAGGACACTACATTTCCCACAGATTTTATAACAAACGGCAAACAGATCTAAAAAACAATGATAATATCTCCACTGAAGGAAGCAGAGCCCTGATCCAGGCTGCTTTACTTGCCTCACCACCTGTAAGTAGAAACTTTTGTCTCAGCAGGTGTATGTAGTCCTAACCAACAAATACTGCATATACCAGGCAGCAGTCCAACCAAAGGTGGAGGAATTGGCGGAGACATAGGTAAGAGGGGAACAGGGGGATGAAGCTATGAGATGAAGGAGTGTCTCATTAGAGAGTCAGTTCTGAAGGGGCTAAAGGAAAGATGATACGATAATTAATTAATTGGGAAAAACAGATTTTGCAAGCAAGGAATTATAGTTGTGTCCAGGGCATGTGGGAAGAAAGTTAGGGTATTTTAGCAAAGTGAGAAGAGAGACTTAGATGACCTCCTGAGGTCTCTTCTAACCTGAATTATTCCATGACTCTGTGAGAGGAAGACTCTAGAGTTTTTACACGACAGATATAGAGAATGCATGGCATTATTCTGTTATAAATGAGACTTCATTAATTCTAGTACTTCTAAAACAAATTGTTTTCTCTAAATTAAGGTTTTCTTAAATCATATTTTTTTTTCAAATGATACTAGAAGACTCCTGCCTTATCCCATGTTCATGCAGTACAAAGCTGCTTAGTATTCAACTTTTGAAGTGTTTCCGAAACAGAAGTATTGTGCAAAAGGACGTTGTTATTGATTTTGGTATTTCTGCAACAATAAGCTCTTGCCCTAAATCCAATACTTTGTTGTATGGCAATGAGAAGTCCTATTTCTTTAATTACTGCTGGTATTGGACCTTTTTAGCCCTGATAGTAGGAGGACTAGACTTCCTCCTTTGAACACCATTACATCCTCAAAGCAATTATTCCTATTGATAGGTTCTCTGCTTGCAGCAAGACTTGTACAAGGAAGACAGTAAATTTAATGTTCTATTGTATAGCTGTAACAGGTATTATTCTCCTTTCAAACAGGTATTATTCTCCTTTCAAATATAACTTTCAAATCTTTAGTGTTATTTTAGTTTATGCTAGAATGCAAGTGGTATTGTCACATTTTAACTAAGTAGTAAGCTCCTCTGCTAGCTGATGAGAAAAGCATCCATGATCCTGAAGAATGAAAAAGAGGCAATTTAGAACTTCTGCACTAAAGACCTTGTAACTGATGATGAATGTAGTAACCATCTAGCAGTCTTCAGCCTTAGGTAAACACAATACTACCTTAGATTCATCCACGCTCTGACAGCTCCCAAAGGGCTTTGCAACTGGGATTTGAAATTGTTACCATACGTCCCCTCTAGCCATGTTTCTGTCCACCTATAAACCGTTCCTACATCTGGCCCAGCTGCATATTATCTCCAACAGCAGTATGACTCCTACAGAGCGTAGTACTGCAGAAGACTTCATAAGCTGAGTAATACTTTCCATGTCATTGCAACTACAGTATATCAAGGACAGTATGTAGACAAGTCTACACAGGATCAGGGCCATGCTGACATGAACACTGATGCAATGAAAAATCCCAGAGAGACAAAACAAACCTAATTAGACTACATTAAAACTATCTATAAAAATAATTTTAAAAATGCCAAAGAACATAAGCATTTGATTACCATTAAACAGGTTCTGTAAAATCAGTAGTACATTCAGTCTTGTCAGGAGCTAGTACCTTGAGGTTCTCATTGATTTTCAGCCCCAATTTAGATGTCAATAGCAGGTGAAGATGTTATACTCTTTCAAGGATTCCTCATTCAACAGTTTGCATAGCCCTGTCCCTTCTGACTAATAACAATAAAAAAGTTGATCTTTTAAAATAACATAGGACAAAAAAACCTAGTCCAAATATGTTCTTAAGAGCTTAGATGAAAAAAAATATTTAACTTAAAGTAATTGAAGTTTTAAGATGATTTGAAGTTTCATAAACTGTAGATAAAGGCCCCTTGGGAATGTCATTTTCTCAGCAGGAAGCATAAATGAGCTCCTGAAATAAACATTGCAAAGTATTTTTCTTTTAAAATAGCTTTTATTTTATCTTCCCTCAAGAGAAAGAAAAAAAATACACTGCAAGGTGGGTAATTTCCTCCACCAGTGTATCTGTTTAATATTTTGTAGCAATACAACACAGCAGCTTGTTAGAATTATTCTATTAAATAACAAAGTTGTCTTAATGTAAGAATTTCAGTCCATTTTAGCAATGAATGAACTGACACTCACTACAGTTAGTAATCAAAGAGTTAAAAATAATAAACTTCAGTGTCTTATTTATATAATTAGAGATTCTGACAGCCAGCAAAAAATGATGAGCCTAGTGATATTGCATTGTTCTTAGTGCGATCTGAAAAATGCTTTTGAGAGTGTGCAGTGCTTTTGAAAAAAATCAAGGCATCTATGCATTATGCATGTGGCTGATTACAGAATTTTATATCCAATTCTGGATGTTAATTTCAAAAGCCTCATTCAATAGGTTTTCTATTTTGAAGACAAGAGCTTAATCCACCAGATCACAGTTCTTCTTGAACAAGCCAAAGCTTTCCTATGTTTTAAGCTTTTCATTTATAAAATTAAAATCCATTCATAAATAAGTCATTAACATAAACTACATTGAATTTCAAAAGCTAGTTTGTTTTTAGTTTAAATAAACTGATTCACTCCCTCCTAAGTTGTTGGACACAGTGCTCATTGGGGCCTTTGATATATTCACTGCTGTTTCCTGAATGGATTCTTGGCTAAGGTTAAGAAGAATTTGGGTTTTATAGAATTACGTAAGTTAGTGTTTGATCCCAGTAGGAAACTTGGACAGGAAAATGTTTTCCTCACAGGAAAAAAAAAATTATGATATCAACGTTTCCCACATTTTGCATCAAGATGAAAAACTAATCTTTTGAAAATAAGAACTTCTTACCTTTCCCAAAAATAAGTACCTGACCTGTAGCTACCTGTATCCCCAGCACTCAATGGGGAGATAGAAAACATGCATTCAGCCTCAGTGACCTATCTAAGGACCCACCTATTTGATTTCCTATCTAAGTGGAAATTAATAAATTAGATAATCTTATTTCTTACCTTCTTAAGAAGGATTTATGTGCCTGAAAGCTTGTTTTATTTTTTGTATCTACACTAGTAAAGGATATTTCTGCTCATAAGATTTTCTTTTATAATTTTCAGCATTTCTGTAATGTCAAACTTAAGTATTTATTGGGCCACAAAAAGCCTCCGAAGCTCACATCCTATCCCACTGTCAGTGCCTCCATTTTTTATTTCAGCATAGACAGAAGTTTTATCCTTCTATGGAACGGTTAGTATTTAATATAGTTCATTAAATATTGGAAGGTGCATAGTCAACATTACAAAGAACACCGTTCATTGGTTAGGCTTGTTCTACAGGTAAGTCAATTAGAAACAGGAAAGCTTTATTACAAGCTCAAACATGCTGTGTAAGTGCTTTTTTGGTAATTACATTCATTAGGAGAACTGGAATTTTCCAGACTTTTTGTGTACTTAACTGCTTATGTTGTATGGTTTCCCAGAACTCTTTAGCTCTTAACCGTTTGCAGCCTTTGACATGTAAATTTTTCATAATTCCAATTGCCTTACTAGAAAGGTAACCTTGCCACTAGTCACAGATTACATGCATTTAATTTTCAGTTTTAAAGTGAGTCTTTCCAAATTACAGCAGATTTTCTAAAATAAGCCACAACCACAACAACAACAACAATCACTGTAGTGGTGTCAAAGTCTGGATCTAAGTGCCAAATGTGGAATGCAGAGCTCTGATTTAGCCCCAAGGATCCACCTATAAGGCTCGAGAAGAATTAGGTTCCTCAAAACGGCAATCTGAAACAACCACCCTACTAAGCACAGGTAAGTCTAAAGTCAGAAGTGTTCTGCCTGAATTGGTCCACAGCTACCCAGGAAAAAAAAAAAATACTGATACTTTATCCTAACTGGCACTAAAGTGACTGGTGTTCCTTTCAACGTTGCATACACAGCACTGAACCTTCTCCTAGTATTAATAAATCTTTTTCTAGCAAAGAAATAAGCAGCACTTTCTCTTTCTGTACAAAGCATCACTGTTAGTGGTAGTGCCTACCACTAATAAAATAACAGTAACAGTAACTAAAGAACTAGACATCAGGAGTCCAGAGACACAGTCTTTGAAGTGAATGCCTTAACCAGGAAGTTATAGGCTATTTACACAAAAGCCCTGGCTACCTTTGCTGCTGAAGCTGTGATGACACACAGGAAACATAGCTGCTAGAAAAAGAAAAAGAAAAAAAGAGGGTAAGTGGAAAGTTATGCTGTAACCTTGGTAGTTGGAGCACTCACTTGGCAAGAACTATTACTGGGTACCCACCTCTGCTTCCAGAATTGCTTTTATAGCCAAGCATCATTTCACATACAATGAATTCTAAAGTAGGAAGCCAAATCCAGACTAGTAAGGTGAGAAGGGTAAACATCTGACAAGCCTTTAGGTGCACACTCAAAGCATTAGAGAGCAGCGAGAACGGAGCTATTGCACAAGGCAGGAGAAGCCAGGAAGGACCCCAGAGCAGGCAGTGTCCTCGCTGACTGGGCATAGCCCCACTGCACCTGAGCTGGCATCAGGGTCCATTGACAGTGCCAGACACAGCCAGCAATGAACAAGGTACAGTGTCCACCCAGGGCTCCAGTTAAGAGCAGCAGGAGATGTGGTAGCAAGACTACCACATAAGTGCATGGGTCTCATCCAGGAGACAAGGGTGGAGATGGGCACACCTCCAGCATAGCTCAGAGAAGAAATGAGGGCCTCAGGCTGAGCTGAAAGGGCACTTGGGCCCATGAGGCCCCAGGTGAGGCCAGGCAGGGCCATTAAGGCTTATTAGTATACTCAGGGCTCTGACACAAGGTATTTAACGTTCAAGATCAAAACCAAGTTCAAGCTTCCTGGGAATTTCCAGCAGAGTGGTAAATATGAGTATCAAAATACTCTATTCTAGCTACCAGTTTGGTCTGGAACTTACACAATATATTAGCATGTGGCCAACTGAGAGCAGATGAGTGCAGTGAACATTTGTGTGTGTAGGCACACTCAATTTTTATCAAGTTTGCCACTAAGTCTAGAATATAGAATTGACTTGGCTGTTGAGGTTCTTAATATGTTAGTACCATTCCACACTCAGACCAATAAAAATAACCAAGACTGTGAAACTAAAGAACAAAATTGCACATTCAGTTTGTGTTCATTGCCAAAACAACATAGAATCACCTTGATGTTAGTTCCCCAGTGACAGGGTTTTTATGGCAATTATGTCAGCATTGTGACTAATTTCACAGTGAACATTGTATTCAGCCTGTGTAATCTTCCCACTGGGTATCACTGCTCTCTCAGCCTGGTCTAATTAGACACAAGTTTCAGGATTACATGAGAGTCAGATAGAAAACATTTACAGAGAGTGAGATCAGCAAATTACACATACGAGACAGCAGTGGTAGTGTAATAACGGCCATGCCTTAAATGAGGACAGAGCAAGGCCTTTCAGGGTTCTGATAGAAAACCAACAAAACTCTTGAGCTCTTGCCAAGTCTACAAACATTGAGCAAGGAAAACAAAATAATACACGGTAACTAAGCTATAAAGAAGTCTCCTTGCATACACTTAGGAAAGCCAAGCATATGCCCCATCATTGTCATAGCTGAATTGTTTTTGGCAAAAGTCTCATTTTTAGCAAAATATTCTATTCACTGGGCACAGAGCAGAACTAACATGGAGTTTATTCCACTGTGGATATACAAAGCTATTTTTCTTAATTACTCAAGCCACTCTGACTACCACAGGCCTACTCTTGCTTTATTGAAGTGAGTAAAAAGGCTCCTATTGATTTCAACAAGCATGGGATCAGATTAAACACCAAAATCATCCAGGAGGCCGAAAAGAAAATAGCTGCTGAATATAGAAATGTCATGATGAATACGTTCCATTTTTAGTCCTGCTTTATAAATTATTCCAAAAAGAACAGAAGGAAGGTGTTTGTATTAGTTCAGCACAATTCAGCACAAGTACAAGTGGGAGGAGAGGGCATGTCTTGGAAATCAAGACATTTATCTGCACCCAGAAAATAGGAAGTATACTTATTGTTGCACTCTAGCCTCTGTTTCTCCTTCTTCTAACTGATCACATAGTCTCTTATACATATTCATACATGTTAGATAATACATAATAGTTTCAAATAGCTATTTGGTTTCAGAGCATTTCAGAAAGTAGGCTGAACATCCCTGATTATATCTCAAGGTACACATAATAAACAATGATAATCTTAGCAAACACACAAACTACTGGGGATGATGAAAGTCTCTTAGGCAAAGACTGAGGACTGTTACTGCAGCTTATAGATTAATTTTGTTTTATTTTGGTTCTCCATGGAAGAGGTTCTGCTACACATATAAACAAAAAATCTATTTGAAATCTTCTTTCAGAGATCTAGAAAAAGCTAATAAATCATGTCTAAATATCACTCCTCATTTCTTCTGCCCTGTTCATTTTTTGCGCAAATAAATTGTTTTTAAATTACAATATTATCCACAAGTCAAAACAAATAAATTATGTCTGAAATTAGAGCTAAATTTAAAAAAAAATCAGGTGACACTAACTTACAGCCAAATAGCTTTCAATATCTCTGCTGGTGAATTTATTGTGAAAGTTGTGGTGATGATATCCATGGTATTTTCTTCTTCACAAACTTCTTTACATGTATATACACAGTGCCATTCATCTAGAAAGAGCCAGAAGAGTTAACTATTTCAGGATTCCATGGAGGTAAAGCAGGCCACAAAATCCACACATTGTGACAGTCAAATATTTCACCATCCTGTCTACACATGCTCTGGAAACCAAAAAAAACTGAGTGCCACCTACTGAACTACAGTAAAACCACTGGGTATGTAAAGGACTGGAATAGCGTTCCTATGAATGTGGAATCAAGGAGGATGCATGCGTGTGGAAGCACCAGAAGGGACAAGCAGCAGGAGAAGGGCTGTAAGAATCGATTAACAGGCCAAGATCCTAGCACACACGTCTGTGCTTCTCAGGACAGTGAAGTTAGCTTACAGACATGTGATGTGAGACTAATCAATGTCAGCTCTTGAAGAGTACAAGAAGGCATATCTAAAACCTGTACCTCATCACCAAATGAAGAAGAGCTCTGGAAATGTGAGCAGGACTCAACAGGTGGTATTCCTTGTCCTCCATGATCACAAGGAATCCTGGATGGATCAGCAGGATACAAGCATTTTGGCATCTGATAGCTGGCCAGACCACCTGGACACATATATCTTGCTGTTTGCAAGTATGTGCATATGAGAGTGTGAGTATGGGTGGGCAAAACCTGTTATGTTAAAGTTTTCACCTTCCCCTAAGTGCTCACACCGAGTTTTCCTACATTGTTGCTACAATGCTGCCAGACTATTTCCTACAGAAACCCTAAAGTTGGTCACTATAAGCAACAGCGGACGCCACTGTATGAAGTATATTAACATACGGACACACCCTATTTCTTGTATTATATTAATAATAACTATTTTCATCATAGAAATGTTTAGATCAAATGAAGTCAGGCCCTACTCCACAGGCGCTTCACAAGCAAAGTAGTGGAAATAGCCACTGGGACTTAGCAGTCAAAATAGGGAGGAAAATCAAAGGAAATGAGAAGGCAAGTACTATTATATTATTTTCTCCCTAAATATTGTATTTGACAAGTATTCTGCACATGCAGGAAACTTTCAACTTTAAATTAGTCATCTTATATAAATGGTATGCCTGATCTTTGGGGAGTGATCTACTATGCTAACCCTTCCATTGTTTAGATTTGAAAGACTGTCAAAATGGAGGCATATCTTAAAGCTTTTCATCTTCTTCCTCCCCTCATTTTCAAGTAAATCCTTAGCTTATCTCCTGCATCTTAATTTTGTCAGCTTTTCATTGTAAGGTATCTCTCTTTAGGTACTACTACTGTTCCCAAAATATAATTTTGCGTTCTCTCTCTGCTGTGTGCTTCATTTCAGTCTGCATATGTCCATCTACTACCTCCCTTGCTAAGTATCTTCTCAATTGTCAGTATTTCTGATAGTATACATTCAAGCATCAGGAGTTTTTATCTCACTGAGACAGAAGCAACATAATATGGCTTCCAGGTTTTTAGGCTAGATCCCTCCTCCCACTCTAGAGGAAAGTGATCATTATTAAATTTGCATAGTTAATAGAATATGTAGGGAACATTTCAAGGCATTTTTTTTACTCGCTAGGATTGCTGCCTTTGCACTAGAACAATGTTTTACCTTTTCACATGAATGCATCTTCAAAAAGAAATAAAGAAAGAAAGAGAAGGAAGAAAAAGAAACCTAACTTAATTGTTTTATCTTGATGTATTTCCACCACTGGCAAATCTACTCTGTTTCTTTCTGAAAGTCTTCTTTTTTTTTTTTTCCTAATGTAAAATGGATTTCCTCTTGAGACTGAAAGGACACTTAAGAATTGGGCACTGAGGAACTGATACTGTCTCCTCTTTATAATCAGTTGCTATTTTATGGCAATATATTTTCACTGATACCAGTAAAATTACGCAAATATAATGACAGAATGAAGAGACAATGTCTGTCTTTAGACTAGATACACAGAGTGGAATACTTTCAGGCATCTTATTCCCAAAATAGAATCCATATTCATATATATAACTCTAGACAAAGAAATACACCTCTCTGAGAATGAAATTATCATGCTGAGTTATCGGTTTTGGAACTGGAAAACTCACTAGTTTATTTTTAAGGAGATTATGGGCAAGCTAAGGCAACTAGTGGAAATTAAATGTTTTTTGTAAATTCATGAAGACCTCAAAAACCTCATTGAGGGGAGTTAATTACAGTAGGGCATGCTCCATCGGTCCAGTTAAAGTTCTGGAAAACGTGACCATTTTTTGTACCCTAAATCATCATAAATATATATATATAGGTAGGTAGGTAGGTAGGTATATGTGTGTGCATGTGTATGTGTGTATATATATATGTATGTATATATTTTTTTCTCAAATTAAATATTACAAAATATTTTACCTTGACTTTATTTTGCCAGTTTTGACTGCATGTTGTTAAAGGTTGAAATTGTATCCAATATTTTATTACTGTTTCAGTGAGAGAAAATTTGCGGTGAAGTTCAATGTTTTTCCCAGATAATTGGCTTGGGGATGAACTTGCAGAAGAATCCCTGCAACCTTCTAAAAATAAATCATGCAGAAATAAAACTTATAGTTTATATAATCTTATAGTTTTCAGGGTTGTCGTAATTTAGAGAACATAAACACTCTAGAGCTCAAGTAAATACCTACAGTCTGCTTTTAGCAAGTTTGAGCAGCAATTTCCTAAGCTCACCATTTATCACCAATAATTCTTTCCTAGACATATTTGTCAACTCATTCCTTGTTTTGCAATAGCTAGCATTCTTCATTTCTGATAACGTCTGTCCACTGTAAATGCACAAAAGTTGAGCTCATACCCTTGGATTCTTGTCCAGATCACTTAACTATTACATATTTACAGGCACTGTTGATGTGTTTGATGCTGTCCAGCATTGCTGACTGTCAAATATTCTGCTAGTGAGAGAACATTTATTTGTTTTTCTAGATGCTTAAACTCAGTTGATTTTTCAACTCAGGTAAGTAAACATAGCAAGTAAAGATAGCATACCGGCATACCGAAATCTATGGATTCACTATTTTACATCAGCTGAAGACCTAGTCTGAAATAGATTTCTATTTTTAAGATATGATGTGGAACTGGGCTGGTTTATGATCCTCGTCTTTAGAGTATATGCTATTTATTTTATTCCTTAGACAGCAAATGAGAAAGATCATCCAATAAGAAATGTGGGACTTTTCCAGGAAATTACTGTTTGACAGAGAGCATTAACATTTCCAGTATTATTACCTTCACAGTTGCGGCATTAGCTGTAGAAAATTGCAAGGTTCTCCTGTGGAACCAGGATTTAAAGATTTGGAAAAGATGCTAAATGGCTTCTAGGCAGCATTTGTTCCCCTCTAATACGCAAAAACTTGGAAATAACAGCCACTGAAAGTGGCTATTTGCAAGGTGACTATTTGGAAGGCTGCAGGCAGTAATTCTCTTATTGCTCATCGCAATCTGCTTTTAGAATCCTATTTCATAAAACAAATGTGTTTGTCCAGGTCACTGAACAGAGAATCTGCATGTCCAATTGATGAACAATAGCAGCAAAAGGTAGTGAAAATTAACCGCTATTTCATGTATCTGAAAAATTTTCAGTGACTTACTTTCTAAAGAGATAAGACAGATGAACTGGGCAACTGCTAACTGAAGCACTAACAGGGCCAAAATTGTGCTGAACTAAACTTGTTGTGGTGTAGATGCAACAGCCAATTTTTCAGATATTACTAAGCTTCTCCAAAGGTAGAATCATGACCTAAGAGCCAAAATCTTTTTACTGGAACTGTAACATACTGTACTGTTTGTCACTCGAACATGAAATGGGACCTTTTGGTCTCATACTTACTGCTTATTGGATTACAAACAATTAATTCAAATCTTAGCTTCCCCTTGCAAGGAAAGCCCTTAACAGCTCTGTTTCCACTTTCTTTCTACCTTCATTTCACAGATATCTTCAAATAGATTATACCTTTACATTCTTCTGTCTAAGTTCTTCATTTGTATTTGTTCTCTATAATCCTTTCACAGATAGAAAAAGAGACAAAGTGAGAAGTAAGTACCTTTTGTGATAAAACACTGATTTGAGGGCACTGTAGGCACAATAAAGTAACAACTGAAATACCAATCCAAAATCTAAATGTCCAGTTACCAGCATTGATTGAAGCTTTTAAGACATTTCAATAAGTTTATATGAACAAATAGTAACTAACAGGCTGAAACATCTTTAAAAAACCTGCAGCTTCTCTGCTGTATTGCTGTTCTTAAGTCGTAGCTCTGAGCCTAAATAGTTGCGCCATTAAAGTACTCGGTCTGTATAGCTACGCTATCGGTTTTGAAGGATGATCTGTTTCTAATGACAGTATGAAAGTATGTAGGAAAACCTTGTAGAGAGCAGTTCAATGTTATTTAAATGTCACTTGGTGAATACAATATTAACGAACAGTTATTTCATGGTGCCTCTAGTGTTTTGTTTTGTTTTGTTTTGCTTTGCTTTGTTTTGTTTTGTTTTAAGAAGACATGTTCAAAACTCCTATGTGCTTATCTGACTTTCTGCTGAGTTTTAGAGAGAACTCAGCATTGTCTCGCTACTGCGTACTATCATAAGGAAAGTAATAAAATTAAGAATGCTTCTTTAATATATTTTAGATTGTTGGTCATAAGAAACCGTTGCTAACAATTGAGAAGCAGAAAAAGTTCATCTGGAAACAGCTGATAAATGTTCACTTTTCAAAATGCAGTGTTTGCATACTACACTTTTTCTTTGCTGTCCTTTGGTTAATGTTAATCAATTGACCCCTAATTTATCTTCAGCTGAGCTCAAAAAAATGAGTTAGAGTACAATTTTTGTTGCTAGCTTTTATTTGGCCTTGTAAAGTTTACACTATTTTTTTCCCCAAGATGTTATCTCTTATCATGAGCCAGAAAGACATCCCTTATCCCACTCCTTTTTGATCAAAAAGAAGGATAATAAAAGAGTAATATATCTTTGTAGAAACTAAGTGAACCCTCTCTCAAGCAAAGTTCATCAATGATTAACCTATTAACCACAATTAACATTTGTATTTGAGCTAAAGGTGACTTAGAAAGAAATCTATATGCAAGAATCCTAAAATCTGTCATCCGGTAGAATTAAACACTGTATTTAGATATCCTGCAGCGCATTTACTTTGATCTCAATGTGCTGCTGATAAAGTGACTTGTATTTACAGACGATATTTTTAGGATTTCCTTCCAGAACTCCCTAGAGATATACAGTGATTGCTTATATCACAAATGCAATCTGTTGAGTTAATAATTCTTTTACAATGTCTCTAATACATCAATTATTAATTTAGTCTCAATATTCAGTGGCTTTGTGCTGTTATATCCATGTGTTTCGACAGTGGAAAGGAAGAGAGGAAGCAAAAGAGGTACATAAATCAGAAAAAGAAAGATCATTAGAAACACGCAAGTTGGAAATCCTCATATCTCTAATATACTGCATTTCAGCTAATATCCCCTCCTCTGTAGAAAGGTAAATCTTTAATGAGAAACTGAAGGCAGACTAACATTTGCAATATTCTAATAGCTACTTAGAAAACTAAAATAACGACTGCTGGTTTTCAGTGAAGGCTCCTAACATCAGATGAGAAAGCCACCGCATGGAACTTTTGCTGGCTTAACAGTGGCTTATATACTGCAATTGGGCCACTGCACTTTGTACATAGGACTTCTGACTAATCTTTTTGTTATGAAAAACTTTTGCCACGGACACAATGTATTTATGAACATTTTCCTTGCTTTTCCAGAAAGTAAGGAACTGAAGTCATTGGCGCATTGTGCCTTAACCTGCAGGAGCAGATGTGTTTCAACAATGGGGTGTGATTCTTGTGTGTGGATTTCTCATCTCTAATCAGGTCTAATATTTTTTGTCTATTTTAGGTAGAAAATAACATAGAAACATATACAAACAGCTGTACTGGGCTAGACCAAAGGATTGGGGGTTGTTTTTGTGAGTTTTTTTTTTTTTCTGAGAGTGGCTAGATCTGGAGGCTTAAGGGCAAAATAAGCCTCGTAAAAATTAAGGGCCAACTATTAAACCTTTACAATCTCACTAATATTAAACTGAATTGAACAGGCCCATTAATGAAATGGATTTTTTTTTTTAATCTAGCATTACTTTTTCTCACAGGAAAAGGATTTTTAAAATAATATTTGCAATTTGCAAAGGAAATAAACAAAGGAAGAGCTTTTGGAAAACATTTGCAGGTTTTTCATCCCAAAAAGAAAAATGTAATGAAATTGTTTTACTGTTAACAGAAAATATGCAGGCTTTCATTGCTAAAATTCAAAATACGGTGACCTTTTGTTTTATTTATATATAAAAGAAACAAAATATTAGAGGTAAGGTTGAAAATGAAAGAAAAAAGCACTTTACTTGAAGTGTTTTCGGGGAAGCAAATGTCATTCATCACTAGATCTGTGTAGAAAATATAAACATAGGCCAACTTTAAAGAAGAAATAGGCATAAAAACAGAATAAAGATGCACTGTACAATGTAGGTCAGAGAACTTTGCACTTATGTGGGAGATGAAGAAATCCAGACTGAGAGGGCTGAAGGTTCCTGGCGGTGTTTCCTCTTATAAATTGAGTGGGAGTAGAAGACATGCAGTATGCTGAAAACTCGAGCAACCTTCAGGCAACATGCCTTCTAGTAGTCCCTTAGCTAGAAAAATTCGATGCCATCCATTTATATGTTTGTCCTAAAAACAGCACAGCTGATACCTTAAAGTGAGAAGGTGATGCTGAATATGAAAAGTCTCTGCTCTGGCACCCATTATGGGAAGAATAATTATTTTTCTCCCCTAAATCAGCTGCAGGCATTCTCCCGACTCAAGGTGGATCTGCTGGAAAAAGTGGTTGGTAATCATTTGTACTTGCTCCTCCACAGCCCAAAAGACAACAACAGTCTTATCAGCTTGCACACTACCAGTGGTCATCAAATCTGTGAAAAACAACAGAAGAAGTAACACAGTCTTTGAGAAACACAACACAGCAGCATTGCCTTCTTCATAGTCATTAAACATTAGAATATTATTTTGTAAAACGGGCAAGTAGGAAAACTTGGTACTGCTAAGTACTGGTGCTACTCACACTGAGTCAGTTGTTTCACTCGTTATTTGTATCTAAAAATTTACAATTGTCATTGAGATTACTTTCCCCTCTAATCCAGAATAATATTCTGCTGTCACTGCTGAGCTTTTAAATTAGTATAATCAAGAAATTATTAACAGAGGGAAAGCGTATTGAATGTTTTTAAACTACTTGAATCTAGCAAAAAAAAAAAGGCATCTTAACTGGCAGTCATTTTATCATTATTATTTTAGTGAGAAATGAGAGATATTTTATTATATATTTGCAAATGCTAATACAATGGTAGCACATGGAAATATAAACATGATTTTCAATGGCAGTGTAATCTAAGGTTAGCTGCAGGCAATATTTTGGAAACCGTAGGAAATATGTGCTTTGCTAATCTGTTCCTATTGCAAGTCAAGCTATTAAAAAAATCCCTAACTTGCAATAAAATGCACTAAAAATATATCTTTGTTTTTTTATTTGTAGGGGGTTAAATAATTTCTTGCAAAATGGAAGTGTAATATTCAATTAAACCTACCCCTAGGGAGAAAGCTATCTGACTAAAGCTGTAATCTCACTGATATGGATGAGATGTCAAACTTCATCAATCTGAAAATAGTATTGCTTGGGTTCTATGAATAGTTTTACATTTTAGAACAAATTATCTGTCTTCAGTAGCCTGCAATTATTCATCACTTGCATGGAATTCTGTCTCGTTAAAAGATATTTTCCTGAAATAATATAGAAAACCTAAGAACTTTTTATGCTGTCCTACTTTAATAATGTTTGCAGACATGACAAATTAACGAATGTCTATCTACCTACAATCTAGGTATATCAATTATTTTAAATGAATGCCCTGTACATTTCTAAAATTTGACATTAAAAAGTCCATCTGCCTCCTCCCACCCTCCCAGGAAAAAGTATAAGGTTGTGAGATCTTAAAATGTAAAGACCTTAAAGGAATGCAGAAATGTAAGCTATTGACTTATAAGTGATTTAATATTCTCGGATGAGCGGTATGCTGTAAATGTATTTTTATACTATTTTCTCCATATACACAAGTTTTTGCTTATTTATTTTCAAACTCCACACAGATCAACCTGTACCAACTTCTAGAAATGTGGAATGCAGGAGAATATCTGGAAATTAATAATAGGGAAATGGGATTTTTCTCCCTTACCCCTTCAGTCTTCCAAAGGATACTGTGTATTGTGGAAGTTTAGGAAAGCTCATACTTGTTCAGTATCTGAGGTGAACCATCAGTCCTCCATAACTTTCAGTAACTATTCTTAGGAGCTAGATACAATAAGGTATGTAGTGGTCTCTCATCTATAACTGCAGAATGGATGTGCAGCAAGGAATGCTTTCAAGAGAGTTTAATCTCAGCTTCTCAACCCAATTGTGTGGCAGGGGTCAATATCCACTGACCTAAGTAGCTACATTGCAATAGCTACTGAATTTATACCATTTCTACTGGTAAACCTCCATTTTAAAGTCTGAACACAACAGTCATAGTATTATTAGAATCCCTGTGCTGTAATCTGCAATATATACTTAAATCTTTACTGCACTAGGAAAAAAAAAGAAACTATAATTGATAAACTCTTCACATAAGAAATGGTTTTACCTGATAGTACTCCAAAAGTTTATTGCTGCTTAAATGTCAGGTGACGGCTGAGTTCATTATGCATTAAACACAGAGAATGGGCCATCATTCTGCACTCTTTGAGGCAAAATCATGTTATTTAGACAGCACAGGAATCTCCTCTCCCAAATGCTGATATAGTATTAGGGTGCACTTAAATTCTTCAGCGTGTCTGTGAGATTATTTTTTATTTTGAAGTGCCTAACTAACAAACGTGGCACTCAACAACTGACCAGCCACTGTAGGAACAAGCAAAATGTAACATAGCATGTAAAGTAGCAGGGCTCTGTTGTACATTTAGTTCTGTTCAGTATATTACAATATTCTTAACTGTGAAGTATCTTTATGGTGGAGATTAAACAAATCATTTCTTTAAAGAACAAAGTTTCAGTGTATATAACTAAACAGTGTTGAATTTTGTCCTACCAGCTTCCCAGTAAGAGGTTTGAAAAGTTGCTAATTTCCTCTATGTACACAAGAAACTACAGGCAAATTTGACATTCACTTGGAGCGAATTTAGTCCTGCACCATCACACACAATTACATCTTATAATCCTATTCCTAACTCCTTCAAGATCCACCCTAAAACCAGTTAGATTTCTTGCTGCCAATATTGATTATAACTCCTTTGAAGGTGTTAGGTTTCAGTTTTCCTTGACACCTACAGCATTCAACACACTTACCTCAACCATGGTTGAAGTACCAGCTAACACCAGTATGTCAGAACATGGGATGATGTACTGCACAGCTCTGGTTCTCAGGGGGGCACAGCATGAGCAAGTCTGTACCTTTCTTTCGGGCAGAATCTGCTTTTATTTTTGCAAACAGCCTCTCAAGAATTTGTCTACCTAAAACTACTGTTTCCACCCGCTTCTATCTTATTGCCACATGAATGCTCTCTCCCTTGTCTCAGACGCACACATCCCTACTTCTCATTTTCCCACCTATATCCCACGGCAGCTTCAGTGATCGTGATTTTGGCAAATAATAATGGCAATCTACTCAACATCATCCGCAACATCAGAAGAGATAGGGATCTTTTTTCCAGTCAAAATAGTTAGCAACATAATGGTTTGGTCATTAAAAAACAAAACTGTAAGATTATTGAAAGAATCAGGGAAGGCTAAATATCAGTTTTAGTTAATGGTCACTTTGTGACAGTGCTCAGGCTGAAAAATGCTCAGGATTTGAATGTGCTGGACACTGTGGGGGAATACATGAAGTCATGGTCCTTGTCCTGAAGAGCTTAAACTCAAAGAAAACTTAATATTTAAAGAGAATTAATGTGAGAGAGAATGATTAAGTTGTCTGACAAAAGGCTCCCTAAGAATCACTTAATATTTAAACCCACTTAAATCCTCAGAATAGAAGGAATGGTTGAAGGCTGCCACATTTAGCACTCTGCTCTTGTCCTTTTAACTTCAACCGACCTAACATATCAGCCTCCACTCCTAACAGCTTGCTGCCTATTTCTTTAGGAATGAATATTTCATTAAAATAAAGGTTAGCACCATGGGGTGTTAATGGCATTGCATTTCTATTCACAACACTAAGTGTAATTTGAATCATCAATAGAAGAAACAGAAGGAACAGAAGGAATGACCTTTCTTTAAAGATGCTGCAGGAAGAGAAATGTCGATAAAAAGCAAATAGTGTTTTGCATATCCCCTTACAAAAAGCTATTTCCTGTTTATGCACTTGGAGAATGGTCTTCTTTCTAAGCCATCAACTCAGCACAAAGGGAACACTTGCCAACATGGAACTGAAATAAGAGCTCACACGTTCCATGCAGTGCCCCGCTGCTCAACTGCAGCAATCAAAAATACACGAAGCTCTACGCTCTTTCAAAATGGTAACAAGTTTAGCAGCAGCAGATTAGAGAAATCAATGACTTTATCTTTTGCTATCCTGTTCTCTTTAAAATTCCAAGAATGTAAAGCAAACAAATACAAGACCATAATACAAATGCCATAAAAGGACCCTAATGCCAAAAATACTCACAACTTGAAAAAGCAAAGGATATTACATGGAGATAAGATTTATACAACTGTATTGTTTCTGAATAAGGTCTCAGGCCTTCTGATACTCCTAAAACTGCTGTAAAGCTTGGTGAAAGTGAAGCTTAATTTAGATTAATAAAATCATGTAGATAGATAGATGTAATTATAGACTAATAATACAAATTTAAATAAAAGACAGATATCCTCTCCTACATACATTTTGTGTTTAAAGGATTGAGTTATCATTTGTGAGTTGTTCCCCAGCTCCCTGACATTTCTGTATATTTCTATATTTGGCCTGATCTCAATCATTTCATATGATCAAAAAATCAAAAAATTAAGAAGAAAAAATATGAAAACAAACATGAATCTTCATGCATAGAAATGTGTTAGGCACATTTTTTGAATTTGATATAGTTAGTAATGTATTCACTTTGCAATATAAAAGATATTTTGAAGCAGTTGTGTGTTTGAAAGCAGATGATATCTGAACAATTAAGTTTAAAAAGTTGTACAACGAATCAATTTCTCTTCTAGACAGTTCACACATATGCAGGAAGTAATTCCAAACTAGATCCACCTCTGAGCATTTTAAGTTTGTATTCTTTATGCTCTCAGGAAAAATATCATGATTAGAGAGGAAGGAATGCAATAAACAAACAAAACCAAACAAATAAATAAATAATAACACTGGGGATAGTTTAAAAAAATGTAATGAGAGAGTTATTTCACATAATGTGAGGTAAATACTGTCCTCATTTGCACTCAGACAGCCTCAGCTGGAATCAGCACACACTGTAGATGTACTTACATACAAACACACAGGTATACATAGATACATGAATAAGTAATGGCAAAATTTAAGCACAATGATATAAAAAGCCTTTATATCTGCAAATACATTTTCTACTTGTTTTAAGAAGAGCCTAACTTGTGTTTTTATATCAAAATCTGGTTCCAAAGCAACAGATTTTCATAATCAGTCATAGTTTACACAACACATTATCTCTCTGAAAAATTCACATGGACAAATTATTCATTAACTTTAATTTTAGGGTTATATTTTTGCCCACTATAACAATTTTGCTTCCATCTCTCATGCACTCTAGTTGTACAATTAGAAATTCAATTTGAGCTCTATTTTCACATAACTTTAAAATCTCTTCTTTCTATGTCTAATCTATTTGCTAATCTAATAGTTATTCTTAGATGACATGGAAACATTTCAGGGAAGAGTTACTGAAGACTCATCATAGCACACAAAAGGTATAAGGAGTATAGTAAGGATTCTATAGCTTAGAAATTCCAATTTCTGCAAGTATCAGTCTGTGACGGATGAGACAAAAATGTTACTCAAAATCAGAAGTATAATTTTGAATCTATTGATGGTTTGGATTGAAAAATCTTTTATAATCATGTGCGGTTGTTCATATCTAAGTATACTGAAAGTTAAGTCTTCTGTTTTCTTCTAATTTCAAGCTAGCAGTCCTCCTCTGAAGTTCAAATAAGTCTGAGCTTTCTGAAATCTGAGCTTCAGGCACAACCCTGAAGAAGGAGACCTTATAGAAACACACCTGATGTAAAGTTTTCAAAGCATGATATATCAGTATTTTGTCCCTAAAAATAAATATTCTGGAAGGAGACTGGCTTTTTTAACCAACACTGGCCTGCCAATAAGTTTCAGGATCTATCTCTGTGCTTTATCTCAGCCACTTTAATCCATGATTTGCTCAGCACTGAGTGATCCTAATCTCTGAACTCTCACCAGAATTGGGACTGCTGAGTTTATGGAAACATTGTCATCATTCCGAGAATTTAACATTGCAGGAAGTTTGCAACTCAAGAAAGGAGAAGCATATGTAGCATTTGTGAGACAGTGATTAAGACTGTTGGAAAAATAATTCACTTTTGTGTCCACAAAAAAAATCAATTTAACCCTCACTGTGGATCTCTCTCTTCTACCTTTGGTCTCTTACTGCCCTTAGCTTGCCTATTTTACATAAACTGAACCATGTGAAAACAAATCATTTTTATGGCTAAATACCAAATAAAGGACACGTTTCTGGAAGTGTGATGGTAAAGATAAATGGTAAAAATAATCATTTTTACTTTTTTTCCCAAAATTGATTATCAAGTACTGCTTATAAGGGAAAAAGAATAACCCTGGCTGGAATCCATTTGAAGAGAGTCATTCTAAATCACTCCCTGGAGAACAATTTGATCAATTTTCTTCATAATTTTAGGATAATTTTAATTCACTTTAAAAGTTCATCTTTTTACCTAGAGGTCAAAAACAGATAGAAAATAGGCTTAAATGAAACACTTAATGAAGCCTTAATTAAGAAAAGACAGTTGACCTCTCTGTAATTGCTGCCATGAATTAATTGTTTCAAGTTCAATAACTAAAAAATAATTATATCATAGACCATTAGAATAGAATAGAATGCAATAGAATGGAACAACCTACCATATTTTAGGCTTATTCTCAGTTCTTCCAGATATCCTGTTCTAAGTACCATTTAATACGCATATTTCTGTTGCTTGGAGGTGACCTTTTCCCATGAGCCCGATTGCAAGAACGATAGAAACACCAATTGCTAACATACTTCTTGGACCAAAACTCTTTTATTCAATAGGGTTCAATAATTGTGCATGCAGAGTAAGAAGATCATTCAAGCTTTAATTAGCTTTCCTGCAAGGAAGAGACCGCTTTCCTTCACATCATGATAACCTTGAAGCAAATCTAGTAAAGATAGGATTTCACTAACATAAACAATAGGGAGAAATGAAGGAGATGAAGGAAAAAAGGAAATTTTATAGGGAAACCATAAAAACAGCAAAACGAAAGTTGTTAAGCAGTATACAGAAGAAATAAAGGACTGGAAAACAATAAGAAGAAAGAAACAAATAAAAAATAAAAGGTGTCTTCCTTTTAATTTTCACAGCCTATAAATTTAAGGCACTTCTGTATTCACTGGATATAATAAACCCTAGTATAAACTAGTTTATCAACCCTTATTCTGGGTTTTTGTCTTACAGGAAGTTTAGTACTAGGGTTTTGTTTTGGTTTGGTTTGCTTTGGTTTGGTTTGGTTTGGGCAAATACAGGTGCAATACCTTGATGATGGTAAAGGAAACAGAAGCATTGTTGAAAGAAAGCATTAGCAGGTTACTTCAGTGTAAATGAAAAGACCTGCAGGCAAGCTCATATGGCACATCAGGTATGGGACAGAGAGGGTCTGTTTAAGATGTTCGGAGCCCATACTCAGTTTTGACAAGGACTGAGGCAAAATACAGAGAACTAAATGCAGAAAGCTTCCTTATATTGAAAATATCATTTCATTCATAAAAACTTTATTATGTATGTAGTGTGGAAAACAAAAGAAAGAAAAAAATATGGAGATTTTACTTCTTTGTACTACTATTGACTACAAAAAAATAGAAGAAAAGCAGATCTATTTCCAGCCTAATGGCAGACTACTTTCTTGTTTTGTTGTGAAGCTGATCTTATTTTAGCCAAATCTGTTAAATCCTGCTGCTTTCAGAGATAAAAAACTATTTATTTCCAACTAAGCATGTTTCTGAAGGCTTAGTCTTTGTTTTCTATAACAGAAAAAAACAAACAAACAAAAAGCTCTAGCTTAATAGTCATAAAGGTCAGCTGAAAAAACAGGAAATACAAATTCTTAGACCTCTTACATGCCTTCTCCTAGCTAAAGTGAGGGGTTATATTCCCCAAGTATTAAAGAAAAATAAAGGACTTTGTGGACTTGTAGGCCTTTCCAATTACACAGATCCCATCAAAAGTTAAATCTATGTTGTATCCTCTTCACAGGTTCCTGAGATCATAGCACCTACTAAAATGTTGCCTGTAATACCCTCAAAGAAACCGGCAGCAATCTGAGAACAACAGCACAGTCTATTTCTCAACTGAGGAGTAGTTGAGTCAACTCAGTTTCTCAACTGAGGAGTAGGTAGAGGATTGATGATAATTTCTTGACTTAGGTGGTGGAGACACCCACAAGGAGAGGTGTGCTGCTAGACCCTGTACTAACAAACAAAGAAAGTCTGGTTGGAAATGTGAAGGTTGGGGGCAGCCTTGGCTGCAGTGACCATGAGATGGTGGAGATCAGGATCCTACAAGGAGGGAGCAGGGCAATAGTAGGATTGCAACCCTGGACTTCAGGAGAGCTAACATTGGCCTCTCCAGGGACCTGCTTAGGGGAATCTCACGGGGTAGGGCCCTAGAAGGAAGAGGGGTCCAGGAGAGCTGGCTAATATTCAAGTATGACCTCCTCCAGGCTCAAGAGCAGTGCATCCCTCTGAGGAAGAAGTCGAGCAAAACGGGCAGGAGACCTGCATGGATGAGCAAGGAACTCCTGGCAAAACTCCAGCAGAAGAAGGAAGTCTACAGAATGTGAAAAAGGGGACAGGCCACTTGGGAGGAATACAGGGACGTTGTCAGAGCGTGCAGGGATGCGACAAGGAAGGCGAAGGCCCATTTGGAATGAAATCTGGCAAGGGAAGTCAAGGACAACAAGAAGGCCTTCTTCAAATACATCAATAGTAAAAGCAGGGAAAACGTGGGCCCGCTGCTGAATGGGGCGGGTGCCCTGGTGACAAAGGATACAGAGAAGGCAGAGTTATTGAATGCTGCCTTTGCTTCAGTCTTCACTGCTAAGGCCAGTCCTCAGGAATTCCAGACCTTGGAGACAAGAGAGGAAGGCTGGAGAAAGGAAGACTCTCCCTTGGTGGAGGAAGATCGGGTTAGAGATCCTTTGTCCAGACCTGACATCCACAAATCCATGGGCCCTGATGGGATGCATCCACAAGTGCTGAGGGAGCTGGTGGATGTTATTGCTAGGCCCCTCTCCATCATCTTGGAAAGGTCCTGGAGATCAGGAGAGGTGCCTGAGGACTGGGAGAAAGCCAATGTCACCCCAGTCTTCCAAAAGGGCAAGAAGGAGGAGGAGCCAGGAAACTACAGGCCTGTCAGCCTCACCTCCATCCCTGGAAAGGTGATGGAACAGCTCCTCCTGGAGGTCCTCATGAAGCATGTGGAGGACAAGAAGGTGATCAGGAGTAGTCAGCGTGGCTTCACCAAAGGGAAATCATGCTTGACGAATCTGATAGCCTTCTCTGATGGAATGCCTGGCTGGGTAGATGAGGGGAGAGCAGTGGATGTTCTCTACCTGGACTTTGTTTCCCGTCACATCTTCATAGGCACGCTCAGGAGGTACAGACTGGATGAGCAGACAGTGAGGTGGCTTGAGAACTGGCTGGATGGCAGAGCTCAGAGGGTTGTGGTGAATGGCGCAGAGTCAAGTTGGAGGCCTGTAGCTAGTGGTGTCCCCCAGGGGTCAGTCCTGGGTCCAGTCTTGTTCAATGTATTCCTCAATGACCTGGAGGAAGGGACAGAGTGCACCCTCAGCAAGTTTGCTGATGATCCTAAACTGGAGGGAGTGGCTAACACACCAGAAGGCTGTGCTGCCATTCAGAGGGACCTGGACAGGCTGGAGAGCTGGGTGGAGAGGAACCTCCTGAAGTTCAACAAAGGCAAGGGCAGGGTCCTGGACCTAAGGAGCAATAACCGCAGGCACCGGGACAGGCTGGGGGTTGACCTGCTGGAAAGCAGCTCTGCCGAGAAGGACCTGGGAGTGCTGGTGGACAGCAAGTTAAGCAAGAGCCAGCAGTGTGCCCTTGTGGCCGGGAAGGCCAATGGGATCCTGGGGTGCATTAGGAGGAGTGTTGCCAGCAGGTGGAGGGAGGTGATCCTGCCCCCTCTCCTCAGCCCTGGGGAGGCCTCCCCTGGAGTACTGTGTCCAGTTCTGGGCTCCCCAGTACGAGAGAGACATGGCACTCCTGGAGAGAGTCCAGCAGAGGGCTCCAAAGATGATGAGGGGACTGGAGCATCTCTCCTCTGAAGAAAGACTGCAAGAGCTGGGCCTGTTCATCCTGGAGAAGAGAAGACTGAGAGGCGATCTCATCAGTGCGTGCAAGTATCTGAAAGGAGGGTGTTGAGAGGATGAGGCCAGTCTCTTCTCCATGGTGCCCTGCGACAGGACAAGAGGCAATGGGCAGAAACTGAAACATAGACATGTCAGTCTGAACCTGAGGAAAAACTTGACTGTGAGGGTGCCAGAGCATTGGAACAGGTTGCCCAGAGAGATAGTGGAGTCTCCTTCGCTGGAGATATTCAAAAGCCATCTGGATGTGATCCTGGGCAATATGCTCTAGGTGACCCTGCTTGAGGAGGGAGGTTGGACTAGATGATCTCCAGAGGTCCCTTCCAACCTAAACGATTCTGTGATTCTGTGATTCTGTGATTCTGTGACTCAGTTCTTCTAGAAGATCTTCTTCATCATTAACAAAGTTACCCCAGAATTTTCTTGCTAAAGCCCACGACCACCAGACCTCCGCAGAAGCGGCAAGGCACTCTGCACTCAGACGTTGCTGGCTGAAGGATCTTTAACTGAACATATCCCATGCTAAACTCAAAAAAAACCAATGTGACAATTAGGCATATAAATTTACACTATAATTATACTGGTTAAGCAATTTTTATAATTGCTTATCGCTCTAGAATTGTATATTCATTCAAGTGCCACCTTAGATGTATAAACAGTTTAAACAGGGAGAAGTGTAAATGAAAGTCAAATCAGTTACTGATAAAAGTTGTTAAAAATGACACAGGAGTAAGTATAGCCAGACAAGCTAGCAACTATGCATTAATTATCTTCATAGGTTTAGGTAGCACTTAATCTTTTTGACGTTATTTAAATTAGAGTGCAATGTGTTGAATTACTGAACCTGCAGGAGGTAGGATATCTCTAAACAGGAGGGAGTCCACGGCCTGAACAGTAAGTCAGTGGGCTATGCCTTATTTGGCATATATTTTAATGCCACATGTTGTCAGTACTGAACTGCAGCCACTACACTTACTCCGCAGACTCCCACATTAGAATTGCATGGACTGAATTCTTTGCTGTTACAGTTCCACTCAAGTTGATAGAAAAATAAGGGTCCTAAAGGGAATATAGGCAGTAATTCAGCAGAACGTTTAAATCATCAGATAGATTTAATATTAGGGTAGAAATTCATCAACTGAATTGTACGGGCAGAACATTTTATATCTCCAAGGTATACAGCAGTTAAGTGCAACCCCTGGCAAGGTCACTGCAATAAGTAATATCCAGGTGTTACTCAATGATACGTCTAAAAGGACAACAAAAGCTTTAGTCCACAAGACACCATCACTGACTCAAACCTCTTCCCACCCTTTAAAAGACAGCAACATTATATCATCTTTTTCCAGTTTCGCAAGTTCTGACTCACCCTCTGAAGTATGCATGGGAACATGATTTCGACTTGCACTTCTATTTATGTTTATTTTCATATTGACAGGTTTGAGTGGAGATCAGGGATCTCCTCTCAGCCGACCACTGGAAGAAAAACTAAGAAGTCTTAATTCATAAGGACTAAGCAGGGTCAAACCTTTGCAAGTGGACTAAGCATATTTGCCACTGCTTTTGGCTGGCCCTTAGCATCTTGAAGGACTGTGTCCTCTATGGAAACAATTTCCTTCTTTTGTTCACATCTGTTCCATGAAAGAAGCAAATGCACTAGGATAGGTGGGTTTTCTTTACGAGAAAAACACAGTTTCTCTTGTGGAATTTTTGGAACAAAAGGCTCAGTTTCTCTTTCATTTCATAGCCTATCACTTTAGTATTCCTTTAAAATAGGGGCACAGATGCTGTTTCTATAAAATACGTATTCTCACAGGCAAGAATTCAGTAGGGAGGGAAAACTCTTTCTTGTGGTGGCTGGATCCAGGAAGCAAAGTGTTTAATGTAGATTCTACTGCTGTTTTATGAAACAGCTGTTTTTAAAAAGTAACACAAAAATTGATGAAAGTATGTCAGCTTTCTTGTGACTGTCATAAAAAATTCCTTTGAGGCAAAGCACAACAGATCAATTCTCAGAGGGCTTTTTGCACTAGCAGAACCTGAAATCTCAGCTTTGTAAAATTATGTTACAAGACAAAAATAGAAAAACCATCCACCAAACACACTCTTCAAATTTTAACAGCATAATGAAGTCAGAAAAGGCTTAAAATATAACCTTCTTCACATACATAGTATTTTGAGTTTTTAGGGTTTTTTTTTTTGCTCAAGCATGGAGATTGTTCTTGATAGTGATTTCTGCCATATGCAATAGCTTGATACAATACCACTATGCAACCCTATTTTGGACATATGGTCTGATGTGTCTACAGATGTTGGGGCAGGGGGAAAACATATATCTGTAGGATACAGATATGTAATCTGAATGAGAGTACCTTCTTACTGTTTTCTCTAATTTCTTTCAATTCTCTTTCAATTTGTCTAATTTTTTTCAATGAGTTTATCACTACTGTTTATAGTTGTACCTCTTCTCTCCCCTTTTCTGACCCTTGAAAAAGAGTGATCTGTTTTTTTATACATATAGTATTTATTTGAGAAGTAATATAGAGAGATACATGAGGGTTTTAGAGTTATACTTATTTCTCTCCCACTAACTTAGATCCTTGCCCTGATAACTTGACTATAGTTCACAACAACAAAAATCAAAAATCACTGTTCTCATGTCCACAGGGCAGGGGCAGAGCTTCTTCAAAGATACTTCTGCAGTGTTAGTGCAAAGTAGACTTTACAGTATATGGGGAGAATACCAATGCTCTAACTGATTCAGGTACTGTGATGGTGTTGCTGACAATGGCTTAGTTACAGTACCAATGAACAAAGACTGGTCCCAAAGGTTGTTCAGGAAATTTACAAACAAAATCCATTCAGTCCTAATACTACATTGGCAGTTCAACAGCATGTATTAACTAACTCAGAAAAACCTACCTTGAGTAACCCACATATTGTTAACAAAGGGAAATGCAGCAAAATCATTTCCCTTCCCAATGCTTCCTAAAAAAAAAAGATTCTTTACATAGGAAGTAAATGACGACTGTGACTCAGGTCTGGATCTGGTCCCTTTATGTGCTGTAACTCATAATAACGTACTAAATGTTCAGATTTTCTCTGGAGAGTAAATGAATCTAAAATAGTCTAATTTCATTCTAATTCAAGTGTTAACTAGTAAACCAAGTAGCAGAGTGTAGTTCAAATTTATTTAATGTTTCGGCGAGAAGACGACAACTGTTTTATAATAGCCTCACATACACATCTCCTGTACTTTTTTCTTGAAGTAGGCACCAGTGTCCCCATGGATCTTCTCTCTTTTCTCCACTTCATGCCTGTGCTGACATTAAAAGGCCTCTCTAATCTGGGAGAAGCGCAAAAGAACAAAATAAATAGATATTAAAATCAAACAAATATAAAAAATATCCACAGACAGAAAGAAAGCCATAAGCTTCCAAATTGGTGAGCAAAGAAAGGGAAAAAGAAGAGCACCAGTAAAAAGGAAGAGCTTCTAGAAGGTGAGCTAAGAGCAAAGGGATATCGCTGCCTGGAGGACTGAGTTTACCACCCCAAACATGCTTGGAGCTTCTGCACTGAGTCCTTTCTTCCTGATCCGGTAGATAGTTAGTGAGGGTGGGCCAACAAGAGGTTGGCAAGGATGTCTCCCAACATTTTGTGGGTTCAGAGGCGGGGTGTAAAGGAAAGGAGATGCGATGCAGTCTGACCTCTGAATCAATGAGACAGAAGAAGAGCTACAGTTTATACAAATGTACATAGATATGGGTCAAGCTCTTCTTACAGCAGCACGTTATGCCAACCCAAGATATAAGACCTAATAGATCTCTGGGCTATTCCACTATCTTTGGTTGTTAAGTAACAAAGATAGATGCCTGAAATTGAAAGTTAGTTTGTCCCTTCAGTGTGAACCAGGTAATGATTTATACCACAGTAGACACAAAATCTTAAACTATGATGGAAGGAAGAATATTCTTCCACAACCAGAACGTCAGCATATCAAAATATAATGTTTGATTGCATAATTTGCACAAATAGACAATACTAGAAAATTCTGGTTTCATCATTTTTCTCTTTCCCACCTTGGGAGAGTATTTTTAACTTTCAAACAATCCTCAGAGTGACTGAACTAATATTTTACTACATTTTACAGGTTCTTTGATTTCTGAGAAACTATTCAGCAAGTAAAACATTTTGTGTGTCCCAAAAGATTATTTCTTAAAAAAAAATAAAGAAGAAGAAGAAAAAAGTTATATTCCACATTAACCTTAAAATTATTTCAGGTTGCTCTTGGACTTTAAAAGCTCTTCCTTGCACTCCTCTTTTACAGGCTCTTTGCACCTCTAGTAGAAACCTAAAAATAAACTTACTAGCAAAACTCAGATGCTGTTTCATGTATTTGAGATGACTGAGACTGATCAAACTTTTTTTTTAACTTCTTGACTTAAAGATCTAAAATAAACTTTAAAAAGAGTGCTGTATCCCTCCAGCTCAGCTCAGTTTGAATCTCAGTCACCAGTTTGCTTTGATAGCCTTTGTAAGTTGCAGACACAGCCTCAAGCATAGACAGTTCCAAAAATGCTGTAAGGATGCATTTTTCATGACAATAAACAAGGGAGAAATTTAAACTCCTGTGCCTCCTATGTAAGAAATATAATCATATCTACAAAAATGAAGATTAATCTATATAATATTTTAATAAATTGTATATTATTATATATAATTTCAAGATAATAATTTAATATTATTATTATTATATTCCATACTACATAGGCAAATGAATGACAGTTAATATTCTTAAAAGTGTAATGTGAATTTCTGTCACTTGTATCCAGATGCTACTTTCTAAAGCACCTCAGGGTTTTTTTGCAGTGTTTTTCAATTCAAAATCTGATCCAGCCCAACCTTGTTTAATTCATAAGATCTCAACAGTTAGAATTAGTTGTTTATCTCAGAGGAGAATGAGCAAATATTGGAAAACAAGTAATTCTATATTGATACAACGTTATGACTGAACACCTTGAAATAGTAATAATATGGAATTGCAAAAGAGTTAAAATCCCAAGGGCAAATTTAACATGTCTATATTGTATATACATAATATTGCATCTTCCTGGATATTTTCTACTTAAAACCATGAGAGGAGGGAAAAGCTTTGTGGCCTTTTTGTTCTATTGTGGGCAAGAAACCTTTCTAAAAAGATAAAGATTAATATTTCAGATTGTGCACACAGACCGTTGCACACAACATTTTAAAAGCCTGATTCACATTTCACTGATGCTTTATAAGACTTATCCAGCCGACCAAAAAAATACTGCCGGTACTGACAGCTCTTCAGAAATTCTCAGAGAAATTTGTTTGTCAATGGACTTTGTAGGTCTTACTGAACAGAAATCTGAAGGGATGCCGACAGGAAGATCCTTGATCCTTAGAAATGCTTAGGGTTTGGCTTGAATTTCAAGTTAATTTCCTTCCCTCCTTCCTTATCTCCATTTATTCTTAGTTAGGCACCCATATAAGCAAAGAATTAAGTTTTCTCTTGCCTTCTTCCCTTTGTTATATCAATTCCATTGTGTTAAACTACAAAAATTATGCAGATTTGTTTTCCTACTCATCTAAAATAATTCTTGTAGGAAAAACAGCAATGAAGATATATTCTAGACTGGTCGTGTTAATATGCGTAAGCATATACCCCTGTAATGCAGTATTGCCATTGCTAGTAAAAGACCACAAGCTTTGTAACAAGTGTGCAAGGCCTCAGGACTGAAGCTTGTCAAGCTTACTCTGTATGGACTTTTCTTGACCTGACTGTAGCTTTGTTTTTCTTGGTTTAGCTGTGATAGCAATTTCTTTAATTGAACAGGTGTCTACGGCTAATTTGTTTTACTTTTTTTTATCTTGTGTGGTACGACCATAGCTTTATTATAGATAGCAGTAACAAGCAGTTATTTTACACAGAATGAGATGTTTATGATTCTAACACAATGACATAGTGTGGAGAATTACACGCTTGATATGATAGCAGAGGCCTTGTCCGGTGGAGATACAGGATGCGGTATACGGAAGTACAGGTATGGGATGATAAGAGATGGGGCACAGGCTGGCACTAGAGAGCTTATGGCCATTAACAACTCGTTAAGGATCAGTTACAGAAATGTAGACCTGGAGCTGGACAAAACAGGTTTTAGGGGTAACAAAAAGAACAAAGAAATAATATCTAATACATGTAAAAGCTACCATATATCATTACATTTTACGTTACATGGAGGTGCAGACTAGTAAAGAAAGAGAAAGGTGAAAACGGTGTTAGAAAACATATAAAACAAGCGGATCCCACATGAAAAAGAAGAAACCATCAACATAAGCATTATACTGCTGCAAAGAACTCCACATGCTGCCAACTCACCGTAACGTCCTCACCACCAACACCAAAATGAAACCACAGACCTTAGGACCCAAAGCAGCTGTGGAGGGGTGAGTGCAACTCTGGAAAAAGGTTTAGTAACCCAGGAGTGTGTGTATAATATTTTTAACTGCATTACTTTTTTTTCTTTTTCTGTAACTATCGGATCCGGACTAATGATGACTAAACTCTTAAGAATTCAGTTATACTGACAATAAATTCTTGGCTTTACTTATATATAAGGTACGCTTCCTCTTTGCCCACAAACAAGATTTTGAATGTAACACGCAAAATAGTACAGTTTGTATTCAACTTGTTGTCATGTAGAGCTAGTTATCTGTAATATTTTTTTGACAGTTTGTAGGAAGATAGATGAAAAAAGGGAGCCAAGGGAACAACCTAATTTAAACAAGTAATTCCTGCCTTTGAATGAGTTAAACTCATATTTGGCATCTGAACTAGAGTAAGGAAACTAGACTGTGACTAGAATGAATTGTGATTATAAACTTATGGTATCTCCTATTCTATTTCATTGTTTTGCAGCATGTTTGGACAACTTGGACCTGAACAGCAGAAAAATACTCAGGAATGGATAATTATGTATCATCAGCTTTCACTATCATACTATTTGCCTAGCAAGAGGGAGGCATAACCCTTGGCCCCCCCTGCACAGAGATAAAGTTGTCTTGTCTGGCTGCATTACCCCAGTGCACTGTCATCTCACATTCATCTGTTTCCGAGAAGATAAACCTATGAACAGAGGTCCTCTTTCTTGTGCAGCCTCTTACAGAAGCCAGCCTCCCAAAACTTGCCCTTGAGGTAATCCCAAGGTATTCCAGTGAAGGTATCGCAGAATTTGCTTTTTCGGTTTGCTTCAGCAAACACATTGATTGGTGTGCTGTCATGTTCTGAAATCCACAATAACTGCTCTTCGGCAAACATATTGGCAATATGGAGTGCAGCTTTTTGCACTCAGCAAAATCATCCTCATGTCAAAACTAATACTTAAGTGAGAGCATAAATGCATTTGTGGAGATTGTGGAGAAATCAAAGACTCACACGATAGAAGCCTCCATTTTCTAATTTTCCAGTTTCTTTCTCATATATAGTTGTCCATAAGCTGTATTTTTTTTCCCAGGGACAAGCCAGGCATACTTCAGCCAGCCAGACATAAAAACGATGTGTATAGGATATTTTTCATTCAAATACCTCTTCTAACTTTTCTCAAGTAAAACAAACCTAGATGATATTTTTACTTTATTTGTACATGTGGAAAAATTCAGGTATAACCTATATTTTTTTTCCAATAACAGAAAATCTAGTGACAGAAGCAGGAACAAAACAGGGGAGTGTAAGCACTTATCTTTACAAATGAAATTGTAAAGTCTCTGTTATAAATAATATTCAGCAATACAGACCATGATAAGTGCTGAGGATTCATATTAGCAAGAGATGGTTCACCATTGCTGTTCTCTATCTTTTCCATTGTTACTGTTGCACTCTAAAAACAATTAAATGAATTTAAGTAAACAGGTTTCATAACTGCCATCAGTACTGGCACAGCTGGGCAGATGTTAAGACGATGATAACATTATTAGAAAGGCGTTATACATATATATATGTATGTATATATAAAAATACGCTCTCACAACTAATATACCACTTACATTTCCAGGAACCTTAAGAAATCTGGGAATGACCCTAAAGTAAAAATGTACATGTAACCCAGAATGTATTAAGGCTTTATTGCACCGCACTTCGGGAAACACAACAGTAGGGTACTGTGTCTCAGAAAAACATTAATTTACAACTGAAGATAAATATACCCTGATGGATTGTCCACAGATTAATAGGTTATCTGAGATAATGCACATTGATAAACATTCTACAGGATGAATTTTATTATCAAATTAAAGAAACAGGAACCTTCCATGGGAAACCAATGACTCTTGAGCAGGGAACACATAATTTAACTATGTGGAGAATCATCAGAATTGACCACTATTAGAAGCTGCTGAATCTGGTAGCCCAACAGATAAGTGGCAGCTAGGGTGTCCTCAGGTCCAGGTAATAGAGACGCTTAGCATGCATGCCCAGTAGACACGTACACACACACCATACACATTGGGCAAGCCACACAAACCAACATATGTGGAACACAGTGCCCTTGCCGGCACCCCCATAGACACATACAGCACTCACACAGACATCAACAACATGTACAGCCCCGTCCTGTTGTTCTTGTCCAGCTAATTGAGATTGAAATCTGCTAGCAGAACATATACACATACAGCATCTGGGTCTCTCCAGTAGCTGATCTTAGACACTTAGCAACCCACTAGCTGACCCCTAGATCTCTGGTGTCCCCAGTTGTTCACAGGTGGACCTACAAGCCCTTGAGGTTCATAATCCCACTCCAGCTGCTAGCACCTCTTGTCACACCCACAGGCTAGTCCAACTTGAAGTTTGCCAGCATTCTCACATACACACTCAGAACTGAGCGCACACCCACACAGAAGATGTTTTGAAGCATATGATTGATTTGCAGTGATCAAGCACTGACTCAGACAAGCATACTGACCCAACAACCATTTACACTTGGCCAGCCCCCTTTACTCTTTTTCCCTTTATTTTCCCATGCTTGTTCCTGTCTGATCCACCTTGACCCCTCCCTTTGGTCCTTCCCTTAAATAGCCCCTAATGAGCCTCACACATTTCCGCAATCCCCTTCTAAAAATCCCCTAATATATTTTACATAGTCTCAACGAGCCCCACAGCCCTTTAGGCTGTCATCCCCTTTAGTCTGCGGGGCATTGCAGGGAGAGCGTTTCCCTGTTGACTGCTTCTTCTTGCTAGGTCTCGCTCTAGGGACAACAATTGCATCATTCTTGGGTGGCCCTAGGGAGCAGCTGATTCAGCATGCTCCATTTTCACGGATTAGGTACTAGGGTTCCTACACCTGCAATTGCTCCTCAGGGCTCCACTGGCTATTTGTGTTAACACTGATTAGCCCTAACCTGGCAAATAAAACTAATAGCATAGGTAGAAATGCCTCCAATTAGGTATATAAGGCCCCATACATATTAGGTATATAGGGTATTAGGTATATAACAAACCCCAGAAGTCATGCAAGTGCCCCTTTCTTATCAGAACTAGGTATGCAGAATTGTGCTGTACTGCTCCCTAGGTAAGTAGCAGAAGTACTTCCTACTATCAGGCAACTTGATTTGCTGTTACTTCCTTTAGTACCACACCCTTGAAGCTCAGCTGTAATTTGGAAACAATTTTACTGCTGCCTAAAAGGCAAGATGGAAAACTGGAATAGAAGTTAGAGAAATAAAAATGTTCACAAATGACATTCTCAGCTCAATATCCAGATTTCTGTGTTTTCAGTCTACAGTAGCCTCTGATCATGAAGTTAGTATTTTATAACGAAATGATCTTCATTTTTTACTGATTTCTGAAAAGGAACATTCAAGGATCAATGAAAAGCTAAGGCTGATAGTTGCCTCCTGATAGGTTAGCATCATGGGGCTAAGAAGGTGGCATATATCATTAGTGACAGACTTAGTTACAGATTTTTATCATTGACAGAATGATGTAACCCTCATTAAAAAAGAACATTGTTTAATTGATCCGTTTGCTCCCAGCAGTCCTCTTTTCCCCTTATAACATAAAGGCCAAATTGCAGTTCAGCTTCAATCAAATGAAAGCTTTATACTACAGTAGGAATAAGAAATAGCCTCTGCACATTTTAATTACCATGTTTTAAACATGAGAAAATAGTTATATGATTAATGTTACAAGCGCCACTGAGGACTTGCTAAATAATGGTTAAATTAGTGCAGAGAAACCATGAAAGGATTTTTTTTTTTTAAATGCACTGGACCTAACCTTTTCCTAGTTCTCTTTTTTTTTTTTTTTTCAGGTTTGCCAGAATTCACTTAGCTTGGCATGCAAGCCTTATCATTACTACCTCAAACACATATGAACAAGAGAGATTTTATTCTCAATTATAGTGAAAGTCTTAGAGCAACAAGTGCTATAATTAAGTTAGGCAAACTAATGTACAGTACATAGGTTATAATGATAATGCTCATAGTTCCTCACTGAAGACTGAAAGGAAGGTTTTTAAAAAAATGCCTATGGTTTCCAAATGACTTTGAATAGGCAATCACTTTAGAAAAGGGAGCTAATAAATTCTTCCCTAACCACATGGAATTCTGTGGGAGAAAACCAGCACAAACATATTTATCTACAAAAGACAATTGCAAAGAAACAAAAAATACTCAAAGGGAATCCTCTGTAATTGGCCAGAAGCCTAAGTGACAACTAGTTATTCCAAAGGTCTAATGGAGTATTGGCAAGAATGAAGTGGTTTCCGCTGCGGCTTATTTCTCATTTCCTACTTTTCCTTCATTTCAGGTAACAAATTCTGTTGGCCTAAAGACTGAATCTCTTTAAGCAACGTTATTTTTGGTAACCAGCTCCACCCTGGAGTGGAATAAAAACAGCCCCCAAAAAAGCCTTTGCTAAAAAGTAATTTGTTTCCTCCCCCTGAAGAACATGTCAAATCAAGCATTAAGTAGTATATATAAGAATATATTGTGAAGGCTGATTTCAGTTCTGTCCCTTTCTATTCATTATTTCTCAAAAAAATGCAGAAATGTACAAACTATAGAGACATAATACTGGCAGTTGATTGTTTCTCTGTAACATTCTTTATTTATTATTTGCATGAACATGGACACTGCAAGCCCTAAAACACAGGGATCTACCTGTTTGATATCCAAAGTGCCTATGTCTTTAATAAGTGCTCTTAATCCTATTTGGATTATCAGGACAACATTACACTACAAATACAGTACTTTTTTTCTATATGAAGGAGAATGTTCCCCCTTTTTTCGGTCATTTCATCAGTCATTATTAAAGCGCAATTATTCTGTCCCTACAACTAACAATCACTTTGCTCTTTGCTCCGTGTTTCAAGTGCAGACAGACAGACTTTGGTTTTGCAAGTGTCAGGCCTGTCTAAGTAGGTCCACAAGTTCAGAAGTAACACAAAGAGTGAATGGTCCTTGAGCAATGTGATCTTCATATTGTAGTCTCAGTTCTTTTTGAGAACTGTTGTATAACCTGCTCTGGTGTGTGACAAAAGGCTGGTATCCACACAGATGAAGGAGCACAGAGGAACCATGGCAGGTAGGGGACCCTGAATAATACCTGGAGCCAGCTGCTTCTGGGGCTGTCACAGAAGAGGGCTCAGCCCATAAAAGGCTCATCCACACAGACACACACACACACACACACACACGCATGTACACACATGCACACACATGCGAAGGAGCCCCGAAGTGCACAATAGGCAAAGGAGCACCAATAATCCAGGCAGGGACATAAGCCCCGGCCCCCTGGGGTTGCATAAGCTGAGGGGGGTCACTGCCTGCGCAAGGGGCATTCGTGGTGGGATGGAAGGAAGAGCATTTGAGGATTGCACAAAACTTGCTACAGGATGTTTAGTGGAGGAACCAAAGGTGGGGAAAGGGAGGGATCAGGGTGGCTTGGGGAGGAACAAACATGGGAAGTAGGGGTCAAAGGATGCAGAGGGGCTGGCGGAATATGAACAGGTTGCTGGTCAGTCCGCTTGCCTGGCCATTCCCTGCACCTCGTCACCACCCCTTTCCTGTCTGCTCACCAAACTCCATTTCTAACCATTTTCCTGGGTGAGGGGCTCTCTATTTCTGTGCATGTGAGTGTGGATGTCAAAGTGCCGGTCAAAGTCAGCGACTGGGGAGGCTAGTGTGAGCGAGGGTCTCCGTGCCAGCAACAGGAGTGGGACCACGAGTCGCAGGGGCCTGAGTGCGTCTGCGTGCTGGCACCTGGAGCAAGCCAGGGTGTGCATGTCGGTGTGTGATCACTGGTCAATATCAACTCAGAGTAGCTGGTGAGTCAGAGATGTGTGTGTGCATGTGTGTGTGTGTTTGAGCAGGTCTGCACCAGCAACTAGAGTGGGGCTGTGGGCCTCAGGGGCTCGTATGGCTGGGTGCCAGCTATGGGGAGTCTTGGGACCCAAGCCAAAGCCTGGCTACTGGAAGTATCTGCATTGTATATATTGGCATATATGTCTCTCTAACAGACCTGCCTCCTGATCAATCAGAAAGAGGGACAAAATGAGGCCAACAGTCCTGTTTGTGTCTGTGCAGGTGCTATGTTGATCCATGTGTCTGGCTCTGTGTATATGTATACTGTGTACATGTTTTTGTGCATACCTCCTGGGATTACATGCTCAGCGTCACTGCTGTTGGACCTGAGGGCATGGGGCTACAGCAGCCTCACCTCTATCCAGCTACCAGGTTTGGCAATTCCTTGACATAAATCGTATTAAACTGCTTCACTCTCCACCTTAAAAAAAGAAATGGTATCCTTTTACTTTGAAGCTTCACTAATTGTTTCTTTGCTTTTCTCTTCTTATTATCTAACCTATTTTTGTCATACTCAGCAACTCTGGCATGTTCAAGTCATCTCTGGCACTCTCCTTTCATGTCTCTTTCACTTTGAAATTAAAATAATACAGTGCATCTCAGCTAATTTCTAGTTATTTGAGTATGCCATTTAATGTGAAAGGAATTAATTTCATATTATCCAATACAGAAGACTTTAGCTGTTCCTTCTTTGCACAGAAGTTTCAACAGCACTCAGACGACCTATGTAGAGCATATTTAGAGTCTCCCATTTAGAGGAGGGGATATATGGATTAACATAGACTTTCAGATCAAATGTATAAGTTACAATTGCCTCTTCTTTACTGCACAGACAACAATCTGCAGACCCTAAAAAAGAAAGAAAATTTGCTATTATTTTATCTGTACTGTTCTCAAGACTTCAGAAAATTATAAAAGTTTTCCACTCTGAGAAGACTTTCTTGCCTCTTGTATTTTTTTTTTTTTTTAACTTTACCCCACTGAGATTATTGCTTCTGAATAGAAATACCTATGGAATGAAAACAGTTTTATCTGTTACCTTCCAAAAACTTCAAAAAAAAAAAAAAAGTAACCAACTACTTTTATCATGATAGTACCTTACTGTGGAAGTTGACACTTTAGAATTTTCTTTTTTTGACCAGCATGAACTATGAGTTAGCTATACTAATAAGCTAGCATAAGTACAATAACAGTGCAAAGTTGTGCAGCCCGGTGCAGATACCTTAGCACAAAAAGAAGGCAACTGTAAGAAATAACTGAGATACAAAATGTTGCTGTAAAAGCTGGATGTAGTCAACTGAGAAAAAAAATGGATACGTTGGCCCAGATAACAGGAAGAAGAGGGACTCAGTAACCAAGGATACACAGAGTCCTGAAAGACACGGGTGGAATGAACTGATTTTTAGCTCTGTTGTCTCCCAGTTTGTTGCTGGTCAGATGAACCACTACTGTGTCCAGCAAGGGTACTTTATTTGTTCCCTCATCCCTTTCCTTGGAGGAGTGAACTGAACAATAGCTTTGATAACTTGTTTTGTTGTTAGTTTCTCCCTCCTGATCTCTCAGTGTTTAGTTTTGTTTGTTGCTGTTGCTTTTCTTTTCTTGTTCTTAAGAGCCTTTTAGCTTTAAAGGACATCTTATAGTGAAATATTCTAAATATATGATTTCCCCTGGGTGTTTGGGGAAAAAAGGTCAAACTGCTTCAGTGTATTGATCAATATCTTTCCCACAAGCATGGCAGTGAGATTTCCAAAAAAACCGACCAACCAAAAAAAACCCGCAGAAATCAGATAAGCCACTAAGAAAAGTAAGAAACCCTAACGATCACAGCAAATTAAATGCTACACAAAATAAGCACATTCATGGCTTCTGCCCTAGCCATTGCGAAAGCTGAATACCATGGCATTCCCCCAAGCTTCTTAGTCTATTTCTTTCTTTTTTTTTTTAATTTCTGAAATATTTTTTCTAACATACATAAGCAGTAATTTATTTGATTCATTATGGCTTAGCTCGTCCTCCAGAACTGTAGTATTCACTTCCTTTAGTGATTAGTACACTTGAAGAATATTAGACTTTTGTTTCACTTACAAATATATTTAAAGTCATGTAGACTGTCTATTAATTTCTCCAACTATGTAGCTCCTTCACGTGCTACAGTTAAGCCTGCTGTAGAATCACTAAAGCTATTTCCATAAGATGGTCAAATAGGACTACAGAATTTTTATGTATCAACCAAGGCTTTCTTTGGCATTGTAATAAAGAATAAATTATTATATGATTTACCATAGATGAAGATCTGTAGGTAAAAATACTAATTGAAATTTCTAATGCATAGAGTAAAAAAAAAAATCCTACTCATGGGCCTTCTATGATTTCAGTCATTAATATTACTAAAACAAAACAAAACAAACAAACAAACAAAAAACCTGCCACTTCAATATGTACCTATTAGATCAGGTAAAAACTGCATGCCAACCAATTGAAAAATTGAAGGCAAGCCATAAATAGTGTTCTGTTCTTGAACAGTTCTACAAAATTTAGCCACAGAAAGGGAGAGAATAAATGAAAAACTGAATTTTGGGTAGATTCTATCCCATTTCATGTAAAGCTAAGGAAATCTATTCTAGTATTCTGACACCCTAACCCAATAGAATATACAAACAGGAGCAAAGCTGTAGGTCTTTGAGGTGTCCTACAGGGACGTATTACTGATTAATGGTTTTGCTAGACTGAACACTGAAAAACATGGATGGAAAATACTGTTCTTTCCATTTTCCAGGTACATTAAATGAGCCAAAATAATCTGAGCCAAAACAACATGATCTGTCAGCCTTATCACTGCATTTTTTTTCCAATTGTTGGTTTAAGAGACACCTTTAACATTATTTTAACATTGACTTCTGAGTATGAATAAATTTGTCTTATTACCATAAAACATAGTAAAGATTAAGTAGTAAAAGAATTCTAATCTTTTTTTTTTCTTCTTCTGTTGTTAGAGACCTGACAAAATCAGGATACGAAAGTACAGAATCATGCCTAACCAAGTGTGGTACTGAATGGCACTAACTGCAGTTTACACAGATGACATTTCTCTATTTCAGCAACCTGCCAAGCACACATACTTATGCAGCGACTTTGAAAGTGCATCCCATTCTCAGTGTTCAATTGTGATGTTGTTGGCTACCTGGCTCTGCAAATTCTCTGTATAAGTATACAGTTAGACCAATAAAATATATCAGAAAAGTATACTTTCTTATCTAAGCAAATTAAAGTAGTAGAAACCAAATCTACACAAAATGTAATCATTATGGAGATTAAAATATATATATATATAAAAAGCCTTAGTTTACCAAAGGCTCTAGTAGCTTTAAAAAGTTGCAGCTCTTCTGAAGCTGAAGATCTAGTCCCATAGGATTTTCAAATAGCATGTCTAAAGAATACTTCTTGCATTATTTCATTTTTGTATTGTTATATAATTCCAGCATATTTATACGATACCTATCAAAAAACAACTGATAGTTTAGAATCAAGTCAGTAAATTAATTAAGTAAATCTCCAAAACTACTAAGAAATTCAGTGTATAAGACAAATTCAAAAACCACACAGCAACTTGTCAGCCTCTATCCCCAGTTAATACAAAGAAGCTGCTGACATGAAATATGAACACAATCACATCTTAGGTTTTCTTGTTGACTGCACAGTAGAGACCCAGGAATTAGCAAGAGATTGCAGGTCTGTTGTTTTTTCCTTGCCTTCAGTGATAATTAGATGAGATCTCAGGAGCCAATTCATCCTGACTCACTAGTTTTAATTTCTGAAAGGAAACAACATTTAGAAACAAATGAGCAACATGGTGTATGAGTCTTATTTATGACAGAAAAGCATATCCTGTGTATTGCTTGCATGGTTTTATTTTCTATCCAAGTGTTTTGTGAAGAATGTAGGAGTATGTGTATTTCCAAATCTGATGTGAATATGATTTTAAAATACTAAGCATTATCTATTTTAATGTGAAAGACTTATTTCTTTTCTAATATTTTGTAGCAGGTATGTCATAGAAAAAGATGAGAAGTCATATGAATATGTAGCATTCAAATTTTGTGCAACTTGCAGTTAATAGCAATTAAGCCTGCATGTAAGCCTTTCTGATTCAGAATGGTATTACTGAAATTAGTCAAGAAATGAACCTTTTTCCTGTGTAAGAGTCAATTGGATTTATAATCATTTGCGGAATGAAATTATACTTAGGTTTAATCATATGTATCTTTTTTATTTATTTTTAGTTCAAAATACATTGATACCATTTATTACTTGTTCTACTTAGAGTGTGTTTTTGGGCTATGTTTTTGGGCTAAAGCTTCTTTTGCCTCATTCTGCAAAGGCTTTGCTAGGAAAAGGTATCTAAGATTTACATAGAAAACTAATTAATATTTCAGCATTGGATTCTTCAAGGGGAAGAACTGCGTAAAAAGTGCATTATTCATTGCTCATTTTTGCCAGACATGAAGTCACTTGGGGTGCCCAAAGAATGAAAGACAGAGAGAAAAAGAGAAGCTACAATTAAAGACCTAGTGGTACTGCACTAACAGATATGTCTGCATATTTTATCTCTTTGAAGAATATTGAAAATTGTTGCTATTTTATGGAGAATCTGCTGCCACTGTTAGTACATTGGACTCAAAAGCACTCTCCACGATCAGTTGACTATGTGGTCATGTGGTTAGTTTGCTTTCCCACCAATGGTGGAATTCTGTCTATGTGCATGTGTGATTTTTTTGTTTGTTTGTTTGTTTATTGTTAGTTCCATCTGTTTCTCTTATGTAAACCATATATCCCACATTTATGTTAAAGAAGGCAATATGAAAGAAGCAGTTTTTCCAGAGTGCAAGCATTCTGATTCATTCATTTGGATAGGTGATTCTAGTCCTTTTGTACATTCAAGAGTAAGCAATAAATACACTCGGTCAAATGATGCTCTAATTTAAACAAATGTCAGTAAAAAATTGCCGGAGAGATTTGCTTAAATGTAGCAGACTGATCCAAGCATAGTTACAGTAGTAGCCTGTAGTATATCTAAAAACAGATCTGTTCCATCAAGTTCTTTAGCCTTCTTTTGGAAAGAGCATAAATGTAATTATTTTACTAATAATCTAGTTTGATAAATGTGATAGGATTTTTTCTATAAAAGAAGTTTGATTACCCTATATTTCTATAAGATGTCCTTACACATAGCTACTATTTACACTTATTTAACTTTTTAATACATTCATAGGAGATATTTTGAATTCATTTTTTTAATTGAACCTACTTGCTGGTTTAATGGAATAGACAAGGCAAGTAGCTTCTGATATCATTAAAGAACAGTGTATATTAAAATGTTTATTCTTTGTGCTGCAGTAAATAAGTGTGCATTCTTATTTTTGATTTTTAAAAGTGATATCTGGATTTAGCTTATGTGTTAATTGCTTCTCAGCCTTAATGATAGAAATAATTTACAGTAGTCACTTTTTCCTAGTCTGTACTAAGTTTATTGCTGATGAAAGTTAGTCTTCCGCATCTGAATTTTCTGTCAGGAGTTCTACTCTTGCTTCTTTAAACAGTAATTTATAGAAATTACTGAGAACAAACAAAAATAAACAGTTTCATACTATGCGCCCATTCAAAATGAACTACACAAAGTTTTTTGTGAAAGCATTTCCTGTGATTAGGATTCAAGATAAATCCTAGATAAAATCTGGGGACTAAGTAAGATCAATCTCTCATTTTGCAGAACTTTCAAGTTGCTACTGTGATAAAGAAACAGTAATTTTATGTTCCTTTTGTTCAAAAAAAAATCTGATAAATAGGAATGTAAGCATTTTTCAAAAACTCAAGATATTTTGATATTTTTAGAGATATCAAAGAGGCACATACTAGGATAAAATCCTGTCAGGGATGAGGGAATTCCAATCCTCAGTTATGAATGAATAAATTAGTAAACTCTTACACAAAATCTAATTATTACATTAGTGACTTTAAGAAAACAGAAAGATAGGTTAGAATTTGAACTTGGATAGGAATGTAACTACTTGACCAAAATAGTTGGAAGAGAAGCCTTCCTAGTAACATGAATATTACTTATGGAAGTAATGGGTTGTCTATGGGAAAGTCTATAGAAAAAATAAACTTTTGATCTTATTCAACACATTTACAATATTCATATGTATGGACCTCTTAAATATGCAGTTTAAAATGTGACGAGGTGACTGTATGTGATTAGCAAAAGCCTGGGGTAAGTTCTTTTTCTTGTGAAGATCACAAAATGTATTGCCCATTTTCCTATTGTATTTTACAGACTGTACAACACAGACATAGCTCTAATCCCCAAAACTCATACAGTTGTCGTTACTAAAATATTTGAGAATTTCGTATTTTGTAGTACTAGTCATCAGTCTTGTAAGGTAGGAAAATTATATTCTTTTGCATGTTACTAACAGAGTATTGAAAAAAGAGATACCTTACTCAGTGTCATACTGGAAGCCCATTGCAAACCAAGTAATTGCTTCTCAGATTCCAGAATAATTCCCAGAATATTTGAAGCATTCAACTATTTTGGATGAGCATTTAGTTACCTAGGAAACTACTTTATCCTATTTAGATTTACTTGTGCCTTAGATGTACTTCTTTACAGAGTGCAGAGATTGCTTCACACCTTATTCTCAGACACATAGGAGACATCAGTCTCCTTTATGGACTTTTTGTTTCAGAACCTATCCTGATTTATACAGCTTTATTCAGGGCTTTCTGGGGCCCGGCCTGTGCTGGATTTCATTGTATATAAACATGCTAACAAGTGCAATGTTATTCAGAAAGTGACAAAAAAAATAATCAGGAACATAGGTATAAAATACTGAAGATCTAAATCTGACCTCAGACAAAAAGATACAATTACCATTCAAATCAATACAATTTTACTTAAATACAGCCTTCAGCATTTCATTCAGTACCATCTGGGAGGGTTTAAAATTTAAATGTAATTATAGAGGAAGTCTCTGTAAATCTCTATAAACCATTGTCCTACGAATAATAATCCTTTTGTTATTGTTAGTTTATTAACCATAAAAAGTTTTAAGCGAATCAATATAAAAACCACAGTCAGCTTGCTGATTCTGTCCACTGTAAGCAACTCATTTATTTAATGGCATAAGCAATTCCTATTTGCAGCTTTTACTTAGTTTATCGGAGAGTAGAGGTTATTCGAAGCAATCATCTCTATACCATAGGCAATTATTGAAGAGGTAAAAATGTGTATTCGTTTCCTGATGCAGCCTTGTTATCTACAATCAATAGTCTCCATCTGCAAGAAAATTGCTATATCTTTGGCTGGAGGCTACATCAATCAACAGGATCAAATCAAATTGTAGTTTTGAGATAGTGCAGTTGATTTCAGTCATCTACATGAGGTATGTTCCTGGCTTGTGGCTTCCACAGAAGTAGAATTTTTGGTATAATTGCATTTGAAGACAGGCTGTACACGTTGGAGTGCTTCAGTCCTGGTGTGAACTTACTATTGACACGCCTTCTTAGTTTTAATTTCCAAAGCTGCATGTCCTGAGTACCCCCTGGTTGAAGGGCATCGTCCCCCTAGCTTTTCCCCTCTTTTAGAAAATCTTATTTTTTGTGCTTATCTTAAACAGCTAAAAAATTACCGAAAAAAAACCATATAATCTGAGCCAAACTTTGTTGCTCTGACTCTGATCTAAAGGAGTAGTAGAAAAGAGAAAGCAAAGAAGGATGTATAACCTTGCAGAAATTATAGGTAGTTGAAAGGGGTCAACTGCCAATGCAAAGTTATCATTCCAAGTCTTGTTGATTGACGTGAGTCCAGATATGTCCCTTCATTCTCCCCAGAGTGTTCATGGTTTCTGTGGACCTTGTTCTTATAACAGACGTTGAGAGATGCTATGAACAGCTTCTCTAACCTTTGAAGTGTGGCCAGGGAACAAATAAATGCTGCTTCATGAGTAACCCACTTACATAAGAAGCCACTAGTGAACACCCATGTCAGTGAATGAAGAGGTCTGAATATGGCCATCCATGATTTAATAAAGCTTCTGACTTAGCTATGAGGATCTAGTTTGTGATACCTTTGCTGATGCTAAGTAGTTTTGCATTCCTTAAGAAGTAATGCATTTAGGTTAATTATGGCATAAAAATCTACCCAGTGAAAGTAATACAATCTTCAAATTGACTGGACTTTACTATTGACTTATTTTATTTCTAAAAAATAAAAATAAAATAAAAATAAATGCTGCTCATAGCATTTTCTATCTACATAAAATGGTCCACGAAGGTAGAGAGTTAATAATGGCAGCGTCAGGAGTTTCAGCTCATTTCTAGAAACAGAAGTAGTGAAAACAGAGAGAAAATAATACTTTACATCTGACAGCTCCAATTACAGTGCCTTACAGAGCTTAACTGCCTACTTCAAATCCTTCTGCAACTTTTACTGAGAAACAGTGGAGTGATAAATATTCTGAGGAGTTATCTGGTTTTACAAAATACTCTATGCAATTAGTTCAGTTTATGGAAAACCAAATCCATAATATTTTCACCACAAATTGAAGCCATTTATATCTCACAGAAGTACAAAGGTGCCTTTGAAACCAGCAATTTATTTATATCCCTCTAATTTATAGTAAAATATCAAACTATGTTAAACTTACAGTTTGGAGGTCTTTTTAACTCATTCAGCATGTTGTAACTAAATTGGTCTCAAGCACTATTTTTAACAGGTATTATCATTCCTGAAAAGAAGACTTTGAAGTAGAAATGACACCAAGCTCCTGGGCAATGTAATAATAAAGCAAAGCCAATTACACTAACAGCTCTGTAGTACAGCAGTATTTAAATACGCTTACAGGGCTCAGATGTATCATGCTGGAGTACCAACACATTCCTTCTCATATTTGCACCTGCAGCCATTCACCAAAAAAGGCTGTAATTCACCTAGAGGACTAGACCACCAAACAATTTCACGGTGTGATATAAAACCTGTCTGTAAATCAATATAGAAAAAAAATTCTACTGTCATTATAAATATTTCTGATAACTCTGGAAATACCATTTCCATAATAAGAGAAAAAAGGAGCAATATTACATATTTTTAACACTGCATAATAATTTTTTAGAACAATTTACAACAACATTAAAGGATTTCTTGTCTTTTATAAAAAATAACTAAGTCTAAGAAAGGCAATTTAATAACACCTAACAAGAGTACTCAAAGGTGAGTATATACTGATAGTACAAGCATAGAAATATAAATGATTCTTTATATTATCTGTGAAGGTAAAGAGTTCCTTATAGAACAATAATGTTTCCAAATGAGGCCTGTTTAAAGGACCACTGTGATACTAACCACTATCATTCTGCTTTGCCTGCCACTTACCTGAACTTTAAATCCTTGCTCCCACTGGAGTGCTCCTTCTTTGATTTACAACTTTGTGGCTTGGCACCTCTTTACTCAAATTCAAACTTCTCCATGAAAAATAATAACAACAAGAAGAAGACAACGTTCACTTATAAAAATTCTAAAAAATTAATTCAACTTCAAACATTGCCTCTCACCTCTAGATACTTTTCCTCTTACCATGGGCGGGGTTGAAGCCTTGCTGGGTAATGAACGTATCACTGGTCTGGGTGTGAGAAGGAGCGCTAATCACTCCTTTGCTGTATGACCCTAAGCAATACAACTTGCTGCAATGTTGGTTTCCCTTCCTTTGCTTGTACGTCTAATCACTTTAGATAGTGAATAAATTTGAGGACGGAATTGTTTTTTACCATGAATATATTTAGTGCAGAGAACAATGAGCCCCAAATGTCACTTGAGTGGCTACATGCTATAAATACGTGTACATGTGTGCACACACATGTACACACTATATGAATACATATATAATCTATAAATCTCTCTCCCTGTATATATAGCACAATAGATATAAATATATTTTTATAACACTATAGCGTATAGTATTAATTGTTAACGTGTTACTAGTAACCATGCATGTCAAGCCTTGAGCCAGCTGATCATACTGGATAGCAGAGGACAGACTCTGTTTACAGCTTCAGTTCTCTTAATTTTGTAGTGCCACAGCAGTAGTAAAGCTATAATAAAAGCCTACTAATATGTAGAAAATAAGAAATTTTAGCAGTGCTTATGCGGGATGCTTTTGAGAATTAGCACACGTCACAAAAAATGCTTAATCCAGAAAACAAATTAATGAATTTGTCCACACAGGAGCAGCCACACAGTACAACAATTTAGAATGGCAGCAAGACTACGTAACACAATTGCAAATTATAAAATAGAGAATCATTCTGCATAGCTCAATCCCTAACGATAAAGTCAAACTTACAACATGTCATGTTGCATGTACATATATTACTGAGTTAAATTTCTACATTTCATATGTGTTTAATAACAATACTATGGTTTAGCAGTATATCACTGAAGGGCTGATATTTTCATCATAATACTGATCCATTGAATACAGAACATGGCATCTTGTTTTCAGAGTTCTATGTTGCAAAAGCCTTTTGTTCTTTATTTTTGAGAATACAATACTCTTAGGCTTTTGAACTCAAGCAACTAGGTAGAGTGCTTTCTCTGGTAGTATATTCAGTTGTCTTCTACAGCTCTTTTATAAAAATCATTCTTCTTTTGGGTAAAGAAGTAGGAAACTTTCATTCCTTTTTTGCAAAACTGAAATCTTCAGAATAGTTAAAGGAGGGAAAGTGATATCTTTAACCATTATAAGAAACATCTAAAACACTGAATACACACAGAGGTTTTTTTACCATTTTCCGTAATAAACTTTCCCTTAAATTTTCAAAACAAAAAAGATCAAATACAGTTAGAATCTCATCTTATAATAAAGAAATAGCCAAACTAAAAAATTCTATGAGATCACAAGTAAGTATTAATTTAAGGTCCAGACCGTTAGAGTAATATTTGTATTCTATATAATTAATCTTAGAACTAAATCACTCTTTCTTTCTACTTTTCTCAACAAAAGATGGAAGATGTAGGGGCTGACCTTTTAAACAGCCTGGACAAAGTTTTAGGTAGAAATTTGAGTCTCATGGACAGACATTTTCTTATACTTATGTAATTTTCTCTGTTTTACACCAAATGATTACTATTATCATGAGCACTATAAGGATTATAGGATTGTATAAATTGCATAAGATTGGCTTTTATTAAATTGTTTGAATGGTTTTGTCATAGTTCTTTCTGTTAATAGATTTGCAACTGCTGTCAATGTCCAGCCACTTAAGTACAATTTTTGCATTTCCTTTTTTTTTTAATCTTAGGATTTTAAAAAGAACATTCATGAAGATTTAATATACAGGATTCATTACTGCCTTGCACTCTCTACATATGCACCAGAATGGTGACCTTCCTTTAACCAGTCAAGAGAAACTTAAAATAGATGTCTTTCAAAATCCAGACTGTGCACTTTATGCTTGTAGATAGTTCCTTAGAATAACTGTATTTAGTTAACCAGGTTTTAATACTTGTTCAAAGATATAAGAGAATGCAGCTGGCAGACCATGACGTTTATTCACACCAGCATGTAGGACCTTTTGGCAAATCTTTTAAAATATAAAAAAACTAATCAATAAATTATTTGTTCCACGGTTTCTATTTATTCTGCTCATGAATTTTCTCCTGCCAATTTAATCTCCTCTTTTTTATTAATAGTTTGAAATTCTCTGGAGAAAGTCACCAAATTATCCATAACTGATACTCTTTAAAATGAACATCAGTTGTTACTGGAGAATTTCTACTACTTTCTGTTTCCTTAACTTTTCTCTTTGCAGCTGCTCTTGTTTCATAACTTTTATGAAACTTATTTCGTAAAGGCTGACTACCATTATAAACTTTTTTTTATTCTTCCTCTAAATATCTATATAGCTAAATAATCGGATCTAAAAATTCCTCTGCAGATTCTTCAACAACTTAGCTTTCCATATTTATTTTCTTCCAGTGAATGCCTTACAGATTATGGTTCATTTACTAGTGAAAGGAAAGCTTTTTTTGACCAGCTGTGCATTTGGGTTTCTGAAAGGCAGAATCCCTTCTCTTTCAAACAACATAGATGCCAGAATCAGAAATTCCTGGTAATGTGTGAATGAATAACTATAAATGCGCTTAATGTTCCTAGCAGTTTTTACAGCTTCTTTTAAGACATACATACATACATACATATATATATATATATGTATACACATACATATACACACACACACATAACAAAATATGTATGTGTGTGTGCATCTCCATATATAAATGAAATTGATAACTCTGCCTCAAGTCAGTTAATAGGAATCTATCTGTTACGATTTTGCATGTGGTTTTCTATACAAACTACTTTTCTAGAAAGAGCATGCAGAATCAGAAATCTATAGAGTGGTATAAGCATTTTTCCAATAAAATAAGGACAAATACTGCAAAGGGCAAAGGTGGGGGCCAGGAGAAGAGAAGCTGAATCCCTTATATCATTTCTAAACACATCTTTGTTATCCATGTTCAATGAATGAGATGATTGTGGGTCTGTTTGTGCTCTCACTTACATTACTGAAAAATTGAATGCAACTTTTCTGAGCTCAGTCACATTGCATCAATGTAAAAGCAATGCAGAGCCAGAATCTGATCAGCAATGCTTTTGCCACGGGTTTATGTGTAATTAAATCTTTCAAAAATGATAGATATTCTGTAAATATCATAAGCAATTGGGATTTCTTAGGAAACGCTCTCTGCTTTGGATATTCTATGCTTGTGGCTGGGAGAAGAAAAAATTCAAACGCTGAACAGGAAAAATCAATTTAATTTTTACCCTTTTCTCCTTTTAGTATTCTGAAATTTATGAACTGTGTACCATGATATAACAGATTCTCTGCCACAGTCAGATATGAGGTTGACATAAGTCCTTTAAATTCTACTGGGGTTTTGTCACTCACGAAGAGCGGAAGGATGGAGAAAAGAACCCGTACTCTTCGGTGCGAGGAGTATAATGTTCTTTCTGGAACCTCAAAAAAATTCTTAACTCCTTTTTTAATAAATCCACACAATAGGAAACTGGAACAATGGGTAGGCACATATGCACACAACATCCTTCTTCAGTGCGCCAAAGTGTATCCCTCAGAGGACTCTAAACTGCTTTAAGGAACTACATTCAGCCTCATTTGTTATCTCCACCTCTTTCAATTGCTTCAATATAGTCCCAAGAGCATGGCACCACTGGTATGGCTCTTAATGCAAGAAATAAAATATAGCCCTTTTTCCAGGGCACCATGAGGACTCACCTCTGCGCTCCATGCACCTTCATACTCGACATCTCAGCCCCTGTAATCTACCTTATTCTCTGCACATGCAACAGTTGCAACTCGGATAGTTTGGCATCTGACCTTCAGACTATTATTGGCTGAAAGCATGCTTCCAATAAAGCTGACGTCTGCACTGAGTACAAGTCTCCTGTGAACCCTACTGTCATAGATGCTGAGCATCTGCACATCTCAGAAGATGCAGTATGAGCAACCTGTTTTCAACATCTGTGAAAATTTTAAGCCAGGAAGCCTTCAAATCCATAGTACATGAAGCCATTAGTAATAACATGGATTCCTCATAGGGAAAATAAAGTCTCAGACTATAAATATTTTAGCTTTTCCTCACTGACAATAGCTAAAGTAAATATCAGAGCTTCCTTGCGCTTCTTTGTATGTCCTCACCCCGCTCCATCAGGATGGAGATTATTCCTGGAATCCAGAGCCTGAACCTGCAATAATGTGGAGTCACACAACCACCAACAGCAGTTTCTCTGCACTGTAACAGGCATTTTTTTCTACCCTTTAAGTTTTACGTGTGATAACAGATGCAGAGACATGCAGCATTTTCTCTGCTTTTCTCAGCAATGGCATGACTGACATATTTTATAATCCTGCTCCACAAAGTACCAGATGGTGCCTACACCTTCTTAGCCTGCACAGGACTTGCTATTTCTTCTGTGTCAATCATAAGACAGGATTTTGATTTTTTGCTGGCTGCACAAGCCATGGAATTTCATACAGTAGCAGCTACTGCTCCTGCCAATCTCATATCTTTTGAGGCCTAGACTCAGCAAAAGTCCCTAACTCTTGGGACAACTTTTATGTCAAATGTAGCAAGTACCAAATAAACATTGACTAGCACAATTCCTTACAAGGGCTGTATCTCAAAGTATGTACAAATTAGAGGCAGAGACATGCCATAGCAAGTCAGCACAAAGATTAATCACTCTTATTACCTCTAGAGCAAATGTATACACTAGCAGAAGTCCTGTTAACACCACACAGCAACCTCAGAAGAAGTGTGCACGGTCATCCACTCTCTCAGTTTTACTTTGATGCAAGACAACAGTCATATAGCACCTTAAAGCACTAAAAAGCTCAAACTAAGCACCATACTACTCAGCAGAGCTTGTTCATTTAGGCTCAATACTGTGCTAATACAGTTATGCTCAGTGTAACTATTTCTTCCCACCTCACTGTGCACAAAAAATATGCCCAAATAACTGCATCTCACTGTGTGATTCTGTCCTCAGTTTGCCAGAGGGGTACAGTCTCACTGATTCAACCACTCAGAAGAAATGTGACAAAACTAGCATCGCAGCATTGTTAGGATACTACATTTACCATATGAGAGAGCATCTTTGGTGAGTGCATAGAAACCTGTGGAAAAAAAAGGAAATGGGTATTTCCAAAATAATAAAACTGTTCAGGAGTAGAAAAGCCTAATTCTCATTGATTTCTTAACTTTCCCACCCTTCATCCCAAAACTCTCACAAATAGCTGAATGGAACAAAGCCTAGATGATTGCTCAGTACCTGCAATTTCCTGGGATGCCAGTGGAAGATTCCAGTAATGATGAACACTCCAAAGATGTGACTTAATGCATCTAGCATTAGTAGCAGTAGTTTCTGCTCTTCCCTTGTGCTGTATTTCCTATAGGCATTTTCAAAATCGAAATTTTCCTTTTACTTCTAACCATCAGATTAGCATGATAAAAAAATGTAAAACGGAAGTAGATTTTGTACTTTGACCTATACAATAGTCTCCAATATTTTTTTTCTTTTATTTTTAAAGTGTGATTTGGTCCTCAGATTTCCCTGAACTTTTCAGGTCTCCAGACTTGAAAAGAATGTTGAGGACAGAATTCCTGTGGTAATTCTGGGCAAGATGCCCCAATCAGCTCTTATTTTCTCATTTGTAAAAATGAGAAAAAACGAGAACAAGCTGTTTCCTATTTCACAAAAAAACTTAGGATAAAAGCCATTAGTAGCTGCAAGGTGTCATACAAATCCTTAGCAATGAGCCAGAGACAGTGTAAAAACTGTGCAAATTCATTTTCACAGAAGAGACTCTACACCTGCTCTTCTAATTAAAGCATATATTTATTTGAATTTTAAAGTTAAGATTTGAAAGTCATATAATTATTGTTATTCAGAAAACTTGTGTCTGTCATCTTTATCTTTCCTGTCTTTCCTTTTTCTTGCTTATGGATCTTCTCCATTCCACAAAAACTAAAAAGAACACTTTATGTATATGTTGACGTTTGCTAAACTGATGCTGAACTAATGCTCTTGACTTAAAAGAACTACACCAATGCATGCTGGGAGGAAAAACTGAAAATACGGAGCTTTAATAGAAGAAAGAGACTTGGAAAGCAATTGGCTGAGTGGAAATTTTTTTTTGAAATTACAGTTGTCATGGTTACAAGCTACATGTTCACATGTTTCCTTCCAGGTGTCAGTCTCATGCTTTAAACTTCTATTTGTTTTTTGGATGAACTGTACATATTCAGCAAGTTCTGGAAGGGTTGGGCAATTCTTTCCTTCAAAAGGCTTAGCTCCATGCTAGGTAGAACCAAACAATGTTCATTTCAACAGCAGCAACAAAGCCACATATGAATCTCCTACATAAAAGCTTACCAACCACTTACGGTCACCTATCTTCAGATAGTTCCCTAGATGTTTTAACTTAGCAGATTTCCTGTGAAACATGCCACTCCTTTATAAAGGCTACCATCGATTTTTTTACACTCAAGCTCTAACTGTCTTGGACGTAACACTTTTTTTTTTTTTTAATGAATTATACATGAAGTAGGTAAAAATCTCCATGTTTAGAAGAACAAGCATCATCTTCAAACCCGTATGTGTTGCTTAATGAAGATTTTAGTCCTACTTGTCATTATATTTCGTATTAAACTCATTCTTATATTCCAACAACAAACAACCTTATAACAAGCACTCAGTAGCTAGAAATCATTCCATGACAATAATGAACACCATACAATATATTAGCCATCACTAAAAAATAGAATTTAAAAAGTTACCTTAAAAGGTAACTGTTAAAAGGTACCTTAAAAAGTACCTTATAATATTGCACTGAGTATCATATTGCACAATAGGCTGTTGCAACAGAGAATTACTGTTACAATTTAGTTTCAAATAGCTAAAATATTTAAAAATGTAAAATAAAACATTAATTTTATGTTAATTAAATTTTCATTAATTAAAAGAATATTAATAAAATTCTGAGACTAATGTAATTATTGTGGAAACAGAAAAAAGGCAATCACAGTTAAGGTTGTTCCTCCATCAATCCATCTTTTTTTTTTTTTTGATAGCATAATAAGAGAGTCAAGTATATAAAAGCTGGATGTGAAAAGGCTGCTACATCATTGCTACTTCAGAAGAATATCTTCAGCAGTCCCAGATTTTAAGTTAGCTATCAGCAAATAATATTACAAAAGACCCAACTTGTGCCTCAGGGCTCAGTGCTGGTCAGGCAATTGCAAATGAGTTAATCGTTAGGGAAGGGTACACTTCTAATCTTTGAGGCTCAGAGATCTAACTGGAAGGCATTTAAGGATTTGTATATTTAAGATAGCTATTACTGCAGAAAGAAATGAGACTGGATGAAGTGTTTCCATCCAAACTTTTTCTGATGAGTAACCATGGTTTCGATAAGATGATTTTCTGTGGAAATAGTTTGCCTTCCTCGAAATAGGTTTCTCAGCAGAAACCTAGGATCTAACTCAGAGAAAAATGCTGTTTCCTTAAAGCTCTCACCTTCTTTTCCAGTAAAAGTAAGAGAAAAGAATAGAAAATAGAAATAGAAAATAGAAAAATATTTTTTCAATAGAAAAGCAATTTAGAGCAATGTTTATCAAATCAGCCATTTCCCAAACACCCACCAGCATGCAAATACACAATTTCGTGGAAAATATATTTTCTACCGAAAACATATAAAGTTCAAAAAGCACAAAACAAACAAGTTAGAAGAGTTCAAAAGCACACTATTATTTTTGGAAAATGGAAATATGAAAAAGGAAGATTTTTCACACTGAGAAAGCAAGAAGGTAGGACTAAGTAAAGGACAGGCTTGCTGAATGAAGTGTGCTAGCCTCTTTCAAAATATATTAGCATTCAGTAGATCATAAGAACTCTATAACCTGCATCAATTTAGTGACAGATAGTGCTTAGCAGTTGTCAGTGTACGTTCGTATTTCAGAGGTGGCTTAGTTGTCAGAGTATCAGTGATTAATCTATTTGCCTTAAAGAATTTAAAAAAAAAAAAGGGAGGAGGGAATAAGAAAGGTTATAAGCCAGTTGTGTTTGATTTATGTTATTTCTCTTTTTTTCTGGCCAAGTACAATGTGCACTTTATTTTATAAGTAAGCATTGGACCATGAGCTGTATGGCAGCTATTCTTGAGGGAGTCAGTCTGAAAGAAGTTGACCAAATAGCTCCTTTCAGTGCATCTGCAAACAGTGTGTGCTGCATGTTGCTTTGGAATGGAGAATCGGTAAAAGAGTATTACGCTTGCCACTGGAAAAAGAAAAGCTAGCATCTAGGTAGTAAATGTCACCAAAATTCATTTGGTGTGCTCAGATTTACATGCATGAAAAAACTTCACTGCTCTACTGTCAGCAAAACTGATGTTCTTCAGGTGTTTGCAGGTCACATGGTAAAGATTTTTCTTGTTACATACTTGCACAAGAGATCTGCTCTTTGTCACCTTCTATTTGACATTTTATAGGGATTAGGAACATAAGTCAGAAAGAAAAACACATAATATATTTTTTTCTCCTTGTGGCTTACTACTGCTAATCTTAAAAGTCAACAAATGTCAGATTTCAATTTTTAGTTTACTGAATTACTGCATCATAGACTGCAAAAATCAATCTTAGTAGATTTTATTGTTCTAATTCTTTCACATACAAAGAGTGGAAAAAAGAAAATACAAAAAACAAATTCCTTTTACTATACCTGCTTGACAGCTCTTTACAATAATAATTTTGAACACGTGATTGAAGCAATAAGAATTGCCAAATTATACCTTCCAGACAAAGTTTTGAGTCTTTTTTGGATGAAGAAAACTCCCTCATTGTGTCTCCAGGCTTTTATTCTCTACAGCAAAGACAAAAGAGTGCTCCAGAAATTGACCATACATCACTGAAAGAAATGAACTTGCTAAGAAATATTTTATTATGTTCAAACTTTTTCATGGACACTAATATGAATATAAATAAAAGGCAATGACACACAAAGACATACAAATTTCCAAGTTAAAATTTACTTTATAACAAGAAATGTATAAGGGAACTCCAGTCAATTTACAAATTAATATTTTTTCCCAAAATCACAATCTTAAATCCTTCATACTTTTCATACATGATAGATGTTATCCTGTGTAATAAGGTAATGCCTCCTAACTCAAAATAAATTATTTAATGTAAGAATATTATTATTAGACACAATCTGAGCAAAGTCTTAAGAGGCTTTCACACTCAACACCACTAATTAATTGCATTTAGCAGTGTTGCTGCCCTCATTATTGCGGATTAAATTGATGCTGATTCTTCTTAAAATGTTAGTTTGGGAAATGCTTCCTCTACAATTTTCAGAGTGTTAATCTAAAGCCCTCTAAAGTCTTCTACTGACTTTAAGTCTCTAGATCAAGCCCTAAAACTTTTTTTTGTTTTAATTCCATTTCCCAGATGCACCAATGTAATTACAAAGTTAGCATAGGAGGAGAGATTGTATCACAATCAACCCCCAAAATGTATTTTAAAGCCTTTAAAAAAACACGTCTTTGTGATCACAGATAATTTTTCACAGATACAAATGAGTGTTGAATGTGTCTCTTCAAATAAAACAAAACAGTGCTGGAAGAACAGTGTGATCTCTAGGCACAGACTAGTGGGCGGCTGCTTCAGGCAGCAGATGAGAAAATAGCCAGGGCCGTGCTGCTGACACCACACCGTCTGTGCCCAGACCTTGGAGAGGCAGATTTGCTGCTGCTGCTGCAGCTGGGGCGAGGGCTGGCTGTGTGCCAGGGCACCTAGTGCCAGCTGGCTTCAAGCCAGCGCAGGGTGCTGCTGCGGTCAGCGCTTCGCTTACCCCTGACAGCCTCTCCAGGGCAGCAGGAGCAGCAAACCCAGCACTCTCGAATTTTCCCCTTGTTCTCAATGCACCTTTTCCCCTTTTCTCTCCTTTTCCTAAGACAAAAGAATCCCAGGTCCAGCCTGGCTTCTGCCTCTCACCTTCAGGGTGGCAAAATGAAGTTTGAATGTACCCTACAAAGAAACCTTGAGTCAAGTGAATAAGGTGTATACACTACAGTCACTTTGAAATGACTCTGAATTTATGCTTTCTCTGAGTTAACACACACGAACCTTTTATATTAACACCTAATGGAATCTATCACCAAACAAACGTGCAACGCCACAATATTTATTGAGTAGATAGGCATGAAATACAGTTAAGGAGGTTAGCCAGAGTTTCTAGGATATAAAATTTCAAGGGATTGTTAGGTTCGCACTTGGTTAGCCAGTGTGACTTGCATATTTAGCAAGAACCTTGTACAACAATTTTAGGGCTTAGTCCAAGTTTTTAGAAGACCACGTAATAGAGTTTCACACAGCAGATCAATATCTGCTTAGCCTTTTGAAGCTCACTCCACCTCACTGGATAATGAAACTGGGAGCTCCTTTTCATGTCCTGATCCAAAGTCCATTGAAGCCAAGATAAATACTTCCGCTGAATTTTAGAAGCTTTGGATTGGGCCTCAAATGATGAAACAAGCTAAAGCTGCTCTACAGAGCAATCATTAGGGTTTGTCTGCACAAGAATTCAGAAGATCAAGCTCTATTTTTCCAAATCAGATGGCAGGCTACACAAAAATAGGGCATTCGATTTTGACTGAAAACATCTGCCTGCAGCTGCTCTACTTCCTACTTGTTTGTAGAGAATCAAAGAAAGTGGCAATATTCTTGTAAATATAATAAGAATCTAATAATAAATTAAGTTGCAAGTGGCAAAGTCACCACTGCTTCACCACATCATTATAATGCAGAATCTAATCAATCATGATTCATATGACTTTCTGAATACATGGTAATAAATGGCAAATATTAAAAATTAGACCATAGAAGGCCTCCACAGCTCCCAAAAGAGACATGACAGTTTTGACATATGTTACAATGTAACATTATTTGGAATTCACATGAAAGAAAGCGGCTGGAGTATTTGCAAGACTTCCAAAATAATATTTTATCTTTTGTGGAAAGAAAAAAAAAAACTATATAAATATACATAAGTTGAGGAGGAAAAATGGTCATATTTCTGCATACAGTGCCATTCTGAGTTGTGATTCGAATTATGGTTAAGTCCAGGACAAATGAATTTCACAATAATTTGATCACAGCTTTCAAATAGTGATTTGGGCGAGCGTTTTATTTGCACACTTGCAAATCTAAGCATTTTGGAGTCATAGTATCCTAATCATTTTAATATTGCATATAGCTATTATTTTACTCTTTCTAGACATGGAAAGGCTTCCCCCGATCAAATATAAAAGTTGACAGACAGTCCCAAACCCATCATTTCTTAAAAAGGGCGTCTAACTTCAAATACTTTAAATGAAAAACCTACCAAGATGACATTTGAAGTTAGACATCTTAATATCATTTTAAGGAATAAACTAGAAACACCAGGATTCCAGTTGGCTGCATTAAAACTTTTCCATTCCTTTCATATTCAGTACATTTCTTATAATAAACTTTTCAGGCAAGCAGCTTGAGCTTCTGACTCAGGGAACTGACAGTAGCCCAACTGTAGCTTTTTGTAGCAGTACACTCAGTTTGGTTCATGCCATCATATTTTTGTTTGATTATACTAAAAAAGTTATCTTGATGCCTCTGATTATGAATGCAATTTCTTTCCAACAAGTGTCTTGTAATGGCACAGCTTGTCTATGTACAGAAAATAGATAAAGTTAGAACAATATAAGGCACTTTAAAGCCATGCAAGTAAATCCACATGAGGGAGGTTGTATCACTGTAACTATAACAACATTCAATTACTAGCTTGAAAACAGATTTTTCATGCTGATGGAAAAATCCATGAAATAGAACGAAGAAAAAAAAATTTCCATTAAAAAATTTTATGGAGGGAAACACTCAAAAGTTGATGGAAGCATTATGTTCCAAAACAGTCTTTTTATATTGTGTAACATTTAAAATATTTCCAACAACTCAAATGAAAAATAAAATATTCCATTCTGAGATGCTCAAATAGTTCCATTTTGACCTTAGTAGAATATTCTTTCCCTTCTCTTACATGTTATCAACACACTTCTAAAAATATTTTGATTTTGTCAAAATGGCACTTCCTTATGTAAAAATGGCACACAAAAAATGTTCTTAACCTGTTCCATCGGCCAAGTAGTATAGCCTTCTAAATAGAGAAGGCATGATGGCCTTTTATACCTTACATATGATATGACAGAACAGTTCTGCTATAAGTCTTATTTCTATATTACTTTTACTCTTTTATCCTAAATTGTTACTGTGGAAATGAAAGAATTGCCTTAGGTCATACATCTTCTGCTGTTATAAACTCCCTTTTTGCTCTTTCTGACTTCATGATTTATTTATTTCTGTAAGTTCTTCCCTCTGTTAGACATGAACCAGCTTTCAATGGCAAACTTTCTAACCAGGGGACAGAGAATGTAATCTCTTTTTCTCTGGTTTGTGCAGTTTACAGTTACATATATCGAAATGCAGCTCTGAGTCTTTGAATTGCCTTGCTGCATAAAAACTGAACTACTGTTAGAGCATTTTCATAATGCTTCTCTGAAAAGTATCTTCCTGATACTGAAATACAACTAACTTTCACAACAACTCTTCTTCGTTAATGAGTAGAAGAATATTAAACATCAAGGAGCTGGTAAGAATTCTGCACTTGAATCCACAGGCAGTGATCACTTGTCTTTTGGCTTGCAAATATTTTACGTGAAGCAAAGCATAATGATTACTTTGCTCAGATTTTTAGATAAGAGAGGAAAAAAGTGAAATTCCATTCAATGAGGTAAAAGGATTTTTACAGGCACTATTTGGGAAGGATAATATTAAAGGGAGAAAAACATATCTAGTTAAATCCTACATTTTTATTGTAGCAATATGACTGCTGTCTTATTATTTCAAATAATAAAAAAAAAGTTAAAAACAAAAAGTTAGTCAAAAAGTTAGACAGCATTTTGCTGTCTTGTTTGTCATAATTAGCCTTCTGTATGAAATGCCAACCTAGCAGAGAAAAACTAACAAAAATATTCATTTTTCCCTTAAAAGTTTGCTACAATAAACATTTTATTCTCAGCCTTCATTTCAACAGCCTGAAAAGTTTAATTCCCGTAAGAGCCATTAAAGCTTTCTGAAGGTTCTGTGTCTGTGTACATATGTGTGTCTTCCTTAGTCTTACATTATTTAATGAACATGGAAAGTCTAGGCAGCCATGAACCTAAGCTGTGGTAGCACAGGATCTCAAGAAGGGAACAGGTTGAGATCACAGCCAGCTCTCTAAAGTGCAGCATGGAGTACACATTGATAGCAAAGGCAGACAAGTGCCCAACTGCTTACTTCAAAAGTGTTTTTCCTGCAGACGGAGTGGAAGAGAAGCACTTTAGTTAAGCTCAGTAATAAACTGATGAAGGTAGTTGTGAAGCAAGTAAAGATGAACAGCCTGTCCATTAACAGTCAACTCACCTGATCATGTAAAGACATCTGGTCATGACTAGGATAACTTCTTCAGTGTTTAACAGATAATTTGAAGTGAAGAGAAAGATTGCTTCTTAAGGGAACCTGAGCTATTGTAACAAGTGCCACAGCAGGGAAAAAAAAATCCCAAATAAAAGAAAACAGAAGCAAACCTGCTCCTAGCTTAAATAATAAACTAAATACGTTGCTGTTATTGGAAGGGAGAGTTGGCAGACAGCATTAGCACAAAGGCAACATAACTTCCAGCAAAATCAAAAATTACTGAAGATTTGCCAACTCGCGATTTAACACCACAAAACAAAAGCAGAAATGACAACAAAAATCATCTGCCAAGCTTTCCTCCTAAAGCCACAGAAGATAGTCAGAGTGACTGTGAAGAAGGGCACAGTTCAGAATGAGAGAAAGAGGCAGAACTGGGGCCATGAAATACAGCAGATCTGTACCACTTACCTTTTAATTAGGAGATGTTAACTTTCAATTAGGAGATGAAGCCCAAAAAGACCGTACATCTCCGGACAAGACATTTCAGTTTCATCCCAATGGCCTAGAGCATTCACGGCAGAGTGAGCCGGCACTTTGTGCTCCAATGGAGGGTGGTCATAGGCCTCCTTTTAAGGAGCTCAGTCAGTTGTGCTCAGTTTTCCATCTGCACTTCAGCCACCAGTGCCCCTGGATGACACTTTGCTGGATGTTTAAATTGCTAAGAATTATGTAAGTCATATTTCATTATGTTGAGCACTGTGAAATATCTGATACAGTTTGATCTGTGTAACACTGAAACTCAGTGTTACACATATCAGGGAGACATAGTTTGCTGAAGAGTGTTGAGAAAAGAAGCATTCTAAAAATGCAATCATTTTTGAAGATGGTGAATTAAAAAAAAAATCAATAGTAACAGCTTCCTACTAAACACATATTGCTGAATATAACAATGTTCTGTTTTTTTCTAATATTTTCTACCTACTGATCAGGGATCCTACTATCTCAATTTCTTTCTTTTTCTCTTTCTTTCTCTCTCTCTCTCTTTTTTTTTCTTTTGTGAACTATATGCAAAACAAGAATTGATTTGCATGGAGAACTGCCCACAAATCTAAAAGCATTTTGGCTGTTGGAAAAGTCAGAACATCTTTCTTATGAATTACTGGGCTGACCACTGCTAAATTGGCAATTTTCAGCAGCATTTCCCAGTTTACTGCAGAGTTAATGGCATGATACTTTACTCTTTCAAATAAACAGCCTTGCCTATTCACAAAATTAAAGGTAAAACATTGATACAGACTCCCTAAACTGCCTATAGCTTCCAAGCCAGTGGAAAATGCTGTAGCAGGCGGTGCTTTTTTTCTCAGGACAGCACAAGAAATGGGAAATCAACAGAAGACAGGACTACGTGGCTTTGACTTACTGTTATGGTTTTCCTCTAAAAAGAGAGAGAGGGCACTTCAAGCATTACAGATAAATCTCCACCCAAGTCCCCTTCCCTTCTCACAAGTTTATGTGTCTAAAGGGATTTAAGCAGAATTTAGTCACCTCTGTGTGTGCCAATGCACAGCATTGCTTTCGGTCTGACAGGGCTGAACAGGGATTGCAGCTACCCACTGAACAAAAAACAAAGCGACCATCTGATTTTTTTCTTGAAAACAGAAAATATAGTTTTTCAGATAGACTGAATAAGATACCTATTATCAGGATAGAATTTCAGGCTAAGGATTTCAAGGGAATGTCTTTGAAGTTTCTGAGAGAAATCAGCTCCTAACTTCAGTATTTCTGATCACCTAATTCACGTCTAACTGGACATGGAACAGATACTGGCTATCGGCAACTTTTTATTCATTCTGCTGCCTTACGTGGCCCCTGCTTTAAAGTGCCTATCTTTCCCATGCATTGCCTAGAAAGCCTAAAACCCCTAAACTGGGATTCTAGATTCTCTTGCAAGGGCCGAAATGTTAGAAATACAAATCTTTATTTTTTGAATGTATTTTTTTGTAGGGATTTATCTTGGCTTTCCTGAAAATGTTTCCTAGCTATTCATACAGCAATGTAATGCTACCGTAGCTAACCATATCAAATCATATCATAGCTAATCATATCATTCATTACTCTGAAGCTTACAGTATCCAACTAATATTTCTTTGTATACATATCATTATGATTGTGAAATCATTAAACTAGCAATCAGAATGATCTTTGATTCATGAATTGTTCTGTGCTTAATTATTGCTTGATTATTGTGTAAGCAATGAGGAAAAAATAACCTAACTAAAAGGAAATACAGCCAACACAATTTTTACTCAGTATTTGATGTTAGGAAAATATGATACTATAACCTCATTTATAACTCTTACCTCCTATGTAACTGATCATTCATAAACAGATACTCTGTGATATATTAGGATGATTTTTATATGCCCAGCTTCTAAGTTTTTCATAATTTTCCTACTAAGCCTTTGCATTAATTTCCCATTTCAACATTTTATTTCTGTCTTGGGCCATAAAAACATAATTGTTACAACTGAAGTTGCAGCTCTTCTATTCCCAAAGGGCCCATTCATTTTATAAAGCACATACACTGTACAGCTTATTGGCCTTCATTTTCCATCATCAAATGTTAACACTACTTGGAGGAAACTTTAAGTTAGGAAAATGCCAATGAGTAATGAAGATGACTCCTGTAATAAGGATTTGCTGCCTTGCATAAGAAAATGGATCTTTTATTGGAACCCATTTCCCAGTGGAGCTGTTCGATCTGCAAGCTATTAAAAATGCAGATTATGTTTTCCACACCACCATGGGCATAAGAGAGTTAATTTCCATACCAAACAATAATATTAGATGAAATATATAGTAACTAATATGCATTGTTCCCAAGCCAGCAAATACTCAAAGTTCCTATGCACCCCCAATGTTTCCACATCCTGATCCACTATAAAAAGCCGCAACGTAAGAAAAGAACCTTCAAATAATCATTCTTTGGAAGTTTGAAATAACATAAAATGTAAGTTGGAGATAACATATAATTTAAGATTTAGTCAATTTTATTTTGAAGAAAAAAATGGTGTAAGATTAATTCTTTGGCTCTTCCTATCAATTAATTTAAAACAGTATCTTTAATTTTACCCATACAGTAGACGTAAATCTGCATAATAATGTGGCTCCAAAGATCCTGGAAGCCTTGGGTTTCTGAGGCGATGCATGTATTTGTGAAAGTGATACATGAGATTTATGAGTAAGGGGAAAAAATGGATAGCGTTTTCATGCAACATTTCATGCTTTCATATTCTGAAAACATAGGTAAGGGATCTCATGTTTATGATGCACAGTGATTACATTTTTAAAATAGCTCTTTTGATGAATGACATCAAAAAGAATAAGGGAGTGTATATAAAAACAGAAGAGAAGGACTGTAGAAGAGAAAAAAACATTAAAAAAGAATAAATGGCAAGCAATATCTGAGATTCATCATCGTGTCTAAAGCTTTTCAAATGACTTTGAAGGTTCTGGTAAACAACTCCAATAGAAATCTATGAAATGGACAATCTGAGTGCAAAGGTAAACTTGACTGATTAATGAAAAATTTAAAAATGACTTCCATCTCAGGGGAAATTTGGATAAACTAAAACTTAGTTAATGATCTGTGAAAGTCAGTGATAGATTATGTCAATTATTTTTATTTTTTTTTAAAGAAATAATCAACACCTTATCAAATGCAACTTACAGGACTTATGCCTCAGTTAGATGCAAATGATTTCATAAAACAGCACTATGTTCAGGTGTTCAGGCATAGGAAAATATAAGTGTAGTACTTCCTTTGTCAAAACAATTTATTATCATGCAGCCATTAAAAAAAAAAAGATTAAAAACAGTCAATGTTGAAGCTTTTAAAATTTTTAACTCCAGTGCTCACTAAAAAACACAATGCACTCTCTGTCTTTTCCCACCATATTTGCCTAATGAATTTGAATAACAAAAATTTTAAATCATGGTAATATTTTGACTTTCTTTTTAACATCCATCAAGCTTAATTCATTACACGCTTATTAAACTTAGCATTGCTATGACTATAATACCTAGATGGACAGAATAATCTGTTTAAGGTAATAAGAATTTACTACATTGAGACATAATTCCAGTAAATCTTGCAGTTAGTTTGTCCCTAGGAACATAATAGGATGCACAATTTTGCTTATCTATTTTACTGAAAGAGAGAGTCACTAAGATTTATTTTAATTCTTTTCATATAATGGAATTGAAATACTTTTTGATATTTTGCATAAAGAAAAAATGATTTCCTCGTAACTGATTTTTAGAGGAGAAAAGAGGATAAATTAGGAGGATGAGTTGAATGGAACAACTTGATAAATTCCATATGAATTTGTGAAGTGTGGTCAATTTAAATCTGTTTTGACCAAACACATATACTTTTTTTAATAAATTCTTCTTCTACCAAAATCTAGTTCTAGTCACCAAAGGCTGTATTATTTCCCACTTTATCATTCCTCAAAACAGCCTGTGATATCGTTTCTTTATCTACATTTTGTGAAAACCCAAAGACTCAAGCAGTTTTGAATCTGAGCTCTTTACCCTTTACACTATGCTAGACTTGTCTAGGTGAACTTCTTAAGTGCCTAGTCAAAGCATATCAAAGATATTATTCTTGTCTTCCTTTCTGTGCTCAAGTGACCTGAAACATGAGGTAATTTTTTTTTAATTCTGAACTCTCACTTAATTTTTATTACTGTGTGTATGTATAGATAGATAGATAGGTATGTATCTAGATAGAGATAAATAATTTAAAAGCTCAGATTTAGTTTGGTTCCACATCTAGACACATTTCATTCCCCTCAGTTCACTACTTCCCAGTATATTTCCATAAGGGGCTTCACTATGATATTCTGAATTAATCCTCTGCGTGTGTGTGTGTGTGCAACTATATTACACACCATGACTTATAAATAAGCCACTACCTTTACTCATTGTAAAATTAATTTTTATTTCTAAATACCAGATGCACTTACTTATGAGACCTATATTTATTACCCAAAATATGAAGCCCCTGAACCAAACTTGGCCTGTGCTGGAAGGTCACAAGCCAAGTTAAATCATTTAAACTGAACTGTGCCCATATTCCCTGTACTACACTTTGCACTTCAAGGCCCTTTCCATACTTTTTCTCTCTTTCAATTTATTTTGGTATTTTCCCTTTGTGAATAAAAGCTTCCCACAAACTTCTTTATAGGTTCTCTTCTTTTCCATCTGCTACTAAACCATCGTAGTTGCCCTTTGAGTGTGTGAATACTTTTCTGTCTTCCCTTGCCAGTCTTGTTACATTCAATTTACAGACCCTTAATGTAACAAACATCCTTTCCTTTTAACTGTTCATAGCCTTGCCTGCTGGACTTAAATTTTAAGACCCTTGTGTTTTTTATGAAAATAATAGGATGAGCAAATATAAAATGTAAATCCTTCACAAAGCTAGACTAATGCTCCCTACAAAGCACATGAAGACTAAACACACTGCAAATACAGTTTCCATTACCAAACCAGTCAGGAATGAAAACTTGAATAATTATAATCCCAACTCAATTAAGCAAAGCAGATAAGCAAATACTTATTTTCCCCATCAAGAATATATACAAAAGCTTTCCCAGCAGCGTGTTTTTCACCCTGATGTTGAACATGAAATCAGACAGATCTAAACTCTGACAGTAGCTGAAGTCTTGTTCTTGTGAAGCATAGACCAAAATTTTTAACATTCTTTGCACAGTCTTTAGGTGCTGTTAAGGAGATACTCCAATAGTGGAAATGAATGTTACCCACCCAAATATATCATAGAGTAGGGACCATAGTGTAGGGACTCTTCCATGACTGTAAACAGGAGAAGAGGTCAATTTAAACCAAAAAGGGTTCCAGTCAAGAAACACTGATTTAGTTATTCAGTTATTCAGCTTTGAAACTAATTTGATGGTCCTCAGTGCAGTAGAAGCATGGAGTGTAATATAGATTTTCTTTAAAGAAGCTTCAGTTCCGAAATTTAACATACTACCTAAATCATTTGTGTTTTAAAGATATTTAAAAACTTAGCACCATATTTTCAAGTGGAATTGTTAACTGCACCTCCAAAATTTAAGATTATCTTTCTAGCTATACAGAAAATAGTGTTTGCAAGTGCAAAAGAAAGTTATTATACACTTATACATGCAATTACATTGTGCAAGAACATTGTAGTGCTTACAAAACAATTGACCCTGGTTCAAAACCCTACTAAATTAACACAGTTTAGAACCCTTCTTTTACTTTTTACTGCATCATAGGCTTTCAGAAATTTCTCTTATTTTGAATGACGAAATCAGTTTTGCTTACAAGTTTCAAGAGCTGCAAAACGTGTTTGAGTACAAAAGGTGGTTGTTCACTTATATTAATTATCTAAAATATTAATTATCTAAAAATATTTTGTAAACATTTCATGTTAAATTTTATTAAAGCTTGTTTTCACCCATCAGCCAGTCCTTAAAGGAGGACTACACTATTTCTTATTCATATCAGAACTCTGAAGTCACTTGAAAAAGGAACATGCTTAAATACTGTGGTAAGAAAACTATGTCAAAAATCAGTAGCTGCTTTTCACAAAGGAAGCACTAACTTCTATCCTGCTTGGACTCTGTACAAGTTTAAAAAAAAAAAAAAAGGACTGCAGTAAATTGGCTGCGAGCAAGACATTATGTTTCAGCTTTTTTCTACCCAATTTAGGATTGCAACTGTTTCAGAACTAAAAATAACGTATGGAGCTCCTGAGGAATTTAAATTTTCTGAAATGAACAAAATCAGGACAGTTACAAGATGAAGCACAGGAGAATATAAAAGACTTAAGAAAGCAATCCTCAACTGTAAAACTCTACTATCGTTATTATTTTGCAAGCATTAGCATCAAGTAAAAATTAATATTCTTTTTACTTTTTTCTAATGATGCATTTCAGCTCACTAAACAGATTAGTGTAATTGGAAATTAGTATTTTAGATCATTTTATTATAATAATATCTAGAATTGCCAATGAAAATTAGTCGACTAATGTAGACTCCATTTTCAGAGACCTTGCAGTTAGAACAAGTAGGACAGGCCTAATTTGGTGGGTAGGAAGTTGGGAATGTAGAACATTTCCAACGTTAGGAAGTTGGTATGTAGAGAGATTATGATCTATATGACAGATAAAGAAGCACCCAAGATGTACAAGTTGGGGACCAGGAGGTGGAGAGTGCATCATCCTGAATGGGTGACGTAAGGTTCATGAAGGTCATATGGGATGCTATCTTTGCCGTCATTAGCAATACCACCTGTTAATATCTCTACCTCTTTCAAGCCTTAAAACTTTCAGCTATTCTTTTTCTCACTCCTTCTCTTCATCCCTTCTAATTTCATTTCCCTCAAATCAGTTATACTGTTTCCATCACCTCTAAAGATACAGACGCTTCCTTCAGTTGCCATACTAACAGATAAACTAATGTTTTCTCACTCTCATTAACACAGAGGGGAAACTCACTACACTGTGGGAAATGGCTGTCTTACTGCTGCTTTGTACTCTGAAGATGTACTTTCTAATATACCATGGGAGAGATACTTATGATAGTGAATCATATCCTGGGCTTTCCTTTTGGAAGGCCCATACTGAAACAGACATTCTCCTTTGCAATATGCACATAGATCCTTTCCACCCATTCGTTGTGATTTCACTGTAGAAATCTGACACCTGTGGCTCTCAGTCTGAGCAGGCGAAAAAGCTGGCCAGTGCCGAACATAAAGAAGTGCAGTTACAGGGTTTGCCAAGAGAATGATAGCCATGTAGTACCACTTCCTGCTACTTCCGTTTCTTCCATCTCATGTTTTCTTCTATCTACTTTGTTATCCTTTGTTATCTACTTTGTTAGCCTCTCTCCTAAGCGAAGACATCCCAAATCCTTTTGGTAGCAGCCAAGGTCCTGTACTTTCTAGAGACAGCAAGTGCTTTATTGCTTTGTTCCCTACATGGCAGATGGTAGCGTCCCCTATATCACTGCCTGCAGTTTGAAAAATACTGTGTAGAGACTCAAGACAAAGGCTATCATTCCATCTTAAGCAAGAGCTCAGCTATATTTTCACACACCTAGTTACACAGCAGATGTGATTTGCCTTTGTTGAAATGCTAGGTCCAGCAACTGCAAATGTGAAGGCTTGCTTCGTTAACAGCTCAAATAGGGTGAGATTGTTAATGTGAATATTGATCTAAGCATAATCCCAGCCACTATGCCATTCTGATAGCCATCTTAGAGATGTATCCTATGGTTCTCTTCAGTTCAGTTCACTGCCTTTAATGAAGACTGAAGGTTGCCAAGCACACATAGACTGCTGTGGTGACACAGATTATCTGAAAATTAGGTAATTACACATCCTGCTTGTGCTGTTTGGTGTTTGTCTCTTTGGGTACACAGGAGTTTGATGAGAAGGAACAACAGAGGGTCCCACATTGTGCTACCTTGTCAGCTATATATCAGAGGGTCAGAGAACACCAAGCCAATGTGAATAACTCGGATTATTCAAGGATTTGTCTTGCAAGGCACCATACAGGCAGAGAATTCTAGGCAGAACCTAGAATTCTAGGTCCCTCTCCAAACTAGAGGTGTCTCCTAACACACTGAAAGCACATATGACTAGGCAGTGCACACATTCAGGGAATGTGGACTTGAGGCAGCAATCTAATTATTTAACAGGACAAAGTGCACCCACTGAATCACTTTCTTTGAAAATAAGACTTGCACGTCTAAACCAAACAGACCTTGCAGTTATGAGAGAAGCTGTACTTAGATCTAACTCAGAAAAGTGAATCAATCTTGTCAAGTCTCCACCGAAGTCCATCTCGTCACAAAGCATCTTTTACAGAGCATATCCTCTGCATTGTATAATCTTTTTTTTCCTAAGGACAGTCATACAGCCATGATAGCTATATATTCATTACTTTTTGTTACAGGAAGATTACTTCACATGGTCACACAGGAAATTGCACTGAGAGCTCTGGCACTGTATTCCAAGCAGATAGCATTCCTCAGGAAAATGAGAGTTCACAGAAAGACATATTTGCATAGGAAAGTCATGTTAAATTTAGGCATATTTTACCAATATATTTGGCAGAACTTATATATGCAGAACTTTTCTACTAAGAGATAGCAAGAGAGAGACAGAGAGTGCCAGCCTCTGCAGTATACAATATTTCTTATGCTCCTGAGGCAAACTGACAGCTCTCAAAGATTTAAAGAATCAGCTAAATCTTTCTGTATCTTCTCTGTTTTGTGCAATCCCCTGCAAAATCCGGAAGTGGTTCTACCTTCAGATGTAACAAGCAATTCCTTATACAGATTAACAACCTGGGTAAAAATTTCAGAAGTACCCAACTGACTTTGAATCCCAGGTTGCATTGACTTTCCACATAAAGAAAGTCGTCTTTGTTAGTAGTATTTGTAGCAGTTTCGTTAGCTATCATGCACTGCTAATTCACCCATTCTTCTCTATGATTAAGTTTAAAATTAGTGGCAAGGTTAAATTCTAAGAACAAATAAACCTAATATTGCTTTAATATACTGGAGTGCTTAGCTGGCACACTAGTCACTCTTCCTTATAAAGAAAGGCCTTGCTTTGTAAGCAAAGTTAGAAGTTTTTTTGCTGTGACTTGTAAACATTCAGCTAATATGGTCATAATTAATTTATATCACTTCTGTGCTGAATAAGTAAACTTCAAAATACCTCTCTAAGAATCAGAGAGAAAGTGCAAAATAGAATGGGTTACAGTGGCAGAAAAAGACAAATATCTTTAAAATGTGATTAAGCGACTTCAGCTTTCACCACCAAAGGCAAACTAACTTGGAGTACAAAACAGAGATCATCACAATGTTACAGTCAAAGTTCATGATTTGCCCACATCTTCAATATTATGCACAGTTCTTACTCCCTCAGGAAAGATTAAAAAAAATCAAAATATTCAGAGAAAGAAAGCAAAGATGATTACAGGAGTGGAATGGCTTTCATGCAAAGAATGACTAAGTAACTAGGACTTCTCGGCTTGGAAAAAGTGATGACAGGAGCCAGGGTGAAAACAAACTCAGAAAGATGGCACTGAAAGTAAGGAATAACAGACTTGTTGAACTCCTTGCCAGAGGATGTAATAGATTCTAAATTTTACATTATCTCGAGGGAAGACTGAAAAAAATGAATGGAAAAGAAATCCATTTAAATTTGCTAAATATGTAGAAACCACATCTAGCTCAGGAAGTCCTGAGGCTGGAGAAATGATCAGAGAGTGAATCCTACTTTCACCCTGATCTTGTTGTTTCCTAAGTGTTCACACGTGGCAACTATTGGAAACAGCATACTGAGATGAATGGTCCTTTGCACTGACCCAGGACGACTCTTTTTAATCCTCTTATGTGCTTAAGCTGATCCTTCCTCCCTTTACATTCAATGGAAAACTTCAGTTGCCTTCACTGAGTGTTATGCTATGTACTTAAACAAAGAGATCTTTACAATACTTGAAATCTTACTTATTTCCAACTGATGCTGACAGGGCAATTTTCATTTTGGAGGAGCAATCACTGATAGAAAATCAGGTATTTCTCCCTAACTCCTCTTTTTCCTTCTGCAAGCTATTAAGTTGGAGCAGAAATGTCCATAGCAGTTTGGTAGCTATGGGTCTACAAAAAGTACAGCCCTAATTCTTCTGTGACAGTGGGGATGTACGTGGTTAAAGAAAAATGGGCTAAGATCCATGTCCCTCAGACCTGTAATCTCTGCTCTGTTTATCAAATGGGATAGAACAAATAACTGTAGGATCTCAAGAGCACTCTTCTCATACCAACTGCTTTTGCTGCTGGTCCAACTGCAGCAACAGAAGGCTGCAGGAAAGAAGCGAAGAGCTGGCTCGTACACTTACAAACAGGCATATATCAGCTTTAAGAGCTGGAGTGAAACACTACTCAGCTTTTAAGCATCACTTACTTATTGAGTCTCTATGGACTGACTTCTGAAAAGCCAGTATCAAATTCAGTTAGAATAGCTGCAATTCTATGACTGCAAAAACTTGTTAAGAACAGGAAATTTCACTTCGGACCTTTATCTTCAACAATGCAACTCAGAACTTTCTTTATCAGGTGACCTCATCATAAGGCTTGCAATGGAAAGCAATGAAACACTACAACCGACAGGACAAAAAAGGCTACTGATACGGATTCAAGACAATTTAGAAAGGACTGTCTTTCTGATAATATCTCAGCCCTCAGCAAGGAGTATATATTTTTTGGATAGGACACAGGCATGCCATTTTATGCAAGTATATGTTTTCCAGTTCTCCCAAAAGGCTAGGCTAATTACTCTCTTGTCTTATCTAGCTGGAACAATCATTGCAATTTCAATTCAGGATTTTTTGCTCATGGCATTTTTGTCAGTTTGATTTCCTTGGACAGTCTTTATATGACATTTTCTAAGTAAGTTTGAATCGCATTGCTGATCTTATATAACTACATCCTCAGTTCTGGACAGTCATCCTATATGGAAACACAAGCGGCGTTGTGCATTCATGCAGCACCAAAAAAAAAAAAAAAAAAGACAGCGGCAAAGACAGTTTAAAAGGAGCAAGAAAATAAATTGCAGTTTAAAAGGAGCAAGAAAATAAATTCATTAGAAAACACTATTTCTACTTATTAGAATACCTTGCTTGACTTTTTAACATATTGAAATGATATTGAGAATGATATTGAGAAACTGTTTTTCAGCTTCAGTGGTTTAGTGTGTACGGCTCATCCTTTGCTATTGCGGTCCGTAGAATAAGATTCTTCCAATGTTGGCAAGGTTCTCAGGGCTATGACTGCATTATCAGACCTGGGACATCCACTACGATTCCGGTTTTGGGAGTATGATGTAGCCATGTGCCAAACCTGGACATGTAGATTGAGAGAACCTAAAAAAGTGACCTAAACAGAAACCAGCCACAGGAGTGCGCTACCAGGTGCTTCAGAACACAGACATAGATGTAGCCTAAGATATCTGATTACTCACAAAACCATAATAGGTATGAAAAGCAAAAAATCCCTTATCATTATGATTTCAATCAGGTTTTTAAACATATCTGTAAGTCTAAAACTTATCAAAACCTGGCCTACCTTTTAAACCTGCGTGATCTATTTTGTTATTAATGAGTTGTCGTTACTCAGGTACCCAAAGCACAGGTACAAGTACTCAGCTAGCTTTTGTACAGCTTTGAAAGAAAGATTCAACATCCTTCTTTGCTTATTACCAGAACAGGCTTGCCATACTGCCTTGTAAGAGAAGAAAGTAGTTCAAGTGCCAGCCAGTATTTCACCTTGTACTTCTGACTCGTGGCTGATTAGGGAAAACTAACAAGAGCTTTTATTTATTTATTTATTTAAATGAACAGAAGCCCAAACATAGAAAACAAAAGAGGTTAAATCTTTTAAGAGAGAACTTTTCCCTGTAGAAATTGGGCTGTGGACAGTTTTTCAATTACAGAAAGGAAAGGGGCGGGTGAGGAGGGAACATGATGTATTATGGAGGCTGACTTCTACAATAGCTGTCTTCTGGCTCACCTCCCAGACGTTATGCCATCCTGTCATCAAGATAAAGTCTCTGTCCCGCACTGACATTTCTTCTGCAGATAGAAGGCTAGATCCTTAGCAGCTGTAAATCTGCTCAGCTTCATTATCTGCCATGACACTATGCTAATATACCGTTGTAGAGTGTCAGACACTTAGGAAATGTGCCCTCTGCTTGCTTTCAGAGCCTTTTTCTTAGATGAGAAGGTGCTTCTGGGGTTTTTTTTGTTTTTTTTTTTGAGGACTCAGCTACATTCTAGCACAGCTTCCTTTCTCTGACATTCTGTACATCTTCCTTTCTTACCCTTTAACTCTTTTCACAGACAACTGCCTCTGGCTTGCTTTCTTTTGCAAATTTCCATTTGAATACTTCTTTCATATTTGGTCTTATAAAAGTGGCTTCCTTGAGCTAAGTCACAGACCTGAATTACTGTAAGCCCTACCACAATGTGATATTGCAGCAGTTCTACAGATGCAAAATAAGAATAGTGAGTGTGTTTTTGAGGGTCAGATCTGTTTTCCCATTGTAAATAAGAACACAGGAAAACAGGACCAGAAATGCCTCTCAGGTCAAGTGTGTCTCCATCTTACTACATGCAGCCATGACATAATTCTGTTCATAAGCTACAATATCCATTTTAGAAATATTCCTCTGTGCAGTTTTTCCACAGTTCAACTCTTTTCATAGTTAATAACAAAAACTCCCTAAGCTGATTCATGACAAGTTGCTATCAATCTGTTCTGCCAACATTGTCCTCGATACACCTTGTTGATGCAAAATAGTTCCAGTAAACCGCGTTAGGGTGATTTATACAAACTGTTGTATTCTTACAGGATCCATTTTTAAATTAGCACTTCCTCTGGTTATTTCAGTACATATTTGTCAAGCCTTTGTTTTCTAGCATGCAAGCTTCTTGAAGTGAGTCTTCCCTGCTTTTATAATACCTTGTAGATGAAAAAAAAAGCCAGTAAAGCAGTTCTCACGGGGCATCGCCAACTAAGGCCCTGTGCAGATAGTACCAGAGCTTTTCCAGTCCTTCAGTATGGAGGATGATGCGCTGTTTGTTTCATAACACTTTGTGAGAACACAACCCTGAGATGCAATAATGAGGGGAGGTTTGAGACAGGAGCTGAGTTAACAGGTTAGGTTCCATAACTTTTACCCACAGGGCTAGGTTTTTTGATTAAGTTATGATTTTAATTACATTAAATCTAAAAGCACAACAAGGTCAGAATTATAGTTTTCATTAACCATGATAAATAGACGTAAGATTGTCTCTTGAACTGAGCAGCTATTTCAATGTATGATTGAAATTTCAGTGCTGTTAATGGGTTTCTAGCAGAGAAAAATATAAATTAATATACAGCTGCTCAGTGTTTATTCATAGAAAATAAAAAAATCATAAAAGTTAAATGACAAACAAAATTGAAAACACAAAGAATAGCAGTGATGAGACATAGTAGGAGTTTGCTACATAAAATTATTTTGCTGCAATCTAATTTCATAACAATGAGACAGGAGATCTAGAGATTTTGCAAATGACATTCTGGTTTTAAAGCATTTCATTTGAATTGCTTAGAATTAGCAAAAGCTCTTTTCTCCTCCACTCTTCCACATTATTTTTCAGTAGTTCATGGAGGTGCATATTTTATTCACCTACTCTTAACAGAAATCTGTGATAAAAAAAAAAATTGTTAAAACCAAAACTGGTTTTCAAGATAATACATTCTGAGATCTAATTTGTCATTAAATAAACAACACATGATGCTAGTCATTTTTATTTTTATTTTTGCAAAAAGTGCCTAAGTATCATGATAAAATTAAAAGAGTCTTCTTTAGAGAAATCAATCTTGTTATTCTCCTTTGTAGAAATGTGAAAGGATATCCATGTTTCAAACTAGCTAATTTAGATAAGTGGTTTGAATATAAGCATTACTGAAGATACCTTTTAACTTGTCTCACTTTTGCTTCCTTGCAGATGGCTGGACTCTGCAATCCTATTCAAATTATTCCTACCTCATCCCCTTCCCTTCCTCTTGTTCATCTCAGGCCTGCCTGCCTCTTCAATCACACTACTTACCTCCCATCTCACCTCCCCACTGTCAGCATAAGGTTTGAGTTTGACCTTGTATGTGCCATACCAGTACACACATACCAGTACGCACATTTCACTTAGTTGAGAACCAGTGTGTTAGAGACTGTCAATGACGGGTTTCGCCAGCGTAAGAAATGAGGGGAGTGGAGTCTATTCCTTAAGAGGTCCGAACAAGAGCAGTTTTTTCAATCACTGTCTTAATCAGTGCCTAGCCTTTGTGCTGACTCTAGGCACAGCTATCACACTGAACCAGATTAAAACTCATTCCATTATATCAACTCATTCACCTACTTTTTAGTTGTGCTATGTCAACTGCATGTGGGCTGATGAGCTGAAACATTGTGGCTCTTATATTCCAGAAAATAAGTGTTTTGATTAGCTTTTGAAATACATAACTATATCCCACTCCTGGACAACTCCAGTCTTTTAAAAGCATCAGTCAGACTCATGGAAGTCATGGGATTAGCTCATATATTATGAGACCAAAGGTAATTTTTTTTAACTCATCCTCCTTTTGGAATCTGTATGGTGCTCACAGGTAAGAGATTTTTCAAGATCTTCTCCATGTCCTGAAAAGAAGCACTAGGCTTGCTCTAGTGCTTGTTGCCTGTGGCAGCGCAGACTCTTGAGGGTCATCATATTGCATGAATGTTCTGGCATATATCCTCTTCTCCAGCTACAGCCTTCGTGCTTCACTGTGCTGGCAGCAGGGAAAGATACAATACAAAAACTCTGCTAAGTCTTCTGATGCGGAAAGATTTCTCTTACCACAGCCAATAATATACTCTGTGAACATAATAATAATACAAAAATCTATTTATATTATACTTTTTGGCAATACTAAAATGGAACCAATGAAAAGCTCTAGACTACAGTCTGTGTTGATCACCTCTTCTGCTGATGCATAACCCAAGCTAGCATATCATCATATTTTTCTATAGCCAGCAGATACTGACTTCAGTTAGAAATATGTTCTCAGGTATAATGCTATTCTATATACATTCAGGCAAAAAGAAGTAGCTATTAGGAGAGCCCACTACATATTGTGCTGTATAGATTAAAACTAATATATTTTTTTTTCTTGAGACACCTGTCATACCACTGTCAGGATGTCACAGAATGTCCCATTTTTCAGTCCTAACAAGACGACCACATAACAGAAGGATGAGAAGTTATATTGTGCCTTGAGATTCATGGTTTGAGAGTCAAGAGTTCTCATTTTGATAAGGAAAGGATCTATTTTTGATACATTAACCTCCTAGGTAAAGATTTTAGGCTACTTTTATGCTTATTTTGCTGTAGTAGTTTAATGGTACATTGTTGTTAAACTAAAACATATCAATCAGAACTGAATGAAAAATACAAGTTGTACTCTTGAGTCCTGAAGAGATGTCTAACAAGATGTGCTAATGTAGAATACACTAGTACTTTTAGCAGCATCTCTAGAATGCCCATCACCAAAGAAATGTTTCTATTTAACAGGATTACAGATGGATTTGATTTCTTCTTCTCAGAGATGTGTACCAGTAACTCTAAAAGTCAAAAAAATATTTAATCCATACAGGCCCTTAAGCTAGAGACATTTAAACTAGTTTAACTCCCTGTTACTTCAACTCAATTCTCTTTGTCAAATTAACTCAATTTATACTTATTGAAACAAGAAAGGAGTAGCCCTATTTGAAATCTGTCAACAGATTTTGCAGGGCACAGCTAAGCTAATTCACAGGTGCGCTTATTTAGATGAGTGCGTTTGGCTATCAAGAGGAAGTTAGATATGTCAATATTCACTCATTAATAATTATAAGAATAAAGTGTGATTAAATGCTCTTTTTGTTTACAGTCAGGCTTGTGTGCAGTGTCTGGCAATGTGGTAGCGATACGATTTTGCCTTAGAGCAAGAAACTTAAAAAGTTGTTGGACGCTCTTGCCACATTTGAAATCACAAATGTTGAGAAAGATATTGCAGAAGATTTGGTTTACCGCAGTATTCCAGTTTGGAGACATTAATCAAAATAAGGAAATGCTACAAAAAAAAAAAAACAATATAATCAATAAATATTTATTTTGATAAAAGTACTGTTTTTTCTCTTTTGTTCCATTTTAAATAGAAATGGTTGCAATTTGAACATAAATGATACATAAACAAAGCTGCTGATCAAGGAGATAAGGTTAAATTCCTAGGCTTCTTTTTTGCTGGAACAAGAAAAAAATTTTAAGTTTTTTTTCCCCTAGTTTGTAATGATGGACATCATCTGTTTTCCCTTTCTCATTTGTGACTTTAAGAAATTCTGATAGATTTCTTCTCAAAATGGAGGGGGAATGTCTGCAATTATTTCACCTTTTAAAACACCACAAGGAAAAAGCAAATAAAGAGTTTGTCCAATTCACTCTTGATAAACCACTATATATTTTTCCAAAATAAATAAATAAAGGTTCTATAGGGAACTATACAGAATTGAAAAGAAAAGGAACAAAAGACTGTCACATTCTCTGAACATTTTCAGTTGAAAAAGGCATCTTAGCAAAAAAGAAGCACTTCCTTTGCAAGGAAAACACAAACCACAATCTAAAGATTTCCCAGTAAGTTTCATATGTCAGAGTCTGTTTGACTTTCTAAATTCAGAACTTCACTGTATTTGCCTAGAGCGTTCATCACCTTAAAAGTCTCTCTGCGCTCCTCTGCATACACTTCGCGTGTAAGACTCAGCTCCACATCACAGATGTCGTTTGCTTTCCAGCATTCTGACTCCCCCCACAACTTAGCAGGACTTTATGAATTTGATGAAATGCGTGTGCAGCATACATACTGTAAATGATTTTTTGTTTTAAGGATAAGCTGCCTGTGAGTTAGTGAAATAGACTGTGCTTTGAGTTATTTAAATTCAACTTCCATTACTCCTATATAATTATCTAAAAGTCTTATGCAAGTTGCTGGATTTTTAATCTCTACGATACAGGTGTTAATTAGGTATTTTATCATTTAGACTACGAGCTTTTTAGAGTTAGTGACCATTTCTCCCAGGGTTCTTACACTTATTAATAGTAATATACCTGTAATGATAACAAAAACCAAAAACAAAACAGAGTTATTAAATCTTCATTATTAACATGATAAAAAGCCCATAAGTACAATAGTAACTGTAAGGTGTCCATATACGGATAAGACTACCTTTTCATGAGGTTATTATATGTGCTTTCAGTTAAAAGTTGGTTATGTATCTAGCTGATTCTTTTTCAAAAGTCCAACAGAAGTAAAGTGGTGATACTTACATCTGTTTTGCAGGATATATTATATAGCATGAACAGTAATAATTTAATAGCACACTGAACTGCATGACCGGGACAGAAATAAGGGCAGCTCTGCTAAATTGACCCTAGACATGTATTTTTTACTTTAATAGCTCCTGAATACCAAGGTTTCTCCCAACTTCAAAGAGGAATTGAATAACATTTTTCCTTTAATTTTCTTGGTACTTTAAAAAGAAAATCACACCTAGATGCCTTTAAGAGGCACTAAAGTAAGGTAGATATTCACTGTTGATGACTGTGCCTTTAAGTTCTAAACTTCTCAGGGGAAAATCTGCAAAGGATGCTGTGAGTGTGTTGCTATGCACAGCCAACTGAACACATGCAGGTGAAGCAGATTTCTTGCAAACATTTTCAACAATCTGTGAACAATGCACAAAGATCTTGCTTTATCGCCTAAGCTGCCTTTTTATTAATTATCTTATACACTTTGTGTGTTAAAGGTACTTAACGCCTCGCTATTATCAGAGAAACATGGAAGACAAATATGTAAATTCCTATACACTGAAAAACACTGAAGTCAACAAGATCATTCATTATCTAAGACTTGCAAATGCACCCTGGAGCAATTTAGAGGCACAGACATATATCCAAGTCACAGAAGCTTAAAAAAATCCTGGTACATCATGGTACCTTCATGTATGCACGTTCTTATCTTTCAGCAAAAGGAAGAGAATTCAGTTTAGCTTAGCCTGCAATTAAAGAGGGTCGTGAAGGCCAGTAGGCTGAAGAATAATGATAGCTACATGCATACTTTTAAAAATCTTGTTACGAGACTGGCATAATCAAGACTAATCAAGAGTATTCTGACTGTCTAATCATGTTCTTGAACATTTTTTTTTTTTGGTCCTACACGTTTCCACATTACTTACCTCCATTTTACTCAGCAACAGTGCAGTCCATTCTTTAAATAATTCCTTATTACAGATGTCAAGGTCTTCTTTCAAATGTGTTACAAAAGGAGCTAGTAGTTGAGAAACCATCAATATTGAATATATACCCAGCAGGTGAAGCTGCAGCTCTCATTGAAAAGCACTCTTTGATGCCAACAATGTTGTTATAGATCTACACTGGGTAATAGGTATCGAGTTACAGATTAACACAGCTTGAGAGTACAAAAGAATGTCAGTGCTTTGAAAAAAAAAATCAAAATATATACAAACAAAAGTTCTTTTTAACTTATTTTTCCTTCAGTACTCTTAAGGTAATTTGAAACAGACAAAGTTCAGCTGACCAGTGAAAGTGAATAACAAACTGTTTTACTCAGGCATTCATAAGCACACGATGTGGCAGCTCATCAAGACCTAAATATTCCAACTCACATTCAAGGCTATTATCCTCAACGGCATAACATTTATTTTCTCCTGTTCCTCAGTTTATCTCTGTGTACCTATCACAATCCTCACCAGGTCTGAGATTATGTTTCCAGAAATCAAGTGGTATCTGTAGGATATGAGTCATGAAAAGAATAGACTGGAACATCCTGACACACAACAGAAGCTTCAAGAAAATGAGTATTTCAAACTAAGATTCAGAAAACATAAGAAAAAAATCTATTTCTAGGCAAGTGGTACAATAGAAATACATGAAGGTCTGAAAAAGAAAATGCAATGAACTGCTCTCTTAGAATAGTGATTAAGAGTGAAAATATTAATGGCTTTCTCAGAAACAAATGTGCATTTATTATCCCTAACAGCCTACATTTTATCATATTGTTGGTATTAGTTTCCTCTGAGATGCATGCTAGATATATTCACCTTGAAGAACAACAATAGACAGAAACATAGTGTTTACACCATGCCTAGATGCTCCTACTGTGATACGCATTTTCCATGAAACTCCAACCCCCCCCCCCCCCCACAAACTTGGGGTCAAGATCCAGAAGGCTAAAAAAACAACAAAAAATTCCTTGTATGAGTGCAGGGACAAGACCTAGGATGAGCTACAAAGTGTAAGCACATCCCACCCACTAATTAGAAAATAAGAGAAGATCCTATTCTGCTGCAGATAACAGGGAAGGCACAGAGCTATCACAATATAAAACCATTAAACTTGTTTCATCAGAAAAATATAATCTCAGTAAAATTTAAAAACATGCAAGCCTTTGCAGAAAATATTTAAAAAGACCCTTACAATGTGCTGTAGTTCATAGGAGAGGTAGAACCATGTCTTATTCTTGTTTGCATGTTTTAAGATATATCTCAGACATTTCCTGCTTACCTAAATTAACCGAAAAATCAGTTAAAGCTGCAGCACTCCAACAATGGTTGCAGCTCAGGCACATCTGCAGTGGGTTCTAACCCTCTGCAGTGTTAAGGATGCTGAATTGCCTGTGCTTCTTGTTCTGACAGATACCACCTGTGCAAACCCACACTCGGCAAGACAGAGCCAGAGCGCTGCAATTTTTCCAGATAGCTTAATCATGCCTCCATTTTAAATTAAACACACCAGAGAACATCCATGGTTGCTGGAACTTGTTTACCTATACTGTTAAATGGCTGGAATGGTCTCTGGGCCAACTATCAATCTTCCAAACGAATCCTGAGCCTAGTTCAGGAATTAGAATAGGCACCCTTTTAAATATTAGTTTGCATACAGTCATCCTGTTTATATGCTAAGATTATCACAAGTATGGACTGGATCAGTTGCCCAGTCCCAGAGAACTTTCCTGGGCAATTTCAATTTATTAGTTCAGATGAAATCAGAGATAAAATGGATAGCTTAAAGATTAAAGTAATTTAGGGATGAGCCTAAAAAAGGTAAGTTGCTACCCATTATTGCCTTAGCTTTTCTATTCTGATGGATTCATATGTACTGCAAAGCAGTCAGAAGATCATTGCTTTAAAATTTTGATTTGTATAACAAATTCTGTTTTTCACTGAATAGGCAATTACCCTGTTCCAGGAATATAGCTACTTTGTGATCTTTTACTCACCAAACATACTTACTGTGCATCTGAGGGCAGAGAGAATCAAGCCCTGCCATCAATACTTCCTGAAAGCTAACAACAGTTCCATATTCAAAACCAAACAAAAATAACAGTATCTTTAAAATTTAAATATATACACTTACTGCAAATCACAAAGTTTGGTGATATTCTAAATGGTGAATCCATTTAAGAATAAAAAGCATAACACAAAAATACTATTTTATTAACAAGTTTTATTTTATGTATGATGTTTCATAAAATTTTCTCTGACAGTGTATGTATGCACTAGAACTGCTCAGCCACAGAAATCATTTAAGACACAAAACCATACACAGTTAAATCCAAATTCACCCCACTTCATGTTAGGCCTTTTGGCAGGCATCTAAAGGAGGACTTTAATCACCCTAGGCTTTTGAGGATTTACGAAGAGATAAGTAATGTCTGATTCACCTCTGAAGACAACACTCTCTTTCCATTGATTCTAGAGTGAGAAGGCACCTACATTAGGTGTTACAGTTAAAATATCTAATGTGAGATTAGATGAATTTAGGTCATGTTCTTATGCACCACAGTTATCTTTCTCAGCAAAGGCAGTAAACTAAAGGTTGAGGTTATACTAGCATAAGTAAAAAACCTTTCCTTTCCACGTTTAGACAAGTGTGAAAGCAATTAGACTGTCTTTATTTTCCTACAATACATATAACTCTCAGCATATTGTCGGCTTCAAAGACGTATAGTTTAATTTAGAACAATATCATCTTAATAATGTGAAACAGCATTTTTCCATTATTAAATATTTTCTGAGATAGCACAGAATCACCCGTTCACATCCTTTATGAGAATATTGCAGATAATGTATCAGCAAATTTCTACTCTGTAATGAAAATCAAAGTCCTGACATTTGACACTGTTCTTCTTACATTATTTAAAGTACTTGTTTATTTCTATACCTCATTTCATGAATTTAAAAATTCATCAGATAGTCTACAGGTAGCTTTGATAGGGGTTATAGAATAATTTATATTTTTCACACTATTGAAATGCATTTCCTTTTCTCATAATTCATCAGATATCAAGAAGAGTAATTTGCATGATCATTTGAAGTATTCACTTCCTGTAATTTCTGCTCTTCTGAAATATTCAGGATAGGTAGATGATAATTCTCTAGAAGGTGACACTTATTTACAGAAGAGGGAGAAAAATCCCCAGATAAATCATTTATACACTTTTAAAACCAGCTAACCTTGTCTCAGAATGGTTAACGAAGAACAATTTAGAGATATTTATTTAGTCAACAAATTTTGCACAGTTTCTTCCAGAAAGAAACATATATGAGAGCATTTTGGTACTGTTCAAGTCAATGGTACAATATTCATTAAGGTCAGCATGACAGCATTTTACTTAAGATCCAGTTCTGAATGCAGCGCATGATATTCCACACACAAATTAAATAAAATGGAGTTTGAGACTATGAGACAAACTCCTAACTCAGAAAAACAGCTCACTCATGATAAATATTTTAGTCCAAACCAAAACTAAAAGAAAGTCCAGAGAAAGGAAGGAATACTTATGACGACCTGATCATGGAACAGTTTTGATCCAGTACTTATTCTTGGGGAGAATAGCTGTATGTGTAATTAAAAAATAAAGTAAGTTGATAAATTATTTTTAAGTCTCCTCAAATAAATATCTCAGACCCTTAGCTATAAAATATTCTAACATATGGAACCTAACAAATGGATGCTCACAAGAGGGCTAATCTTTTGTAAACTTACAGATATACTGATGTACTTTATTTTTATCCTTTCCACTGAATAGTGCACTTCCAATGTTTTAAGCAAATATACTGCTATATTCCAGATTATGTCTGAACATGTTGATCAATGAAACAGTAACATTAAGACTAATAATAACTGATGACCAAGTGGGGCCAGGGCTCTTCTGGCTTGTCAGATGGTGAAATTTCAATAGCAAGTAAAGCCATTTTTTACGTTTAACAAAAAGAATTTGATCCAAGACAAGCAGATTTGCACAGCAGTTATTACTCAATATCTTTATAAAACCCGAAGTGCATTTTTTGCTTGTTTACTCTGCACTCTAACATCAGCAGAATAGTATTAGAGTGTCAAGTGCTATATCAGTTAAATGTAACTGAAGATCTGATCCATAAATTCGGCTCTTGATCCTAACTGTCCAAGCATTAATCCAACAAGAGGACTGAGCCAACTGCATGCTAATAGCAAGAAAGGAACCAACCTGATGATGATATTGAGGCTTATCTCCAAAGACTTTGCTCTTGGAAAATCCACACTGGGAACCATAGAGACATTTAGGTATGTTCAAAGATTGCAGATTCATGCTATTTCACGGAACTTTGAATGCCAAGGCCCATGTGCCTCTCCCCAAGGCCAATATAACTTAGTTACAGAGTAAATAAACAATCGAAATGTTTTCTTGGTGTTAATTTTTCTTAGGCTTCCACACCTGCTCCTGAGAAAAATATTTAAATAAAGTCTTAATTTTAAAAATACGTCAAAATCTTAGCTCTCTCATAATGTGGCAGTTCAGACTATAACACAGTACAATTATCAACATTTAAAACAGGGAGAAATAGAAAGCAAGTTTAAGATAAAATGACCCTCTTTATGAAATGCTATCTGAAAGTACTAGAACACTCTTCAATCCAACATACCTAAATAGATATGCTTTTCACAAAAATCTAATTTAATTCGCAAGTTTTATTGAAAGTTATAAAGTCCCTTTATAGGGAGAAAGGGGAGATTAATGTCTGGGCCTGCTTAGTGACTATTCTTTCTCTGGATATTAGTGATAGAAGTGAATTTTGTGAATAACTCCCCACAACATCAAAAATCATTTCATAATATATAATTTCACTCACCTTGCTCATACAGTGAGCCACACTAGTATGAAGAGGAATGTTTGCATGAGGAGAAAAAAAAAAAAGTATTTAATGACTGATCTGGCTTAAGATCAGCACAGACATAAAACTGGAATTTATCTTTTAATAGAGAGAGGCAAGTTTTGTGTTTATTATTATTATTACTACCAGGCCTTTACAGCAATCCTACTTCTCAAAATCACAATTGTCAATTTTATCTATAAATGAAATGGATCTCACAACTAAAATTTATTCTACAAAGTCCTAGATCTGGATCTGTTAATACGCATTCTCTTCAAACATACGCATGTTTCTTCAGCTTTCTACTGTCCATGCCTAGGGTTGCTATTAATTCCGGTACAAGGCCACAATTTCAATACAAAGTCAATCAATCAACTCTACAGCTGGGATGCATCTTGTCTGGTACTAACTGCTCAAGGGGTCATGTAACGTATCATCCAAAGCACAACAAAACAGCTATATGACTAAAAATTACTTGGAGACTTGCCAGATCTTGGGTATTCCTATCCTGTTCTTTTTAAAGACATTGCCTTTCCTTCTACATATTTTTAAGATAATGGTTTTAATACTTTTGCCCTCACAACAAGATCCAAAAATAAAGACTAGAGTTCTCTACTATCTTATTACATCTGTGTAAGGAACACACAACGCAACCAAATCTGAATAATAGATTATGCATTTTTGACTTGGAAAGTACAGTAAAGAAATGAATCTTGCATTTAACAAATGACAGCAATGACTTGTATTATGGATATATATGCATGGGATAACCTGTATTCTCAAAGTAATGGGGATGACCTACTGACAGATGACCCTCTCTACCCCAGCTTCTCAGAAACAAACAAAAAGCTTGTTTATCGTCTGTTGTTAACATTTCATACAGCACTGTTAGGAAGAGATTTAAAGGTCTCTTCCTACTTCCACAAACACACAGTCACTCTTAATTCTTACCTGAAGCTGCCCTAAAACATCTGAAAGGGAAAGGCTTTTTATTTGTCCTAATTCTAGAGCATAAATACTGGAAATAGAAAGCAAATGCTGAGACTTATTCTGTCAAGTACATAAAACTGTATAGACATCAATATGGTTAACTTTTACGCACAATCAAAAATGGCTTCAGAGTGAAGCCAACCTGAAAGATAATTGGAAATCAAAGTGTCACTAACGTGTCAGTGTACATTAACATTCTTTAATGTTTTCTTTGATGTGACATTTCACCTACTAGAGGTGAGACTTAGAAATGAAGGGAGAAAAAAAGGCTGCTAATCCTTATTACACTCAAAGTAAAATGATAGCTAAGTTATGATTAGTGAGACTTCAATGTATCAATAGCTTAATCATGCTACAGGCCAATTTTGACATAATAATGAAAGGCTGAGAAAGAGCTGCTTTCATCTAGGTCAAAATGAGAGCTCTATCACAACATGCTGCAAAGGATGTGAATTGTATGTATGCGAGGAGCAAGAAAGTGGGGTAGGACAGGGAGATAATAAGGTTGGAAGGAAAGGCAGGAACTTCACTGTATTAAAAATCAGCAAAGATACCTGCAACCTGCAGGAAAAAACTCACTAAATTTTTGACATTGTCCATGATCCAAATAAATAGTAACTACTCTACACACATATTTCAATATAATAAACCAAAACTCTGATCCCAGCTCCCATGAACCAGTTGAAGCATATTTCAAGACAATTCCATTTGTAATAAAAAACAGATGGTAAAGGAAACAGATGTCTCTTTGTGATTTGATTTACACATCTGTAGACATTTACAGTATGCATGCATTTCCAAAGAATGCTGAGCAAGTTGAAGTAGGAAACTTTTCTTAATGGGCATGCATAAAGAGTGTGATCCAAGAAGAAAACGAGCTCTGACTGACACACATACCTATCCCATCAAGTCTGTTTCCACACCAATACTATACTAGAGCACCATTTTAAAGAAATATCAGTCATGATAAAATCAGCAGACTTTGGAAATAGTTTACTAAAGGGAAACATAATTTAAATGTGAGGTGGCGGTGGAAGGGGAATTTCAGATTTCCCCTCCGAGAGAAAACCTGAGGTTAGCAATGCCTGTCCAGCAGAAATACACTATACAAAGAAGTAAAACATCCCTCAGCAACACAGACCTGGAGATTTCTTTATGGTCTTCTAAATCTTAGATTGTCGTTTTATACAGACAACAACAATACGCCACTGACATTAAACATTTGCACTGGCCTCTGAAGTTCTGCACAAGAATCAGCAGAGAAATGTATTACAAGAAAGAAGGATGGAAGAATCTCAGAGAAAAAGATAAAATCCTTGCAGAACCTCTTAAGATAGGATGTACAGGATAAAGCTGCACTGCAAGCGACGATGTAAACGACCTTGAAAATTGAGTTAGGTTGACACGATGAGGCAGGCCAAAATTATACAAAATCTCCATATTCAATTGTTCTTTTGCGAGATGTTGTAGGTTTCTTGGATTGTGTCCCATTTCTTTTTTCTCCAGATAGTTTACTTCAGGCTGACAAAAGGCCTGGAGACCACTTTGTCAGGCCTGGAGAATGAAGTCTTCTCTTTAGTCAAAGCACAAAACGCAACAGAAATGGCACATCTGAGCTGAAGGAACAATATCACATAACAATACTTGATAATATCTATGTTCATTCCGTTCCTGGGCCTCTCTGCTCAGACTGTCAGAAAGGAACTAGATTCACTCAAATGCTCTGGCTGCTTTCTCCCACTGAAGCAGGAAGAACTGAAGTGGCAGAACAGCCTTAAAACTGGGCTTATGGTTAATTTGCACCACTATAGTGAGGGACAGAAAGAATGCATCAGCAAACCTGTCCAACAGCTCTAATTACCACCATTGGGAACTCGGTCATTACCACCAGTTTAATTTCATATAAGCTACCACGCAACCATCAGATGATAAGTACTTTTGGGAACTAACCACCTGGGCTAGAACCAAACTGGCAAGCTGAAGGTGAAAAGCTCCATACCCTCTTACTAATCCCCTGAGCTATATACTCCCCAGCTGACAGTCCTGTAAAGGTTCACATAGCTTTATTTGAAAGGCAGCAAAAGTAGTTACAAGTTAAAAAAAAAAAAGAAACAAAAAAGAAAAAACAACTATGTTTTTCACAAAATAATCTATCTGGAAGTAGCAGACTGTACACATTTTACAAGAATAAACAAACTTCTCTAATTCTTATCCACAAATTGGGAGTCAGAGATCATTAGTGCAAATTCTTGCTGACCAGCAGCATTTATTCTATAAACTTTGGGTATCCTAAGTGGTCCATTAGAGAACAACAGATATCTTCAATCAGTCTAATTTCTTTACTGGGCATGTTTTGTTTCCAGGCGTGAATGCTACTTGGTGAAATTTCCCCTTCATAAGGAAGATAGAAAAGACTGGTGGAGGTGGCAAATAATATTTGGTTTAAGCTAGCAGGAGAAAGAGGAACACCAAGAAAGGCAAAAATTGTTTCAGCCACCTTCTGAGGAAAGTTTACAATATCTTCAAACTTGAGCAGCTGATAATTTGTCGGCAGCAGGTCCCCATTTATTCTCAGTGCCGCTGCTGTGTTTGCTAGCCATAAATAGGACAACACAGAAACAGCATCTGAATTAGAATTTGCAAGTTCTTCTCTTAGTGATTCATATTCAAAGGCATAGCCTTCATTTAAACTACATTTTCCTTTACCATTTTGCCATTTAAACATTGCAGCTAAGCGTTGTGGAACATTTTTCAAGGAGTAGAGGCTCGGCTTATTTTTGTACAACATTGAATAAATCCATGCCCGTGGGTCCCTTACGACATATAATGCTCTCATTGAAGATCCTAGGATTTCTTGAAAGAAAGGAAGCTTTAATGTCCAGCTCCCACTACTTAAACTGAGAACAGGCCGTGCATTAGGATAATAGACAAGGTGTCTCCTCAGATCCCTAATATATTCAGCATCTTTATCTTGACTCGTTCTTGCCCTGCTTCTTTGCTCTGACAGAGATTCTCTCTTTTTGGATCTTTTCTTTTTGTCCTTGCTTATGGTAGAATGCTGAGCAATTTTACTTCTGCTGGCTTCATATAAATTAATGTTTTGTAAATGTAACTTTGTGTCTCGAACTAGAGACTGGAACCACCCTTGGAGAAGTCGAAAATGACCATTCCGGACATCAGAAATCTTCCATTCACATTGATCTACAAAGGAATCAATTTCAAATTCAGTCTCAGGAATTTCTAGATAGGCTGTAGGTATCCTGATGTATAAGAAGTCACTGCTATTGAAAAACAGTTGCTTTAAAATTTCTGCGCCAGAACCGGGAAGTGAAGTAATGATAACATCTGGCAAAACAACAGGGTTTCCTTCTAATTGTTTGGCTTTATTGCCTTTATCATGTTCTAGCCTTGTCATGTCACTGCTCCATTTTGCACAGATGGGCTGCGTACAAGTGCTCCACACATCCACCAGTTCAATAAGCCACAGTGTGATAACCAGTATTAAGATCCAACGCAACATTTTACTGAAGGAGATGTAAAACTGCCACCGAAAAGCCAGTATGACCAAACTAACACCCAAAATTAACCCTGCAATTATGTTCACTTTGAATCCAAATGAGAAAACCATCCTATTATTATTTATCCGTTTTTCCAAAGATTCAGTACCTAAACCAAACTTGGTCACTTTGTCTTCACGAACTACTTTGGCAAAACCACCAAATCCCAAGTAACTGAACCTTGTCTTTAAATCCTGATAGTCAGTCACAACAGAGATAGTATTTTCAGTGTTGTTTACATTGAGTGAAATTTGAAATCCAGATCTTGCATTGTCAATGAATCTGCAGCTAGAAACATTGACATATGGGCCAGAGAAAAGGTAAACAATTCTTTTAAGTGTGGTTTTCATAGGAAAAGTAACATTTACGAACTGAGTCCATCGCTTTTTGAATTCAGCAGCTTGTTCTGCCTCTTGTATCCTAGCAACGGGACTACTCCCATGATGATCAAACCAAAACATCTTATAGTGGGCATCCCACACATCCATCATAGCCCCATTGTATTTGTTCTTAAATTTATAGGGCATGTATTTAAAGTCAATGTCAAGATTATGAAAAAAGGCACTGACTGAATTAACAGGAGAGTCCTCCTCCTTCTCAATATGGTCCACAACTAACAATGTCTGAGAATTTAAGAGTAGCAAAATGCGATATACACTTTTCAATTTCATTGATGATGTGTAAGCAGATGCTGCCTCACCGCTCACAAACATCATGTCCTCAGACTGGGAGGCTGTTATAATTTCTCCTGTTGAGTCTCCAACCTCATCACCAATCCACTTCAGCCACTGGGCACACTCACCAAGCTGCCCTTCCCAAGGCTGGTTGCACTGGCTTGTAGGAGATGGGGCAAATACCAACACGTTGTTCAAGTGGCTGAATTTAGGTCCATAAAGAGCCTCAGATACAAACACCTGTCCATTGGGAGCAAAAGTGAATGAGTTCTGATCTGGATGTTCATGTCCCGGATTGAAACTTCTCCATCCATCAATCCAGGCATATGGCTGAAAGTGAACAATATCATAGACAGCACGTCCACCGAGTTTTCCAGACTTGAAAGACACAAAGGTATTTGTCTGACTGTTTGGCAATCCAGCCCCATAAGTAACAACTCCCCAGTTAGGAAACACATGCATCTTCGCAGTGCCGTAGTCAGGAGGAGGCTGAGGAGTGAGTTCTGCAGCATACCATATAAACTCAGTGTGCAGCGTGCTCCACCTCTGTGCAGTGGATGGCACCATTGGCCCATCTTTGGGTCTGTGTTTTCTGATCTGCTGTGCCAGCCAGTTGCCAGCTCCATTCTTCATGACAAACTTATCCAAGAAAACCAGCTGGCTCTCAGGACCATAAAACCAGTTGTAATTAGAATCCGCTATGCCCACAGTCCTCTGAAAGCCTGGTAATAGGGTGGCATAGTAAAACCAAAAGTGCATTTTGAGCCAATTATTTTCCAAGTTGTTAATACCAAAGTGGCGCTGGGCCAGGAAAACATACTGGGTCACTGACTTGGCCGTGTAACTCCCATAAGCTACTCCCTCATCCAGAGATCCATCTACAATATGATTGAGCAGAAACATTGTTTTCTCCATCACATCAACAACAGTATGTTTCCAAATATTTGCCTGAGATTCCTTGTCCACACCTGTAACTAAGGCCCCAGTAAGCAAGGCAAGCATATTAGTTGCTTGATGATTATGGAGAAGTTGCTTTCCCCACGCACGAACCTTTGAGTACTCATACATTTCCTCGCTTACAGACCATATCTTCTCCCAGTATTTTTGTCTTCTCCCATTTTCCAGTGAATTATACAAAAAGTCAAAAGCTGTGGCAAATCCTGTTAGGGAGTGACCAAGCGGCACTTCATCTCCAGGTGCATTCTCAACCAACCAGTTTTTGTAACCAGCCATTCTATCCATATACTCTAGAACAAAATCAAAGGCAGCTTTATCTTCGGGGCACAGCAAACAATAAAACGCTAGAGGTGGCAGATTGTTACCATAAATCTCATTCCACTTTGCAGCAAAATCAACATGCTTGGGTGGAGGTAGGTAGTATAATGGGTTGGATAACATAACTGTCACTGCACTTCTGATCGCTCTAAATAGATGCAAATGGCTTGTATGAGCCTTCTGCCTCAATGTCTGGACATCTTCGGCATCGAAATACAAGCTTGGATGAAGAACAGTTTTTTTCAGCTTCTGCTCAGCACTAAGACCTTGCAGTTTCTGTTTCTCATACCGATCTACATTTTCTATGAAAGTCACCCAGTCAGAGTAATTGCTTACTGATTCTTCAAAAGTGAAGACAGCAAAGAACATTAATGCTAGGAATAAGGTATGTCCTGTAAACATCAGAGCCATGATCCATTAGGCAGTTCCTTTCGCCCAGGCATGCATCTCCTAACAAAACATAATATTCAGACATCAAACTTGGATTCAATTAGTTAAAAAAAAAATGTTAAGGCATTTTTCTTTTTCTTAAAAGAAAAGACTTAGGTTGTATTGTAAATTCTAACAGATACTCAGTTTACTGGTAATCTGAGGTATGACACTCAAAATAGTGTGCCTGTTGAAAGTTAAATAGCAGGTACCTTGTCTGTTCACACTTTTCTCAAATATAAAATTAAAGCATAAATACTAAAATCAGGGGGAAAGTAAAAACTCTGAGATTTTTCAGATAAAACACAGGATTACAATTTACAGTAACAGACTGAAACGCTGTATTCCTAAGTGGAAAACGCTGGAAAAAAGTTGATTTGAAAACAGGAATTAAGAATCATACATCTCCTTTTTTATATCTTTCACTCAGGTCAAATTCCACTTCTAGAGCTGACAAAAAAAACTCCACTGATCACAAAATCATAGAATTTATTCAAAACAATGCTTTGCATTTGATGAATTAGGGAATTTACAGCACTTGGAAAACAGATTCGAAAGCTTAAGTTACTCTCTTCAGCCTTCCCCTTATCTCAATTTGTATACACATTCTTTCCTTCGTATTTTTTATCTTTCTCATGGGAGGGACAAAAAAATCAACAGAAATCCTCCATTAGCTTCTTTTGATGAAACTGCAGTGTTTTTAACCACTGATCCCCTCTGTTTGTGAAAGGTGTGTCTGAATTAATAGTCACAGAGCATCGACATATTTTCAAGTCTTCTTTCATCTTATCTTCAGCCAATGATGCCCAAATTTTGCCTCCGTGATTCAAATAATCCCGCGCCTCCCGTTATGAAGTAAAATGGAAACATGTAAGAGAGGCACAAAGCCAGTACTTTTCGCTAAAATCACAGTTTGGGTTTTCTGTCCACTTTGCATGTTGTTTCTTTCTGTGGAAACACAAACAAAAGTTCTCTGAAGCTGTGCATGTGTCAAAAGATACTTTATAAATAATTAAAATCAATTACAAAGGATTGCTAACTTTTAACGAACGATGAGAGTTAGCACCTTTTTTTTCCCTTTTTCACACAAAAATATAAAAGCGCATTTTAAAAGTTCCACAAAATTTATCTTTGGCAAAGCCGAAAGTCGGACTGGCTACTGAAGCCCTACTTCAGTACCATTTCACCACCTTCTGAGCGGCTGCAAGGTCTCAGGGCGGACTTTCTTGTTACGCTAGCACGAATTACCAAAGGAAAATACGTTTGAAACACGCCGTCAGAATTAAACGCAGCTCCCATTAAAAAGAATCCCTAAACCGCCTGTGTGATTCTGCCGTCGAAACGGTCAGGGGAGGAGCGTGCGTGCGGCGGGGGACATAACACAAGCCCCCGAGGCCACACCGCCACCGACACTGCCCCGCGGCCCGGCCGGCCGCCCCCGACCTGAGGGCGGCGCCCGTGCCCCGCGGGAGCCGTTAAACCGTCCGCCGGGCCGCGCCGCGCGCGCCACCCGCCCGCAGCCGCCAGAGGGCGCCAGCCCCCAACGCCGCCGCCGCCCCTGGGGCCGCACAACTTGCCCAAGTTTCGGTTGCGAGCCGCGGCCGCGCCGCTGCCATTGCCCCGTAACGGCCTGCCGCGCCCCCTCCCCCAACGCCGGCGGCCGCCGTCTCCTCACGCCCCGTCTTACCCCCGCGGTGCCTGGCGATGTCCCCCGGCCGCACGGGCGCGGCGGGCGGCGCCGCTGTGCCCCGGCCAGCGGGGCGCCGGGCCGAGACCCCGGCCAGCGGAGGCGGCGGGTGGCGGCGCGCTGCCGCGGCCCCTTCGGCGCTGCCGCTACTTTTCAGTCGGGCTGGCCGCAACTTCGGGTCTCTGCCCTCCTCCAGCTGCTCCCCGGAGTTGCGCGTGGGGGGAAAGCTGCTGCCGCTGCTGCCGCTGCGGGGAGTGCCGCGCAGAGCCCCGGACGCCTGGCGAAGGATCGGGGAAGGCGAAGCAAAAACTCGCAGAAATATCCCCTCGGGGCGGGAGGGAAGGAAGGCGGCGGGGGGTGAGCCCGCCCGCCCGCCCGCCGAACAGCGATGTGCCCAGACGCGCGGGCTGCGCCCCGGCAGCGGGCTGCGCCGGCACTCCCCGCCGCTCCGCTGCCTTGCGACTGCGTGCGCCACTGCCTGTTCGCCGCGCTGCGCCGAGCCGAGCCCCCAGCGGCGGCCGCCGCCGCCGCCCCTGCGCCTCGGCAGCCGGCTCCCGCCGAGCGCGGCAGGCGAGCCCGGGGGCAGGGCCGGGCCGGGCCGGAGCGGGGGGCGGAGGCGGGGGGGGGCGCCCGGGAGTAGCGGCGGCGGGAGGCGGAGCCGGGGCTGGGGCTGTGCCGTCCGGACGGGCCCGGGCCGCCGCCGTCGCCGCCTCGGGCTCCGCTCCGCCAGGGGCTGCCCCGACACCGCGGTGAGGGACGCGGTGCGGAGGGCAGGGCTGGGGCTGGGGCGGGGGCGGGCAGGTGCGGGAGGGGGTGCGTGGAGGACAGGCTGCCGCGGGTGCGGGGTCACGGAGGAGCCGGGCCGGGCCGGGCAGCAGGAGCCGCCTGACTGTGACTAGCAACTTTACGAGGGCTGAATAAATACATAAAAGTGCCCGTATCTCAGAAACGGGTGCTCAGCGTCTGCTTGTTGGAGCGGCCCCACTTTTTGTAACTGCCGCGGCGCGCAGACACTTTATTTTATGCGATGCATTAAAATGGCTCTCGTTCAGCCTTATCTGAAGGCTGCTGAAGGAAAACATTAAACCTTAATGAGGTGCAATAGCTTCTGCCCCTCAACTCATCCGCGGTCCGCGGCGCGGAGAAGGGGCCGCGGGCCTGCCCGCCTGGTGCCTGGGGCCGGCCCCGGCAGCGCGGGGGTGCGAGGCCGCTCCCGCCTGGATCGGCGGTTGTGGTGCTGCTCATGCCTTCCGGAGCCTGACTGCCACCTGCCTCCTTTAATACCCAGCTATTCTTTGGTAGCAAGCACACTGTAGCAAAAGAAAGGGTGTGAGATTCCCCCCCCCCCCCCCCCGGTATGTTACTAATTGCTGTGTTTATAGACTGTACCTCAAAGGATGTGCGTTTTGATCAAACTGAGAGCATGAGTCATTACCTTTTTCCTAGGCATAGCCTAAATTCTTCTTAACTTTTCCCCCCAATATCTTAGGAAATACAGTTGCATGTTTATGTATTTCTTAACCTACCCGATGCATAACTATCTCGACTGGAAATGAATATATGAATATATAATATTCATACATTATGGATAGTGATTCTGTTTCTTGTGTGCTATGGGGATCACCTTAGAAAGTTTAAATTATTAAATTAGATACATTTCCATCAGCGATTAGGTATGTCTGGAGTCGTCGTAATCTTTCGGATGAGTCCTATGGACATGGCCTAAGAGGAGACTAACTACTGATTGTTGCCTGGATCATGTTCTCCTATCAGAAGAAAAGAATACATAATGCCCAGAAATCTGCACATAGTTCTCTGACCTTGCAGCTGTAAACATTTCTGCCATCTCATGCTACTGAGGAAGTTATCAGAGGAGCAGAGGACGGGGAAAAGTAGTAAAGGTTGGGTACTAAAGCAAGCAGGAGAGTCCACGTTCCCCTTTAAATCAACAGAAGCAGACTGGGATACAGTACAAATGGAAGCCCCCCAAACCTTTTTGTCCCTTATTCTCATTATACCCCATATTATACCCATTATGGTTTTCCCAGCTACATAGTTGACTCATTCTGGAACATTTTGAAGTCTAAGAGAATGACTCCTCCATAACTTAGCAGGCAGACCTGAAGGAGCGGAACATTTGGAGGGCTTTTGTTAGGTTAAAATAAAGTGTAAAGCTGTCCCAAGGGCCCTTCTCACTCTGTGGAATCTGTATTGAGCTCATTACATACACAGTATTGAATTGCAGTGTGATACTTGTTGAGAAGCATGACACTGAATTGTTGACTAGCCCCATATATTCACAAATGATACTACTTTGACAGAATTTCATTTATAAGGCAGTTAAGACATTTGCAAGGTATTCTGCTTTTTCTGTGGAAGTTATCTTTCACAGTATCAAAGATTTTACTGCCAGAATAGCTAGGGCTGATTTTTCACTGAGCCAACTGCAAAGCAGGAACATCCCAAACCATGTATGATTTCATGTGGTATAGGCTACTTACAGTCTGCCATTTTCATGTCATTACGCTTCAGTGGGAATTAAGAAAAGACCAGGCAGATCCTTTGCTTCTCTAGAGACTGCTGGAAAAATGCAATTGTTTGATACACTTGCATAAGACTCAGTCAGACTTTGGCTTTTGATGAATTATATAAATAGAATTATTTCTATATTGTTTCTATATTCACTATATTATTATGGACTAAATCATTTTAAAAGTGCAACTTTTACTGAAGTCACTGGTAAAGAGTATCATTCATGAGGGATGAGATATATACTTGAGGTCTTGGAAGCTCTGCTGAACGAAGAATCTTCAAAATGCACTAGATACTTTGTGGAAATATTTAATTGAAGAAGAACAAGAAGAAACTTCTCTGTTGGTTGTGGAGGTGCTTTGGGGTGTGGATAACAAAGGATGGAGAAAAAATTAGAGAAATTTTCTGAAAAATAACAATAGTAATAGAACTGACATTCAATTATTTTTTATTAGCAATTTCTGGCAGTTAGCAGAGATCCATAGTTACTGTACAACTGAAAAAAAAAAAAAACAACAAAATCATGTCTCCAAATGGTTTCCAGGAGAAGCAATTAAGTGAACCAAACTTCAGAGGAGTTGGATTAAGGTAATTAGAAATAGTGACCCTGGGTAGTAACCAACTCTTTTGCATAAAATGAGCCTGAACTGCATTGGCATTCCGCCTTACTTGGATAGATCATGCTGTTTAAAGAGTGGCCACTAAAATCAAGGTCACTTTCAGAACAACTTTTAATTGTGAAAGTAACTATTAAAAGTCTGCCTTTTAGATTGTTATTTACAGAAGCACAGAGCATCTGGCAACAAATGGCATTATATTGCTACATTTTCAAATATTCTTCATAACGATTGATAACTGCAAAACAACGCTGTTGGACTATCCGGAGGAAAAAGGTGGTATCTACCAAGAAGATCGAGTTTTGATGCATGGGAAACTGACCTCGCTGTCACTTCCAGTTTTTAGTATAAGAAATAATGGGTCATTGCTGGAGATACGCTCTGGTGTAGCGCTACAGGGATAGCATTCTGCATTGATACCAAAAATCAGCCATCTGAAAGATCTTGACAATGCTAGCCTTGTTATCCTGCTTGAGTACAGGCCAAGTGCTAACAGATGGAAGTGGAGAGTGGTTTAATCAGCTGGACTGCAAAAAACATTTACCATTGTCAAAGAAGGATGATAATAATATAAAAGTTGATAAATGAATGAGATAGATAGTGCTGTCAAATAAGCAGAAGACACATTGACCTATGTGCATGAAAGGATCCGGGTATTTTAGTCAGGATTTGGACTGAAGTACATATGTGTCCAGTAATGATGGACTCTTGAAACTTCTGCCTAGTTCCTTAAGTACTGAAAGTACATAAACTCCTAAAACTAAAGTACAGGTTTTGTTTCAGAGGCATCTCAAGTTTTGGGGAGAATTGTGACCATGCAGGACTCATGACTTAACCTAACTGCGGTCCAAAAGATACAATTTTTTCAATCTAAAGCCAGCATAGGTCTAATTCAGTGTGAATTCTTGAAACATGGCTCACATGGCTTCTTCTTTTACAACAGATGATAGACAAGCAAACAAGCAAAATAACTGGAGGAGAGTGCAGCAGTCATGAGGATCCTCTTTTAGATAATAATTTGTTGGTCAGAAGCGTCCGCCATCCACACAGAAGACGTCGGTGCAATTGTATTTTCATCTGAAAAGGATGTTAATCAAAATCTCTCAACTCTTAAATGATCTAATCTATTGGCTGTTTCAGCATACATTATCTTTTTGTTCCAAAATAAGGGCGTTCTTTACCAATCCTATGAAGTTTTTTTAATTCAAATAATCACACACAGAAACGCACCTATAAATAAATTATATTAGAAGGAAGGAATAACACCCTCTGCCCTTTAAGAATAACTCATACATTTTACCTTTAACAGGAACTGGAACAAGGTGTATACTGCATTATTGGAGCAGGGATCACTCTTCAAATCAGGTCTCCCCTTCTGACTGCGACATTGGCTTTTACAGTATCCACATACAAGTCTTTTTTGTGTAACCGCATGTGACAGGAACACAAAGAAAAGCTACACTATTAGCTCGTGAACATATTTTTGGAGGGAGAAATCTATTGTTGCTAATAAATAAAGGGAGGTGAATCATAAAGAATGCAAATGATTGATAGCTAAGACCTTGTCCTTTAGAGTTGAGTGAATACTAGGGGAACTATATTTATTGTGGATTGTGTAGAAAAGAGCAAAAAAGCATGTCATAATATTGTATTCTCACTAATAGTATTTAAGAATTAGAGTCAATTAAAAGTAACAGCAACAAAATACAAGCAAGCCAACAAGAATACTCTGATTCTATTAAAACTAAAAATGCACTTACTTAAGTTTACCAGACTGCACAAGCAAACTGCAAAAGGAGTGTAATAATTTGTCCATATTACAAAGATTCTCTTTTCTAGCAAAGCTCTCCAGTATTGCACTGGAGTGCTCACAGGCTGAGAAGTGCCTGGTATCACCGTCAGCACAGTGAGATGTAGGATGGTGCTCCTGCCAAAAGCCTCAGTGCTGCACTCTTTCTCTATCCCAGCTGTGTGCTCCTGCCAGCCCCTTTGTGTAAGAGCAGTTGGCAGTCTCATTGCTCCATAATTGCTCGTGCAGACACAACAGGGCAGCACAGTTTTAGACGAGCTTAAGTAGCTTATGAAACTGCGCCTCAAAAATGCCAACTGTGTAAAGGGGTAATTTTAAGTCCATTCATGACTATCACAGACACTGCATATGAAGCACATAGGACTGTTCATACCCTCTTTGATAGCATTTTATCCAACACAGTCCTCAGTGGAAGTGGCTTAAAAACATCAAGGGTGACGTTGTGTATAGCAGTGAGCCCTGAAGAAGATGCTCAGCAGTAGGTCGATACAGCACAGTGCAAAATGTCTTAGGATATTAAATTCATTGGAACTACACCTGTGCAGAACTAAGCCTGTGCACATTTTTCCACAGTGGAAACTCATCATCAATTGCAGAAAAAAAGATTAATGCTAAAAATTATTATTTTTTAGAAATATGTAAGTATTCAAGGCTTGCTGATTGTATTTTGGCTATTTTGTACTATCCCTTACTGTTGCTATGTGAAATATGATAAGTTGGCAAATTAATTATAATCAATGAGTGGAAGAGGCAGGATTCTTCTTTTTCTTGCACTAGTGTCTTACCAGCCTAAAAATCTCTTGAAATTAAATCCCTCATAGAAAATAAGCTCATCAGGCATTAATTTTTGAACCAGGTTGTGATAGATTCATTGGACGCATCAATGCTAGAATATTTGCTACAGTTGGACTAGAAAAGAGCATCAGAATCTTATGAGGTAAGTAAGTTTTGTATAATAATGGAACAGACAATATTTTACACTTGGACTGTAAATAAAGGTTACGCGCTAAGGATCAATGCATGCAGGTCTACCTATACTTTGGTTTTGGCCTAACAAATCCTATGGTTTTTGCTTTTAACAGAAGTATATCAGTTTTAACTTTGCAATCCTAATGAAAGCTTGCTGTTGTGAGTTTGAAGAAGTGTGCTGCTTTTTAAATCTTTTATTGACTTCATAAGCCTTGGGTCTGGGCTTAAATCCCAGCACCCCATCACTGATGACCTTCCAAAAGCAGTTATTAGTATGGTATTCTTATTTGTTAGCAATCATAAATCAGAATTAAGATTTTAAAATATATTGTTCAGCCCATGAGGACTGTATTTGAAAAATATTCTTGCTGGACAAGCAGAAACTACAGAGGTAGCAATTAAATCATGAAACTGAAAATAAAAACTATTATGATATACACCATTGTCGGCAAATTATATGATGAAGAGGATACTAAATTAGACGTTACAGTCAAAGAGTACAACTACAAATCTTAACTAAGCATATTTTCTGTAGTTCTATTCACTATACCAATGTACAGGCTTGTATTTAGCAGCTTTAGAAGCATTAAAAAACTGTAAAGCTACAGATTACAACCCATTAGGGTATGCTCAGGTTGGCAGCAGTGATTTATGTTATATCCTGGTTTTGCTTTTTATAAACGCAACAATATTTAAGACAGATATTAAGATGATTTGCATCACAAAGAATTCAAACACTGTACTTACTTGAACAAAGAATACTGCATTAAAAGGAGTCTGGGCAGAAGTGACATGTATTAGTTCACTCATTATCACAGTGAAGCAGGCAAGTTCTCAGGTTAAAATGGAATGTCACAGTTTGCAGCAGAGTATTCTGAATTTACAACGCACTTAACCCATTCTACCTAAACAGCCCAAATTATTTGCTGTCAATAAGGGCCATGTTCTTCTGACTTACGAACAGCAAGGGATATCTTACTTTGCACAGTCTTACTATATGTAATAGAATTCCTGTGAAGTATTGCTTAGTGTAATATTGTAGTCTAAAAGTCCTTTGAACTGCAAGTTTGCAAATAAGTCTACAAGTACTTTAAACTAGCATTAATGATGGCTGAGAAGGCAGTGATGTATCACTTCTGTCATACCGAAATGCTTATTCCCACCCCTTCTTTTTTCCAGGGTGATATAGCTGTGATAAACCAGGTAAGGGAACAGATTTTGTAAAACCTCACCTGACAAAATAAAGATTAGTTTCCAGATACATATTGTCCCCCAGTTTAACTCACCTGGCATATGGCAACAATGTACAGCTGCAGGCAGGATGTAGTAAAGAGCACTTTTTTGAAGACTGCCTTAAAGTAAACATGGAACTGCAGCCTTTGTAAAGCTTACTGAACCTGTCCAAGTATAATTCTGGTATTTTGTTCTGCAGGAAGGAGAGGTCACAACTGCTTTTAAGCATCTAAGTATTGATAACAATTTGAGAGTTAGGCTTCTAGAACATTGAATGTTCAGGCTATCAAGCCTTTTAAAGTAAAAACTCATTGTTGTCAATATTCTGCAACATTATATTTTTAAATATATTCCCAATCACTAGTAGAAACTGGTCAATCTTAACATTTACTTTGTTTATTGTTAATTAAATTATCACTGATCTGTTTTAATTCATTTGACAAAAAATGGTGCAGAGATGCTAAGGTAATAACAATATGCCAATGAGTTGCAATTGATTCCGGCTGGATGACAGACAGCAGTGACCAGTGCTACTGTTCGGCGTAGAATTCTGGATTGGATTAAATGCTATTAGATTTAACCCAGCTTTTTCAAAGCTTTTGGGAAGCTTCCACTTTTATTACAGTTTTTCCTATTAATGTATTCAGGTCTACAGGTTTCTTTTAAAAAATCTTCTCCATCTGTACTCTGTTCTTCTGAGCAAATTTGTTGTCATTGTCTTTAATCTATAAATATTGCCAGAGAAACTGGTCAGATCTGTACAACACAGTGTAGTGCCGCGCACAAGCTAGTTGTAACAAACTTAGCTAACAGGAATAGGTAACATGCTCTATTAATTAAGCTGTTGCTTCTAGGATCTAAGCTCACACATTCAAAACTAGCTTGCATATTTCTTCCAGGGAATGGATGGCTCTTAGCTGACCGTGCTAAAGAGAAGACTATATTTAAATCTCAGATGATAGAGTTAGGATGCAAGTTGATCTCTCTATAGATGTTACACAGAGAGATTACCCTGGAGGTTAACAGCATGAGGTATGAAATGATCAAATAGCTGGAACCTGAAGCTCGAACCTTAATGATGTGTAAGTTATACATTATTAACACTAGTAGTAATTAAGACTGGAAAAGCTTTTCAAAGAATATGATAGATTCTCTGTAATTTCAAGTCTTTAATTAAGACCGGATGTACCTCTCAAAAGATATTTTCAAATTTGATAATAAAAGAGCTATCAGGAGAAATTCAAAGGTCTTAAACTATATGAATTTTTCATCGCGTCAGACATTCTTTTGTAGCATTCATTCATCTAGGAAAGTAGAAAAATACAATGGATATTTATAAAGGTCATATAAATAGGTTTTTTATAATGGCAATTGAATTACTTTCTATTCTGCTAACATAACTGCTTTTGGAACCAGCTCAAGACCTCTCAGCAACATAGACAAAAATGCGTTTTGCCATCCTAAGCCTGGGAGATAAGGTCCTTCAGCAATAAAAGAATACATAGGGAGAAGAGAGAGATCTGAAATAGGACAGCAGAACCTAATGCCAAGCTTTCTGCCACTTTTCTCTCCCCTGGTCCCACAGAGTAGTAATTCCAAGTCCATACACCCTGACCTTTGCAGCAACATTATCCAGCAAGAGTGACTTTCCAGGAATCTAGCATAGCTGGGGGAAGATAATTAAGCTATGGCTGTTTTGCTACCTAGGCAACTGCATCTTTTGCGTATGCCTGGAGTTGGCCCTGATTGAACTAATTATTCATTAAACTATTGTGGACTCATTCAGAATCTCACATTAGTAACCCTTACAAGGCCACCTAGAACAGTTTTGCAGTACACCTTTTAAATAAAAAATTCCTATATAGTAGAAAAGACTTTGTTTTGCTTATGAAGCTTTAAAAAGTCACAGACATCTGTACAGGTAAATAAACTGATACATACTTTTCTTCATTCATTTATACATGCATACAATAGATATCCTTGGCACATGTGAACATTATTATTTTGATTCATAGGAATGATGTAGTCACAGAAAGATAAATTCACTCGTGTGTGCTTTCTAAATAGTACTACTGAAAGGCAATAGATGTAAGAACAAAAATATTCATCCATTTAACATGAGAAGCATGCCATCATAAATGCTTCAGAGAACCCTTAAGCAGCTAGCATATTTCTGACATTTTTTCATTTCAAGGAAACTTGGCAATTGGTAGATCTTTTTTCTATACAACTGTCAACAAACGTGGAGCTTTTGATTTATTTTTTTTTTTCTACTTTGCTTTTCTAATACCCAAAAATGAACCTGTCTCCATGTCTGGATCTCGAGCAATATATCTGCAATCACAAGAGCAGAAAGCAAATGAATGTGAGTACACAAACAGAGCCTATCAAACAGCAAAACCAGTTCAGTCCCTTGTCCTGGCCCATGACAATCTCACAAACACTGAATTACCTCTGGCAGCCAAGAAGGGAGCAAAGTGTCCCTAGTGAGCTCTGCACCTCTCCTTCTTCATCCCATATCCACATAGTCTTACAAGAGGCTCAGAAAATTCCAAGTTCCAATTATTTTAGCCCACAGCTCATTGTAATTGTGACAGATGTGCACTACTGCTGCTAAAAGTTACAAAAATTGTTCAGATTTTTTCAGACAGTTCTCTGCAAAAGTAAATAAATTAATGATATTGCTGACTGATGAGATTAAAACATTGCAGAAAAGTATATAAAATATCTTAAAATTATGACAGTAAACTGAGAATTTTCTAGTCATTTTACCTATCTGCCTCTCCTTTGCTCCTTAGCAGTTCATCTGTCAGGAGCAAGGTGCCCAGGCTTTTCCTCTTGACCTCTCAGTCCCTCACAGTCTAATGAATAACAAAATAATTACTTGTGTCCTACTAAATTAGCATGAGTGTTTTGAATATATTGGAAAATGAAATAAACCTATTCAAATAATTGTTCTATCTTTGTTCTGCAATAGAGTGACTTTTTTCTTTATGCAAAGCATCCGCATGTTAAATTGGCTGAGAACACCAAACAGGACCAATTGAATTGATTGACCGATTGACCCACGCTGCACACACACAAAAGGCAAAAGAAAAGCAAATAAAAAGCCAAGCATTAGCAAAGGGTGCTCAGAGGGCGCTCATCTGGTCTACTTTAGGCACCTCCTTTAGGATTAAGTTAAACTATATCGAATAGGTACTTCTTTCTTTCCAGGTTATGGAAGAAGTCTCGATAACTATTTGAGATATAGATAAGTATATTGTAGATATCTCAACATAGATTGACATGAATCTAATGTCTTTTATTCAGTCCAGCACTGTCTGAAGTCAAGAAAGTTTGTTATCTACTTCTGGGACATTAAATCAGCCCTTCAGTCATCAACGGTAAAACAAATTAATATCTATTTCAGTCTTGCAATATTATGATTTGAGTTGTACAACAAATCCTTTAAGAAAATCCATGTATAAGATATAACCTAACCCATAGCACTGAGGCTTATACTTCATCAAAGGTATGGTGAAATAATGCAGTACGAGTCATACACCATGTAATATTTTAAATTGATTTCTTGAAATGCTGCTGCAGATTTATTTTTAAAAAATGCCACATCAAAAGAAATGTCCTGCTATGCAAGTAGTTTATTTACATTGCAACTATAACATGAGACTGCAGTTTAAAAAGTAAGTATTGTGATTAAATAATGCATGACTAACATCATCATCTTCAAATTCAGCTTTACTTGGGGCTGTGAAAACCATTTGCTACGTATCTTTCATTGGCAGCTCTATAACTGCATGTGGGGAAGACGCAGGAGGTAGAGGAGAGAGATTAAAAAGGTTGAAAAGATGTGTTAATTAAAAAAAAATTCTGAACTGTAGAAGAGAATACATTAAAAATCAGTTATAACTTATACACAACAAACCTGAATAACTTTAGCTGTATGTGGTTAAATTTAACAGGTGATTGCTTTAAATATAGGACACTGTTTTCTTCGTGATTATGTAGGTGGCAAATCTGCATTAGCTGTGGATTTTGTTTGACTCAGATTCGGGAGCAAGGATAAATCCTAGTTCTATCAGCATGAAGAGAGAAAACCTTCTTCAGACACGGTTTTCTGTTAGGATTGCTTTTCCATGTTGAGTGCCACAGGGTGAAGGAAAAGTGAGGTAGCATGTACTTTTGGAACAGGAAGTAGCTGAATCTCAAATACTTAGCAAAATACTTTTACTAATTGTACTAACTTTTCCAGAAAGCTCTCTGAATAGCAGTTCACTTTCTTATTCTAAATTTCTCACCAAAAAGCAAAAGCTGACAATGTTTGCTATAATGTTACAATGGTAAGTTGGAACAGCTCTTGTGAAGATAGCTTGTTTGGATTTGATGATCTCCTCTTACACGGAGGCCATGGTATTACAGGAGCTTTATCTCAATAAAGATTTACTAAATGCACTGCAATTATATAGTGGACTTCGAAACCTACCAGTTTAACACGGGAATGAATAAAGTTCAGTCTGTTATTGAAATCATGAATGGTTTTGCGGAGGGTTTACACTATGTGCAAATCGGGGTATAAAACCAAGTTCCTTTCTACTGGAACATAGATGCTTTTGAAAGATACCCTTTCTGTTCCCTTCCTAGCAAAAATAAGGGCAGATGTTCTACAGCAATTTCATAATTATTTTAGTGCACATTTATGCACATTTGTTTCCTGCCATTCCAATCAGAATTTAGGTTTTCTTTCTGTTGACTAAAACTACATTTACAGAAAAGACAATGTAGCATTTTTTAAAATCAAGCTATATTGAAATGTTACTTTTTGTCTTTCTATTTTTTCATCATATTTTAATTTTGCAACCAAATGTGCCCTGTTGTTCTAAACTGACACTTGAAGTATCCTAGATAAGCTGTAGTAATACAGTAACCTCAAAATACTGAAGTAAACACTTCTAGCAAGAATGTGTATCTTCGTAATTAGAACATAGAAACAGCATCAATAATAAAAATGAGGTAACAGTTTACATTCTTTTTTTAAGGGTTACCTCACCAGAATTAAATACCGCAGGTAGAATTTCATACTTTTTTCCTGTCAGTTTGATTTTTCAATCAGGTTGATTATTCTAGGTCACTTTTTTAGAAGTTTCCCAATCTTTTTTATATATTTGATAATAGAAATAGGTGCCTGATATGTTCACTATAATGGTGCACTCTTGAGAAAAGGTACCTCGTAGCTGTGAGTCTACCAGTTAAAAGAGCTGCATTCCAAAAAAAAAAAAAAAAAGACAATGTTTTTTCCTGACATTAAAGAGAGGAAAAAAAATGCTGGGGCTTGGTGAGGAGATGAAGCATGTTTTATTCCAATTTCATAGCTCTTACCTAGGAGACTAGGACTTGTCTCCTAGTCTTCAGGGGTTGTCTTTTTCAGCATCAAGACATCCTGCTGTTCTTTGTTTCTTGACCTTGCATTTTCCCTCTTTCCCTCCAGGCTCTTTCTCTCACTTCTTTCCATTCCATTTCCTCCTCCTAGCCAGGACATCAGCAGGGATAAGTGCAGGTTGAGAACTTAAGATAATGATTCCCTCTTCATGGTTTGGATTTTTAGTTGGCATTGTAGAGAAACTTCTGTCTTCCCATCCCTCTCCACGAACAGCAAGTTCCAACATGCTTACTACAGAATCCAAATTCTAACCAGTTCCAACTAAATATGTGAAAAATGTGTTTCTCTGACAGGGGTTGTTTTGCTCTTCTGTTGCCCTGCTCCTCATAGGCTTATCCAAGATTATAATTTCCATATGAAGTGCAAGTGACACATTGTTGATACCAGATGTATCACTGTCTCCACCCTAACAAAATTCCTTTTCTTTACTCAGAAGGGAAATATCCAGAGTTTCTCAATGGATTTTTTTAACATCAACAAAAGATTTCTTTTGTTTTGAGAAACAGACACTGTTTTAGCTTAAACTTCACCCAAAATACTCAGCCTAAGGCAGATACCTGACACAGACCCCTCTCAGTTTAGCTATTATAAGCAAATGCAGATAGAGTCCTACAGAGACTGTAACATCACAATAATTAAATACAAAGGAGATGTAACTGCATTGGTTTAATTAATTTTAACATTTCTCCACTGTTCTTTTTTCACAGATTAAATTATATGCGAGGTTAGGGTCATCCGACTTCAGTAGCTGTAAGGAGAAAGCTGGTATGTGTTTTTGTTTTTGTAAGGTGCGTGCAAGGAAATAAAAGCTATTCCAGAAACAATCAGGGAAAAATAAATTATAGAGATAAAATAAAGAAAGAGGTACTGGGAAATCATCTCAAGAAAATCACATTTCCTTACAAAACAAAAAAGCCAACAAAAAAGAAAGTGTTCCCAAACAGTTACGGATCAACTTTTTCCTCATTTTAAGATGATTGTCTTCTACTTTACACTAATGGACGAAGGAGTGTAATTTATTTCAGGCTATTGTTCAGTATATTTGCATTAGTAACAAATAACTTATGTGCTAGTGTGCTTACGTTACAATATCAAGTTCTTATGTAGTTCTTGCACCTATGAGTAGTACAAATAATAGGCATATATTTAATACATTATTTATTAATCAGACAGAATAAAGCAGAAAATCTTGAAATAAATCAGATCAAAAAAAAAAAAAAAACTCAAACATTTTATTAGCTTTCTTCCTCCTTTCTCATTACTTTGTTGAATATTTTGTCCTTTGTTCCTAGTTAAATACATATTTAACAAAGCAGTATTTTCAGAGCTTTTTTTCTAATTTGTGTTCCGAAATGAAGGGAAGATGATAAACATGAATTAAACTGGCATTTAATGATTTTTGTGGCAAAAAATGTTTCATCTAATAATTTGGGAGTTACCTGGACTTCCTTTGCTCTATATGAGGAGAATAATTTATTGCTGAGAATTCATGTCTCAAGCTGTGAAATTATTTTTACTAAATGGGAAAGGGATAGGCTCTTACTTAATACTTACAGTGGTAAAAATGAGAATAGTCTGTATGTAGATAGTGCATCTTATTTATATTTAAAGATAATATTTATATTTTGACAGGTAGATGGGTGCTCAAAATGCAGTCCAGTTATTCATCAGAAAACTGTAAGAATACTTAGGCATAAAATAGACAAAATACTGTTTAAATACTGATGTTTTTAGTTCATCCCTTTTAGAAACACAAATATTGGTTTAATAGCAGTCTCAACATGAAGTGTCTTTGGCCATCCATTTAGTGATAAATCTGTGGCTTAATTGACTAGGAGGCAAATCTAACTGAACGATACATTTTCCAAACGCTAGGTAACAGGGCAATCACAAAACTCCTAATCAAAGCTGAAAGTGGAAGACCCATAATCAGCTTTAGAAATTGCGAGACCAATGTTCCAGACAAGTTTAAATTATGGCCATGGGCAGTGCATCATGTTGACAATGCTGACAGGAAATGAATGGTTAGGATAATCTTAGATACCATATATCTCTTCTTTAAAGAAACAAACAAAGAATCTTAAAAACCCCACAAATTCATTTTTGAAAAGACTTTTGATAAGAAGTTGATTAATAGGTAAACAGACAGTTAAATATAAGGCATTCATTATGCTTAATAAAGTGGGCAGCAATACTTATAGACAGTTAAAGACTTCCACATAATTCATATGTTTATTAAGACCAGAAGGAAACAGTAATTTGACTTAGCCCACTTGCAGCTACTCTTCTGGTATTCACAATGACATAAATCCTCAGCAGCACTTTATTATAAAAGATGCTAATATTTACTGCTACCTTTCTATGTAAAAGAATATCTGAAAACACACACCACCAGAAGACCAAACAGCTCCTTGACCATCACTGACCATTTCTTGGACTACCGTTACCTATTCTCTGATGGTTCACATCATGTAGCATTTGGACTCAGGGCTGACTCTTGGCTCAAAGTATGCAGTTGCAGGATCAAAATAGTCGCAGCATTGCTTATTTCGCCTATGGCAGAGCTCTGAAAAGCCAGCCTTGTTCTTGTTCTTGCCCTTGAGGAAACTAGTGCCCTAGCATGCAAGGAGCATCTGCTGCAGTCAGGTAACCATGCCAGTAGCAGCATTAACCATTCCTGTGACAATGACTGGCAACAGCCATGACAACATCTCTAGAACATCCATTCCCTAGTCACAACAGGATACGTAAGCTTGGGTCTCCAGGGATCTTCTCCCAGGTCTATCATAGCTCTGCCCTCATCCTCTGCCCCTTAGCTTCCCTGTGGCAGAGCAGCAAAATTCAGGTTTGCTTACCCTGCTGAGAATTAATAGGCTGCTATGTCTGAGTGCTAAAACATTTTCAGAAACTATAGCACCAAGGTATTGAACCAGTGTATAATGAGTCTTTCTAATCATGCCCTTGCCCTTCATTTCCAATAGTCAACAGCTCTCAGAAGTCTGCAATATACAAATACATGAAGAGCTTTCCATAATTTATTTGTGTTTACTGCAAATAAAAGAAATACCTTGGTGTCTCACTGGAAAACATGCATTACCTTTCTCCTTTCTTTAAGCATCCCCCAAAGGTTAATTATACAAAATGAAAATACAATTCAGCATTTACACATTGTATTAATGCATTAACTGAGCAATAATGATCAAGACCTGTGGCATTTCCAGGGGATTAATATCCAGCTGGGAGAGTTGATGGCCAAAGGCTTCTCCACAGGTCATTTATTCCATCTGGTTATTAATTTTCTAAGAAATGTTCCTGAGTCAAGGTTGTTATTGATAGATCACTTGGATAAAAATAAATAATAAAAACAATAAAGCCTGCCTTGTTATGCTTTTATTGCACTGGAATATTTCTCCAAAGCATGACATATGCTTTCTCTTTAAGCCATGCTATTTGTTATGACTGCCAGTATTTAAAATGATTTAAAAAAAATTCATAGATATATTTTCCCACTCATTTTTTTTGTCATAAACAGAATTTTGCACAACTGTCTTCTTCTCACTAACTGAAAAAAGTAGGAGAGTAAGTCAAAATCCATTCTTCCTTGCATCTTTTGAAATAAACTGTCTTGTCTTTCTTATTCCTAGTAGTGATTTGAAAGGCTAGAAATTCGTAAACTGATTAACTAGCTTAACCTTTGAAAACAAATGTGCAAAAACTGCAAAACCCATTAACAAGTCCCTCCTAATTATTTTTTCGAGCTGCCTATTCTGCAAACTCATCCTGGGTTATCAAAATTGAAGACAGTTCTCTTTACTAAATGAATGAATATCAATCTTTAAACGTTCACTCAGAACTCTGTGCTTCTGGGGTCATGAAGACTACTTCCGAAAAGTTATCTTGAATAGAAAGGATCAAAGTACTCTTTCAAGAAGGTGCACATCACCTAAAAAATAATATATGTCCAAGAGACCAGTCCCTACACTTATTGATCTTGTTGGTTTACATTCTCAGCTTCCTTTCTCTGGAAAAAGCAAACATGAAACTTTTCCCGAAGCTCCAGTTCCCATAATCATCCAAACCTTTTGCTGAAAATATGTGCAGTTTTTGGATCCTATTTGATTCTAAGTTATTTTTTTGATAGTATTTTATTTCTTTTTTTTAAATCTTGATAATAGCATAGAGACCACTTTCTTTTTTCACCTTGTATAGTCCTGACATTATATTCTCAATTTCCAGAGACTGTACTAACTTTTTGTTCATTTCTAGGTGTAATCAATGCCATTGTCTTCAGCTACAGTTGTATGTGGCTTGGGACCTGAATGTCATGCTTGGGACCTCTTTCTGCCATGTTTTGGAGGCTAAAAGTACGTCTATACCATGACAGCAGGGATTTCTGAGCCCTTCTGTGCTAGCTGCAAAGCTAGAAGCTTTGAGGAGCAAGGTGGTGGGATTTGTGAGCCAAGTCTTTATTATAGGGCCATGCAAAGAGAGCTTTATGAACTTTTAGGAGTGAGCAGGTAAGTCTTCATAGATCCTGTGCTATTTTGCATGAATATATCAGCTGGACTGGTTGTAATCTGGGAATTCTTGCACCATATATTAATGCCTAATGCAGATTTGTCAATAGTCACTCGTGTTAGGTAACAAGATTTGCTGATATTTAGATTTGTGTTTAGATTCCATTGATAACAACAGGCACAAAAATTTACAAGTAGTTAATATTTTATGTGAAATTTATGTTTTTACTGTATTTCTCCACATTGGATAATTGATCAGCTGTTCAACAATCTCAGCAAAAAGAAAAAGACATGAACAACAGTGGAGAGCGGACAATGTCTGTAGTCCTTGTCAGGGCATTTGAAAATGCTCACATGTATGGTAATTCTCTTTTTGTTTCTTTTGTGTTTGTCAAAGGGCTTTCCAAGAATACAAAATCAGCTTGCTTGATATCTATTTAAAAATGTTAAAAACAAAATAGTCAGTAGAGCTTAGAACTCTTCAGAGTTTTCCAATACGACTGAACTCCTGTCTTGAAAAGATACTAGCAATGGAGATTGAAAGTTAAACACTACATTCAAATATTGTGGAGAGTTTCCCACCTTTGCTAGATTTTCTTCATCTCTGTTTTATGCAAAAATTTCCTATGCTGTGATCTGAAGTCTCTTTGCAGGCAAGGCTTTGTTTCTGTAAGCTGCTATTATGCTCTGCCAGGCTAAGGGAAGCTGTCAGATATTCTACTTTGATGTCATCCAGATCCAAACACAGAAGCTTTCTGTACAAAGAAATCATTATCATTTCCTTGCTGCCCTTTTGAAGATATACAGCCAGAATCTCATCTATTTTTCCTTTCTTTTTGTTTAACCCCTAATAGATGAGAATGTAGCATCTGTTTACTGCTTTGATCATAAAATTATTATATTATAAATATTGCAATATTTCTGTATAGATTTAGTACATATTTTTGGATATATATGTATATATGTATACATACTGAAACTATTGATGAGTCTCCCAAAGGTCAAATATTAGTTTGTTAATAATTTTCTAAAAGACTTGATTTTTCTTTTCTTTTCTTTTTTTTAATTTATTTTTTGCCAGAGTATGAAGTATGTCTACCCATGTTTAATTTCTGGACTTAAAAACAGAAGTTTCCTTCTAGCTGGTTAGTGCTTTCTGTTTTGCTTTTGCCCTGTGTGTATATTTATGATATCCAGCTATATGCTAACTCCAGATTTGCTGAGGACTTAGAACTTCCAAGGAAGAGTGGGGTGAGCTTGGTCCCTTCATTACTATTTGGGTAATACTTTCTAGATCCAAAGTCTATTAATCTTGTAATTTTATAAGATGGAACAATGACTTAGCACTTATTTTCAATGAAGCGAAAACCATAGATTCATTTCTGCCTTTTTATTTGGAAATTCCAAATTCTTTCCTATCTTCAAAATATTGAGAAGATTTGTTAGTCCTAATTTCCTTTCTAAAATCACTGTAGCTATTTTGGAAGCAGTTAGATATAGTACAAGAACAAATTATTCTCCTTTTTTAACAATACCATTCAGGGTTTTCTTTTGGTATTGTAATAAATGTATGTAGTACAATTCATCCTTGCTACTTAACAATCCTTATTTTATGTATACGTGTATATTTATTTTTTTTATTTTTTTTTCCCCAAAAACTCTTGGACTGGAGAGCTTTCCTTGAAATAAAAACGATCCGAAGCAACATTCGACACCAATAATGTTTGAAGGAGATGTATTAAATAGAAACAATGAAAGTAAACATCTTCACCCTTCTGCTTTTTCTCTTCAGTGTTATGGCATTCTTCCTTGCAATCCAAATCTGCACTAAATCAAAACGCCTAGGGTGAGAGCATATTACTTTAGTTATAGAGTCAAACACAAAGTCACAAAATGCAGTTTGATATTTGCTTATGCAGCCTTCAGTCAGTGCACATTTGCATCCTTAGGTGCATCCTTAGTCTTAGGTACTTTGTGCTTCATGGGATCCAATGGAAAATTATCCTATGAAGTTATGTCAATAGAAGTTGCATAACACACGTGCATCCATAGAGGTGGGTGGATTAAGTTTGTATAAATATTATGAAATCTAGTATTTTTGAATTTCAATTTGAAAGTTGAAGTGATCCAAATGGTGGCTCCTGCACTGATATAAACACCTAGGGATCTCTGTCATCTGGCTTTTACTCTCAGAAGGTAATGTGTCTGTTAAAAAAGAAGTGCTGTCTGAAGAGTCAAATGGCCCATCCTGCCTCTGCTTATAACCCTTGCAGATTACTGACTACTACTGCTTCCATCACTAGTGAGTGGGAGGAATGGTGAGGGAATCTTTGCTGTGACAAAAGCCCTGTGAGCTGCACAGAGCAGCCAATTGCTGCTCCTGCTTCCTGGAAGGCAGAACAAAAGGGGTGTGTGGGGCTTCCAAAACATTAATTGTTCCTGAGGTTGGACTAGTTCTGATATAAATAATTTCCTTTAGCATAAATAGTGTTTAATTTACTAGCTTTTAAGGAGGAAAAAAAAACCCAAAAACCTAGGAGCAGAACAATCTCCATCATATCCTACAAACATCAAACTTTCAGCACCTAAGTTTATAGCACAGGCTTTTATCATGTACGATATATGACTGACTACATTAGCTGACATACAGATGCTGTCACAGGAGAGAAATATTCTGCTCAAGCCACAGGCACGAAGTTGATTTTTTCACAGCACTGCTTCACAGCTCCTGGCTCTTCCTAGGACAAATGCGTGCTATTGCCACTATGTTGTTGGCAAGATAGTCCTGGTCTTTGAGCAGGTATGTCTAGTTATTATTTTCATATATGCCAAAATGTTTAGGATAAATGCAAGCAAGAGAAAGGCCATAGCAAGTTTCAACCATTCACATCACAGCAACAAGCCAAGTAGAAAGTGCTTAGGTAAAGAAAAGATATTTCTCCATCCCAAGGATTCTCTCCCTTTCACATCAGATGTACTAGATATATGGAGCTTTTCAAAAGAGGTAATTAGAGAATGTTTCTGTAATGGAAAGGGTTTCTTCCTAACCAAAGGAGATGTCTCTAGCTCCCTCTAATGATTAGAATGCAAGCACTTTTCATAACAGAATATCGTCTTCCTGTTTGCCCTCACAGAAGTGTCGTGTGAAGGTTTTCATTAGGCCATAATTTTAGAGATAGTGATGAAGAGTCATTTGTTTCCTGGTAGAAAAGTTGGTATCAATAATGCTTCTATATCCTTTTTGTGCTGGGATTTTAATACCTAAGAGTAAATAAAATAATAAGATTAAAAAGCTTACAACATATTAGCTCCAAATGATTGACAGAAAGTAAATGCAAAAAGATTATACTTTCCTTTAGTCTACAGTTTACTATCAGTGAATATCTGTAAACTGTGAGATGCAGCCAAAGTCCCTCATTAGGAAGCTGAAAATACGTACTTTGCCTATGTGAAATGCATCAGCTGGCTAATCTGGGAAAGAAGAGCTCAGACTCTGAAGCTGCAGTGTATAAAGGAACAAAACATGACAATCATCCACATGAAGAAAAAGAAAAGCTGCCTTCTGTATGTTTGTTTAACGGTTATATCGTTACTGAAAACACTTACAATAGGAAACATTGTGAAACACTTACAATAGGAAACTGTGAAAGCCAATCCCAGCAAGATACAATTAAACAAAATAAATAGAAAAGATGATACCTGGAAAATGGAAAAATAGATCCAGCTGCAGGCAACAGCAGTAGAAAGAGCATTTAAGCTGACAGTGGACGCTGAAAAATCTGAACTTCCAAGTTAACTAAAACTTCAGCATTTTATGCCTTTCCAAGGCAGTCCATTTAAAATAAAGAATGCTATTGTACCAGATGTGGACAATAACTTGTTTTTCCCTTATTGTTGGGAGAGTGGAGATTGAGATTTGTCGTCGCTTCTTCCCTCAAATCACTTCAAATCATGAATTCGTCTGAGTGCAAAGATGTTATATTAAATATACAGTCCAAACAATGTTGCATGTTGATTCTGGGAAGCAGCCAAATCTGTGACATTGGTGCTGTATTAATAGAACTCTGCGCTGTGTCGAACATATGCTTCTCAACAGGCAGTATAGTACTGTTTACAATAGAGAGATGCTGTAATTATTTGCAGAAGTTTATTTTTGCCCAGAAAAAAGAGTAAGATCTGACCTGATACTTCCATTCACTGCCAAAGGAATTCTCAGGTTTCAGCACTTTGAAAATCAAGCTATTTAACTGCCTTCGTATGCAGTTAGAGTCTTAACTTAAGGTACACATTAAAGCTTCCTTCCTTTATTTGCCTGTCCTTATATATGCCCCATGCACTGACGATTTATAAATGCTGTCTAGAAATGGAGACCCAAAGCTTCTGAAAGACCTTAGTTAGTATTCTATTAGCATTGCAAGGTCTAAGTAACTTAGATAACTAAGCTAGCCATTTAAAATGTTGCAGGTACATAGAACCACAAATACAAATGAAAAGTTATGTTTTGATCTATAAAATAAGGTTAAGACACCTTAACAAGCAAAATGTTGCCAATCTTTACTGGCTCCATTTATGAGATCTGTATTCCTATAGTAGGCATCCCTATACATTACATAGTAATATTGATATGCTTTTTCTCCTCTGCACTCTCTTCTACAAACAGTATTCTCTTTGCTTTTTCTAATATTCCCATTCAAACCTGTGGTAGCTATACCTCCTTAAGAAACAAGTGCAGAAAAAAAAAAAGTACATCACAGCACGCAGCCTGCTGTGCAGAATCTCTGTGGAGAAGAATTTATTATAAGTTAAATCTTTCCCTTCTTAAAGACAGAGATGCTTCACTTGGTGATGTGTCTGAGGATGTAATGTTTCACTAAGGACTTACAGGCTTCATGGGCATCCTATTTCCCTTTGGTAAGAGCAGAGAATCTTGCTTTCTTTAAAAACATCATGGTGATATTTTTCATTCTTTTTTCATTCTACAGTTCTAAGGTTAAAAGCACACACACAGAATGTTGTAAACATGGAGCTTAGTTCTCTCCTTTGAACAGATCTGGATCTATATTTGTCCCTTCTCAGGAGAATGCCCTAATCAGCAATGATAGGGCCTCTTAGGCCCTTCTGTTGAAGTTTCATGGGACAATTTTAGTTGAAAGAGGAGAGAGACAGAACACATCTGTAGTTTAATGGTTAAAAGACATTTAGCTTTGAGTTGTGAAACTTGTTTCAGATCCTAGTCCAGTGACTGTTAATATGTGTTAACCAATATTTATTTAATTTAGAATAGAGAGAATTCTCAGGTACAGGTATTTCACACTTTACAGGTAGCAACCAAAACCTCACACACAAGCTGCTCTTGATTTTCTGCCTCCTTCCAGTGACCAATATTAGCACAATTAACTATAGCTCCCTTTCTGTCTCTCACTTTCAACCTGATGCATAACTATGCTCCTGCCCACAAACTGAATGAAGTCTCCTAGACTTTTCATCATGGGCTAAGGAGAAGGAGAATTTGATAGGACTCTTTCATCAATATGCGTATTGAGATAAAATGCCCATTTGCAAGGCTGTTTCTTTCTTAATGGTAAACTGGATCATGACTTCATCCCTTTCTCCTACTAACCAACAGGTGTCAGTAGACTACAACATCCTTTATGACTAGGATAAAAGCAGGACACTGAAGATGAAAATATTGAGGGTAATTAGACAACTTTTTCTTATCTTGAAATACCAGAACGTTACCTCAGGGAAACACTTCCCTCAAAGACCTCATCAAGCCCAGGAGAAAAGCTATCCTTCTGGAGCCAGGATCTCCTCAAATATTATCATTTTGTGGGGAACTAGAATTGCAGTCATTGAAACAGGCAAAGTTTAACATTACTATGTTCTCAGCTCAGGGAAGACCATAATTAGCATCCATATCTTTATCGAATGCCTATCATAAACTCATTAAAAAAATATAAAAGTACATACCTTTTACTTGCAAGAAGGTACAAAAATGATTCCATAAGAGGGAACATAGGGGATATCTGCAGGTTCTCATAAACTGTGGTAGCCAGTTTACGGAGAACATGTCTATACCAAATAAGTTCACGGTTTATGTGAATACATGTTCTTTTCTGAAATTATGCAATCTGGACACAAAGAGATCAACACTGTCTAACCAACATACAGAATTGTTTGTGTAGTATTCTCAATGTTCTTATAATACCAGCCATGCCATGCTGAGGTAAGACTCTGCTTTGAGATCCTCTGCCCAAATCCTTGCTCAGTGGCGATGGAAAGCGCTTTCAATCAGTTGACTACAAATTGGTATATCCTCAGGAAAAAGGTTCAACAGCAGCATCGCAGATGACGCTTTTACAGGCTTGCTGCAGTCACCATGCAACCCTTCCAGCAGAACAGCATACACTTTTGTTCGGCCTCTCACGGTCAGCGGCAGTAGGGAATGGCAGTAATTCTGCTGCCACAACATCAGTCCAGAATGCCATCTGCATGGACTTCACTGCAATATGACCATAAAGTGCTTTTGCCTGGTCTTGGGTATCAAGAAAGTTCTTATGAACAGAAGTCCATCTCTCTCCTGGTCTCCTGGGAAGTAGTGATCAAGCATTCATCAACATTGAGGCAATATGAATGAATTGCAAAAGCACATTAGGACTTTTTTACCATGAGAGTACCCATACAGCACTGTGATCCACATTAAAGCTTAATCCATGAACAAACCTCCACAGAAAGATTGACAGGCTCCTTTCCTTGTAACAGCCTGGGAAGAAGAAAATTTAATGAAGAAGAAGCACTTCCATACCTTGAGTCTACACAGTTTATTATGTGGGACACTTTTTTCCAGCTACTTTTCATATGCATATTCAAAGCATAACTAACAGATCAAGTAATGTAGAAGTGAAAAGGCCTAGATCATGAAAGCACTCAGACATGAGATTAGGGGTTGAGTTACTCATTACTTTCGAGAGTGAGGGAATTCTGAATATTCAGAACTTTTGTTAACTCTGAAATCTTAAAGTTAAAAAAAAAAAGATGTAAAAAAACCTTTGGTCTCCAGGGGACTCACAGATAAAAGACTGTTCAATAAGGGTTTAAGTACTGAAAATCTGGAATTAAGGGAAATGGGAACTCCAGTTCAGCTTATGTTCCTTGGGGTCTTAGTTCTTTTACTTCGAAATGGAGCAATGCCTAAATTTATTAGGTGGTTAATTTTTTTTTCTAATTTCCAGTACATTCTCATGTCTATCTGTAGAAATTCCATTTAGAGGTTTTATTCTCCTACCCAGCAAGAAGAATAATGATCACTTTGACTATAATTTTGTAAAATAAAAAAAAAAAGCTCTAGTTTTTCTTACCTTTCTATTTAACCTTTTCTTTACCATATCTGTGTGGGAAATACACATTGATTGCATTCACTCCATTTTAGTCATCTCTGTTCTTAGCAATATATCAAGAAATTAACAGTTTGGAAACTAAAGAACCTGCTGTCGCTATCAATTTCCGGACAGTTTCAGCAAGCTGTAGACTTTGCAGAAATGCATTACTAGAATCATATCAACTCTTATGAAGTCCAGATAGATAAGCATAGGAGATAATGCCTACTTGTCAATGAGTACTTCTAAAACTAACAAATAAATTGGCTTCCTACTTCATTCCTAGGTCCTGGTCCCTCCGTCATTTACAACTCATGTGGATGAGTTTGCATAGGCTTTCTTTTCTCTTTCCGCCTGGGACAAGAATAGGTCTGGAGGAGAGTTTGCTTTATGGAGTAGACCTGACAATTTTTTGACCGTGATCCCAGCAGCTTTGATTGCCTATATATTGAGTCATCCGTTATTATCATAGCAGACCCTGCACCCTTTCTGACCTCTGCCCACCTCCACACCGTATGTCAGGAGGTCCATCACATACCCTAAGCCTCATGGGGTAAAAATGTTATTCTGGGTCATTCCACACATTATTTCAGACTTTGTGAACTGGACCCCCAAAAAGCGTGCCTTTCAGAAACAAGAGCACCACATGAAATCCAGACCAAAAGCTATGCAATGGGGCACACAGCAGTCTCCCTTAGAAGGTGCTAATCATGAACAGTAAGGACATGAATTGCTCTGTACCAGCTGATCTTGAGGATCAGGGATCTCTCCCTGGGATGATGCTTCCAGCAGTATAAATATAGCTTGCTATTTATGGGGATTTTCCTATTCCTAATAGAAGTGAGGAGATCCCTTTACCTAATTATGCCCTACCAAAACATTTTCTTTTAATTAAAACATGTAATATGGAGCCAATAAAGTTACATTTATCAGGTTTTGTATTGATTTTGATTTTTTTTTACAGGATCCAGATAAGAAAAAGTCATCATGAGATAATGAAAATTTCAGTATTTCAGTCAGCCTTCATTTTATTTCCTTCACCATGTGAAGGAAAGCACACTTCAATGACCACATTTTGTTTTCATTTAATTTTGACCTTTTTATCCACTTTTCCAGCCAGACCTGAAAGACACTAAATTTGGCATATGAGAAATAAATGTTGTTTCCATGCTCTATTGCATATTGGCAGGAGAAAAGCTTATAAAAGAGTTATCACATTTGACTGGGAGATACTTGTGCTTAAAGTCACCTTGTGTTTGTTTGTTTAAAAATATATTTTAAAGGAACCATCTCTAACAAACACTCCATTGCTTACCCATACATGAATTAGAGAAACAAAAAAATCTTCAGACTAATATATGGAAGTCGAGAACACTTATGATCATGAGGAACTTTACTCCGAAGTAAAGTGTGTTGGCTACAGATGATCTAACCTAGCCCAACTTCCTGCAAATTATTTTTCCTGTAACTATGTTTCATTATCTAGTTAATTTGGGACCCTTCTCATGGTCAGATTATCAGAAAAATTAATTTTCTCAAGGATTCAGCATTAAATAGTTTGCTGCTAAACTCTCAAACAATGCTTGCTAGGATTGTCAACAACTTTATCCATCAGCGAGTGATATATTTTGCTGTAGTGTTATCCATCATATTGACAATGTTTCAGTTAAGAAGTGAGCTGAAGTCTCATTTAGTGATTTATTTATTATTGTATCTGCCTAAACTTGAAATTTGGCTTAAAATTTAAAGTAGAACAAATGAGTATGAAAAAGGATTGTAACTAATACCTAGGCATTTTTTTCCTTTTTTTTTCATATTTATTCCCTGTTTCTAGTTTCAAGATAACACTCATGCTGCACATGACTGAAAATAAGGCAAGTAAACACTTTTCTTCTTTCCCTTATATTTATGGGGTTAGGGCAAAAGTCTCAATATGATATTTAAGTGCTCATATTTTCTAATAGTACAGTAACTCTTTCTCCAGCTCTCTCTACCCCAAGAAGCCTCCTCCATCCAAAATTCTGAAAATTCTTTCCAAACCCATTTACTTCCTTTCACAGTCACGTGCACCTCTTTCTCATTTAATGGACATTTTTCCTCTGGGCATTAAAGTGTTTTATTTTTCCACTTACCCAAACTGTAGTGAACAACAACAACAACAGAAAAACAAACCAAACCAACCAACCAAACAAACAAAACAGGCAGAAACACAGCAGGTCAAATAGAGAGAATAGCAATTCTAAAGAAATGTTTTATTGACCTTTATTCTTGAAATACGGGTTTATAATGTTAAGAGGGAAAAAGTTAGGTCAATCTGTTTGTTAGGGAAATGTTTCTTGAGATGCTCTATACATGTTGAAACTACTCAGCTGATTAAAAAAAAAATTGAACTTATTCTAACTCTATGTGATGCTTTAAAAATATTCTACTCATGCCTTAGGCCATCTACTTTCAATATTTTAAAACCTGTTTGCAAAATACAGCCAACTGGCGTTTGTTCAGAGCATGTTAATTATGTCTATTGGCATTTAGATGGGAGATTAGGAGAGTGAAACTCTTCGCACTGCTCTTTGAGCACCATCTTTTATTTTAAACTGGTTGCTTGAGCGTTATTGAAGAGGACAGTCTGTCACAGATTAGTACTGTTCAGTAAGTAATCTATTTCAGCTTCACATTCTTTGCTGAAGTATAAATAATACATCAAAGGAAGTCTTTTTTTGTCACTGTTTAGGCTTTTGAACCTTCATAGCACATTTCACTTGGCTGTGCTAGTAAGATTTAAAAAAAAAAAGAGAGAGAAAATATACAGCATAGGGGAAAAAAAAAACAAAATACAAACTTGAAAAACAACTCTCCTACTAGCATATTGAACACAGCTCAAAAGAACCAGCTGATCCTCCCATCTGCCAGATGGGTCCTACCAGCTATGTTTCAATTATGAGATGGAGGTTCTCTAGGGAACCTGGTGTGTACAATAGAAGTCTTTACTTGTTTCCCCTTCCTGATCTTCTTGAGGCATAACCTACTCCCCAACTAAATTTGAAAACTGCTTCTTTGAATGGATGTATAACTCTGAGTATAACCATATTTTTAATAGTCTAAGATCATTCTCATATATATGTATATATACCACACACACACACATATATAGCGTCATTCACTCTTTCTCCCCCTCCTCTTTCCCCTAAACTCACAAAAGCTTCATCAGACCTCTAGCAGTGCTTTGTAGGATTGAAGGTATCGTTCCTGAGCCATCATTATAGAACCATTCCTACCTGGAGCATTCTAATTAAAGCTTATTCAAAAATTTGTGCCTGCCAGAAAGACCCCAGTTATCACTAGAAAATGAAAATGAAATCTAGATAAAATGAAAAGAATAATTGGCTAAGATTCATAAGCTGTTAAAAATATATTAGGAAGTTACAATAGATTAGTATAATGGAAAATCACTGCATGTTGGCACTGATCTAATACTTCCTGGGAATTGTATAACAGTATAATATTCTGAGGCTTTTCATTCTTTGTAGCCCCTCCGCCCCTTTACAGTGTGCAAGTATAATTGGAAAGAAGCAGAAAGAAATACTGAAAACCAGAACCAACTTCGGTGTGATATGCTGGTCAGAATTCCTTTGAGCAAAGAGTGTAAGGAAATGGCAGCAGAGAAGAGAATTTATTTGGGTTTTTTTGTTTTTGTGTTTTTTTTTAGAAATTCGGGCTAGTTTTTTTGGAAGCTGTGCAGGTTTGTATAGATTCTCTTACACAGTTGTTTTACAGAGAGAAAGCGAGGTTGGGAGAAGGAATAGGGTGGAATGAGAAAATTCAGTGGAAAGTGGTAGAGACTAGGCCCAAAGATTAGCAGGCAGTTTGACCCAGGAAATAGTTCAACCTAGTCTAACTCCACCTTTGTAATCTGTAACTATATGTACTAAGTTCTGTAGCAGAAGTTAAACTGAAGGTTAAATGGCTTAAGAATCTGTGAGGGGAAAAACACACAAACAAGAACTAAGAAAGGAGGATACAATATTACAATCACAATCTAACATAAAGACTCTAGAAAATTTTGGATCTTTCTTTTAGATTGCTCCTTTGCCAGTCAAAATTGCAGTAATCACTGAATGAACATTTTTTGTTTTCATTTTTTTAAGGGAAAAAAAGTCAAATATTTTATTTCAGGCTCACTCTGATTCTGAATACATCAGTTATAGAACAAAGGAAGAAAGATGCTCAATTCTAGTTTCATACTTCCAGATGCTTTTGTAGCACAATTCAAAGAGAAGTACCTTTGTATTACTGTCATTGGACTACAGCAGATAAGAATGAATATTGCTTTAAAGAGTCAGAAGAATCAACCTGAAACAAAACTTTCAGTATATTTTGGCAGAATATGCTGAAAATAAAATTTGTTTAATAAATAGTAGGAAAATACCACAGAGAAACAAACAAGAATCTTATTACGAGCTATGATTATGAGTCTAAAAATAAACTAGTGTGATATAGGTGTGCTTTGCTTCTCCTTCTTCCTATCACCAGATTCTAGACTACTAGGACTAGTTTTCAAAAAATCTACAGGATAAAACTTCCAGTTCCAGAAAACAGGCCGTTATACTCTTCATAGTCTGGGTAAATAAACTCGCAAATTGTTCTGCAAAAGGCATTTATTTAAGTTTAGAAAACTGAACTTAAATGTGTGTTTATCTTTTCCTCTTAATAGGAATTATTCAGCAATGAGGTAATAACATTGCCTCAAATAAGATAAATTTAGAGAAAGTAGGAAAAAAATAGTTATTTTGTTCAAAATCCCCTACAAATTATTCTCTCTCAAATTATTCCCTAGGTAGAAATAGCTTGCCCGTGCATTTATTAACTAGGAAAAATTCAAAACAAAAGCTTTTTTATGGAAATCCCAGTGGAACTATCACTAGAATATTATCTCAGACAACACAAGAATGCACTCCAGCAGGTCTGGAAAAACCATAACAGTTTTGTATTTTGCTCATACTCGGCACAAGGATAGAAAACAAAAAAAATGATTTTAATGTGCCCAGTGGTGAAAAGGTCAATGCTTCCTTCCAAGTGAATTAGAAAATCTTACTTAACCTTTTTAGTAAAAATATTTAACGCAGTTGGCAATCCTTTCATCCTGTAAGTAATCTTTAAAGAAAAGAGTTTTGGTAATATAAACCAGTGTAAATGTCTCATATCTTTTTTTATGGAAGAGAGCATCCCACGTTCTGGAAGTACTATCCAAAAGCAAATAGAAGAGTCGTCACATCAGTCACAGTCTGTCTTAGCAGAAGATGAGTTTGTTGAAATAAAATATTCTTCCTTTGCCCTAACAATATAAAACTGGTAGTACTTGAACCATATTAAATCTAGAGCATATTCTGTGCTATTCTGCGTTAAGAAAGAGAAAAATTAGAAAAAATACACACATACACACACACTCCCACGCGGACACACACATATACAGAAAAAAAACTTACAACAGACAGGTCCCAAACCTTTGTTATCCATAATACTAAAAATTCAGGATGAAAAACTGCACAGTCTTCAGCAGGTTTTTCAGACTTCTGAACATATCCTTCTTGGCAAAAGATTGGTTATAAGCATGAACCAACTCTTCCATTAGTTCAAGTTGCTGGAGAAAAGAATTTGACCCTCAGTTTTACCAACAGACTAAGAATGACCAAAACGAAACATCAAAATACTGCCATTAGCAAAAAAAAAGAGCAAATAGCTAAAGAACATGTGGAAAAAGTAGTATTTTTTACAGGTTACAGACTTAAGGGAATAAGAAGCTAGAAATATTGAGGAAAAGAAATACATACTAATGTATTGTTTCAAAAGTATTTCACCCTTGGAACCTGCAAAAAATTGTTGTCCTGCAGTGGGTTTTATAATACATTGGCTTGTGGCTAATTATGCCATTCATTTAGTCTAGGAAAGCGATGCTTTTCTGACAAATGTTTTGATTCCCCTGAGAAGTCCCAACTCTGGACATGTTTGGTGTTATTTGGTTAAGCTTTAATCCAATAAGTAAAAAAGAAAATTTACTCTCTCTCCTATTATTTCAGCTCTCCCCTCCCCCATCATAACCTAATCATCATGACCTAATCATAAAGACATTTTAAAATAGTCTGCTTCAATTAATGATCATTACAGATGCAAGATAATGGACATTTGTTTCTGTGGCGTAATACATTTTTAAAGGAATTAATTGTGCTGAGAATGGATTTTCTTTAGCAGTACTCAGCTCATGCTAACATGCTAAAGGTTCCTTTTCCAATATGACTCATGAACAAGGTTCAGCAGGGAGAAACATACCTCAGGCCTCACGGACAGCATTTGCTCACGATCACGTACTGTCAGCAGAGCTGCCTCTGCCATCATATTCTCATAGCATCGTTCTCTGATCCTACGTCCAGTGAGTGTGCCCCCAAAGCTAGCTGTTACATTAACGTTTTACAACTATTCAGCATTTTTGGAAGAAGAAAACCCCAGAATTTAGGCAGGCATCTGTTGATGCACCAGTTGTAGGCACACACAACGCGCACACAGAGATCTTTACTGTGTTTTCACAGATTAAGTTGTACAATTTTTTAATGGACTTCAAGCAGTTTGCAGATGGCTGAAAAGTTTCAAGCTGTTGGACTCCTAAAACATGACATCATGGTTGCCCTACTCACTGTGTCCAGACATACAGAAATGAATGTTCAGCGGCACTGGAGAACCACTGGAAAACGTGGCTTCTAATTCAAAAGAAGAAAATAAACAGTTTAGGAAGGAGAATAGCACAGAGAATTTATTTTTACTTATTTTTATAAAAGGTAGTGTTAAACTTTGTGGTCTGTCCTCTTGAATTCATGTCAGTGATCTCTGCAGCCCTCTGGCATGCCTAAGGATTAACAGCACGTCTTCAGGAGATAGATTGTAGGTCCCCAGGGTTCTGGTAAAACATGAGGAAAACAAGGTGGGGCTTGGGTTTCCAGAAAGGAAGTTTCTGACACTTGCAGAAGTATTGCCAAAGGGTAAGTAATATGAAAATGAGGCTCTAGTTTTAGAGAAGAAGCCATGTTAAAATACACTAGTGAAAAAACTGTTTGGATTAAGGATCATTTTGAGAGGTAGTGGTTAGCTATGTTGCTATTAACTTTGTGAACTCACAAATAAAACAACAAAAATAGCCAAACAAATTTCTGCATGATTCCATACGGTTGATCTGATGCCATAATTCTACAATTAGAATTATGGCTTCAGCGTCAGATGCTGGCGTAAGAAAATGCAACTCTTCCCTGCTCTGCTGAATTACTCCCACACTTGTGCCAGAATTTGCAATTGACTCAGCTGCACAGCTTCAGTTTTCTTGTCAGTCTTTCTGAAAGATGAGTGAAGCAAATGATAAAAGTTAAAAATTGTTTCAAAAACTCAGAAGTCACATCACTGTTTCAAAGCATCCGCACAAATCCACAACTGAAAAAATGGCAGATTGGATCACGGAGCAGAGAAGAGGCAATCAGAAGGGAAAAACACTGTATAGCACTTTCATTCAAAACTAGTACATTGCAGAATATGGTTTAAACTGAGGTGCAATGGTGTCTGTTCTCTCTCTTTATATTAGTTTACAAAGTCCTTAAAACTATCAAAATATCATAGTCTACCAGTGCAGTACTCTATATTTAAATTGTGCCTGATTTTTATATTTTTTTCAGTGACTGATTCTTAAATATGTTTAAACATGAAGTCTTGAGATTTAACTTACTCATCACAAGCTACTGTTTCTTTGATTATCTCTAAACTTATTTTTTTAATGCTATCATAACACATATAGAAGGTCTATTTTGCTACGACAAATACACATTATAGAAAAAAAAAGTTTTTTTTGGTCCAAACATTTTACAAGCAAAATAAACAGGTGACTTGCAAAAAAATTAATGGAGAGCTGTTGAATTTTTATTCAAAAATACTTCTTGGCTTTTTAGTCAAACTATAAATTTTAGTTGGAAAAATCCATTGCTTGATAACGTTGAAATCTGAGTGGGAAAAACTATCAAACAAAAATTGTTTCAATTTTCATTAAAAAAAATCGCAAACCTTGGACAAAGACAGAAGAGCTCAGTTCTTGCCAACCAAAACCAGAAGCATTTAATCAAAATTATGATAGTACACAAAACAGAACAAAAAACTAAACCTAAGTTGGAGATGCATTTCCCAAAATGGCTAGAAAAATAGTTTTTGATTTTTTACTTTTACAAAGTAAAAATGACAGCATATAAAAAAAAAAAAACTGACCAAAAGAATTTCCTTCTACATATTTGAATAAAGATGTGGATAAATATTAATTTTTTTTTCTCCAGCATCTTTTGTATGAATAAACAGTACATCCTGACCAGAAATGGACAATAACTTATTTTTAAAATTAACAACTAAAGCATTGTAGATTCAGTTACGTAACTAAATTCCCACAGGAAGTCTGATTGCAACCAAAAGCTCATTCTGAAACTCTTAAGTCCTATTTCATTGAAAAAAATGTAAGACCATTTAATTAGTATAGTAATGACTTAATGCAATGCAATAGTTGATGATTGACCTGGATTATATATAATGAAAACTGATGGCCATTCTAATTTACTGAAATAAATCACAGTTTTCGTTGCTTTCCTAGGCGTGCGTGTGTCTCAAATTCTTTTGAAAATGATAATTTGCAAAGTCTATTTTCATCCTTGAAATACAGAAGGCTATACATACAACCCGGACACTAGACGCTGGCTCTGCTTCAAGAAACATTGTATATCTCTGCCTTTAGAAATGAGGAGAGCCTCTTTCATAATAGGATTTATTTTTCAAAAGAGTTGGTTCTCCAGCTCTAACATTAGCAAAACTAGAGTCCAGTTAACTGAATACTTGAACAGGATTCAATGAAATTTTAATAGTGGTGGAGCCAAGAAAGTACAAGAAAAAAAATCCATGGAAAGTATGTTCCTAAGCGCAGTACATTGTTTGTGTTTTAGTAGTTTAGCTAAAACATACTACTAAAATGATAGTGGTACATGCTACTACACATCTACACGCTCCTAAACAAATCTGAGATGCTGTCAAAATAAAAATAAAAATAAGAATTTTCATTATTCTTTTTGTAATACCTGCATTTGGAAACTGATTGAGAGGGTCCCCTTACCAGTAAGCCACAGCAGTAAGATGCTACAACAGACGTTAAATAAATAGGCCTTATTGAAACATTTTCATTAAGCCTAGTTTCCAACCGCATTAACTTTGTCACTGTTTGACGATGTGATGACTATTAAAGGTCATAGACATATCATAGACAGGAAGCTCTGATTCACCAAACTTTTGTTGAAATTTCCAGTTCAGAATAAAAATGGGAATGTAAACAAGGTTTATACTTACTCAATAGGAAGTTATTCTCCAGAGGAAAACTGTTGTCATGACTAAAGAATATCACATCTCAGATTGCTGTTTTCTGGTTTTAAAGTGCTTGGAACATAGAGACATCTGGAAACTGAATTTCCATTCCTTGATTATAAGAGTTTTAAACAACAATAACATATGACTATAAAACTAGTTCTTAGTTAACTACTTTTGTGAACTTCATATGCGAGTTTTAAGGGAAAAAAAGGATTCCAGAACAGGAAGCACAACAATAAACAATTTTTTTTATGTAACAAACATCTTCTTCTGTTTTATTTTGGAAACACTGGTCTAGGACCACTGCGTTTAGCAATAAAAAGACTTCAGTTTCATTCAGCAGCTACCAGGGCTGCCAATATTGGACAGACTTTCCATGCAACTGCCTTTGAGGTAGGATTTCAGTTTTAACTGGGCCTCTACTCAAACCAATTTGTTTTCTTCAGCATTGCTGCCAGTTTTCCTACATTTATGAAACTCACTGTTGACTTTATTACGATATCTTATTTTTTCATACACAGAAGCAGAGAAATTTGTGTATAGAATTTAATTTGACATAAGCAAATTAAATTATAGAAATGCTGATACAGAGTGAAATATGTAAGAGCTATCACATTATCTGAAAGGATTACAGCAAACGCGGCTGCTATTCAAAAACAAAAAGAAATTAGAATACCTGTTATTTGATATAATTATTTTAACTCAGTAAATGAGTACAAAATCAAAATGTAATATTATACAGCAATAATATGATTCTAAAGATGTAAATTCGACTAAATTGTTTGTGCAATCCGGAAGAAAAATGGCCTGGACTATTAATTGATCTGGTTAAAAGATTCTTATGAAAATGAGTATATTAAATAGATAAAATATGACAAACATATATTTAAGAAAATGGTGAAACAATTCTAGACACCATGGTATCTCTGCCAGGCCGAATTAATATAAACAACTTTGTAACTAAACAAATTGTTTTGATTTTAACTGTTATATGATAGCGATAGCAAACTTTCTATGATTGCTTTAGTAGGACTAGCCAGAAACCAACCTACCAAAGATGGTAAGTAGTAACAGGTTCTTATTTAATTTCAGTCTACTTACACTGACCACCCAGAACTTCTGTTTCTTTAACAAAATAACATCCAAAATATTTCATAAACATAATAAATTTAATAAAACATTATATAAATACAATACATATATGTAAATCTATGTTGTTAGCTGCATAATCATATATACCCTTTCCTAAATATATATCTTTCCTAAATATGCTATGTAAAACATATGTGTATAAACATACCAGTGTCAGAGTTCACATAGAGTCTACATAACCTTGTAGGAACTTACTAACTGAAGCATTTTTTCCACTTTAATAATTTCCACATTTCCATAATAAGGACTGATGTTCTGTTTTTCCTTGATGTCCTGTATTTCTACATGTCACCAACGCAGGCCGCACCTGCAGTCAGAGTGACACATTCTTCCAGGCCATACTTTTGCTGTCCCTATTTTCACAAATGTTAGCAATAATTATTACACTAATCCTTACTACGAAAGAATTTTTTCGTTCTTCCCAAACAGAAGTGCCCTCAAGTGTTACAAAACGTATGTGCAAACTAGGATGCTTAGCTTCCTGTTCCTTAGCAGCTAGCAACAGGAGGCTCCTCCTGGCTGACCTGTCAGTTTATCTCAAGGCAGGGAATGTAGGTCTGCTCCACATTTACCAAAAGGGGCAACTGAAGACATTTGCACCCTTCAGGCCACTGGACTAACACAGATGAAAGGAAAACAACCTTTTAGAAACTTAATGAAACAGTATCAGCTGCGGTGAGCATCACATGATGCAGCGATGTAGCTGTAGCCCTCAGGAGCTGCTGGGAAATTCAAGGATAGGTAAACAGTTTTGGAAAATATTTTGATTTTGACATTTTCCATTGGAATTGTGCTATTCTGAAAATTTTCTGACTAACACTACTTGAGACCTGCATTCTTACAATAAACAAAAACACCACAAGTGAATATACATTTCACTATAAATGACTTAATGTTATTTTATTCCTCTCCTTAATTTAACCAATCCAACATAATACATATGACTAATTCCTGATTTTAATGAGTTCTTATTTAATTAATGTTTCTGTGCCTAGACTAATTCTATTTTCTTCCCTAGGGAAGTATAAAGTATCAGAAGTATTCTATAAAGTACCAGAACTTTTTGTAAAATGGTAGGTTTTATCAGGTGACTTTTGGCAACTTTATTCTATATTTTATAGTGTGTGGTTTTTTTAACCGTCTTAAAAGACAGAAGCAAATTGTCAGTCACAGAGAGATAACACACTGCTAATATCTTGTTTAGAACCCAAGAACTGCTTTGTACTGACTGCAGTACTGAACAAACGGGCCAGAGCTCCATCCATCCATTCCTGTAGTGTCCGTGATACTAGTCAGTAGCAGTAGGGGCTTAGGAAAAGAAGTTTAGAAAAAGGGAGTAGAGAGGGTAATTCTGTTCTTGGTATAGTCTTCCTTCTACGAGGAATAGCCAGTAATTCCCTGAGCTGGTGGTGAATTCAGACCATTGTAATTAGTAGTTGCCCAGTCTAGCTAAAGTGCATGTAATTGTATAACACATTTTTAACTTCTGCAAGACTGTTTAGTCAGCTATCCACGCACATAGAAGTATATGAGAAGACACATCTGTCTGCTTTTCCTCTTTGTGTCTAGATACTGTATGCTTGCTTGGAAGCACTGATGATGGACTAAGACTCCTAGAAGAACTCCTTGCATATTATTAGATTATCTCATTTTATAATTTATGCATATAAATTAATAAAAGTAGTTATATTTAAGTAAAATATTCAGGAGTAAGATGTGAAATACCATAAATGCAGCTCAAATTAGTGTTAGCAAAAAACAGTGAAATATATATCCAATAAACAAGTGTCATTTTGCAAGAAACAGCAATCTACTGTCTAATCTCATATTATGAGGTTAAATTCAAAATAACTCCCAAATTAACAGAGCAACTCAGCTACTTCGGAATAGTAACGATAGGTATTACCTTGCAATTCTCCCTATAATGCTTGTACTTCCTGTCAGACAAGCCTATACCTGTAATCCCTGAGGCCAGTTCCCAAGTTTCTCTTCCCCTTTTCCCCTCATATTGCTCTGCCTGACAGCTATTTCTCATTTCAATAACGCTTAAGTGGAAGAAAAGGCTAATGAGCTAGATGCACTTAAACTGGTTAGGCACTGAAAATGGATTCTGTGCTGCAACCCTTTCTCCGAACTGACTCATGGGGAGTTTTGGCACGAGATTACTGCTAACTTTTTAAATTTCCTTTATTCCTTAGGATTTCCCAGAGCTCCTGCTATGGTTTTAGGTCTGGGGCATATTTCAATTGGTTCAAAAATAATCTCTTCATTGAAATATATTTTACTTTCATTTGACATGCAATAACTGTGCTATTTGAAGACAGATTTTATACTACCATATGAAATATTTGAATGCATGTGCCGGTGACATTTAAGGTGTTCAGTTCATTGTATTTTATATCCTGATTATATGAAAAAGTTATTTTATCTCCAGCTTAAAGTGGATTTTTCTTTTTTTTACGATTTTTGTTGCCTCTGAAGCGTTCTGTGATATGTGGATAAGAACGTTGTAGTCAGAACTGGGTGGGATTATGTTAACGTCTGCCACGTATTAGTTTATCCTTGAAGCATTTTAAAATCCTTACATGATTCACAATTTGTTAATAGTTTCCAACAGACATTACGGTGTATTAAAAGTTTGGGTCTATTTTAACCACTTTCACCAACTTAAAACGGTTATTTAGGATAAAATATGTTTCCAATAATGCACTCTGTAGACTAGATTGAGCAAGAAAAGAAAAAAGAAAAAAAAAAACAACCTTGAAACAAGGCTATATTTCGTTAGCATTGCTGAAAACATTACAGAATCATACAATGTTTTCATTTAAAACCCTCTTGGGAGAATTCACAACAGTTGTGACATTTCACAGTTTCAGTTTTGATAGCTGAAACTTTCAAAATGTGGACAAAGTTAGAAAACCGTTTATGTTGTTTTTCTTTCCATCTTTATTCTAACTTGGAACAGCAAAACCAAAAGGATATAGAACCAAAACAACCCCCCCGCCAACCCCCAAAAATGTAACTTGATATTGTCATTTTAAGGTAAGATATACCTGACATTTTAGAATCATGTCTCTAGGCAGGTATTTATCAAGCTAGCCAAAGCTTGTACATTAACAACCCAAGTATTTTGTAGTTCAGCTGACCTGCCATTAATATACACCCGTGTATTCCTTCCTAGCACCTAGCTGAAGTGCACTTTTTAATTTTGTTTTAAACATTCTCAGTTTATATTGAAAAAAATTGAAATTTTTCTACATTGACGTAAAACGGTCTTCTTATATCAGCAGTCAAGTTCAAAGTAGTTGTTCTTTCCATCTGAATGGTAACCCCAAAAGCAAGTTTGGGGGAAACCAAAACAAAACAAGAGAGAGGTTTACAGTAGTCTTGTCAGCATCAGGTATTATCAAGTTCAAAATGGCGTAGAAATGAAATAAATTCCAGAGTTATTGACCCTCATTGAAAGCATCTGCCAAACCACCACCAGAATCCAGCCCCCCACCGCCACTGCCTTGGAAAGACTGAGAGCCTAGTGTGAGGGTAATTGCCATGGTACCACATTGAAACAATGGTAAACAACCTGGTGGCCTTGGAGATTAACCATCTGCTATGCTACTGGTCACACTAGCCTTGAAGCTGCAGTTATGAAGAAACAGATGTTAATCTGCAATAGGGAAAAAATGAACTGGTGCAAGTCCAGCCCACAATTTTATGAGATTATGCAATGATAGAAGATATATGGAAGGGTACTTTATGTTGTACAAACAAAACTTTCAGTGACTGGATATCTAATGTGAACTAAGCAGCTGGAACTATCCACTGATGAAGAAGGTTTGGGGCTGGACTAAACAGAGGGAAGTTGAATGGAAATAAACGGAGTGGAAGCTGTCCTTAAATGAATCATTGATTCTGTCCATGTACTATTTGGTGGAAAGCAGACATGAGGGAAAGAGCAACAGGAAGAGTGAAAAAGCCTTACAGTCTTTAGATCACCAAAGCATTTGGCATTTTGCCTCTAGAAACACAGAAAGCAGGAACCCACCTGCCTACTTGTAAATAGGTGAAACGAACAGGAAGAACTTATGGTACAGATACACCCACCATAGCCAAGCAGAAAATCTTCTGTCTTGACCAAAGGTGTCCAAGTCCTGTTTGATTTGTATCCTTGTTCATAGCCTCAGTAAGTAGAATATGCATTCTGGGAGGAAGTGCCATTAGGTTTTTTGTTATCTGAAACAACACAAGACTACCAGGTGCAGTCCTGTGCAGTGGAAGAGTCAGCAATTAAACTTTAATGAATATGAGAAGACACTGAGTGACTCTAAACCATGGCCAAAAGGCAGATGCAGAAGAAGGATTTGTTCAACAGCTGTACAGAAAGGAAAAAAAAAAAATTGAAGATATCCAGTGCTCTATTTAGAAATTATCTATTGGATAGAAGAAATAAAACATGCATGCCTTTACATATCAAAAATATATTCATAAAGTTGTGTCTTGTCACGTCAAGTGTCCATGCCATCCTGTGGCTGCAGATAGTAAATACCAAGGTAAGCCAAAGTTTCTTTGGGAATAATAGTCTCATTGCTGCTTTGATAGCCACGGTAAAGCAGGTAAAAGTAGCTGTAAGTAACAAGCTACCTTTCACACCAGCTTCAATTTTGCTATTTCTTTTAAATGTATTAGTGAATACAGTATAAGTAATACACAGTGCTTACCGTTAATTGCTATTTATCCTACAGTGTTCTTCCCTGTGGAAACTTTCAGATGTAGTGGGTTTGCTGAAATTTAGGATTTGAGAAAAACGTATAAAAATATCCAGCCAAATCAATGTATATCAAGTATGATAGAGGAACCAAAATCCATTTGGGGCTTTGCACTCACAAGCTGGCTTTTATTTCAGTGAGAGTTAAAATGTCTACATGGTGAATAACTCAAACAGTGTATATATATATAAACACAGATAACACTTGACAAAAAAGTATCTGGAAGCATTACTCTAATAAAGAGCTCTATATTTTTGCAAGGACTGAAAAGCCTTTGTACAAAATAAGCCAGCAGAAACAATAATATAATCTATAAGTTGATAGCTCTAAGACAAAGATATAAAGGAAACACTTCGTAAAAAAAAAAAGGAAAGAGAAAGAGAGAGAGAGCGGGGCCTATTAAGGTACTGTATGTAATGTCCCCCTTATTGCTGAAGTATTTAATGATTGGTTCTAGCGTACACAGGGAGAGATAAGCATTCTTATTTCAACATGTTTTTTTTTTTCCTGTTTATTTAGGCTGATTTTGATCTAGAGTCACTTGGAAGAATGTGAATACAATGTCACGATCATGTATGTATGTGCGTAGAAATCTGTTTAGGCAGATGGCTCTAGCGACTGCATTGAAGGTTAAAGAAGTGGTCAGAGAATGCATTTTGAGTTCTGGATAAATTTTAGATTTCCCTGTTTTAACAATTATTCAACTTCTTTGTTTTCTCATAACCTCTATCTCTGTTCCAATAGGTAGAAATGTGACAGAAGATTGCTTCAGGCTCAGCCAGGCTAAAGAAAATTTTAGACTGCCAAATTAGTAATAGGATTGATAGTTAAACTATTGTATTATAGTATACTGGATTTTAACCTGTTATATCAGCACTTTCTTTATACAGAATGAACTTCACGCCAGATTTCCTCAATGTGTGTACTGGGACTTGCTTTCTATTTTGACTAGAACAACCAACAGGGGCACTTTTATATTTAAATGTATGGTACATTACAGTTATTCATTGTCACATTTGACTTATTCATCAACAACGGAGAAGTCCAAGAACCACTTAGCTCTCTATACAGTGCAAGATGAATGGGATGTATTTCCAAAGGGTCTAGATATCCATTACCAGCTCCTGAAATAAATGCCTCAGCTGTGAAAATTTTTCCAGAAGATGAGACTGAGATGTTAGTATAAGAAGTGCTTCTAATAGAGTTTCTTTGCAAAAATGCTACTGAGAAATTTGTAAGCATAGTGTGAATAAACAGGTTATATTAGTCTGCATGGATTGAAGTAAGAAGGGCAAAATACTTTTGCTTCTTGATTCGATCTGGCAATCAGAGACCATTAATGATATCAACTCCTGAAGTACCTCCACAAATATCATCTAATTTTCTCTCATTTTCAATTACAATAAAAAAATTTGCTTTGGAGAATACTATTCCCATTGGTGTCACTGTTATTAAGGGGAGGAGTGATTAACTATATGCTGCTGAACAGGATCACCAATGATATGTAGAATATAGTCAAAAAATGATACCCTCCTTTTCCAAGTAACTCCGGAAGGCAGCAAGACCAAGGCAAAAATAGTGGGAATTTACACCTACACCAAAACATACAAACTTACACAATTTAGAGGCTGAAATAATTCATCACTGTAAAAGCTACCAAAAAATACTTTGCATATCAGCAATTTCAAAAGCCGTGGAAATAATTGATAACAAAGGCATATATGTCAGACAGTAGGAGTTACATGAAAATCACTTCAGATTTAAATAATAACATAAAAGCCCAATTAAATTGGGGTACATCATTATCTCTTTGGGAAATTCTATAGGAAAGGGCAGAGAAAAAATAACTTCTAATAAGCATGCATTATGAAGATGCACTTACACCTTGGGATGAAGTGGTGATCTATTTGGAACAGCAGGAAAAATCTACTACCATAGCGTAACGATTGAAGGTCGCTGCATACAGTAACCTGTGGGAAAGTACAGTCAGCTAAATAAGCATAGTAATTGCAATATCTTCACTCTCTGACTATAACTTCTCCTTATTAAAAAGGGATGTCAAATAAAATAAATTCCTACTGGAATATACCTACTGGTATAGCAGTAGGGAAGGAAGACACCTTAGAAACAAAAAAGGGAAAACATTCCTTGGCTTGTACCACTCTCCTTCAGACACCACCCTTCTCGTGTCCCCAGTATGAGACCTATGAAATCCTGCAAAAAAACAATTTGGGTCTTGGGAAGAAATCGCTCTAATATAGTTGATTCTTCCAGCCTGCATTCACACAGGTCTAAGAGAATATTACTCATAGAGATGGGGTTGACCTAACTGATGTCCAAGACAGTGACTGTCAAGGTAGCAGAACACAGTATTTATCCCTTGCTTGCTCACTTAATGTATACAAATCTTTGGAAAATTTAACGGTGTAAAAGGAAATGTTCATTGAATCTTTTAAATTATCAGTCATAGAGAGAGAATTTCTTTAAGGCCAGTCCACCTGTCTAAGAGATAATATGTTAAATATGCCTTTGCTGAATGCCCAGGCTGGTAAAGCTGAAAACAAACAAACTGAAAGAACGTCAATTAGAAGTCTAACGGAGTGCTTCATAAAACTAATAAGCATAAAACTTCAGATTTTATCAGTAGAAATTAATAAAATGTGAAATTGATAAATATATAACAAAATTCAAGTCTTAGATTTCTCAGAATGTAAGCCTCTATGTTGCATACAGGGATTTGCTTTATTATTCTTCACTCTTCATTTGTCTTTGAATGGATATTCACTCAAGAGAAATCTATCCAAGAATGCAAAGTACTGGTATATTTGTATTTACTTTAGTAGCTACTTACATCTATATATTGAACTGATTTATCAAAGCTAGTGGAAATGTAATGAAAATTAGAAGGCCTTAATGGAGGCTAAAAGCAAGAAACTAGAACAAGAACACAAAATAAACATACTTGACAGGAATTCTTTCTGCTGTAACTTTCCCATATGTGGAAATGCTTGGAGTTCTTCACAGAGCTGTTGTAAAGAGTTATCATACAGTGTTTCTGCTAACAACTACTAAGATTTAAAAAAAGATTTTGAGTTTTCAAAGTAAATAGTAATGGATTAATGATCTTTTTAAATAAGATGATAATTTACATTACAGAAGTTAAAGAGTTAATACTATGATATTCCTGATTGGAGATAATTGTAAAAAAAGAATCACAATGGGAGAGGAAACAGCTACTTACTGCCTTTTATATTAGAGAGCTACTGATTTTCAAAGATGTAAACAGAAGTTAAGGCCACAACACCCATTTGCTTGTCCTTGGATCTGAGAGCCAACATATATTGCATGACTTTGGAAATTCCTCCTCATCCCTATCCCTCATTACCTTACACAGCATGAGTTTGAACATTGATATGATAGATGATAGATAGTACATTATTAAAGGTAAAAAGAAAATATTCTGAAAAATCCATGGCGGGAGGGAGTATTTGCTTTAACCACTTAACAGCTTGAAGTCCTAGAATCATGTATATGTACTTACAGCTTTCCATGTGAATGATTCTTTGGCATTACTCATATGTTCAAACACTCTGCTGATCTACAGGCTTACTAAAGACTAGATTAAGGATTTAGTAAATAGAAAACAAAGAAAAAAAAAGTCCTGAAAGTCTTTGTAGACTCATTTGGTATAAAACACTTAGAGGCATCTTGTCACCTTATAATAGTTACATTAGGAAATTACTAGTTCTGAACTTCACTCAGAGCTGTTACATGTCTGAAGAGACTTTTCTCATTTAACCTCTGTACAGAATTAAAGCTATCTACACATGTAGTTTTCCACTAGATTTCTTCTGACTTCATCATCCTTAGATTGCAAGCACACAACAGTCAAAACTCTATTATTACTTAAATGGACTATTGAAGAAATTAATCTAAAATCGCCTATACTGTAGTTACTTATCAAGTTCACACAGAGAAAAATAAAGAGGACTGAGAACTGGGAAACTTACTATTTGGCAATATAGTTTGTAAGGAATGTGTGTTTTTAAGCCTTTTGTGAAAGAAAATTTTCTGGATGTGATTTTTTTTAGTTTCCTCTCAGACTACACTGATAAAAGTTTCCATTCTGACTCTTCATCAAGCCAAGAATAAAGAAGGTCACATTTTCACTCTCAGAACTGTACCTTGGATACCTTAAGTACTGGACTTAAGTTACTGTCCTCCAAATCTTGTACAGACCAGAGCTGGATTTCCATTTACACAGGAATTATTTTGAAATATTTAAACTAATTATTCTCTAAGTTTCTCCTGACTTCAGGTACATGGATGTGAGTTAAACAAATGTGTAGGCAAAAGGCTGAAAAGTGCATTACAAAACTTTCTTATTTTTTCTCTCCTTTAGTTTTTTCTTCCCTTTTCCTCCTCTCCACAATTTCTGATTCATAATGAAATATTTTTTCCCCAGTTCCAACTGCCTGGCCCTGATTTTTCAAAAAGTACTGATCAGTGAGGAAGCGTAAAGTGAGAAAACTGGAGACGGTAGTCAATACTTGGTTGTCACATCAGATGCAACTGAGTCAGCAGTTTCACACTGCAGCTGCAAGGAGTGAGAAGAACATGACTGCATATGGATGAACAAACTATATACTTCAGAAACCTGAAATACTCTGGCATCTCTTTCACCTTATGACCCTCTTTCTCCTTTCACATCATTGCCTAGGGCTTAATCAGCCTACATAGGACAGTGTAAACTTTGATCCCTTTATCCCAACTCAACCAAACTATGGCTAAATTTAGCCCTTTCTTCTGAATTTCAGCTATGCCAAAACTTCCTTCAGTACTTGTACCTGTATATGGGCTTGATTCTACAAATCCCTGCCCAGTTTTTTCTTTCTTATCTAAAGAAGAGGAGTTCAAAGGTGAACCAGGCCTTTATTTTATCTAAGATAGATAGTTTTTCTACATTGCAGAGGCATTTGGCTCATTCCACACAGCACAAACTGAGAATCAGCATATAGATGCTGTGAATGATAAGCACATTTGGGTTCAATCATGAACCTGAATCTTGATTCCACGCCTCTATTTATTTTATTTTGTGTATTTATTTTTTGCATTTACTTTTGGACAAATAAAAACAGAGAAAATAGGAATATTATGCAACAAATAAAAGAACTGGAGTGCAATATCTGCTGTAAAATGAAACCAAAAAATAGAACTGTAATCTAGTGCCCTGTAACTATTAGAACAACAATGCAACTATCCTTTACCAAGCAATCTGGTTTGGAATGTAAAAGCAAAACTAAAGAATCTGAAATAAATTGTCAAAATCTTCAAAGCTAGAAACAGGAGAAAGGCAGTACCATTCAGTATACACTGAAGCATATTTTTTTCCCAGTGCTGACTGTAGCAAGAAAGAACAAACCATAGTAAAGGATCAATTCATCTTTAGGGTCAAAAGTCAGACTCTTCCCTTTCTCTAGCTCTCTATCAGTTCAAAGTCTTTTGAGACATTTTTTATGCCAGATTCTTATGCCTTTTTTTTTTCTCTCCAGTGAGGAGGAAAAAAAAGTCATTTTGTTAAAAAAAAGGGCAGCAAAGGGAAAGACTGGTCAGATTCTACTCTCTCTTCCTCTGCTGAGGTCAAAGGTTCGTGCCATAGTGACATAAAGAACATCGAAGTTTTGGGTGTCCACTTATTCCTTACTTTTGAGTTGATTTAACCCTCAGATATGAGATATAACAGAAACTACCCGTCAGTAGTATCATCCATCCCCTGCAGACTCCTTCAGAATGAGCCGAAAACTCATTCGTTAGTGTAATCTCTGGTTGAAAAAAGAAGAAGAGACCATTATAGAGACCATTTCAGAGAGAACATTCCATTAAAAAACGTCCTCACTTTCTATATTAATTGTATTGAAAGTAAATATAAGACGGAAACTAATATTATTTCATCTTCTACATTAGTTTTTGCTATATATCATTAATGTTTAAAAAGAAAGCCATTTGACATTTTCTTTCTCATAGCCCATTAATGACAAAACCTTCTGATAAGTTTCTTTCACCTGAATATATTCAGTTCAAGAACAGTCCGCTCTTTTCTAGAAGTTTAAGAGGACCAACTTATATATATACACATAAATATGTAAATGTTATATATAATGTATACACACACACACACACACACACACACACACACACACACACACACAAGGTGTGGCATATACCTAAGAAAATGTTTCTTCTTGTACAGATCCACATATACTAATAAACAGCATTATCTGTTCTAAATGATATTAACTCCTGATATGTGGAAACATTATTGTTTCCTTCCCTCTGCCCGAGACAAGCTGAAAGGACATAATTAAGGACTTACCTAAGCAAAACAGTCACGTCAAGGAGTACAGTTACAACGTGGTTGCAGTTAACTGAGAGTACAACTATAATTCTAATCACATTATTCTTCTGTTCTTCTGCCACACGTGATAGGAAATTTTATTTCTGTGACAGCTGCCCTCATTATTCCAGCATAATCAGTATGACCTCATAAAAATCACAGCAACACTGAATCTGGGAAAAATTCATGTGATTCCCCCTGCCCCTTCCCCAACTCAGAAACGTCTAGAACATTGTTTGTCCTAAAGGACCTAATTAGAACAGCAGGTTTCATTTAATAAACCACATTCAAAAATTAAGTCAGTACTGATCGGGCCTTCATTTTCAGCAGTGTGAAAATTAGATAGCAATATACTGAAACTCATATTTTTATGTAAATTTGTATTTTTCCCCCAAATACTTTGATGCCAGTAGTATCTGTTTAAGTCATGCTACAGTAAATCATAGTCAGTTACAATAACTTGCTGTATTAACCTGAATACAAGCAGGACAAATATTTCCCTGCCTTATAAGCCCATACTATTATAAAATATATACTTTTATATATAGTAGAGAGGGAAAAAAAATCACATGCTCTGATGCACTTTTTATTGATGCACCATCTTTGTCTTTGACTCCACTAAGCATCTTTAGTGGCATCCTGGACCTGCTCTGCCATAAAGCATTGAGAGCATCAAGAGCAACTGAACAGCCAGAGGCACACATCACATCCATATTTCATTGTATACATATGCAGAGCTTGTACTCTAAAATCCGTTTAACCTGGCAGAGGCGCACCCCTTCAGATAAATGGCTCCAAATTTCCTCAAATGTAAGAAATACAATAGGATTTGAAATCGAGTAAGCTGATTCGGCAACAAGTCAGAAAAGAGTGACACTGCAGGGCTATTTCTATTATCTCAATATTGTCTTAAATCTCTGTGAGAAATCATTGTTCTTCCAGATTTAGACCAGATATTTGATTCTGGGTCTTTCATGTTGTAACTGAGTGTCCTAGCTATTAGAAAGAACTATACTGTCTTTTTTCATGATTTTGAACAATAATTACAGGTGTATAAATAAAATATCAAAAAATATCATCAATAGGTCTTAGGTTCAACGAATAAAGGACAAAATCTTTGCAAATATGATAAATAAGAAAGCCTGAAAAATAACTGAAAGTTTTAATTATCGTATTGGTTCAACATTCATATTTTTCTTTCCTTCGTAGACATGCAACATATCTACTTAGACATTAGATCTCTCTGCCTAATATGTTTCATTGCTGAGCAGCTGGATATATTAAAAGCTTAGATAAATCTCAGAAGTCTGAGAAGCAGCTATGATCTTTCTTCCCAGGCAATGCGTCTAATGTTACCTAAAACATTTAAACTTTGAGGGAGGACAGAGAGCAAGTTAAGTGAATCATCTAGGTAGTCATGATTATAGTATTCTTAAACAATTCAGGATAGAAACACAATTTTAATCATCTTAAGCAGTAAGATCAGTTGTTAGAAGTGTGTGAGGATAAAGCAGAAGCAGAAAAACAAGTTCAGATAACAGATGTTATGTTTACAGAAAGAGAGAGATTAAAGTGTTAAAAATGGTGTTGTTAGCCTCAGAATGAATTTTTGCTAACTCTAATTTCATAGCTGTTTATAAGACTGAATGAAATTAATGGTTGGCAAACAGTGAAGAAAATGGGAAACTTATATCCATTAAAGTTTCCTAACACCATTTGAGCTTGAATAAATTCAATAATGTAGCAGTGAAAAGATGCTAGGTGAGATGTTGTGAAAGCTTCCTTCTTGTAATTTGCCCATAGGAATTCACAGCACTACAGAACTTCTATATCTTTATCAGATGTAAGGGAGTAAATATGTTACATCACACACAAATATACATTTTAGAAACATCTCCTTTTTCTTTCCTGCCAGGAGAAAAAAGCATGGGAAAGGGGAAAAGAATAAAGCATGAAGAAAGAAACAGAAGTGGTATTGTAGTGTAATGCAGAAAAAAATAACCATAGCTGAAAGACTTTGTATCTAATTTATATTTCCTATCCTTAATATTGGTAACCTGGATCTGAGTAAAGGTGCTGAGATAGCAAACACAAGCAACAAATGTTACATCTCCAGGAGGTTTACTTCTGAAATTCGAATCTGTGATCTCCAAAATCTTGGATGATTTGAATGATCCTGAAATATACAATGATTACAGAGGCAAATTGCTGGATCAGATATTTTGGACTTTGACTAAGATAAGCAACTGTCTTATTTTCTGTCACAGAGAAAAAGTCTTTCAGATTTAGACTATACTGTTCTGTCTTGGTCAACTTATCTAAGCTAAGTAGGATAGCTGGAGGGAAGGGAAAATGATGCACTTCCCACTGCAAACAAAGTCCTGACATGCATACTGTCTTTGCCAACTCTTTAACTTAATGCTGTGGCTATTCCACCTCTTTTCACCCACGTTTTTCAGCTGTGAATAGGGATGGGTCTGTGAGTCTGCCCCTTCCTCTGTTGTAGCGCAAACCCTGTACAGGAACGTTCATGTATTTTATTCATGGTTGGAAGGTATGAACACATATCTTTTTTTTTCATTTGAGCTACCATAAAAATCAGATGTGTGTTATCACTCAATGCCTAATAGTAACAATTTGATTAAGTTAACCTAATTGCTCTTAGTTCATTGCTATATGCAGTATCTGGACACAAACTGATATTTCAATAGTCTGAGCAGACTTGTGAGAGTGCTTTTGTGGTTCGTATACTACTGATTACTTTCAGAGGACTGTTTCTGTCAAGATGAGATTATGCTTTAGCATAGATTAATTTATTCAGAGATCATGGTTAGATCATATTTCAACTGAATTTATACATTGTATATGGTGAGCATGCACCTGTGATACAAAATGTGCTTTTTTTCTGTAGCTGTAAGAAAATAAAATTTACAGGTGCAGCTACCATCTATGTTTCAACAGCATCCAGAACCACAGATAAATAGGGCTCAAAGGACTTCATGTACTCACTTTGTCAACCTAGTTCTTCTTCCTATCAGCTACACAATTGTAATTCCTGGCACTTTTGCCCAACATGTTCTTGAAGATCTCCAGTGATCTCCCACTTTCCCAAACAGCTATTTCAAATGGAAAGGATAATACTTTTCACTGAGGACTGTTGTGATGTCCTTTCCCTTCTGTACCACACACATACTCGTAATACACCCTATCTTCTCCTTTCAATCTTTCCTCATAGATTGTATTTTATATAGTGATGATCATTCTTGTTGCTAGAAAACGTGATTTAAGAGAAGAAATGTAAATATTGTCTCATTGTTTATGATGCTTAATGAAATATTGAAAAGATGTTATCAATAATACTTAAAGCATAAATAGACTCTGCATTTATTTAACCTTTCTCATGACTAAAAATATTTATCATCTTCCCAAACACTTATAAATACTGTATTTTCCTGTACACAGAATAAATTTTAATCAGCATAACAATTGTGTTTGAAAATTTTGTACAGATGAAAATATTTTAAAAACAGTAAAATGAAAATGTTAAATGTTTCAGTTTATAAACACTAGACAGCTATATATATGTAACTAGCCCATTAAGACTGAACACTATAGCAATATCACATATTTATAAAATATTTAAAAAGCAAATAGCCTCATATTAGAGATCTGTAAGTAAATCCTTTGATCGAAGAGCATTTATTTCTGACTTAGTGAACAAATGAAACACTTTCATAGACAAAACCCTAATAGATCGACAGCGACAATTTTCAGAATAAGATAGGTAATAAAAGTATTAGATTATGTTTCAAATGAAATAACAGTCATCCCATTACTCCTGTTTTCAGTTTAATGAGACTGGTGACATATCAAGAGCATTACCATCAAATCTAGCTGACATAGTCATTATTTGAAATTTGGAGGGCTGGTGCATATGTGATATATTACTATTTGGCAAAATGAGGAAATTAAGGTTTAATGATTGTTCACAGCTTTAAAGTCAACTATTATTAAGGAAAAAAAAAAGTAGAATTTCTGCTTTATTTTAAGAGTTCTAATTATTATCTGTGATAACATTGGATAAATGGCTAGAAGAGAACACAGTAGCCCCTTTTACGCTATTAGTCATGACTTAATAATACTTTATACTTCTCCATAGAAAATGGATTGTTTGGAATGACAGCATCAGGTTGCAACTTAGTTAATGCTTGTTCTGCCTTAAAACTTTCATAGTTTTCAGAAAATGAGTAATTACAGCAAATTAGGAAGAACTCTTTCTCAGTAGTGATATTTTTCAATAGTAAATTGTCTTCTTAAGCCTGACTAACACCAGTTTCACACTATTTTTCAAGCATTTTTCTTTAACAAGATCGTTCCCTGTGGACACTTGCAATTCAGCAACAGCAATAGAAGGAGTGATACAAGCCTCCTACGCTTCAGCTTTCTCAATGTCTCAGTCTTTCATCTTCTCAGATTAAATTCTGCATACATATATTTTTTCAAAGGAGTTAAGGTTTGTCTTTACATTATTTTCTTTGTTTTTGAAGAAAAGAGAAGTTGATAAAGTTCACTGTTTGAAAATAGTGAAGATACAGTAAGGCTGCATATTCTTTTCCCCCTGGGACTCTTTTTCTCCCATCTCCAGTCCCCTTTTCATGTCTGATAACTTTCTTTTCCAGTTACCCAGGTAGAGTTTAAACAGTTTTCTCTATTGGACAAATAACATACAAGTTTGCACAAATTACAATCAGTTACTTGGATCTTAGATCAGTATCTTGGATCATTGTAAATATGAGTTATACATAAGCTTCTAATGTATTTATAATGATAAATACTTTTAAGCAAATGGTTGTGTACAAGATACGGTATATAGATGCTTTGACCTTTGCTTCAGCAAAAATATTGTTCATAAAATTGAAATAGGATTGCATAGGACCATACTGTGGAACCCCAGTTTGCAACTTGTCACATCATCCCACAATAGCCAATGTTATGCAGACAAGAGGAATTATATTCTCCTTGGATCATGCAGTTTAGTTTATTTTCATTTACATAGCCTAATCTAACATTTTAGTTGCAGCTTTTTAAGTTTGTTGTTCATTACTTATACCGTATTCTGTTCTTTGAAAACGGTCATGAAAAGATGATTTTGGGCAGAAACTGCCACAGGACGGTACAATAGACACTGACGATTGGCATTGCTGTTTGTACACCCTGCTGCTATGACTAACTTCCCCTATTTTGTGTAATGAAATGTAATGATGATTTGTCTTTATACCATCTCCCACAAAAATCAATAACTATAGCATCAACACACAACCCGGACTGAATAGATCGCTCAGTCTAGTTGCACACTTCAAACAAGAAATAGGACTTGAGCACTTTGGGACACAATCCAAATGATTGGACTTTAAATGTGAAATACTTACACTGTGAAAGCTCTTTTTCTTCATAATTGAGATGAGCCCATAACTACACTTCAGTCTTATTGCAAAACTGTGCTCAAGAGGGAAAAATGAACTTGATTAAATAACGTTGTGCAATACACCTTGGAAAAAAAAAAAAAAAAGAAGAGTTGAAAATTGCCATTCACCAAAGGAAATTGAATAAGCATAGAGTAAATTCTTCAATTCTAAATTGAGCGATCACCTACTAAGTGTCTCTGAGAATTCTCAACTGGAAACTCATTCATAGAAGGCAGCTGGGAACAAAACTGATTAGCAAATGGCCTGCCTCCAAGTTCATCTGGGTGTAGATGTAGGTCATAGCCTACCTATGCACTGATAGAAGAAACTGAATCGTAGTTTCAAGGTCCTTATAAACGGTTTGCAAGTAAACAAGATGGAGAGATCAATGGCTGTTCATGTATAGGTGGGTGGGTTTGGCAAACTTCAGTAATGAAAACGTAAAAGTGCAGAGAGAAGTGAAGATGACAAACTCTCTCATATCAATATTAGCCAGTTGCAAGGGGGAACATGGGAATATAATTTTTAGAAGATAGGTGTAGTGTGAGTATCACCATTTATAAACTCAAGAGTGTTACAGCCTATTTACGCATTTGTGTGGATGTTGAACCTCAGTGCACTTAGGGATTTTTTTTTCCATCTCCCTATGCACATCCCACACTCATTTTGTATGCTTAATTTTTCACATGATCAACACTTAACTGTAGCTGAGGAAGAATTATTACAAAGGCAACTACTTACAAATACCCTGCTAGCAGTGTTTTCAGTATGCTGATATAACAGTATTCCATAAGTACTTGGGGAAAAGGAAGGAAAGAAGGGGAGGGAAGAAAAAAAAATGAAAGGCTGACAAATCACAAATAAGCAGATTATTGCTAATAACTTGTCCCTTCAAGAATCTGAGTATTTTTCAGTGTTACACTCAGACTGTTGGAATATTTATAGTAAAGGCTGAATGACTAGCCATGTGATCTTTTTTATGCTGTTTCAGTGACAAGTTTTTTTAAACATATAAATAATACCTGCTTAGTGATAGTCAGAAAGGTGAATAGATTGTTAATTTTCAAGTAAACCTTTGCAAAAAATAATGGAATGCAAGAAAATTAGTAAGTAACAAAATACAGCTATTTTCTTAGTAGGAGCTGTTTGTTCAGCTCTGTATAGTAACGTTTTGGTTTCTGTGCTCTTCATAGGCACTGAGGTTTTTTTGTTTTTGTTTTTTGTTTTTTTGACTTTTTTATTTTTTTTCCCCTCAGTATAGACAACTTGGAATCATAGAATAAATCTGGTTAAAAGTGACCTTGAAAGTCCAACCCCTTCAAGAAGCAGGATCAAATAGATAAAGATTTTTTGGACCTTTTAAAAACGAGTTTTAAATATCTCCAGAAATGGAGGCTTCATAATTTTTCTGGGTCCTGTGTTTTGCCACCCTGCTGGTAATTTTTTTTGCCCTCAAATATCAAATCAGAATTTTCTTGAGTTCTAACTTGTGTCTGCTCTCCCTCATCCCATTGCTTGGCACCTTCAGGAAGGGTCTGACCCCATCTTCTCTATACTGTCCCATTAAATAGTTGAAGATCTTCTCTTAGCTTCCTCTTTTCTAAGCTGAAAAGAGGAAGTTCTCTGTGCCTCTCCTTCAACAACACGTGCTCCAGCCCTGGTTATTATGGTGGTCGCTCTGGTGGACTTGCTTCAAATTGACAATGCTTTTCTTGTACTAGGCAGCTCTACATTGGGCAGAGTACTCCAGATTCTGCCTCATAAGTGCTGAGTAGAGCATGCTATCTCACCATCTGGGTCTTTCGCAAAGATATTAAGCAGGATCAACCTCCATACTGACCCTGAGGAACCATTAACAGTTGGCAACTAACAGCACTTTATACCATTGAGCTCAGCCCTTTGAGTCCAGCAGTTCAGCCCATTTTTAACATATCTTCTAGCTGATCTACCCAAACCATATCTTACCAATCTGGCTATAAGGATAGTATGGAAAATCATATGAAAACTTAACTAAAGTCAAAGTAAACAACATTCACTGTTGTCCCCTCATCCACAAAAGCAGGCATCTCTTTATAGAAAGTTATCAGGTTGGTTAGGAACAAGCTGCCTTTAGTAAATCCATGCTGGCTGTTCCTAATCATTTCTTTGCCCTTCATGCCCTTACCTGCACATAACTTTCAATAGAATTATGCTTTAGTGTCCAAAGACAGTAATCCAGTCTGACAGTGTCCAGTCTGAAAACATAATTAATGTATTAGAAAGCATTAGACAAATCACTTTAACCTCTCCAACTGTCTGAGTTTCCACTTAAATATTAGTGCAAAACATTGTCCTTACTCTTCTAGCACATAATGCACAAGACATTCTGCCAGAAGAGGAGGGTGATGTGTTAACCGCAGGAGAGAGGTAGAAGGTTTCAGGTGTCTTCTACTTAATTTTTCTTTCTTTTCTTTACTCCTGTGTCAATCCAGTTGACATTTACCTTGGTTGGAGGAACTGTATATTAAAACATACTATATGTAATTTTCAAGTTGTTTCTAATTCATATTTACTAATAGTGTGGAACAAAATGGAATTCAATTTTCCAAACTCCAACTTATGCAACTGTAACCTGAGAGAAGGTCTAGAAATCACTATGGCTGATTCTGTCGTCAAAATTGCCTGTGGACATCAGGCAATCCTGCAGCTCATGGTGAAACTTTGAGCTATGGTTATTCAGACTTTTAGAGTAGATATTTGAATAACTTTGCTAGCTCTTTTCAAAGACTCTGTTATAATCCAAAGGTTTTTCATAAGCATACAGACATTTTTCTACTCAGTTATATGGCTGGCCTACTATTTTAAAAACAGTATTGGATGATACTTACGATGAAACAAATATTTCCGAAAAATGTAGAAGACCGTAAACTTCTAATGGAGCACACATATCATTTCATCTCTTAAACCAGGACATTTCCATTCAAAAAAACATAAATAGATTTTTCTGAATATATTTGGAAATAATATTCAGTAGTGGGTTGATATTAGAAATAGTATTAGATAACATTTATCATTGCCTTATCTAATTTGTAATTGTGGAAATGTGAAATTATGTGATAAATCACTTCTCATGATTTACTAGGTTCTAATTGTAGTTTCAAAGACTCCACATTCTCTCTGGATTACCTCAAAGAGAAGAAATAGACACTTCTCATTTTATGGACTGGGGACAGAGCCACCAGGTAGAATGCCTTAGGACAGGAAACTCAGATCTTCCATAGTAGGCCACTCAAAGAATTGCAGCTTTCTAGACACACAAGAGCCTTTCTGGGATGCAGGGAAATGTTAAACTCGAAGGGCTGCAAATGAAACATTTTAGGATCAAGAAAAAAGCATTTTCTTATTAAACTCTCCTAAAAAAAGAAAAATGAAATCAGAAAGTTCCTTACTATATCTATTCTTGTTTATTTATTCTAACAGCAGCCCTATAGTTTTGAAGCATTGCATTAACGTTTTCATTGCTTTTTGACATTCATGAAGCATGGTGATAGTTCTGTAGTAGTCCCACAAAAAAACCAAAGGATTTTATATATTCTTCTGACCAGCTGCTTGTAGTATTGCTCCAGAGCAAAGATGATACTTTTTGAATGCTTTAGCTCAATGTTTCCACACATCAATGTTCCTGTATTATTTTTTACTTTAACCTTAACTCTAAATTCCATAGGTGTTCACTGCTTGTTTTGAGAAATTCTACAAAATTTTGGCAATATTTCCAGACTTAAACTTTTGGCAGGTCCTTCAGGATTTAATTCCAGGTTAATGTAATTTCCAAGCTGTAAAGTTATGTGAACTACGTTATATAGTAATATAGTAGTTTTTCACCTCCTGAGAGCGTAGTTCAATTCCTAAATTAAATTTCAAATGGAAATCGAGAAGGATAAAATGAGGTCATGCAGTTAATGTACATTACACAATCTTCACACAAATCATTACTGTTGGCAGTTTTTGAATGGAATGAGAATGACATGAGTTTTAAAAGTCAGGTCATGAATTGAATTGGAAGTAGTATGTGAAATAATTTACACAGCCCTTCCCAGTCATTTGAGACCTCTACAGCTTAGCACTTCATAAAATCTAAAGTTTATTTAGTTTACTTCAAGATCTTACTTTTTTCTTTTTTTTTTTTTTTTTTTTTTTTTTTTTTACAGAGACAAAATTCAGAAGAGTTAATTTAAGAACATATTAGCTTATTTGGATCTTATAAAAAAGTTATTATTATTTAAGGAAACGTAAAATAGCTGCAAATAAGTAAAAGCAACTATGTTCTTGTAGCTTAAATAGTAAACCATTTTAGTAAGTTTTTTTAATCTATGGACATAACTACAGAAGACATTTTGGTGACTGCTAAGATAGCAGAAATAGGAAAACTGAATCTTTAGTACAGAGTGTTGAAAGCCTAAAGCAAACATTTCCAAAAATCATCATCAGTTTCACTATTGCTTTTTACCAACCAAGTAGAACGGCTATGCTGTAATTTCACTATCAAGTGGTTACCAGATAAGGCATGTTGTAGGCTATATATCACAGAATCGTTTAGGTTGGAAGGGACCTCTGGAGATCATCTAGTCCAACCTCTCTCCTCATGCAGGGTCCTCTAGAGCATATTGCCCAGGATCACATCCAGACGGGTTTTGAATATCTCCAGCAAAGGAGACTCCACTATCTCTCTGGGCAACCTCTTCCAATGCTCTGTCACCCTCACAGTGAAGAAGTTTTTTCTCAGGTTCAGATGGAACTGCCTGTGGTTCAGTTTCTGCCCATTGCCTCTTGTCCTGTTGCTGGGCACCACGGAGAAGAGATGGCCTCATCCTCTTGACACTCCCCCTTCAGATACTTGGACACGTTTATGAGATCGCCTCTAACCTTCTCTTCTCCAGGCTGAAGAGGCCCAGCTCTCGCAGTCTTTCTTCAGAGGAGAGATGCTCCAGCCCTCTAATCATCTTTGGAGCCCTCCGCCGGACTCTCTCCAGGAGTGCCATGTCTCTCTTGCACTGGGGAGCACAGTACTCCAGGTGAGGCCTCCCCAGGGCTGAGGAGAGGGGGCAGGATCACCTCCCTCCACCTGCTGGCAACACTCTGCCTCATGCACCCCAGGATCCCATTGGCCTTCCCGGCCACAAGGGCACACTGCTGGCTCTTGCTTAACTTGCTGTCCACCAGCACTCCCAGGTCCTTCTCGGCAGAGCTGCTTTCCAGCAGGTCAACCCCCAGCCTGTCCCGGTGCCTGCGGTTATTCCTCCCGAGGTGCAGGACCCTGCCCTTGCCTTTGTTGAACTTCAGGAGGTTCCTCTCCACCCAGCTCTCCAGCCTGTCCAGGTCCCTCTGAATGACAGCACAGCCTTCTGGTGTGTTAGCCTCTCCTCCCAGTTTAGTATCATCAGCAAACTTGCTGAGAGTGCACTCTGTCCCTTCCTCCAGGTCATTGAGGAATACATTGAACAAGACTGGACCCAGCACTGACCCCTGGGGGACACCACTAGCCACAGGCCTCCAACTAGACTCTGCGCCATTCACCACAACCCTCTGAGCTCGGCCATCCAGCCAGTTCTCAATCCACCTCACCGTCCACTCGTCTAGCCCACGCTTCCTGAGCTTTCCTAGGAGGATGTGATGGGAGACAGTGTCAAAAGCCTTGCTGAAGTCCAGGGAGACAACAGCCACTGCTCTGCCCTCATCTACCCAGCCAGTCATTCCGTCATAGAAGGCTATCAGATTCGTCAAGCATGATTTCCCTTTGGTGAAGCCACGCTGACTACTCCTGATCACCTTCTTGTCCTCCACATGCTTAGTGATGACCTCCAGGAGGAGCTGTTCCATCACCTTTCCAGGGATGGAGGTGAGGCTGACAGGCCTGTAGTTTTCTGGCTCCTCCTTCTTGCCCTTTTGGAAGACTGGGGTGACATTGGCTTTCTTCCAGTCCTCAGGCACCTCTCCTGATCTCCATCATCTTGGAAAGGTCCTGGAGAGTGGCCTAGCGATAACATCCACCAGCTCCCTCAGCACTCGTGGGTGCGTCCCATCAGGGTCCATGGATTTATGGATGTCAAGTTTGGACAAAAGATCTCTAACCTGATCCTCCTCCACCAAGGGAGAGCCTTCCTTTCTCCAGCCTTCCTCTCTTGTCTCCAAGGTCTGGAATTCCTGAGGACTGGCCTTAGCAGTGAAGACTGAAGCAAAGGCAGCATTCAATAACTCTGCCTTCTCTGTATCCTTCGTCACCAGGGCACCCGCCCCATTCAGCAGCGGGCCCACATTTTCCCTAGTCTTCCTTTTGCTATTGATGTATTTGAAGAAGCCCTTCTTGTTGTCCTTGACATCTCTTGCCAGATTTAATTCCAAATGGGCCTTAGCCTTCCTTGTCGCATCCCTGCACGCTCTGACAACGTCCCTGTATTCCTCCCAAGTGGCCTGTCCCCTTTTCCACATTCTGCAGACTTCCTTCTTCTGCTGGAGTTTTGCCACGAGTTCCTTGCTCATCCATGCAGGTCTCCTGCCCGCTTTGCTGGACTTCTTCCTCAGAGGGATGCACTGCTCTTGAGCCTGGAGGAGGTCATACTTGAGTATTAGCCAGCTCTCCTGGACCCCTCTTCCTTCTAGGGCCCTACCCCATGAGATTCCCCTAAGCAGGTCCCTGGAGAGGCCAATGTTAGCTCTCCTGAAGTCCAGGGTTGCAATCCTACTCATTGCCCTGCTCCCTCCTCGCAGGATCCTGATCTCCACCATCTCATGGTCACTGCAGCCAAGGCTGCCCCCAACCTTCACATCTCCAACTAGACCTTCTTTGTTTGTTAGTACAGGGTCTAGCATTGCACCTCTCCTTGTGGGCGTCTCCACCACCTATGTCAAGAAATTATCATCAATCCTCTGCAGGAACCTCTTTGACTGTTTGTGCCTAGCTGTGCTGTCTTCCCAACAGATGTCAGGGTGGTTGAAGTCTGTGGCCTTCAACCACCTGTGATCGTGAGGCTACTTCCAGCTGTCGGTAGAAGGCCTCATCGATGACTTCCTCCTGGTCAGGTGGCCTGTAGTAGACCCCCACAACAGTGTCACCCATGTTACCCTGCCCTTTAATCTTTACCCATAAGCTCTCAACTTGCTCTTCATCCACCCCGAGGCAGAGCTCCATACATTCTAGGTGCTCCCTCACATAAAGAGCAACTCCACCACCTCGCCTTTCCTGACCTGTCTTTCCTAAAAAGCACATAGCCATCCATGACAGCATCCCAGTCATGTGAACTATCCCACCATGTCTCTGTCACTGCAATGAGATCAAGGCCCTGCGACCGCACACAGATCTCTAACTCTTCCTGCTTATTCCCCATGCTGCGTGCATTGCTATACAGGAATTTCAGAGAGCCATTCAAGCACGCAGGCTTCCCAGAAGAGGTGCAAGAGGATCCTCCATAGCCATGTTGCATGCTGTCTCCCCTGGCTGCATGCACCCGCTGGAGGCATCCTGACTTGAGCAGTGTTTTACTGATTCTCCTGCCACTATACCACTCCCCTTCCCCCATCTTGCCTAGTTTAAAGCCCTCCTTACCAGGTTGGCCAATCTGTTGGCAAAGACGCGCGTGCCCCGCTTGGTAAGGTGGATCCCATCACTCCCCATCAGCTGTTGATCTTCAAACAGGGTCCCACGGTCATAGAAACCAAAGCCCTGTTGCCAACACCAGTGGCGCAGCCAGCTGTTAACTTGGAAAACTTGTCTACTCCTCCTCCCATCCTTTCCCCTCACAGGCAAGACTGAAGAGAAAACGACCTGGGCCCCCAGACCCTTGACCACCATTCCCAGAGCTCTGAAGTCCTGTTTGATGTTTTCCAGTTTGCCTTTCGTGTCATTAGTGCCCACATGGAAGATCAGCAGAGGGTAGTAGTCTGATGTGTGGACAAGCCTTGGCAGTCTTTCCATGACATCTCTTATCTGAGCCCCTGGCAGGCAGCAAACCTCTCTGGACAAGAGATCAGGTCGGCAGACAGGTGCCTCTGTCCCCTGCAGCAGGGAATCACCCACAACATTCATTCACCGCTTCTTCTAGATATTCCTGCACAGCACAGGGTCTGCCAGGCCAGTTGCCTCCCTTGGAGCCATGCCCAGCTCCTCCTCAGCTTGGAGGGCACTAAACTTGTTCTTCACAGGCAACTCTTGAGGAGGAGCAAGAGCCTTTCTCCTTCTATGAGAGGTCACCAGCTTCCAGCCCTCTTCAACAGCGTTATGATGCACCTTTACACACGGTGCTGAGCCCTCTGACAACTCCGCTGCAGTGGGGGCTGGGGACTCCTGGAGCTGAACAGTCTCCGAGAACACCCTGTCAATCTCCTGCTCATCCTCTCAGATGCTACGCAGCCTACTAACCTCCTCCTGTAACTCCCTTAACTGGTCAACCACAGCACACCTCACACAGGAGAGCTGACTGCCAGCCCAGGCCCCACGGAGAGGCCCCAGGCACTCCCTGCAGCCTGACCCCTGCAGGGCTGCATCTGCTGTCCGAGGGTCTGTCTGGGTTGAAGCCTCAGACACAGCCAATGCAGCACCTCCAGCAGCCACTGGGGAACAGGCTCTGCAGCGTGTCATGACCATGCCCCAGGGAAGGACACACCACTGTGCAAAATGGAGAGGTGCCTTCTTTGCCTTCTGGCGCCCTTCTGCACAAACTGCTGCATCTGTTCGCTGCCTCTGTTGGCTGCGCTCTGGGAGCTGTGCTCTAGGCCTGGCTCTTATAGGCCTCTGCCTAGCAGTGACTCACAAGGGTGCTTGACCCACCCTATCAGAAGCCACCTGAAACAAAAGCCCCAACTCCCTCTGACCAGGGCAGCCCAGAGAGCTCGTTAGCAGCAGCCCCACCTAGCTAGAACTTCCCAGGAGAAGTTAAGTCAAGGTCCCCTGCAGGAGTCCTTGCCCAGCTCTCCCTTCCTGCTAGCAGCAAGCACTGTCTAGTTCCTCGGGGGTCCCCAGAAAGTCTCCACAACTTCCAACAAGGCCCACGAAAGGCCCAGGCAGAGCCCAGACACTGCTGCACAAACTGTCTGTTCACTGCCTCTGTTGGCTGCGCTCAACATCTTTTATTTAGAAATATCTATAGATATTACTGGAGCTTTACTGATAGCTTTTCCTCTAAAAAGGCAAAAATTTTCCATAAACAAAATATGATTTCAGACATAAAGCAGGATGGCATACTGGGGTTGCAACTACATCGTGAAAGGTATATTTCTGGAAGCCACATTTTAGTGTAACAGCTGCTGCTGGTACCCAGAACGCCCACTAACCTTTCTCCAGGTAGCTGTTCTCATGCCTTGTTGGCTGCCTGCTGACAATGACTGAACTACTTGTCCTTACTTTACTGATCACATCACTCACAGGAGAATTAATTTATTGATTCATTGATTACTTCTTTAATAATACAATTATCTTTCATCCTGCTTAACTGATTCACTACATCTGTTGATTGTCCACTTATTGATTTCATTTGCTCAGCTAATTTTTAATCCTCAAACTTTACCTGTTTAATTCCACTTTATTGCTACTATATTTTATTTATAATGAGTTTTACAACCTAATTGACTCTGCACCTACATGACTTTCTCACTTATTAATTGTGTGTTTATACAATTAATTGCTTGATTTATCCACTCCTAATTAACTGATTACTGTTTAATCATATCATTTCTTGGCACTGAGTTGCCAAATGATTTGGTGGCAGTAGTCACCCACTGCTAATATTTGTCCACAACAGATCACATTCCTTTTCCTCCGTATTTCTCTTCCTCTATCCCTATTTCCTCTACCTTTCTAATGTCATCATTGTATTATTTGTACTTTTCTTCAAATTAAATATTCATTAACCTGCAACGCTGTCAGAACTTCTGCTCAGCAATGCAGTTACTAGTTTTAATCAAATTCTTGTTCAAATTTTGCTTCTTCTAGTACAGTTGGAGCATGTATTTTCAAGCACCAAAGTCTTGGTTTAATTCCAGATTATTGTATATTACTCCAGGTTAATACCAGTAACTTAACTAAGTCATTCAATGAAAAACAGAAGTAGATCTACAGAACATAGGCGGCGATTTAAGTACTTTTCCACACCAGAACTAACCACAGCACTATAAAATACTGCTGTCCACCTAGCCCTATGAATTTTAAACAGAGACTTAACTTCACAGGAGAGGTGCTTCGTTAATACTAATTTATGCCATCGTTCTTTGAAATCTTTTAAGAAAATGAGATATGGGTTTGAGGACTTGAGGAGGGTGCTTTGTCCAGGGCCTTAAATCAAAGATAAATGTATGGGTTTTTTTGTTTTTTTATTTTTATTTTTAAAAGAGAATAACATCAATTTTAATAGCCTCTTTTTAAGAGCCTTACACAGTTAGGTGTCTCACTTCTGGAGTGGAATCTGGAGCTCTAAATCCCAAAAGGACAGAACCTCTCTGTGAGCAAATCTACAACAAAACTTCCTGCTGTAAATAGGAAATTCTTGATAATATGAATTGATTTTGTGGATCACCCTTTCAGGGAATCTAGCCAGCCCATATAAACAGTATCAACACATATTTCATGATCTCTGAGTCATTCTGCTGCAACCAGGCAGACAATAAGAGGCAGCTAAGTAGACTCTTTGAGTGTCTCTATACAGAAAGACTTGAGCAGGTTTAACTGAAGGGAGATTTGAAAGAGATTTGATAGACAGAAGAGTGAAATTACTTCTCGAGAAAATACTCGGGTTCAAAGACATTGCATAGAGGATCCTAACTCTGCTTTAGTAGGCTAGCTTATGTATGAAACGAATCAAGCTCCTAAATATAAATATTATACAGCCATCAGCACATCTTCCACGTTCCAAATGCTACTGTCAAATTAATTTTTTGGTTTCTAATGATTTTTTAAAAATATATTGTGAACATCAGCTGGTAACATACTATTTCCCTCAAAATTAACATGGATAAAATAAACATTAAGTTATAGCTTTGTGCCAACAGAGACGTAAGTATGCGTGTTTTAGATTTGTATGCCAAATAGGTTGAAATGTAGAATTCCTTTTTGCTTCATTACAAAAAAATTATGGTAACATGGACAAATGTAACCAATGCCCTACATTAACACAGAAGAAATTAGACCAGGCTAAAGAAAAGAATGTTAGAAACTGTCCAAATATGATATTGTGATATCTGATGGTCTTGTTGAAATTTACCTTAGAGTACTTATGGAGATGCAGTGGTTTGGTTAACCTGAAAGCCATGTATTGTTATCTTTGAGAAAATGATGAGGAAAGCTGAAGGATCAAAAGACATTGGAAAAGCACAGACATAGTGCTTAGCCTTAAAAAGTGGCAAACTGTAGGTCCATAATCTTAAATTTTATTTTGCCTAGTAGTGGAAGAAATAATTTAGAAATATCTAGAAGGTAACAAAGACATGTGTGAAGGACAAATCATTTATAAGTAACTTATGTCTTTTTATACGAGGGCTTTGTGGATAGGATAAAACAGCAGTATTACATACATTGACTTATCTGGTCATATACATTTTCCTTATATACCTGAATATAAATTTGAAAAATAATCTCAAAATAGTAATCATTTTTCTGTCAAACTGGGAAGACAAAGAAGGTGGCATTCTGGGATTCCAAGTCTGATACCAACCAATATGTTATGAAAGCTTTTGATGATTAATAGAAAGCATGCGTATTAAATCTGCAGGTGATGGTAAGCCCATGTAGACCTAGTGGAACACAGGACTAGAATTCAGAATGGTTTTCATACCTTGGGAAAATAATATAGAAAATATAATTAGGATGCAATTTAATTTTATACACTTAGGTACAAATTACACAGGTACAAGAATAGGAGATGACTGACTTAGCAGGTTTGCAGAAAATGACCTGCAAGTCATAGTAGATTTAAAATTTGGATATGAAACAACAGCATCATGCTGTTATGAAAAAGGTAAATGAGAAGACACTGAGATACCAAGAAAGGACTTTTACTTGTAAAACTAAAAAAAAAAAATGGAACAATCTTAAAATGTTATGTTACATGAGTAAAGATGGAGCTGGAACACTGTGCCCAGCTTGAGGTATGACCTTTCCAAGAAGGTCCAGAGGACAGTGAGGAGAATGATCATACATCCATAAGAACAGATTTACAGAAAGCTTGAAGGACTTAAGATTGTCAGTCCAGAGAGAGTGAGTCCAGGCTGTTAAGTCTAGGTAACAAGCTGTTCTCCATGGGCTCTACAGATAGCTCAAGAAACTATGGCCTTTAGCTATGGCCAAAAGAATTTAGATGTAGATGAAGTATCAGAAGAAACTTTCAAACTGTAGGGCTAGATAAGCACTGACTATGATTTCTCAGGCAGAATAGAAAATAACAGACAGATGAACAGCTGGTGGACCAGATATTGTCACAAAATCCCCCCTTGACTGATTTCCTGTACAAAACATCTGTATATCTGTTTTGTTATAATTCTTTGCAGTCTTTTGTACATTCATTTTTCCCATTCATCTTCTAGTTTCATAAGTTAGAAATTCAGGAAAAAAATATGTCTTCCTATTTAATTCTGGACTATTAAGAAAATCTTTTATGTAGGATTCAGTTTAATGCAAGACACTCTCTTTAGCCTCACTAACTCATGGAGCAAATTATCACTTCTGTTAGATGAGAACTAGGATGTTCTAGAATAGAATTCTTATGTTAAAAAATAAGAAATGTTGATTTCTCGAAGGAATGCCACTCACTTATTGATAATTATTCATTATTCATTCACTGCAGTGAAATAGTGAAAACATACTTTTCACTTCTAGTTTCAGCATGATTATCAGTCCTTATGTTTGAGAATCTAGAACATACAAGTTCTGTTAAATACTTGCCTCCAAACCAAATGCCTCTAGATTGAAGGGTCCACTTTTTTCAAATGACAGTCAGACAGGGATCTTCTGAAAACACAAACTGGCAAAGAAAATCTGGGTACTAAACAAATGCTTTCTGTTTTTCCAAGATCAACAAAGATGGACAACATATTCTGAGCGCTTCACAAAACTGTCCATGTATTTTTAGGCTTGTTGCTCCTAACTGTAATTCTAGTAAAATCAAGACAATTTCATGTTCTGCACAACCAACTGCAGTAAATAACAGTTTGAAATCCAAGAATGTAAGAGCTTAGACAGGACAGAGGCTGTTTTTTTCCATAGCCTTGTGCCAAATGTAGTGTCGCAGTGGCTAGGGGTCCAAATGGAAACTCATAAAGCATAGGGACGGCTGCAAAATCACAAAACATAAAAAAATGAGGGGGAATATAAAAACGTACTTGCATTTTCCCACCTAGCAATATTCTTCCCAGTTCCAGCATTTAAATAAACACATTAAATTCACTCATTTCTAGTTAATCCCTAACAGCTAGGAATGTGCCTTTGAATGCTGAAATCTTTGTTCAGAAAATAGAAAACCTTCACAATTCCTTTATAACTTCTTATAAAGTGATAAGTAGTTTGGATGCGCAGTGCATATCTGTGAAAGCTTACACAGTTTTGGTTCTTTGTAGATAGCAGAAAGTGTTGTCAGATTATGAGATGGAAACTGCCAGTGGAGTTTTCAGTACACAGAGATCTGAGATAAAAACAAAACACAGTATTGTCATTTTGTAACAGCTTTAATCACGCATAACAGTTTGTCTTAATGAATATGTATGAGGCACTGATGAACATGAATGATTGATATCTATGCTTCACAAACGGGAGAAGCTTATCTGTATGCAGATTAAGTATCTCACAGAAAACTATTTTTCCTCTTCTCCCTCCCATTTTGGCAAAGTTCCTGCACCACTGAATGTCAAAACTTGGATCTTTCCTGTAATAACAGCTTTATAGTCATAAGAACAGATACTGTCTCTCCTCTTCAAATAACATTTAAATTCAAGATTTCTTAGGAAGCATACGTAACATCTACTACACAGAGTATTGTTTTAAAATGTCCAGAAAATATAGCATATAATGGAAAAACAAATTCTTACTAGGTTGTCTCTCAATGTAAACATATTTAACAGAGCAAATATTAGAAATAATTATTATGTAAAAGCAATGAGAATTCATTGTACCAGTTATGATCACAAATATACATATATGGGCTTAAAACTGTCAGTTGAAGATAGTCAGCCCTGGAGAAAACGAGCCTGATTCATTTCAGTCTGAAATTTCTCTTACATAGTATCAGTGAATAAAAATATATTCACTGTCCTCTGAAACTAAACTTAACTTTGTATGGTATTATATGTCACATGACGCCTGATAATTAAAAAAAAAAAAAAGTAAGTGAAGTCTGGTGCTAAAAGACAAAATCTGTTTACATTTTGCCTATGATTTGGATCTTTAGTTTCCAGTCACAGTACAATGATTAATGTACAACGCCAAGCTCCATCTCTTATTGCACGCTGGAATAGAAAATGAGAAGCCCGCTAAAATACAGTGAAAAAATAAGAGTTCATTAGTTCACTTACACAACCAGTAGTTATTTTAATAAGATTGTGGTTTGGCTTAAAGGTGCAGTCTTTCTACCCAGTACAATATGCTGTTGCTTTATAAATAGCAAGATAGAACTAATCAGTGCAGTGATGACCACTTATTCCACCATCATGAATAAATCTTTACATATTCTAAAATATAACGACATAAGAACAATTCTGAGGGGAAAAAAATCAATAAACATCTACAAACATGCTAATGACAGTGTATTTAGTCCTCTCCAAATGTGTGCCTACAACTATGCTTGTCAAGCGGCACTCCAGTGACGTTTGTAGGTGAGAGATGTATTTGTTTGGGAAGTATCCTGCAACTGGAAATAGCAACCCTATTCACCTATTTAAGAAATCTCTTTTTCCTTCATTAATGATATTTTGATCATTTTCTTCAAAAATCCCTTCATAGCATGAACAATTGGCTCAATATGTCAGGAAGATCCTCCAACTGATGAGAATTAGATCCAGTCAGTAAATTCCATGCATGTTTACCATCTAATGTAGAATACTGGGGGGAAGGGAGGAAATAACAATCTCTTTCACCCTCTAAAAGGTACCCTTATCTGTGTTGAAAAAGGGTTCCTCCTTTTTACAAATAAATAAGTAAAAGGATATTGCATTTTCAAAACTAAAATAAAAACGGTTCACCATCTAAAAGATGGTATCACCACCTCTTTGGGTTTCATAAGATTTCATTTTCTCAGCCTATAAATCAATTTAAGTGCATAGTCCTCCTAAAACAATTAATTCAATTTGACATACAAGTAATATTACAAAGACAGTATCAAGAAATTAAAAGTGACTCTAATAAGACATTAGAATACGCAAAATTTATGTTTTCTTAAACAGGTTCATACATAGAAAAAAAGCCCTTAAAGATTCCCCGGGGGGTAGGGAGGGGGACAGGGGACTATTAAGGGTGTTTAATTTGCCTGCTGCTTCAGAGAAATTTTTCCTTTGAAGTGCTATCCTATACGCACCTGCTAAAATTGCTTATGTATAAGAAATTTCCTTCATTACAAGAGCCAAGAAAAGAAGCAAAAAAACCCTCTCAACAAAAAAATATTCAATAATATCATGCTATTGGCAGAGAATGGAAGAAAAATCAGACCTTATGTGAATAATGCTGGACTTGGCCTGTTTAGATCTTTCATAGTACTTTGAGGGAAGGAACCAGGAGTCAAATAGTTGGTAAATAATGAATTCATGTGCAAATAATACATGCTTATGTAAACTTCAATTCTATTTTTTCTATTTTATCTTAAATCAATCTATATTTTAAAAGGTTAATAAGGTAAAACTTCCTTTTTCTACCGCAATCATATTTTTAAAAATATTTTGATCATTTAAAATAGCTAGTAGCTTTTTCTCTTACTAATAGAAAACACAAGAAAAGAAATAATTCATAGGTTAATAGCAAACCATAATATCTATTTTCTTGTGCATAAATACCTATCCTCCTCTCTTATTTGTATCCAATATTCATGTTATGGCTATGAAAATTTCTATTATCCCCATACCTTGTATGTTTACTAAAGAGAATTACAGGAGAAAATGTGCAAATGGAAATTTGTCTATGAGGACCTTATCCATATTTCATGTTCCCAAGTCATGCAATTGTTTGAAAACTACAATAAAATCTTTTTTGACCAGTTTTGATAAGATGTGAATTAAAATAGTTTGTGTTCATGACGGATCTGATCACAAAAACCTACCACAAAATATCTGATAGTTTTGTCAAACCAAGAAATATAGCCAAGCACCCACATGTACACACAAATATAATGAAAATTTAGTGGTACATAGCTGTTAGAAGCAAGGGAAGATTTTTAGGTAAAAGTAATTGCTTTTATTAGACCAGTTATAGTTGGAAAAGAGTAGATTTTTTTTTTGGAAATATCATTTCTTCTGGTCTGAAAATGAAGAAGAAAACTTCAAAACTAAACACAAGTGGAGAATAACTGTTCTGACTTTAATTGGATTCATAGTAGTTAGACCACTGAGAAAAAGGGATTTGGTATCTAAGGCATACATGAATGTTAATGTGAGCGTAGAATAAGGGCAATGAAGGACAATAGAAATTATCTTCAGGGAAAGGGAGATGTGATCTCTAAATTGTGAGTCATGAGCGGTGGGAGGAAAAATATATCGTGTTATAAATTCACAGCGCTATAGAGTATACATTCTTCAGTTGCTGATATAGGTATGAATTTAAGTTACGAAGTTTGTCTTTAAGATAAGTTTTTAGGACTTCCCTGATTATCACAAATGGCAGATAATGGATGAAGTAATGGACTCATCATTTGGAGAGATATATTTCCCAACCATCAAGTATGTTTGTAGCCTTTATCTGTTCTTGGTTTGGGTTCATTCTGTTATGCTGTTGTTAAAAATTTCATCTCACTATTTTCCATGAGGGCACTTAATACACAAGATGAAGTATATGTATTCTGAACAGCAAAGAAGGGTAGGACCCTGGAACTGCGATATTTCTGTTGTGAAGAGAAGATGTTGTGGAGGTTTTAGAGAAGTTTTAGCAAGTTTAAATTTTTATTTATTGGATAGTAAACTTATAGACAAAAAATAGTGAGGAAAATTTATTCTAGAAATATTTCTTAAATTCTGTAAATTATGGCAAGAGTAGACATGTGCATCAGTCCTTACAGACACAATACTACTCCAAGAAACACATTATCCTTAAACAAAAAATAGCAGACAATTAAAAACTATATCTCAGTTGTGTTGAAGGGTATACACTCTTGTATATTCCATTCCTCTAACTGCCTCAAAATATCTATCAAGCTAATAAAAAAGTCCACAGACATTCCTTGACACTTGTTCAAACATCGTTTGTCTCTACTTCAGTGACTTTCACAATGGTCTGGAGATGTCAGGGCAAAAGGCCATTTTCCAACAGAAGAGAAACACAGCTCTATGAAAAAGAATGTCTACACACCTATGATTAGGGAATATTTCCAAATGGTAAGTGTTTAGTAATGGACTATTGAAATCCTGTTTCATATGTGAAAGAAAAAACATATTTTCTAGCATAACTGACTGGCAGTTCTCCTGGAAGTGTAAACTTCATTGCAAAAAATTATTTATAATATCTAAAAAACCACATAATCAGAGCTACTTTTCAGAACTATTGTAATATTGTGCTAGAACTATTTTAAAGGTAATTAATATTTTCTCCTACTATAGGTAGGCAAAATTGAAGTTAAATATAACCTAATTTGGGGTGGGGGAGGGGTTTCTATCTGTGTGTGTGTGTGTGTGTGTGTGTGTGTGTGTGTGTTTTACACTTTACCACACAGAAGCTTGACTCAAGAGAAAAAAAACTCTTCTTTCCTGAAACAAAAGATATGCTTCTCTGGAAATAAAAGATTTGATCCTGGCTCCATCAGTGATGGCAGAAAATTCCTAAAAGGTAAGAAATAAAAGATAAACCCAGAAGAACCAGGACCTGGATAGGTCTTTAATATGAAAGTTAAAGATGTAATTCCAGGCCAAAGTAAATCCTTTGTTGTTCAACTAGATCTATATGGCTAAACCGCTTAAAACACTTTTTATAGACCTAGGCCTTAAACAATGAGATATTTTTGTTCTCTTTATGTTATGCAGCACTGTGGGAGTCAGGGGGGCTTGCCAGACTTTTAGAGCACCCATCGTACTCCAAAACAAACCCTGTCTGTTTGTTGACTTGATCTCAGGGTTGACTTGATGAATTTGATGAACATCCTATCTCAAGAGCCACTCTGCGTTCTCAGAAAAGAAAAGCCAAACTTGAAGGCTGGAAGAGAGCTAACATGCTCTTCTGCTAACTCTTTTGATATAGAACAGCAGAAGAAATTATGACGGTTGTATTGTCATCTTGCATGACAGGTTCCTGTTAGCATCAATACTCATTGTGAAAGAATTACCTAAAGGCTATAATACACATGTTAATAGGGAATTAAAACTTAGAAAAAAATAACTCTGTTCATTCTTTCAGTTCTTTTTTTTTTTCCCCCACAGGGAAGTTTTCCCACAGGAAAACATGTGGTACAGATTTGAGCCGTGTTCATTGTGCATTTGTAAACTGAAAGTTTCAGCTGTCATAGCTCCTATTTTTATATAGCAACATGTTAGTTAAAAGAACATATTATAACATAGTGAAGTTATTGTATTCCCTCATTTAGAGGAAAAATACAATATCAGTATAACTAAAAACTACAGTTCATTCTATTTCAACTCAGAAAAGTTATTATTTTTGTTCTTCCCATTATTATGAAAATTACAAACATTTAGGGAGGTTCAGTTTTCCTAATACCCTTAAATGCATGTGACAGTAACACATAACTGATTTAGAGGACTGTGCGAAATTAGTCAGATGCAGTGACAATGGTTCAAGCTTAACCACAGTTCTAGGAATGTAGCCAAAAAGAAAACATTCTTGTGGAAAGTTTTGTGTAATGACAATACTTCTCCTTAGAAGATCTCATAATAGTTCACCACCTCTTGTTACCTATGATTAGGGACTTTAACATCTTTTCACAAATAAGCTTATTCTCTCCCATGAGATCGGCACTTCAAGATTTACTCAACTTGAGAAATGCCTATTCCTAAGCTAATGATATTATTAAGGTGAAAAAGAAAGGACCTGTTATTCAGGAGATGGATGTTGGGTAGCTGTTTTGGCTTGACTAATATGTCTCTCAAAATGCATAACTGTGTGTAACAGAAAGTACTATGTCCTTAAAGGATAATTCTGGCCGAAACATATTGTACAAGTTTATCTAGTGACCTTCACTGATTTGCTTGACAAATTATACTATGAATTGGGTATTTCTTCTGCACTTGGATCCATATTCTGCTCTTAATCTATCCACGAACTTCTATTTATAGAACTGAAATAGTATTCCCAGAAGGTGCTGAAAGATAACTTTCCGCTTTAATGGAAATCACTACAGGTTCCTTCAAATACACTCTACAGATAGTCCTTCTATGTGTAGTGGGTGTTTATACAGAAAGATCTTTACTGAGTGAACAACTTTTGGTAAGCTTTCAGACCTCTTTCACTCTTCAGGTTCATATGGAATGTTGCTAATGTAAGTTGAATATTTATATCTACAGAACAGCAGTCCCCTTCCAAAGAAACCTATCAACTACTTTCCAGTAGTTCTGATAAGAGAAACTAGAAAGTTTTGGACTGACCATTGCTGATTAAGCATAGGGGTTTGAAGGAGAGAGAGGAAGGTCATTAGGCACACAAGAAGAGAGAACGTTTTCTGTATAAAAGGAAAAAAGGTGTAAATAACATTTAAGGAAGACAACTGGGCTAGTCAAAAAAGACGAGGGATAGATAGAAAAGAGAGATCTATTTCATACTTGCAACGATGACAGCATTAGAATTTCAATACAGTGTACTGAGTACAACACTTGCTGTATTCAGGTCTATTACACTGAAATAGTATTTTCTGTATTTGGAAAACTTTTTTAGATCAAAACATCTAATGTACTATAATTAATCCACAATAAAATGTACTCCTTCCAAGATGATTGTCAAAAAAATTTCATACATGTTATGTTAACCACACTTTAGCATCCAAAATCTGAACTTTGTCACAGCAATGAATTTCCAAAGAGCAATGAGGAATAGTGAAAGATGTCGCATCTCGTTTAAAATATATATATACTTCCAATTTATTTGGGGAAGAAATTTTGATGGTGAGTTTAATTTTGTATCGTATTTTAAAGTTTGTCCTTATTTTATGGAGTAAATTACATTTTGTGGCAGAAATATCACTCTTATAGTTCTATTAACAGAACTAATATATCTATCTTTTGACACACAAATGAATTCTGCAGCAATAATCAGGAATGACAAGCTTATTGATTTACGTAATTTAACTGATATAAAAGATGGATGATTACTGTTGATCACTTTTGTTAGATGATGGAAATGCTGTTACACTAGCGGTACTAAGAAAACCATACATCAAAAAAAAAAAACTACAGCAGGCAGAAGAATGATGATTTTACTAAACAGATCTCTGTTATTTTGTTGCTATTATAATTCTTACTATGCTTAAAGATTATAACAAACTTATTCCAAGAGCTAAGGTCTGAATGGGCTTTTAAGCCTGTGTTGCACAGTTAATGATTGTATGGAATATTTCACATGTCTGCATTTAATTCCAATCCAGAATTCATGTAAAAAACTATTGCATTTTGAATTCTCTTATCGAGGATGTAATAGAGGTAGGATGGGGGGAAGATTACAAGAATAAACTGAGGAGGAGGGTAAAGATTTAGTACTTAATGAAACAGCAGCTGACAGGCAATTGTTTTAGAGAAGCCTGTCTCATTTTTTTATGACTTTTAAAATGTATCCTTTTGATAGCAATGCATGCACACATCAGTTTAGATTTTTCACTGAATATGTATGAAATCTCAATACAATTCTTCTCGCAGAAACAAATTCATAAGTGGTTTTAGGTTAGGCGTCTACATGCAAATATATACAAGCATATTAGTCTATTAAAAAGTCTATTAAGGAAATATATACAAGCATTACAATGACTTGCTTGTTCAAGGACAAGAGCACAACCGAGTTTATCATTCTAGTCTGTACTGGTTTATTGGTATTTACATCCCCTTCTGCCATGGATTCTTTTAAAGACAATCAACCCTAGAAAAGAATGCCACATTTATGTCATTTTGATGGCAAATTGTGAGCTTAAACTTGCTCATATTCGAATGAATATAACAATTCTTGCTGACATAAATACTAAAGGATCAATCACTTAGAGCCAAGTCTAATTATATCTGTGACTGAAATATGGCAGCTTTGAACCTGCTAATTATGGTAGCAGACTGTGGACACAGCATAAGAAATAAGATTCCCCTTCACTTTTTAATTTTTTTTTAATTAAAATTCAAGAATTGTTCATATGCTTACTTAAAACAAATAAACCTCAGAAAAAATTAGCTATTTCTTATCGTCATTCTTTATGTAAGGGTTTCAGAGTGCTTTGTCAACATGAAATGACTGGGATGCCTGAGACTACTGCGGACGAATGATATAGAATCTATTCTGTAATGGGGATAGTGACGAAAGGTATAGCTTCTATACTGAAATTTACACCAGCATAAAGCTGGTGTACCAGCTACCTAGCTTGCATTTAATTCCATAGTAATCCGCAGGTCATTTGGTCCATATAGATGCAGGCAAGGAGAGAGAGGACAGTCTAACATCCACACCTTCAATAGTACTAGATCATTTTGTAATATTGCCTGAGAAATCTTGCAACTTTTCAAAAATATCATTTTCACATAAATATTGAGTAAAAAAAGCTCAGCTCATTAAATTATGAATAATACTCTCTGTTGTTTTTACAAACATCTACAATACTCATCAACTGATAGAGTACTTTTTAGATGCTATGGACATAGAACATGATTTTTTTTCGTTGTTAAAATCAGTGGTATTATATTACAGAGTTTCAGCTTCAGAGTACAAGGGTCTTTACCCAGGAGAAAAGAGAGTATGTATAGTTAAAGATGCATAGATATCGATCATTATCATGAATTTCCATGTGTGATTAAGGTTCTTTGCCCTTAGTACATTATAAAATATCCTTGACTCATAGACAGTGCAGTACAAATTAGAGGATTCACCAAGTGTGAATATTACGTCTTTGAAAACTGAAATGACCTTTTCTTCACATCAAAATTTCCAGCAGTGTACATTTAAAACCTGGAAGAATAATTCATGCATATAATCAGACTAGTATCTTCTGTGAACCAATATCAAAAAATAGAAAAAAGAAAAAATAATGTATTTCTTTTTTTCTTTTTCCTCCCAGTGAGGAGCAAGAAGCCAGTAGAATAATAACTTCGCCAATATGTCTTTATACCTTCATAACAATAACCCATATTAAACTTTCCTTAGACAGTTGGTCTGAAAATTAATGGGATTAGTATTGAAACATCAGGAAGATATTGTCACCAATAGTGCTAAAATAGTATAGCTTTCAGTTAGATGTCCTTGATATGCTTCAGTGAGTATATTTCTTTTTAATATCAGCTTTTAAATCAACCTCCAAGTACATCTCATAATAATAAAGATGATTATAAATTAATTTGCATAATAAAACAATAATCTTGGTGCATATTTAGAAATACAGTGCATATTTTAATACTATTATACCTGTTGACTGAAAACTTACCATTTCTTATTCTTTCTAAACAGATCAGCTGCTTAAATCGATAAGAAAATGTAAGAGCAAAGTACTGCTTTTCCATTATTTTAATGGCCTAACTTATTTTTCAAAGTGACTTTAAGTGGATATGACGTTATGACTCAGAGAACAATTTCTAGTATTTTATATTTATGAGCAAGTATTTGATGAACACAATGAACATATGACATCCTTCTTTAAATAACTGAAGCTATTCAATAGCATTGAAACTCCTTTTTTCTTTATTGTTCTTCAATACCTTCTCAATCTTAGCAAAGATTCACATAACCACTCAGCTTAAAGAAAAAACTGCAACCCAAAAAGCTCAAGCCCATCAAGGTGCTTCTTCTCTCTGATAGCTTGCTCTGACAAAGCTCTCACACTGTATAAGTTACTTTATAAACCAAACTTGACTTGGATCTTGGCTTTGATAATTCTAAAATAAGTCACCTAAAAATATACACTGGTTCTGGGTTTAAATTATTATTATTTATTATTAATTATTATTATTATTATTATTATTATTATATTTATGGATAACAATTCTAGATAGATTTCTAGAGTGGTTATTTCATTTATTCACTATGTAACTTGAAAGATCATGCTTAAGATACAAAAGATCACGCTTAAGCTTGTAAGAAGTATAGGCTGCAATAGGAAAGCAAATGACTCATAGTCCACTTAAGTAAAACAGCTATTTAAACCATTTATTTATTTAATTAGTTAATAATTTTGTCTTTATATTTATTCCTAGAGTTGTTATAACTAGGGAAGCTCTGGGAAAAACAGCATTTATCTCCTCCTTTCCTCACCCCTACTCATTACCACTTCATTTCTCTCCTTAGCTAAACATTTTTTCAAGTTTTAATTAGTATTTTTAATTTATATATGTGGTTTTTATTCAATCAGCGGACTTGATAATATCAGTCTCTCTAAAGCTGAGTCACGGTGTTTAGCCTCCAGTAGAGTATGGATTTTCTCAAGGTTCACCTTTTGTTTGAAGTGTTTTGCAGATGTTTTCTGGATATCTGTCCTAAATAGTCAGAGATGGAGAAATTATTTGTCAAAAATATTCTTGTAGGGTTAACTGTATGTTTCCATCCTTGAGCGCATTGTAAGCATGGATTCATTCTGTTATGTAATAGCTGTTTAGTTCCACCTATAAAATTATCAGGAGACATCTGGTTCGTCCTGGCAAACACTTGTGCGGCGACTGAAAATTCAGGCTGCTCTGTTGTTTGGTGAGGTGTAAAAGAAGGAAGGAGCATTGGGGTGGTTGCTGAAATATTCTGAAGGCACACAAGCCCTTTCTCAAGATCTTGCCAACAAAAAACACACACAAAGAGCTTTATCAGTTGGTTTCATAAAAGACTGCCTTCTCCTACAACCCCTACCTTGCTTCTGTCGTAACACCATTGCAGCTATAAGAATGCCATTACTAGCTTCAAGACATATCATGCTAAATAGGCCAAAAAGGCTTTAACTTCCTTCTCCTTCTTCTTAACGCTCAAACTAGTCTGACAGCTATCTTAGAAGAAAGGCAGTCTAAAACCATTGAACTAGTAGCATAACAAAAGCAGACATTAATGTCCTGCACAGATACAATGATTGTATCCTCTCATACCTCTTGGAGACACCGTACATATTGATCTACAAATCCAATGAGGTTTTCTGTATAAATTATCATGGCTCTGTTTCCTTAAATGAAATTGCTGATTTCTATTTGTGGTGGGTGCGATAAGATAGCAGAGGTGATAAGTTTACTCAGGCAGCCACTGCTTTCACTTGGGACAGAGAGCTGTGCGCTGCTTTCTCACATCAGAAACTAACAGCTGCAGTGTTAGGTTTGAAATGGAGGACAGGAGGACAAGTAGCTTCTGTAGTGTGAAATAACTTGCTTAACTTTATACTACAAAGAAAGTGAGTAGGTGCTTTCACAGAATTGGTCCCAGTAGAGTGGATGAAAGCATCACTTTTCAAAACCTGTCCCCCCAGTATAAAATCAAGAATGCTGGAAGTTAGGTATAAGAGGTATGCATGCATACATATATTGCCCTCCCGGTATGATGAGGCTGCAGACTCTTTCTGGGTGCCTGTATCTGGCATGTGAGACTGGAGAACAAAAAAGGACATGTGGAAATGTCCTAAGAACGCGTGAGCTCCCAACGTCGTAGTGAGGAAATGGGATTTGGAAGCTAATGGCAGTCTTTATATCTTCTTACCCTCCTGTACATCCTCCATCACTCAATTTTTCCAGTAACCTGATGTGTCTGAAGTCACAAGAAAAGGGGCAACATAGAACCAGTTTGAGACTAACTAAACAAACAAGCAGCAAATTAGGGAACATATATAGGCTAAACATGAAAAGCAGAGAAAGTCAAAATCTTGTTTCACAAGAGAAGTATTAAAGAAGACAGGTAACTACTTACAGTTTTTCAAACTATCGGAAGTTACTTCCAGCTTGCATTTACTGTGATTTTTATTAGAAGATGCCTAAGCTGTCACAATTTCTATTTGGCAGACAATGAATGTCAGTAGTTAAAAGAGACAGAACACTCTAGGCATAGTAAATAACAATCTGTGAGATATTACCACCTTAAGAAACTATTATCAAGTCCTATTCCCTTTTTATCAGAACTGAGTATACCTACACGATGGTCTTTAATTGGCATTTGAATGACTGCAATGCTTTCTCCATGGAAAACGTGCCTTCCGGGAAATAATTCTTAAGGTATAGCCTCACGTTGCACTACTCCAGGAGCAAGAAGAGACTGAGAACCCTTATCTTCCTTATTTACCTCCAGCTTCCTTCTCCTCTGTCTCTCTCTCTCTCTCTTCTTTCTCTCTCTCTCTTTTTTTTTTTTTTTTGAGAATAATATTATATTGGATCTATTTAGTGATCTCATAACATGACTCCACACTTAGAGCTTCACAGCTGGGGGTACATCTAACAGAGTTGATGGGCGTAAGAGAGTATGAATTTCTTAAGCAGTACCCCTAGTGAGGCCAACATATTTACATAGAACATTTAGTGGGATTAATATATGCTTTTCCCTACTTGTTGAATAGAATACCTACTTGTCTCTCACAAAATTCTTGGTGTATTATATACTAATTATTTCTGGAACTCACCAAAATTCTGTTGTTAGTTTGAATATATAGTTTATCTTCGGACAAACCATTCTGTGAAATATAAATGTAATCTTGTACATTATTAATCTTTCATTTTAGATTTAGTCAGGTCCCATCCAGTTCATATTCTTGTTTAAAAAATGCAGGTAATCAATGATGTAATCAATGAATATGATCCTTATTGAAGGCACCTATTTCCTGTGCTACGATCCTAGGAGCAAATAATATTAAACATTGACTACATTTTCCCAATTAACCTCTCTGCCTTTGAAATGTGTTAATGTGAGCAGGAGCTAATTAAAACGTCTGATGAGATATCTAATATATTTGTCAGTTAAATGTCGTCATCTTATTTTTTATAAAAGAGATTTTCTATAAAACTTTAACATTTTTAACAAAATAATAAAGAAGGAAATATTTTGTCTGGGAAAAAAACAAATTATTTTACTTACTTCATAGAGGTCCAAGGCCTCTAACTGGATTACATTCTACATAAATGCATTATAGTAAAGAATTTTAATTACTGCTCCCCCTACCAAAAGAGTTAAAGCTCATGGCAATCATATCAGAGAACGCATCTTACATATAAAATTGTAAAACATAAAAACTACAACTCAGAGCAGTAATCACGGCGTTATTCTGAATTCATCACTTTTCTCTGTTGTTAGAAAGTACAGCTGTACAGGCCTTGTTTTCCTCAGGCTAGTAAAAACCTTGCTGAAGGTGATGAGATAAATCAATCCTTATATCTTAGACCATAAATAAAAGTAAAAAGCCTATCTCGCGCAATTCAACCCCCTCTTTTGTATAGTAGATAAACTTGCCTAAGTTCCTAACTATGAATAATATTTTATTCCTAGCTTCTCACATGAAATTGAGAAGTTCGCAAGTTCTGCCACATAATTAAACGGGTAGAGTACTGTGATATAATAAAATGTTTTCCTAGTCTACTGGCAAGATAAGTGCAAATTAAATGTTCCAAGTGCTACAGTGTTAGATATACCATCGTTTAAAAATCTATAGTTAACAGATTAACACATTATAATAAAGTAAGCTTAGCGCATCATAACTCTATTTTAATACAAGAATTGAAGTTTACTTGTCAGATCTCAAGGAGAAAAAAAAAGCAAACAAAACATCTTCCTGCTTTGTGTTCAGCCTCACTGGAGACTGAAGCTTATAACAAGGAATCAGATGCTCACAGAGTGAGTACATATCAATGCAACTGCAAACTCAAGATAACCTGTGGATCACTGCTTGTGAGTGTCAAGAGTATTTTGTCTTAAGTTGTCCATTTCTTGTACTTCAAGATGCAGTAGGAGAATAAAGAACCTAAAATAATTTAATGGCCTTCACCCTTTCTCTAATTCTTAGGTTTCAATACTGAAACAAAAGAGAGAGCACATTTCCATAGTTTTCAACCATAGAAGACTGCAGTATTTTTTCCTGCTGTTGCACACTGGAAGTAACACACATTTATAGACTGATTATATATGTAAAGATAAAAGCTATCCTGAGGTGCTTTTAATTTTGACAACAAATCTGAAATCAAAGCGGACGTGGTCTCAGTCCCACTTTTACTCATCTACTTGAAAACAAATTGCCACCTATTAAGTCTAGTGCTATATTTCCTAAATTATTACCCCAGATCCACAGAACTAAATGAAGCAGCTAACTACCTAACTACAGTTGATAAAATTAATTAATGTCCAAGGGAAATTAAGACAGAGACATATTCCATTTCAAGAAATTACATTTTTAAAGTTCATATGATTATGATAATATAATCAAGGAATAATAAAGGGAAAAAGGAAAAATTACTGAAATGAAGGAAGATATTTCTAATATTACGGAAATTATGTGGGAACCCATCAAATTCAAGAGTGGCTTCATTATGACTCAGCTTGTTTGAAACTTCACACAGACGATTTACAAAGGGAAATTCAGAAAATATATTTTGATATTTCTTCGTCTCTACACAGCGCATTTTAATTAAACTAAGTCAACTCTCTACGACACTCCTTAAAGAAGTAGCTCTTAATCAAGATCTACTTGCATTACTAGCAGTTATATTCAACATATACTCACTACGAGATTTTATAATCTTGGTTCAGTCTTACTACTGCTCCAGATGAAAAATATTCACAGATTTTTTTTTTTTAAGAAAGGAGTCTTTCAATACAAATGCAGTCATACGCAACTCTGTGTATTTCATACTCACACTGAGCTACCATATTTTTAAAATCCTAAGACTGAGTCTGACCTCTAAAGAACTGTAGATCATTTCCAGTTCTGACCTGTGTTGAGCTTCTCTTACAGGTTCTTTGAAATCAAGGCTTGCACAAACTTAGGCACACCCGATCTTCACTACAGCTATGAGGTTTTAATTTTACACCATACCATTAACCAAACTTCACAAATCTTACATAAGGAGAACTAAATGCAAGTTTTATTTTTTCTTTTGATTTTGTAGCAATGCATAACATGCAGTCTGATTACTAAGATATTTTAAAAAACCTTTTCAACTGTTTGTTCAAAACATTTAGAAATAAAGCATAGTGTTTACTATGCCAGTAATCACTGTACACCCTTTCAATTTTCTGAAGATCCCAACATAAATATTTCAAGCTAAATCACTGAAGGAGAGTTTCACTGATTTGTCTTACTTCCTTAGTTTCTGTGTTTAAGGTGTGCCTCCTGGCTTTATATGTTCCCGGAAGATATATTTCTAGTATACAGATTACATTTCATATAATTATTTGGAAAGATATCAGTGCAATCCTAATTGTGGCAAAGCAGAATTTCCTTGTAAATACTAAGACAAATTATTTTATTGCCACTTGGGCAATAAAAGGCTCAGAAAGTTTCACAGCTCATGTATAAGATGTTAGGAAGAAAGGTTAACTGAAGTTGCAAGACCATAGCAAGAGAAGTAAACACACAGGAGGCAGTCACTCCTAAGCACTGAGGAAGCAAGAGCATTTACTTAGCCTTGGTAGATGAGAGAGGATTAGATCTTAAATCAGCTGCAAAAATACTCTCTCCCCTCTCACTTTCAGTGACCTTTTTCCTCTCAGTCTGACTCTCCTTAAATTCCTGTCAAGACTCTCTGCAGGCTCCTGCCTTCTGCTCATATGTGTTCTGCACAAGCTCAGCCTGTTTGTACAGACCAACCCAAAGCTGTTTTTTCAGCCTTCCAGCTTCTCTGTTCCCCTCCTTTATTCAATGAAAATGTTTTTCTATATATAAAAGATATACCATTTATCATTCTAAATAAGTAAAAGAACAATTAAAACAGCTCCTCTTCTGAAGACATTTAAACACAGAAAGAAAAATATAATGCAAATAAGCAAATGCCAAGTAAGATTAAGGTTTGATAACAACTTCACTGACTCTCCTTTTCCATTCTGTTTCAGGTTCTCATTTCCGGGAGAATTTAATGAGCTCCCATCTTTGCAGGACCTCATTTTTGTGGTTCACAAAGCCCTTGTTTTATCTTGAAAAATTCAATATACATTAGGTGAATTTTCATGAATGCTTATAACAGCAATTAAAAACTTAACAGGACCCTGGCTTTTGTTAAATTAAATGTTGTTTGGGAGGTGAAGCACTGAGCACATGGCTTCGGTTTAATTAAATCCAAGGCCGTGCCACTTTAACCATTAATTATAATTAGTAAAAATTAGAAACGTCACTGAAGAAGGAATACTGATGCTTTGTCCTCTGAATCTTTGATAGTTCCCGTTTGCAAAGAAAGCACAGATATACTCACACAACTAGAGGTGAAGAGAGATCACATTCCAGGCTGGCAACGCTTGTGGCTTCTCATGTAAACCTACACCACTTTCTGATTTGTCAGGCTACCAGGAGAGAATGAGAGAGAGAAAGAACAAGAGCCCGATAGCTAGATTGAATATTATCAGCAAAGGGCAGATAAATCAGCTTGTGCATGTATTAATGATATCTCAGAATGTAGCAGAATGTGAGGAGGATAGCACAACAGAGTAAGTTTTGGTATTGCTATACAGAACACAGCTACTTGATAGTCTTTCTGTAGCTAAGACATTTCATTATTGTCAGTTTAAAGTGATTATAGTTTACATAATATGAATGCAAAGAATATCATGCTGAATATGTTTAATGCATTCATATAACTTTGATCCCACAAAGCAATCTATTGCGACATAGATTTAAGAATCTTTCTGCTAGCAGAGCTGGTGTAAGTAGGTGAATGAGGTGTAGGTGGTGAATGAGGAATTGGAGAAGCATAGAATTTCAGCATTAAATTACCATTTTGAGTGACATCAAATCTATCTTAGACAGCTATGCAATTTGTTATGTCATAATGAAATTCTCAGAAAAGAAACCTACTGAGATGGAGACTTCACCTGAGTTAATTTTTAGTAAATTAAGCAATGCAGAAAATATAACGCTTAGTAGAAATTAACTGTGTAAATATTTAGTAAAGCTGCAGTAGTTCATGATCTTTGACTCCACCATAGATCTGCCCTTTTTGTCACAAAGGCATCATAATATAGAAGCCTAGTAATACCAATATTCTTTTAGACGTGCCCAAATAGTTGAAGAAAATATACTCTTCCCATCCGTTCCCCTACGGTTCTCAATTTCTTTGCATTGTTGTATCTACATCTGTCCTTTCTCCAGCTATGCAGTAAAATGTATAGGTCATAAAGTTAGTGCAGCCTAGACAGAATGGGTTCAGCAGCCTGTCTCCCAATGGGAACAATTATTTTGAAGAAAAACAGTGGGAAACAGGAAGGGTAGAAATTCCCCAGATGTACACAAGAACTTTGTTGCCATATGTAGCGGGACATTTCAAGGACTGACAACTGAGACACATTCTCTGTTGAACTGAGCATTTTAAATTAAACATAATTCTTTTCTTCCAAAAAAACATTAACTCTTGGAATGCTTTCCTTTTTCCTGAAATCAGAGAAAAGGAGAGGTAGGAGTTCAGAAAAGGCCAATTCTATGATGATTCCAATTTTCATCAAGAAAAAAATCTATACCAGAAATGTAAATTCAGAATAGTTCCTGGTTCCCTGAGAATAAATGGAATAGCTCAGCTCCCCTGCCCTCCTGTGGGGACTACAGATCAGTCAATGGTGTAGCCCTTGAATGTGTGGACTGAGAAGGTCTAGGCATAGGCTAACCCACTCCATCCTTTCTTGCAGCTCCCTAGAAGAAGCCTTCCATGCTGGTTCCCTTCATATAACAGAAACGTATTGCTCATTAGTCTTTAAAAACAGACATAAGGAGAAAAAAAAAGATATGCTTTGTGTTATAATACTACAGCTTTGCAAACAGAGTTGTTGGTGATACTTATTTGAATTTTGATCTTGGGATATGTGTGATGCAAGGCGAAAGTCTTACTGCTTAAACCATTTAGTGTACTTAATAAGGAAACCTTTTAGGTAGAGAGCATCTCCTTCAAAGAGGAGCACACAACCAACTTTCAGGCAAACTTGTAAAAGAGAAGACAGTGGCACACCTGCTTAAAGAGATAGTTTAGAAACCCCAAAATTCCGAGAATAGATATTTTTATATATTTATATTTTTAAATATACATACCATCTTGTTCCCCAGGTTGAGTACTTCTGCCTATCAGTACCTGAGGATTAGTCAAGATTTACCCAGTGACTACTGTTAGATGCAGAGACTCCAGACATTTTAGATAGACAACAACTCCGTGAATTACATGAAAGACAAACCAAAAATTTTCTTCTCAACTGCCTATTAGGTCATGTTCAGGAGTTTACAGTAGCTGAATGCTTTATACTATGGAAAATTATTTGATTAATTGTTGACTAGGAGATTGGCAGTAAGCAAAATGGATTGTGAATTACTAATACCTCTGTTTTCAAGGCTTCTGTAAAACCAGACCAATAATTTATCTTGATTTCAAAAACTTCCTGAAACAGAACTCTTGGGGATTTTTGGCTAAAACTTAACTGAGGGCAGGAAAAAAGTAAGTATAAAAGAGTTATACATAACACTGCCTTGAGATTCTTATAGACAAGAAGTCCTTCTATGACTGGTCATCACATGAACTTTTTCCTAGGTGTCTTACATGGTAGCCTGATATTCCAGCTGTCAAGCAAAACGTATAAGCTATATAGTACTTGCCAATCATTGACCAACACAGAAAAGAGAAGTCATTATTTACTGTTTTAAAAAGCAGATTACATACAAGTGTGAAATATAATTTCAATTTATTATGACAGCACAAACTGCTTGGCTTATTCAAGTATACCAGCACAGATTGACTTTTGCATGTCAGTGGTTCTTTTCTAAAAGCAACCAAATGTCATCCAATTTTGCAATAATGCTACAGCATGACTATAGTATATGAAATAAACTTCTGGGTCTTTATGAGAGAGAAAGTAGCCTTTGTGTTGTTGCTGTAGCATTTTCTTATGAGTATAAATTTGAAACATGCTTTTTAGTTGTTGTTCAGGAGGGAAGGAACACTGAAAGCTAACATTTGAAAGACAGTTTTGTAAGATTATAAAATGGTCAGCAATTGTCCTCTTGTAAATATTTTTATAGCTAGAAATTGTGTTCTTTTCAATTGCTCAATTACCATCTAAAATAGTCATTCCCGTATTTATTTAATAAATTTATCTGTAGTTTTTGACTAAGAAGCCAGAGTAGTCAGCAGGGTAATCTGCCAAATTACACAACAAGAAGAATGAGTTTATATCTCTGTGGGGCATTAGAGGAGAGCAGAGACAATACTTAGAGGCTTCAGCTTTCTGTGAGGATACATGAGGCCAGTGAACTCCAAATCCAACATAAATACAATAGTTCATGCTGATATTTGGTGACTTATCCTCTATTAAAAATAACGTAACATAAATATATCTAGACAAAATTTAATTTGAAATAAATGCTTAGACTATGCACACAGCAACTGAGAAAGGAGAAAAAAGGCATAAAAGACCATTACACTTTAAGGTAAATAAGTGCTTTATAATACCAGGAAAATGAATGTCCATATTAAACTCAGAAATAACATAGAGTTTTCAGTTGCAGCTATATAAACCCAATAAGACACAAAATACTTTAATTATGACCTCATAGACACACCAGTTTTGAAGCCTCTCTTTGCTCTTACAATTTTTAGTTTTGTAAAAATCTTTATAGTACGATGAAGGAGTTTTCTACTAGTTTCAAGAATTCGGACCTGAGTGCTTGAAATCTGCAGATGCAACTACAAAGTCACATAACTTTGCAGTACTCTCAACCTTTTTTTGTCATGTTTATAGAAAATTTAATACTTTAAGATAGCACATTTAGCTGATTCTGGGGTAGAAAAAAGCAAAATAAACACAAAAGCTACATCATAAATATCAGGCACTGGCATTTTTATCTATGATGCACTGCTTTTACACTGTCATTCTTTGTAGTGAATATATTATTCAGTTGTTTTGTCAATACAGTCCAAGCACAATTATATAAACAATTTATGGCTTGTAGGACAAAAATTTATGGCTTATAACATTTCCCATTACTTTAACAGTTTGTAGGTGTAACAGAAAAGAATAGGTACAAGCACTGAAAATGACGGTAATAGGAATACTGAATTGTTCCTGACAACAACCAGAACTGCAGAAAAGCTTGGCTTAGGCTCTTAGGGGAATAAAAAATTTAGTTCTTATACATAAACCTCTTCTTTATCACTTTACCTTCTTCTAAAATTGAAGAGGGGTACGATGGTGACCAATTAGAGTAAAAAATATGTTAGCTTGATTACCTGAAGTGCCAAAGTGCCAAAATGGGATGTGATGCTCTACTGCCCTTTCCTTTCCTATCTTCCCCCATGTAGGTATAAGAAGTCAATATAAGATTTGGTTTAGAGGTCTTTCTGTATGCTGGCAGGAAAGTAAATCAAGTTACAATTAGATATAAAAATATCACTATATTTTAGATAAATGGAAAGACCATTCTTCTTTGAAGAAGTGAATTTCCCAGAGCATGGAGTTAAATTCACCTACAGAGGTGGACTTCAGTGTCCTAAGTAAAATAATTTCAATATTAGGATGACTATTAAGCCCTTCTTTCACATGATATTTATAATTTCAATGCTAGACAGGAGAGCTCTCACTATATAATCAGTAACTCATTGCTAGTGCCCCGAAAGAAGTTCCAGTCCTTCCTCATGCCTTCCTCAATTCTCTCTCTTCTTCACATAGGATGAACATGTTAGCAAGGGAGAACTCAGTCTGCAAACTCATTATCTCTTCTCTAATTACAGACACAGACACACACGGACGCGCACACACACACACTCCACACAAAACTACAAGACATTTGTTCTCACTCAGTTTATCTGCAGAAATTCCTCAACCAGGTGACCTAGCAAGCCAAACATAAATCTGACAGTATTAGTTCCTACGAGAAAAAAAAGCAGGATGCAGGTCTAGCAAGATTCACAAGTGTCACATGCTTTTAAAGAATTAGAGAAAGCTTAAATAGGTATGGGTACACAAAGACATTCAGCTAGCTGAGTTCCTCCAGCCTCTGCTAAAGGCAAAACAGTTAAAAAGAAGAAAAACAACTAATCACTATTTTAGCAAAAAGTTCCAAAGAAACTTAAATTTCAAATTTCTAAACTCTAGCTTGAAATACAGACTATTGCCTAACCATCACTAAAATTAATTGGTAATGGAAAAATGAAAGCTGGTACATGTTATTAAAACAGTTATTAAATAGCGATTCAGGAAGGATTCAAGCAGCCACAAACTCGAGGTCAGATTTCAGTATCAAGCAAATCTGTTGAAAGTACATTTCTCCCTTCTCCTGCCATGCCCTAGCCACTGTTTCATGATTCCTGCCTCCTAAATGTAGTCTGGGAGTCAGGGAGCTGTAGAGTATACAGTCATCTAACCATGCATTGTAAAGTTATTTTATGGAGTACTTTTTACAACACGTCGTACTGCCTTGTACTTCTGAATGCATTTAGCTTTCTTAGGGTTAGGGTTATATAATTACTATTACTGTGTTTCCAGGATGTATAATGTGGCACCTATGTACAGTCAGAGTAGAAACTTTAGATCAATTATTAACATTACACTTAACTTTCCCTACTCAATTGCAGACTAATAGAGGATGACAGTTGAAAAATTTATCTGCTAAAAATATTTGAAAGAGCTCAGGTTTTTACCAATTGGCAAGATACTTTTTCTCAGTAGGAAAATGGAGATAGAAAAGCAGTAAAATGAATACATATGATTACTCTCTGTTGATAATGTATTCAGTTCTTCAAATTAACACAGTCTACTTCTTTGCTTTGATGATCATTTTCACCTTCTCTTATCACTTTGATGCCAGGGCTCTAAGAGACTGAATAAACTATACTGAAGCTGAAGTCACAGGATGTGCTTGCAACAGAAAAGAGCATCTGGGACGCTGGTGTTTGGCTGTCAAGTGCCTTTTGAATATTCACTCATCAGAATATCTGCAATTTAAATACCTTGTTAGAGTTAATAACAGTTGTCAAAAAAGCGCATTAACATGCCTAGGGGATTAATTCCCAACTTCCTTAGCTATATCAATGTGAATAAGGCAAGTTTCAACATGTGCTTTGTGGTCCCAGGTGAATATATTTCCATGCTTTGTGTGATGATAGTTTGAACTAGCTGAAATCTTATAAAAACATTTTTTAATTAAAATACATACTTCAAATATACAGAAATGGATTTTTTTTAAAATGATGTTCATTTCACACAACAATTTGCAAATGTACCAAATAATAACCTTGTTTAAACAAACTCAGACAGACAGTTTCCACTTAACTGAACCCCTGCACAAAGTGCAATGCATGTGACCATGAAACACAAATATCTCCCTTTCCTATTTTATTTTTAATTTCTAAGTCACATAAACAGGACTTATTGCAGAGTATCCTGGAAGAACAAGATAGTCTTAGGACAAAGAAGGAGTTACTCCCATAAGGCCAGGTTGTGAACCATGCAAATCAACATAGCTCTACTGAAGTCTGTTTGCATCAGTAGAAACATCTAATCATTTTAATATTCTTGTTTTTGTTTAAGAGTAAGTAAAGTAAAAAAATTTTAAAAATCATTCAGGATGAAAATATATGGTTGTTCTTGTGTTCAACTATATGATAACACAGACTGTGATAGATGTCAATCACTAATGGAAGATGGCAATGAAAAGGAGGGTTTGCAAAGCAAGGTACAACAGAACAGAGCTTGGATAAAAGCCCATAAAACAAACAAACAAACAAAAAAACTAAGCATATGTAGGAAAGAGCAGGAGTCTTCTATTTTAAATAGATAAAGTGACACCTCACAATGATATATAGTTTAATGGAAAAGATAAAGGATTACAGATTTCATAGTCAGAGATTTGGATGGGCGTTTTCTTATAATTATTATTAAACACCTAAAGAGAAATAAAAAGAAGCAGCTGAATTTCAATCAGAGGGATGTTGTAATTGCTTAAATAGCACTATTTTCTGGAGTAGTTAGAAAAAAATCCAACTTAGTTGAACTACTTGAGAGCTGTAGGAATTGTTCTAGAAATAAAACTATCCACATAAAGATACAGTTTTCATCTAAAACAAGAAAAACACAAATAAGATAGAAATTGAAAACAATTTTGTTTGTAACCGCTTCTAAGGTAGTACAAGTCCAACTTTACTGGGTTTTGGCAAGGTGTGCATGGCATTTTCATCTCTTCTATACTACTTCATTTCTCACTTCAGTTCCACAAAACAAGAGGTAGCTAAAACATATCCTTCCTTTAAACATGTTGTTCTGTTTCAAAAGCTCCTTCTCATATGAATCAGTCCTTTTGCTCTGAAAGTCATGAATCTGCTAGACTCTGTCTTAATGGCATTAGCTCTGCTACCTTCCAGTAATAATTTAGCTTCCATATATATTCAAAGAGCAATTATAACTGTTTTCTGCCTTCTTTTAGACAGGATGATCAATCCAAACTTTTCTAGTCTATTGCCCTTTTATGATGAATTCTTCATTCCTTTGAGCATCCTAGTAGTGCTTTTCTGCATTTAATCTAGTTTACCCTCTTGGAGAGAAATAGTTGGTAGTGTACTTAATCTCACAAATTAAGTTCTATTTGTATCTGGTATAGATCACTAGTTTTTCCCTACCTCAGCGGAAATACCTTTTCTTGATACACCCTATGATCACATCGGCCCTTTTTTATGGTTACATCACTTTAATAGATCAGAATCATGATATAATCAACTAATTCACCCATATCTCTCACACCCTTTAGTGTTTCCTTAGTGTTTTGTATCTTTCCCTGCTGAATTTCATCTAACACTAATCTCTAAAGTAATCCTATCCTCATCAAATAAAATTCTTTTGTTTCATATTAACAGTGTAGTCTAGGTTTATATCATCAGCAATATTAATCATTACACTTCTGCTTTTTAGGGTCTCATAGGTCTCAAAGTAGTGCCTATGATCAGTCCAAGACAGATGCTTGAGGAACTCCTGTACTCGTTTCCATCTCAGTTTTTGCATATTGCTAAAGGAGTTTGCATTTAGCAAATTCTCCTTCCACCTTTATCAACATCTTTTCCAGGTCTAGAGATAACTTCTTTTAGGCCCTACATCAAAGACACTATTTCAATCCACATCTGAAAAAAAGTCAATCTTGTCTGCCTAAAAACAATCCATTTTGTTGTTAGGGAAATACACTAGGTTAATCCAGTAAAATTATCCTGCCATGAACCATAATGCATTTTATTTCAGCTTCCATTAGCTTTGTCATTTTAATAATTTCTCTCTCTCTCTCTCCCTCTCTCTCCCTCTCTCTCTCTCTCTCTCTCAAACACACACACACACACACACACACACACACACACACAATGCCTGTATACCAATGAGGTCAGACTAATCAGGCTGTATCTGGCCTATTCCTCAGATATTTGTCATTTTCTAATCTGATGATATTACTCCTGGCTTGTTAACTTATACAAAATGGAACCCTGGTTTTCCCATGCCAGTTCTAGCTCAGGAAGTGTGGGCTAGACGAGTGGGCAGTGAGGTGGATTGAGAACTGGCTGGATGGCCGAGCTCAGAGGGTTGTGGTGAATGGCGCAGAGTCAAGTTGGAGGCCTGTGGCTAGTGGTGTCCCCCAGGGGTCAGTGCTGGGTCCAGTCTTGTTCAATGTATTCCTCAATGACCTGGAGGAAGGGACAGAGTGCACCCTCAGCAAGTTTGCTGATGATCCTAAACTGGGAGGAGAGGCTAACACACCAGAGGGCTGTGCTGCCATTCAGAGGGACCTGGACAGGCTGGAGAGCTGGGCGGAGAGGAACCTCCTGAAGTTCAACAAAGGCAAGGGCAGGGTCCTGCACCTAGAGAGGAATAACCGCAGGCACCAGTACAGGCTGGGTGTTGACCTGCTGGAAAGTAGCTCCATGAAGAAGGACCTGGGAGTGCTGGTGGACAACAAGTTAAGCAAGAGCCAGCAGTGTGCCCTTGTGGCCGGGAAGGCCAATGGGATCCTGGGGTGCATGAGGCAGAGTGTTGCCAGCAGGTGGAGGGAGGTGATCCTGCCCCCTCTCCTCAGCCCTGGGGAGGCCTCCCCTGGAGTACTGTGTCCAGTTCTGGGCTCCCCAGGACAAGAGAGACGTGGCACTCCTGGAGAGAGTCCAGCGGAGGGCTCCAAAGATGATGAGGGGACTGGAGCATCTCTCCTCTGAAGAAAGACTGTGAGAGCTGGGCCTGTTCAGCCTGGAGAAGAGAAGACTCAGAGGGAATCTCATCAGTGTGTATGAATATCTGAAGGGAGGGTGTCAAGAGGCCAGCCTCTTCTCCGTGGTGCCTAGCAACAGGACAAGAGGCAACAGGCAGAAACTGAACCACAGGCATTTCCATCTGAACCTGAGAAAAAAACCTTTTGACTGTGAGGGTGACAGAGCATTGGAAGAGGTTGCCCAGAGAGGTAGTGGAGTCTCCTTTGCTGGAGATATTCAAAACCCGTCTGGATGTGATCCTGGGCAATATGCTCTAGGTGACCCTGCTTGAGGAGGGAGGTTGGACTAGATGATCTCCAGAGATCTCTTCCAACCTAAACTATTCTGTGATTTTGTGGTTCTGTGATTCATATAGAATTATGGCAAAAATAGTTTAGTCCCTCTAATTTCCATGGGTTCAGTGTCATGTATTTCACTTACACCTTCACTTGTGGCTATTTTCATTTCCATACCCTTTTTCCTGTTAGCCATAGTTAATAGACCTCACATTTAATGTCTCTGTTCTTATTAATTATTTATAGCCACATGTACTGCAGCTTTAGTGTCCAGACTACTCGTACAGCACAGCAGCTGTTTCCTTCCTTTATTTATACAATTCATGAACCTTTTCCTATCTCTTTCAATAACTTTTGCTAGATCTAAGTTAGAACATCTTTGAGAAGGTCTCATTTTATCCCAAATCTAATTGTTATTTGAAAATGGATCTTCTAAATCAAAAACAAGTTTATCTTAAGAGTAGAATTTGCCTTCCAAGTGGAGGAAACCACTATTTTTCTTGGTGAGATCACTAAGGAAAAGGCTAGAAAGAAGTGATGAACTCCTACTAAACTGTACAATAATATTCTGTTTCTAGGATGGCTCTATAAGCCCAGACTACATGTCTTGCTTAATTCTAAAGGACTAGAATTAAATTAATTCTACATTTAACACACTAAATGAAAATGTATTTCTAAAGCCTGAAACTAATGCCAAGGATTTATTTTAGAACGTAAATACAGTTCAGTTTTGACAGCCATTAATTAAAAAGGAAGATATTTTTGTTTACCTGTCATACTGTAAAGGGGAGCTAGCAAATCAAACCAGAATAAATAGATTTGCATGTGAACACAAACACTCAATTATGGAATTGCTCCAGCTTTCGTGTCATTTGGTCAAGGTTCTCTTTCCCCTCAAGCAGCAAAGTAGTCTGCTGGCAGCTAATGAGGTGAAAATAAATAAAGACAATTAGAAATTGTATAATTAATGTATTTTTCCACTACAAATATAGTTTTGTTGAAAAAGAGATTGATGCTTTTGAAAAGTTTCCAAATTTGAATTAGGACATTAGGAAGAATATTTTTTCAAAGAAAATTTACCTGAGTTTCCATCAAGTATCATAATTCTTTTTTTTTTCATTTGTTAGTTCTGAAATGTTAAATTGCATCTGATGTGTTCATATCTCACTGCAGAGATTTCCACTTAACCACATTAAATGTTAATATTAAACACCATTAAAAATTATCATTATGCTTTTTAAGGTATTTTAACCTTTTCTTCAACAGGAAAAATACAATTAAAAAATCAAAATATAATAGAAACCTCTAATACTGTCCCTCCAATTTGTGTAGGAGAGTAAATTTCTTCTCAGATTGAGAAACTGACTGTGATTTACACTAGTTCCACAGTACCATCTTGTGAAGGTCCCTGGAGACATATTCACAGGATAGATTCACTACGTTAAAGATTTCTCTACTTCCATGGAGACTTAAAAAGATCAAACACCTGATTCACCCTCTAGAGATGCCCCTCTCTTCTTTCAGTTGGCAGCAGATAGAGACTAGTACATGTAGGATATTAATTTAGCTTCCTTCAGGCCAGTGAACTGAATTTGGGCCAAAGCTACCTGAGTGGAACAGAGGGTGGGGTATAATCTTAACTTCATGTAAATCATTCAGGTTTGAAATTTCTTAACTTTAAAAGAAAAACATAGAGGCAATGCCTCTGCTTTTTCTACGAAAATACCCCTGAGAGTGCAGATGCAAAATTTTAATTAACTCAGTAGGTAATTACATTTTTAAATCTGTTCTGCATTACAGGCCTCTTGAATATTCTGGTCTCGTTGCCCGACTGCAGAACTCCCATTGACAGAAATGTGAATACTGCATAGGGAATTAAAGTAGAATGTGATGCTGTGGAAGGGATGCTGAGGATATCCTGAAGATATAATGGATTCAGTCCTAGTTTTGCAGAAGTTGAGACATATTGGGAGGAAGGGAAAAGCACAGTGCCTGAGGAAAAAAAAAAGAAACAGAGGACTGTGTGGATTTTTTTCCATACTCCTGATTTTCAGGAATGATTTCCACGGGCCCTGCTGACCATGAAGGACAAAACTGGGATCATTGTGACTTGACAGGCAGGGTTCTTAAGCCAGACAATGCCTTTCCAAAGTCAAAGAGTTTTTGGGTATAGTCTGTTCATCTGTTCTGACAGAAGAGCAACAAATCTCAGAAATAACGTTGGGCACAACTGCTCTTAATTTAACTTAGTTATGTTAATCGGTAAGATTGCACAGTTTCTAAAGGCATACACGTACAGCGTATACGTTGCAGGACTGGGCTGGCAGGACTGATATGTGCACAACAGATGTCAGAATACTTCCTCACCACAGAGTGCTACTGATGTACAGGCCCTTGACTCTAATATATCTATGGGAGATTAGTAGCTTTACTTTATCCCACACTCCCCATGCCTGCAGCCAAACAAATAACAGTTGCCTTGTATTTTCCTTCCCTCCCTCCTTGATCTCTGACCCAAGATGCAACTGCACTGGAGCAGCTACATAGAAACTAAACTCAAGAGAAGTGCTTTGTAAAGGAATTCATTCAAACACAAGTAGGAACAGACTGAATTTTTATATTTAAAAGAGACATGCACTGTTTTCAAGGTGAGATTTGCAGCCCCAGCCATGATCCACCACTGCAGAAAGTAAGAAGAATTGGAGACGGAAAGGAAATACTCCTGAAATAACTCCAGCAGAGAAAGCTAGCTTTAAACTAATATATCAGTCAGGATCATACATTTTAATCAGAAAATTCAGGACCACAGAGATTAAGCTGTACGGAAGTTGAATAGCTTTCAGATCAGATTTCAGGTCAGAGCTGATGCTAATTTACCAGACATCTAAATTCAGCCCCAGTCATTTGCTTTCTTAAAAAAGATATGAGTAAAGTTAGTACATGCTTTATGGAGGCACTGCATATATTGCGTGTGCGTTTGTGAAGAAAACCTTCCTGTATTGCAGGCTGAATTCACATATAAGAGTTTAGATAATGATCTGAGCAAGAAGGAATCTTTCTCTGCCGTGGTAAAAACATGATCTAGACAGGAGCGGGAAAGTATAGGAAGTCAACCTCCTTAATATTTTTATCTATACTTTCTCTGCTAATTTCCTATCAATGATATAGTTCAAAAATATATTAGTCCTCGTCAGTAATGAGCCATTTCTATCACAAAGCATCGTTGCTTATTCCAATTTTTAGAGCTAATCTGCTAAAAGGTTATGTGAAAGTCCATTTCCTTTGCTTTTAGGAATAACATCTAGAGACCTTTTTTAAATCAAAAAATGTTCAAAACATTCTCAGAATTAAAAAAAAATGGCTTAACAGTTCATATATTTTTATTTTGGTTATTCCTCTATTATATCTAACACTCTGTGTGATTTAAATATTTTTCCCCAGTATTTTTCTGCGTAAGCACACATGTAAGCTTCATAGTAACTGTCTACGGTTTCTGGATATACAATAAGACAAAATAGACAGAAAGGACTAAAACAAAACAAAACATGAGTGAAATCTCGAACTGTAAGAAGCTGAGAATCTGCTGTCAGCTCTCTGTGACTGAAAATATAGCCAGGGTTTTACTCCTCATCTAATAAATAGTAAAATTAATGGATTTTATATTGTCAATGAAGGTAGCCAACTAAAAAAGTAGAGATTACACCACGAATAAATATTGTATATTTTCCCATCCTAAAATTGTATTCTGGATCATATCAGGTCAACATAGTAATAATTTATATGACAAATATATACATAGGTATTTACCAACACTTATTAACATATAAATTCTACTTTCAGTCTATGTTAGACTTGTAGTGATACTTTTAATGCATCTACAGGATCTTTGGCAATATGATACTTCATTTAACGAAAAAGAAACTTTGAAAGAAGGTTTTCCCACCAGACATTACCGTTATGTGCTGCGTTGTTGGCCAAGAATAATGTGTTCTCTTCTGGTAACAACCGTTTCTCAGAATCACGCTATTGGAATCTTAAAAATAAAGAAAAATGATAAAAAACGTTAGAAATTGAAAACTATTTATATCAATCCATCTCCTTGAGAGTTATGAACAACACTTGACCACAAAAAATGAATTGCATATGATTTATTTGATTTTAACACTGATATTATAATATCTTTTCCCCCTTCATCTTTTCTGATCCGTCTAAAGACCTTGAACTGTTTATGTCACCTGAAATAAGCATGATGGACATAGAGTTATTTGGAATCAACATATCTACTAAATACATCTATTCATCTTAATGCTTAAAAAAAAAAATCTCCAAAATAAACATTTTCACACTTGAATGGAGAGGAAAATACTTCACAATTTTTCACATCTTATAGGAAAAATGTGTTGTTAAATAAAAGTACATAGTGTCCCTTAGCCTAACTATTTCTCAGAAAGAACAGTCATCTGTGGATCGAACGTTCCTTTGACCTTTTTTTTTAAATGATAGTGACTCATACAGCTGACTAGTCAATTTTTTGCTAACACTTGCAACTAGTTCACTTCCAGATCTTCTCCTTGCACTTCATATTGGTATTTGCAAGAAGTCCACATCTGACCTCGGCATCTGCATTCCGGGAGCACTGAACAGTGACTGGAAGTTGTAACATACGTGAAGTAGTAGAGAAAAAAGGTGCTATGAAGTATGAAGTAAGTTATGGCCTTCTAGTTGTCCAATCTGATAAATTAAATTGCTTATTACTAACCTTAATTTCAGATACATTTCTGCCACATTTAGTTCATTTATTTCACTCTGATCTGAAAGCAACACTTCATTCTTCAAACTACTTTTCTTGTTCTAATTTATTGTCTGTTGTAAAAGTGAGTTGTTCAGTAGAGGAAACACTTGTATATGTAGCTCTATAAACAATTTGCACAGCTCTTTGATGTTCCCTTCCTGGACCATATCAAGGTTTTTATGCCTAAATATTTGATATTTATTTTTCAGTTAAAGATGGGTTAATGCTTCTGGAAAGCAAAATACTCTAAAATAAAGAATTAACTAAGAGTTGCATACAGGTTTAAAGTCTCACTCCCTCTCAAATAAGAGATAATTTAGGAGCTGGACTCACAAACACATAACATTGTTATTACAAAACATATTACACTGATATTTTCCCTAATGGAAATTCTCAACATATACAAAAATCACATTAATAGTTATGACATAAGCCACCTAAATTGCTCAATCCAAAAAAAAAACCAACCCTAAAATATAATCCTCAGTCGATCTGAAACTCTTCAGTCCTAAGCCGTTAACACTCCATCGTCAACTCTTCTGTGTTTCAGACTAAATGACAGTTTATGTTTAGAACATGACTGAAGTAGTATTCACTGTGGAGCACCTCCAATTGACTTCACAAGCCTATCAGTTGCTTATTCATCTAAAATAGCATCTTCATTGCTGATTTTATCCTATGCTAAATCTTACAGATAAAACATCTAAAGTTTAGTTTAGTAACACTCTTGAACACAAAAGGAATTAATAAGAATATTTATCTTACTAGTTAATGTACCTATACTACTTAAAAACTATAGAAGACTACAGCGTTGGCTAGAAAACCAGCAGGAATCTAACCTGCAGGAAATATGCAGTAATCTCTGAATAACTAGCATTACGAATATTTTTTGTCCACCATCTCCAGATCGAAAGTTAAAGCCTTACTCAGAAAAGTGATTAGTCAATCACTTAAACTCAAAATGGTGATCTGGGAAATACTTATTCTGCTGCAGCCTCATTCAAGAAGTTTCATGTGTGTGTGTGTAAACACATACATACATATATATGTGTGTGTGTTCATATATATTCCTATGTAAGCACACACTATATCTACCTATATTTATCTCTAAGCTCACATTAAAGACACCCTGACACACAAATCTCTACTCCATTCTGTATCCAGAAGACTTGACAGTTCTACAGTGACACATTTTTCTCATGGCCTTGTGCATTTCTCTACTTTCTTGCATAGTCGTGCTCCTGTAGGCACTCTCAAATCATGCCAATTAGTTCAACATGTATATAAAATGTGGCAGTAATCACCACTTTCTTCTAAAAAGAACAACATTCACTGCTCCTCGGTTCATTCAAGAGCTCAGTTCAGACCTCTCCTTGACGTTTACTTCTCTTGTTTGCCTTCGAAGTTTCAAACATATTTTTCTCATAAGAGCATTCGCCTACACCTCACGGTACAAGCTGTGATGTGCTGGGAAGGCAGAGCACATTGCTCTTTCTGTTAGCGGTGTTCCATTTTGCAGGAAAAAATAGTGAAGTTGTTAGACTATCGGCAGAAACTTGATCGCTATGGCAGCTACCTACAGATATCCACTTTCCAGAGCCTGTTCCGGAGACTGATTATACATTTCACTAAGAACGGACAAAGTTGCTTTGTTCTTAAAAACTGATATACACAATCTGACCTAGGCAACTTGTTTCTGCAGCTATTTTTTTCCAACCTCCCTGATTTCATTTGGCAATTTCTCATTTTTATTAACTGTCATGAATGGCTATCTGCCAAGCTCCTCTCTAAAAGGTAAGTGTAACTGATTATTTGAGAGGCCTGTACAGAAATGTAAGAGCAACTAAAACATTGAGGTACATGCAATTTGTTATCTGAACAGGTTAATGTCACTGTCCTAAGCATAAAATACATAGCTTTCTGCCTCTTTGGAAAAATTCCCTCTTCTGATTTTTTTTTTTTTTAAACAACCTCATTTACTGAAGATTTGCCAGTGACAAATGCTATCTAAGACTCTCATTAGTAATGATGGAACATTAGGGAAGGCACCTGGAAAACAATAACTTAGTTATGCTGCAATGTTCTTTGCACCTTTCTTCCCTCTATCAGATACAGACTTCCTGCATGTGATATTTTTACAAGAAATGCCTTGTTTTCACATCTTCAGCAGTTTGGTTTTTCAGATTTCATTTCAGCTGTATTAATATCCAATGTACAATTTCTCTTGCTTTAGTAACTGTCTCTCTGCTTTATGGTGGTTGAATTTCCATGTTCTGCAAGAAGTATGTTTGACCTATAAGATTCTAAAGACAGCTGCATTTCTTTGTCATTGAAGAAAAGAAAATAATTTGAATCAGATGGCTACATACAGCAGTAGAATTACATATTCAATTTTCTCTTGCTAAAGTACTACCATTCCAACAAAAGGATGCAGAGTGGTTGTTTTTGACCGATACCCTCCCTATGGACAAATGTACACCTTTCTACAAGAAAACAATTACGTCAAAAAAAAAATGCTGAGAAGTTAAACAAAACCACATGAAAAAAAAATTGAGTATGGTGGATTGGGTCATGACTCCCAACAATCTCTCTGCACAATAGAGACTGAATAAGTCTCTCCTCACTCATAATGCAGACTTCTAATGCATGACCCGTTTTAAAAGGAGGGAATTCAGACATTTCAGAGCCATTGTTTACTCCTATCAGACAGCTGGGTAAAACAAAGAGTTTGGGAAAATCTTTAAGTCTCAGATGCTGGCCAGGATGTTGTGCAGGCATGATGGACCAGTTAAGGACTGGTACAGCACGAATGTAAATGTGAAGCTGACCTTTCCTTTCCCGTGAGAAAGTAAGTGATGGACAGAGGACAGCCATATTTTCTTGAGCAGCGAGGACTTATCCCCGGTTCTTTCAGCAAGCACAGTACTTCCTAGATGAATAGTGAAGCCACTACAGGGCTATCCCAACTACGGGAAGCAGCAGATAATCTGATATGCCCAAAAGAGCTGGAGCATGGCCAGAGGGAGGGTTTAGTCTTAGCTCTTCATCTTCTGCATAACTTGCATTTCCATTGTGGAAAATGCAGATGTTGTTGACATCATGGGATGCAAGAGCAGACGATAGCTAAGACAGAGATAAAGTTTCCTTCCCTTTTCAGTCCCAGTAACTCCAGAAATGAATATAGTAAATACTATGTATATATACTGTGTTACAAACTGTTGGGTAAGGACAGTGTAAGAGCAGATGAAGACTTCATAGGCTGTTCCTGGGGTAGCACACGGCACATCTGCTTGAGGCAACTGCCTGAAACTGTTCACAGACCATGAGTTACATACTAATAACCCAACAGAAACCATATTAAGACAAAAAATCTTATCTTTGCCTAAAAGTTACTCTCCCAAGAGCAGAGAAGAGGGAAGGACTGTTTTTGTTTATAGCCATCCATCTAAAAAGATCAAAACAATTAAAGTGTTTGTTAACATATCAAAATCATAATCATCTTGCTTGCAAAATTCCCTTTAATCAGTTTAAACCTATAATAAATCATGCGGTAAACCAATAGCAAAAGCATTAGTGTATTTTACAATAAATTCTTTACAGCGATTTTCTATCAATTGATGTCTGGGTGGTTACAAAGCAGATCTTTCCAATATATGTCCTTTATTTCTATAAAAAATGTTTCTTTTATAATGAGCCAGGTGTCATCAGATTATGTAGTTTAAAACTTTTTTGCTTTCTCTTTTTCTTGTTTGTGTTTGATCTTCCAATTTAAAAGGGAGAGAAAACCAACCGCAGACCTAGTAACACTAAAACGTACTATTAAATAAAGGCTCAAAAGGTCTCGCATTTCATTAGCACAGTGGAATTCAATGACTTCACAAAACCTCTTGCTGTAGAAAAAGAACTCTGCAGAATCTGCAGATACTGAAATGACATAATAATCTGTGTGTTGGTGGCATTGCTAATCTACTTGCAGAACAAAAGCTCTGAAACCTACAAGTCAAGAGCTCATGGAAAAGAACTGTCTTGTGGCTGCACACAAAATCAACCAGATCATCATCTCACTCTGGTTACTTCTGCCCGATTTCTATGACTGCATGTGTCCGCCATGTCTGGGATTTATAAATTATTCAGCAGAGAGAGAGACTGCTTAATGCAGCCTAACGATCTAAAATTCTCAAGTAACTTCTGCACTTATGTGTACATATATATATTTGTATATCATTATATAATTTTATGTGCATATAGTATGCTTAAACCTTGATATGCTTCTGTATTATTTCATAGTCTAGCTAGAATAATTTGCTTTTCATTAGTAGATATTACTTCACACTGTGAATTGGAACATTCGGCTGCATATGGTTTACATTTTTAAATTCATTTCAGTTGGAACAAATCTTTACCCTGGAGCTAAATGCTAACATTTAAGCATAAAAATTATTTAGCTGATGCTTCAGAAGACTATAATTCATTATTTATTATTAGATGGTATATCTTCATTCAATTACAAAACAGGGTAGAATGAGGCCCACCACAAGCGTATGCACACATATAAGGAAGTGCCATGAGCACAGCACCATGGGTGAAGCTCTGTTACCTTTTCTGGGAACTCAGCATGACTGGGTGCCCATATGAAGTGCCTGTACACCAACACACACAGCACGGGGAACAAACAGAAGGAATAAGAGCTCTATGCGCAGTTGCAGGGCTGTGATCTCGTCCGGATCACATCAGATAGCTCATGCAACTGAAGTGCTGCAGTGGATACAGAGTCTGGCACATGCCAGAAAGGCAAGGAAGAAGAGTTACCCTCTATGTGAGCAACCACAATGCAACGAGATCTGCCTTGGGGTGGGTGAGGAGCCAGATGAGAGTTTATGGGTCAGAAAGGGCAATCAGACTAACATGGGCGATGTTGGGGTCTATGTCTACTACCAATTGCCCGATCAGGAAGGAGAAGCAGATGAGGTCTTTTTCAGAAATTTAGTCTCTGCTGGACCTAATTCTTACAAACTAGGAAGGACTGTTGGGGGATGTGAAGGTCAGGAGGAGCCTTGGCTGTAGTGACCATGAGATGGTGGAGTTCAGGATCCTGAGAGAAGGGAACAAAGCAAATAGCAGGATCACAAACCTGGACTTCAGGAAAGCAGATGCCAGGAGCACTAGAACAGGTTGCCCAGAAAGGTTGTGGAGTCTCCATCCTTGGAGATATTCAAAAGCCATCTGGATACAATCCTGGGCAATCTGCTCTAGGTGCTCTGCTTGAGCAGAAGGGTTGGACCAGATGATCTCCAGAGGTCTTTTCCAACCTCAACCATTTTGCCATTCTGAGCACCCTGCTCTAGCCAACTCTACTGTGAGCAGAGGAGTTGGACAAGACGGTCTCCAGAGTTCCTTTCCAACCTCAACTATTTTGTGATTTTACGAGTTATGGTTCCAATCTTAATATAAAATGACATTACATTTTTGCAACTTTATAGTAAGTGAATTTATTTTTAATTGTTATATGCTTTCATCTGTAATATCCAATGGATATCATAAGGGTGTACTTACATATTGATTTAAGCTGCAATTCAGTATCACGGGATTTTTAGCAGTGCAGAGTAAAGTAAATACTTTATCACAACCTTTTGGAAAACCTTATCAGAATTGATTTCCACATAAGCCTGGCACGATGAATTTTGCTAGGCAATCACAAGCCATAAGAATAGGAATTTGAACAAGCAGTGATAGCATATAATTTGAGATTCCACGATCCCTGTCTTGCTGCCCAAGGCCTTGGAATAAACGTTTAAGATGTTTTTAAATTATATCAGCCTTTCAGATATGTCTACTGGCAACTGGAAGAGCTATACCATTAGTGCATGCTGTTTCTAGACCTTTAACATGGCCGTTACATTCTAGGACTTTTCAGTGTGGAAACTGGAAGAAGCTTCTCCATCTGAAATGAAAGGTTTTAGAACCCTTAGCACTTGCTCTGACCTTTAAAGTAGAATATGAACTACAGATCTTCCTTTAATGAGGGATTTTTTTTCAACTAAATTATTCTTCCAAATATTCTCTATTTTACCTCTATACAGCCTAATATTACTTTGACAAAGAAAGAGAAAATAGATCTCTGTTATATGATATACTTTGTAAATCTTTTCCATTAACAAAAATCTCAGCACCTAAAAGTTACTTATCTAAATGAACAGATGCTTCTACTTATTTTACTAATTAATAGTCAAGAGAATTGGAATTTAGGTGCTATATTTTCAGTCTCTGATTCAGAAAAGTGCTGATGATGTTGGCTATTAATTTGCAATTTTTTCCTTGAAGGTATAGTGCACTCTTTGAGAGGTCCTGTACATGCTATCTGAGAAGATAAATAATGTGATCAAAGTCCACATCATGATTCAGATGATTAATTAAATTAAAAATGGTAAACTCCTACCTACTATAACTCAACAAGAGGAGCAACCAACTATGTGCAAATGGTTGCACATAGGTGCAACATAGGAAGGTTTAGTTATGTAAATCATGTACACAAGATCAAAAAATGAGGTAGAGAATCCCTGCAAAGCTACTTAGCAGAAAGGACAGACTTAAAACCAACATGAAAACAAATTTAAAAAAATACATCTTAATGTGACTGGGGAAAAATGTCATAGAACATCATCCCACATATCAATATTCAGGGAAGAAGTCTTAGATATTATTGAAATTATGATCCTATTGAATTAAGTAGGATTTCTCCTTTAGAGTGTTACTCCAGCTCACTTTTGGGAAAAGAAGTGGTACATGAAATGATATGACAAATGAAGTAACAATAAATCTGATCTAAACTCTGCACAAGCCACTGGCTGGCAGTAACAAGCATTATGAGAGTTGACAGGAAGAAATTTTAAACCTAACACAATTATATCAGTTGGAGGGCACAAGCCAGAGCAAAGCTTAATAACCTGTGCCTGCTGCACTGATGACAACAAAAATAAATCCATAAGCCAGCCATTTTAGGAAGGTTTATTTCCCAGCCCTTTTAAGAAATACAGCTTTCACTTAAGCCACAGACCAGCACAAGAAGCAATGAAGAAAAACTGTACTATATTTTCAACCAGATAAATGGGTGTTGCAAAAAGTCCTGTTCCATGCTAGCCAATATGAGTTGCGAAACAAAACCCAAAGCAACCAGAAAACAACCAGGAAAAATAGCCTGATTTATTAACAGAAAACAAATGAAAGATACTAGATAGGGGAGTGTCCTAAGGATAGTGCCCCCTCATCCCATTTAGGTGGAGCATTTGGTAAGAGTCCACAGAAGAGGCACATCCCATACAGTTCCTTGAAAGTGCCCTTCAAAGGCAGAAAGGGCTGCAGTCTTGTAGGGATTTGAAAGTGAAAAGATTTGCAGCACTTACCTGGTAAAGTATATCTAGAGAGTGCTGATCTGAAGCTATTAAATGTTACGAAGGGCTATGAGAGGGGTCACACACACCTGTTCACAGCAAGTCATTCACTTTAAAACAAAACACACTCAAAAGTCAAAACCTACAAAAAGTCTGTGTCCTAGTGTCAGGAAGTATGACTTGTCCTTACAAAATCCCTTGGCCTTCCCCCAGTCACAGAGAACTACATGAAATCTCTGAATTTGCAAAGAATGCAAGATTAAGTGTATGTTACTTTTTTAATGAGACACACAATTGTAAACTGTAAACCGTGCTTGCTAATTGTCAGTTACAATAAAAATACAGATTAAAGACATAATAGGATTAAGCATATACCACAGTAAATTAAAAATGGTAAAAATAGTTACCCCCTAGACAGTACAGTCCGTGAAATCTCACCTTCAAAACTAGCACTATTTGTAACTACTCGACTTTACATCAAAGAATAGGGACTTGAGACTTTATAATCACTGCTTCTCATGATGCTGCTGTAAAAATTATACCCATATCCAAAGAGAAATATCATAATCAGTTCCTATTGCGAGTCACTTGGAATCTGCCTGGCCCAATTAAATAACTCTTAACGACCATTCTGGAAAACATATTCTCATTAGCTTCCCCAGAGCACTACAGAAGTTTAAAATGAGACTGCTGAATTTGCTACAGTGTGTAGGTGGCCTGCTCTCTGCCTGTAGGTGTAATATTTTCAGCATTTCAAAGATCTAGTTAACCAATCCATTCACTTCCTAGCTGACAACCGTAACAAATCCCATTTTATTTCTGGATAAGTTTTGCCTCATTTGTTTCCAAAGCATGTACTGGATGTAGCAATTGTGTAAAATTCATGATTTGTAATTATAAATTAAAATATTTAGGCCAGATTGTTTGCATAGTCACAAACACCATAATTAAAAATAAATAAATAAATGAAACACAAAACAAAGAATGTGGAATCATTACTAAATTATGACTTAATGACATGCAAAAAATACATTGTTATTTTGTAATGGTGAAACATGAGAAATCTTCTTAATCTCATATAGGATTCTAGAGTTAAGAAGAAGCTGAATATATCCATAAATAGTTGCAGACCTAGGTGACAAAATCAGTGGCGAGGCTAATATTCATCTACCTTCTGGTAGGCAATAGAAGCATAGAATTATAAGAACAAGGGCCCTAAACATTACTGTCTTATCTTCAACAACACAACAAAGCATTCACCTGACCACAGTAGTATGCATTCCTTCCATACCACTATTTATGCTGTGACTGCAGCCACTTCTGGAAAATACCTTATTCACACCACCATATATTACCTGAATACACCATGCTCAAGCATTCAGTTACTTCGATTTCAGAAACATTATTTTAGAGCATTTCTGAGTTTGTGATAAGAACTGCAAGCCCCGCCATACCTCCGACCTTATTCCCCACCCCATCCCCCCCTTTTTTTTTGGTAACCATTCCAACTGACATGGACTTCTTTATATTTTGGTATAAAATTTATCCTTTGGTACTAGAATGAAAGGATATATACAAAGAGATGTGCAGAACCAACCATAATTGTTTTGGACATTAAATACATGAAAGTCAGGAAATTAAATTTCCAGCGCTGAAGCTCAGTATTAACCTCATTCACTTGTGATCATGTATGGAAAAGTGATTTCTAGAGGACATCTCGTTGTACTTTGTTATTTGTCAAATTATAAGCAAAACTGATAAGGTAGCTTGACATTTCCTATTAGAAAAAGCTGTTTTAGATTTCTAGTAGCATTAAAATTGATTTTAAATTGATATATACCAGTTTGAACGCACCAGCCTTAAGTTATTTCTTTTTTTTCTCAATAGTAACTCAGTAGACTTAGTTTATGAAGAAAAAAAAAAAAAATAAGTGAGAGGTGACTTCATTGAAGCTTCATGAGGAAAAAATACCAAACAGTAGAGAGCCCTTTAACGTAGTAGAATAAGGCATAACAAGAAGCAATAGCTGGAAGCTAGAACTAGGCAAATTCAGATAGGAAATAAATGTACATTTCTTTTAAATTGAATGATTTATCTTTGCCAAAAAAAAAAAAATCTCATGAGGAAGTACTACGGTTTCAATTTTTTTAAAGCAAAGCTTCTTCAAAGTGAGACTGATACCTTTCTGGAGCACATGATTTCATAGGCCACTAGTTGGGCTGAACACCAGGGAAAAAGTATGATATTTGATAACCTGAGTTATACAAGAATGTAGTCCACAAGTCCTGAGATAGAAAGGCAGAAGAGGATTCAACAAATCATATACCATCCATGTGAAGGTCTAAGCAGAATAACGCAGCAGCTAAACTCCATGTGATTCAAACAGTGAGTATCTACCAGACTAAGAAAATCAGCTCAAAGGCTGACTGAGATTTCCCTGGCTGTGGAAGGGAAACAAGAAGACATATGTGACCCTATAAAGGCATCTTTTGTGTAGGGTGTAACAGCCTCAGAACCTTCTAATATAAGCAATTTGACTGATTTACAGGGAGGCATTGGCATCTGTGAAGACATCCAGTTTTCATGCTGTTCCTGTAAATGTGTCACGGATGATCTGTCCTACGATCATGCTATATTCATCTTAGTTCTAAGCTTCTACTCAGTCTTCCATAGCTGTTAACAATTACCTCCTGAAAACACTGAGAACTGGTGCCTTCTGAACTATATATGAATTACATTTTTTTTTCCAGTTAACTGTTTATTTCTTTTTCCTCACAGTAAAGTCACTCCAGTTCTTTTCTCACTGGCTACAAATTCGCAGTCATTTCCTGGAGACTTATCAGCCATTTGAAAGCCTAGTTTTTAATATTAACACATTCCTTTCTAAAAGCAAATCTCAATAAAAATCAGCTGCTCTACCTCCCTGGTGGACACAACGTTTCAATGTCTCGTGGAAAGTAGCTTGTTTTTATACTGCCTTTAATCCATTTTAATGCAACCAAGCAGCACAGTAATGGAAATTCTATTCAGGAGCAATGGAAACTGCCATATGTGTGTTCATTGTCCTCAGTACTCATTATATTGAACTACGTCTTACCCTCAGGAAGTCTATAAACATTTGCTTAAAAACCTTATTAGATTGGCCCTGAATCAGCACCAATTCAGAATTCAGTAAAATTGCTTCAAATATGCAATTTATAGAACAGAAACTACAAGCTACAGCTGACAAAACTTGAGATGACTTATATGTGGGATGCTGCTAAATAACTACAGGTTGAACTTACACAACAGCTTTTCCACAGATAGCTCAGAAAAATGCTACCATTATTAACAATAGAATCACAACATTACTGTATTTGCATGCACAACAGATTATCAAGCTCCTGAATATATTCTGTTTGGTTTTTCTTACCTGGAAATGGTTAAGGGACTCAGGTGAGAGAGTGGGAGAGAGCATATGTGCATGAATGCTCATAGCAACAGGGAAAGAAGTAATGGGCACAATAGATAAAAGGATAACAATTAAATAATAAAAATAAAAAAACATCAATACTACCGTCATATTTTTAGGGTCATTTCACTGTCCCTATCAACTTTAGTCTAGGATAGATCTGTTTTTTTAACTCTTCCCTTGATATTAGATCATGATATAGAAGTAACAGAAGAGCTTATTTTTTCCTATTATACTGTTTCAGCTTTGGTCTCTCCTGACAGTAGTACATTCTTAAATTTTCATAGTACTTTTTAATTGGAAGATTTTTTTTGTTAATTTTTATAAGTTTATACCTCATTCCAGTTTTCAGTTTATGGTTTATTCTACATGTCAACAGAACTAAGATGCTTCTAGAATTCATGCTTTCCCAACAGATAGGGAGATAATTTTCCCTACTTATCTTAATGGAAAAATTCTTATATTCCTACCCATGTAGATGTAAGCTTACTGTATGAAACGAATTCATTAGTTTCTTTGATTAGTAGCAATACTTTCTTTAAAATGCAGACATAAAGCTCACCTACATAGATTAAAAGTTACAGACTTGCATTAACTTCATATAATTTGCATTTCCTGCATGGATATCAACATACAAAACAATACATACATTGATATCTGCAGATATTACCTGCTGATACTCGGTATAGTGCCTAAAGCTCAAATTTAATTCACAGTGCATCAATAACAGTGCAATAAGCATTCTTTCCTCGGTAAATGGCCTGTTCTTTGACGATCAGCTAAATGCTCATGAAAATTATATTTATAGCAATGTCTACCTGTTCGATAAGGAGCATTCAAATTATAGACTTTCAGGGCTCCTTACTAATCTCTGAAATTATGATTCCACATGAAGCTATTCTATGCAATATGGATGTATCAGCATGGCTGGTGAAAAGTTAAGAATCTCAGATATAGTGCAAAGGATACTACAAAAAAGTTCTTGTCCTGACAAAACTATATAAGTCTCCCAAAACTACATACTACTGGGTATCATTCACTGTTGTATATGAGACTCTGATCAGAGGGATCACCGATGACATCTGGAGAATATCCTGCCTGGTGACATTGGTTTCAGGATAGAAATCCCTAGAATGTTTTCTTTCTGGTGTCCTGCTGGTAATCTCTGTTTCATCTTTAAGAACTAATTTTTTAATGTAAATGCTGGGAATATAGTGCATCTATGTAATTTTTCTTAATAATCCTTTCCTTTCTTTGTAACTATTGAATAGCATAACCACATTCAACACCACTGCAGTTCTATTGAGCCTAATAAAAGGCATGCAAGGCCATATAATTAATTGTAAGGCAATTAATCAATGAATCAAGGCTAAACAGCAATTTTCTGTTGAATAATCATTCACCTGTATTTCTTCTTAGGGAGATCTTTCTCACCACTCCCAACTATACTGTTAACAACCTCTCTTAAACCTTAAATTCCTGCAAACAGCTTTGTTGAGATCTGGAAGTAGTAAACCAAGCTGCACACCAGCCTCTTGCAGTAGCGTACAGTGTTCATGTTTGTCTCACTCCTGGCTGACTATCCTTCAAAACTTTCTGCTGAGAAGCAGAGAAAGCACACTTGCTGCCTAAGGCAACACTGCTACCGCCAGAATTACAGCACTGTGAAGAGACAGTGGCCCAGGCTATTTCTTAATGTGGTTAATTACAAGTTTTTCTTGACAGCTCTGCTCCATACTGACAATGCAAATTACTGATGCTTTCATTTCCAGCCTCTTTTTCTTCCTTTTTGCACCTCAGACTGATGATTATAGCAGGTTCAGAGCTTTTTCTTGCTTACTCCTTCCCTCAATTGCTGGCACAAGAGTGTCAACAAGCTGACCCTCTGATCTTTTAGCTGATAATCACTGTGTCAGCTTAGTTTGCTTCCGGATAGTGCTATCACACTGAATTAGCATTCTCCTTAGAAAAACTTGTCATTCTCAGCTGTGCCATATAAGAGGTTTGGAGACCATTAAAAAGTTGCACAAAGTCACAACTGATTTTAGAAAGAGAAGTACGTAATATTTCAAAAGTTTTGCAGCCACTGTCATTAGGACTCCTGAGGAAGAACAAAATCATTAAGAAAATATATGCTTAAAGACCCTCTAACATGTAATACTTTGAAAGTACAAGTAGGACAGCGGCTTTGTTTTGATTGTGTTGCTGGACATGCCTAGGGTACTTCCAGCTCATGTTATGCCTTAGATTCCATATAAATGTTTAATAGCTGCAACAAGAACATACATGCTCACTTTTCCTGAAAAATTCACAGTGGCAACTACCTGAAAGAAACTAAGCTGCACAGAGCCCAACTTCAAGATCCTTATTTTTTAACAAGCATTTCTGCATGTGAGTGGAAATTTTAACACAGAAGTCAAAGTTTGTCCCATATAGGTCGGCAATAGGAGCCATTCAGCAATCAGGAGAAAGCTCAGAAGTTTTCAAAGGATATAATCCTAGATCTTGAAAAATAAAAAACAATCACTCTCATGCAAAAGCAAAATGAAAGCTAGAACACAATATTTGTAAAGCATTTATATGAATTTATATTTTATGAAGCATTTTATATGTATATATAATAGCATCGGTATTATTTACATTCATATGTCATAGGGTTTACAAAAAGGAAACAGAAATAAAATCAGTCAAAGAAACAAATATCATCACTTGATTCTAAATAAGGAAATCATGTTATTCACAGAATATTGGTCCTGCTGTTAGCTTAAAGGCAACTATGTCCCTAAGTAACTTCAAGAGGAGCCTCTCGTGTCAACAACGAGGCCTCAGACTATTGACTATAAAAAGTTAATTGCCATTAAAGGAAGTTCACTAGCTAATATCCTTTTGTGTTACTTCATCAGAATACACGACATAGTGCAAATTTAATACTACCAATGAAAGTCCTGAAGTGAAGAGGGGGAAAGAAAAGTTAAATATATGTTTGTTCTGTTTATTTCACATACTCCCCTACTTTTTTCAAATCTTAACTATTCCATTACTATTAACAGACAGTGAAGAATATTACTATTTTTAATTTTTAAAACATTAAGAATTTATTCTCTTTTTTTTTCAATAGCCTGGTGGTCAGAATTGTGTGTTTGCAAATTAATTTCAAATTAACTATTTCAGATAAATAAGGGAAAATGTCACTAACAGATTCTGAACATATGATCTAGAGATGACAAAGACTGTAGACTGATTGACTGTTATATTTTGGCTTAAATGTTATTGATTACTTGCTTAATTATTCACTAAAGAATGATTTAAGCTTTATAACAAAATAATAAGATAGTAGAAATCTTTTAATAACTACATATAGCTGCTGAGGCTAAAATATAGCATTATCTTTAGAAAATTACAGCATTACTGAGTTATCTGTATCTATCCGTTCCTTATAAAATGGAAAAATTAAATACTGTTCACACCTAATAAAATAAACTTTACTACAAAAAGGAAATCCCACATCAAAAATGAACTTTTCATGCCAATCCTATCTGGCTGCAAAAGAATGTGTGCTGCTTTTATACTAAATATAAGGAGAACTGATTTCAAAAGTACCTGATGAAAAAACATGTTGGAGAACTACAAACATATATGAAAAAAACCAATACATTCTCAACATTCATCTAAACAGCTAATAAAGGCCAGTCTACACAGCCAGAACGTGCCTGCAAAGAAGTGCTTCAGTACTGACCCAATGTATCAGTGGCAGGATGGTTTTTGTTTGCTTCCTCCAATCCAGTTCATTCAACTGATCTTGTTTAGACCATAGTCAAATGAACAAAGGATCATCATATTGAAACAGTAAGCAGACACTTAAATAGCAAATGCCTAAGGTATTTTCCCCCACTGGGAAATGTGGTGCCTGAGTGTATTAGACCGGTCAAAGTACTGTGAAGGACAACAATCCTATTCTGGCTTTTGAAATACATTTGCAGGGTGTGTTCTGTGCTGTGTACACAACATCTAACCACTATTACTCAGAGTAAGCTATGCCTTTATTCTTCCTTTCCTTAACTTTTCTATAGTTCATGCAGCCTATTATTAGGACTTTGGTCCCGCACCCTTATAGGTGTTTTGATTTTAGACGTAGAAGTCTCCAAAACATCTGTTGGCAATTTCATTCTGGAACTGCTAGTTCCAGTGTGTCTACTTGCTTTTTGATCGCAAGACATAAAACCTATGGATGAAGTAATCAGTTTTGCTAAAACTTTCATAAGGCTTGTCTAAATGGATTAAGAGTAGAAGCACTTGATCAAATGGCTAGTAAACAGAAAGTAAAGCAAATGCAAATCTACTGATTTCAATAGAATTAGAAGTAATACAATTTTCTTCACCATATAATCTCTCTTGCCAAGGTCTGGCCAAACGTTTTCATTGTGGTTAATAGGAACATACTGTACACTGGAGTCTCTTGTAATACTTTTTCTAGCATTAGGGGGGTCTTTTTTTCTCTTCCTAACAGAAAAAAAATACTCTTTTATAAGTAAGAAAAAGGGTCATATAAATGGATTTCTTTCCTAGTTATGACTCACAGTGTGTGCGATTGTAGATATCCTTTTTTCCCCCCATCTTTTAGCTTTCTACTAATGTAGAAGGATCTACATCTTCTTACAGATTTCAGTTGTGAATATCAAACACATCAAACACAGATTTCTTTACTAAGAGATAAAGTCTGTAATCATCATTCCCCTCAACCCCTGTACAAGGTTTCTAAATCAAGAATTTTTATTTAATCTCAGCATCATATTGTATTAGATTTCAGCAGACATCAACTTATAATGATTACCAATGTCACATTGACCTTCCCTGTCTCCTACTTTCCTGTGGTTCTACCATGGGGGAAAGAAATCCTTTATTATTAATAGGCTATTTTGAAATCCTCAGCACATCTATCCTGGAATCATACAAAGTCAATATTCAGTGATATATGCTGCCCTATCTGTCATTTTTTATCACAAACAACACATACCTTGTAATCGTTATTCACTTATTGAATGAATCATACCACTTTGATAAAAATCATGTTTACAAATGCATGTAAAATAGATGGGAATTTCCTTTGAATTTTAATGATTGGTGTATTTTAGTAGACTATTCTTCTGACATGTTGCTGGCTTTGCAGCCATGGATGAGTGTTATCACTGGGTATATACAGAGTTTTTATTTAAAGGAGATTAAAATAATCAGAAACAGATCAAAGCAAAAGGAAATTCAAGTTGTCAATTTGATGGACTGTATAATAATATTATCATCTAAAACTATTCCTTGTAAAACAAATTACATAGTTTTTTGAACATTTGAAAGCAAATAACAACTTGCAGGAACTAACAGACATAATGACAGTTAATCATCCATCTTTTTTTGCGCGGGGAAGATCCTTCTGGCTTTGAACTCTTTAAACCAAAAAAAGTACCAAAAAGCCCCAAACCCAGAAACACGCAAACATCATTTGTCACATATTATATGCAGCCATATGAGTATGTACTTCATGCGTTGGTACCTGGTTGCAAGTACTTCACTTTTACTTAACTTACTGTCAACATATCCTAATATCACAAAACTGAGGTACTATTAACCACAAGAAGAAACAAATAAGCACAGCGAATGGCAAATTATAAACTTCTGATAGGAATTAAATATGTAAGATACACTATGTAGTTACAACACAGAAAAATAAATTCTATTTAGTTAAAGATTATCACAGACTTTTTTTTTTCAGCTACATTATCATAAATAGTTTTTTTTGTAAAATACAAAAAAAAGCAGTGAAAGAAGGAAAAAAAAAATCTCCTAAGGTTTCTTATTGGAAGAGAAATAAACAAGCTACAATAATTAAAAAAAATATTTTTATTTTCCGCATGAAATTGTTTAATGTGCGTCTAATATGAAAAAAAAAACCACCTCCAGGTTTTATCTCACTTTTTCAATTAGAGAAAATGTAGGATACTGTTTCAAAAGGATAGAGAGAGAGTAAGGGAAGAGGAAGCACCCTTTTCCTTTCTTAGTAACCTATACTATAGCACTAAAAAAGGTTTTGCAGAATAAGAGAGTCTTTTGTTTTTCCAAGCTATCCCACTACCACAGTTTGAGCTTAATACACTATTTTCTCCCTCCTTTGTGACTTTAAGAGTTTAAATTCCATTTTTTTAAATCACGGAAATTATGAAATTAGATATTAAACTTGTCATTCACAAAAAAAAAGAAGTATTTTCCTACATTCTAATTAAGTCATTTAATTTAGACCTAAGCATACACCTAAATGCTTCATAAAATTAGAGCCAACCAAATTTATTTTACTATTACAAAGATGCTATCCAAACTAAATGTTCACAAACATGTATTTTAAGCTTCTGGTGTTGCACATGGATCTTCCAGCTCATGTGCTAGTTTTCTTTTATAAGCTAATTGTATTTTCTTAATAAGTGCAGCTATGAGTAGATTTCCTAAAGGAATCTCTGAATAGGAGTTTGCATGTTAGGTATGATACATTTAATAGATACAGCCACACGCTTTTTAGATATAATTTTAGTTTCTTCTTGTTGGTTTTAGGGTATGAAGTTATTTTGATCTAACTCCAAAAGTGTTTAAGCTCAGTATTTGTATGTGGTTTAGTTGTATAAATTCCTTATACATGTGATTAGGAGGAGCATGCTATTTGATACTAACAATGACCCACTCTCCTTGCTAGCTGCAGGGTTAGTGAGGCAAAACAAATAAATTAAACTATGAGCTAAATATCAATAAACTTCTGGGAGCAAAAAGGATGTATTTCAACATTGAAAACATAAGATATCTGTAAGCTAATGGCAATCACATCGCAGAGTTCACTAAACAAAGCAAAGTACCTAGAAGGCTGAAAGTATGAGATAATCAACTTCAGAAATGAAAGGGGAGGGGAAACGTTTTATAAAGAAGTATATTCATTATGGAGCTTAGATAAAAATGTATTTCAATAATGCAAAAAGTTTAAGTATAAAAATATTTAAATAATGTAAAAAAAATTATTGTGAATTAATTATATAACTTCATACTTCTCAATTGCACCTTACCTACATTTCTTGCATTGCAGAAGGTATAAGGAAGGTTACGATCTGAATTACTAGTGAGGCCAAAAATCCTCATTCTGCTTGAATTACTTTGTAGCTATCTCTAAACTATCAGCTAGGTTATTTTTTGCTTTGCTCCTTGGCCCTGGTCCCAGGGCAGTCACAGTGAAATTACATACTCTTGGGCTCTCTTTTGGAGCAGTCCAACAAGCTCCCTCCAATACCAGACTTATTGGTATTGGTTGAACCATAGTCCAACCTACTGCTGCATGCCCCTCTTTGGGAGGCAGCAGGGAGCTGCAGTGGCCCAAACTCAGCTCTCGCTGAAGATCCCTGCAGCGCCATCCTCACAGGCCTTGTGTAGTCATACCCACGCATGTATGAGCATGCCAGATGGGCTGCTAGTGTTTTCTGATTTAACGCACTGCGTAGCATGAACTGGGCTGCTTAGACTTGTAACTTCAGAATAGTTGTCTACTTGTCATTTAATTTAGGGTTAAAATAAAAATTTGAGAACCAAATCTCTCTTGGTCTATGACAGTTTGCTGCCAAGGCCAGTGTTAAGTGGGACCACTAACTTACCATCCACTGCTGTAAGGATCCATTTTTCACACTATTTAATGACATGACTAGAGTTACGGTTCAAAATATATGAAGACAGATGTGAAGAAGACTAAAGGCAGGGAACTCCAGAGCATTGTTGAAATTGGAAGGATGATCCCAATAAGAAGCTAGTTGATTCTGAGCCCAAATAATCCACGTTCTTTTTGGCCATGCACGTAGCTACCCTATTAAGAGTAAGGAGAGGGTTAAAGATGGAAATTTAGACTGAGGATTACCAGATATTTTGCTACATGTTTCAGGGACCTAAGACTTGGAAAGAAGGATTGGCGCCAGATTAAGGCAGCTAAAGTTTCAACAAATAAGTGTAGACACTATTTGTGTCATTACACCCAAAGAAAAATGGCCAATACAATCAATGCAACCTATAGGGTGCCCACTTTAAAGTAGACAGTTACAAACTTTTCAGCTGAAGAGCTTTCTAGGCTCTATTATTTAAGTTTACTACATCTTTAGAACTAAATCAAGTTTATAAACTGCAGTATTCTTTGAGGACTTTGGCGTAAAGTTTAAGAAAGCAATAATGGGTGCAATGAGGTAATAATTACCTTGCATAAAATCTGGACACTGTGACCCATACAGATTCTCTCTCTGAAGTTTTTTATTAAATCCTTTTTTTGTTTTATTGAATAGCCTGTTTGGAGCTCAATTACTTTATATAAAATTCATGTGCAGATCTTTAAGCATATGTACTTTAATCTGTCTTTCTTAGAGATATAAAAGAACTTTTTATTCTACTCTATTCCTCCTGGGAATGCTTCGTATTATAGTTCAGTATTTATTTCCATTAAATTTTCAGGAGAGATAAGGAGACTGGATATCAACACTTTGACTAGAGAACAGAAACAAAATATGCCAGTTCTCTTAAACTAATAATCAATGTAACTGGCAATAGCTGACCATTAGCTCTGTATTTAACTAAAATTTTCTCTTGTTCATAATTTTATTTTTATTACTCATTTAACATTCAAGTCCAAGGTATTTTAGAGTGGTAAGAAAATGCAATTGCTAGGGAAAGGCTGATTCCTCACAGCTTTTTTTTTCCTTTTTTTCTTTTTAATTGTAATTTTGCCTTATAATTATTTTTACTGCAATATTGTAGCATATTTTTTCAGTTGCATTACTGGTTCATAAAGTATATGGATTTTAGGATCCAGCATCCACCAGAAAATTCCTTCTAATTACTGTATATTTGCCTCAGTTTCAAAGATTCTTCTGCTCCTTCTTTCTTTCCCAGTGCCCCCTTATCTGACTGTCGTGACCTCCTGCATGCCTAAGCGGGTCTGGCTAACATTTGTCAGTGAGAATCTTTTTTGTCAAAAGTATCAGCTTACCAGTTTTGAAAACTGATTTTGACAGCTCAGTGGAAATAGGCTTGCAGAATCTTGTAGGGTCTTGCAAGACTCCTTGATTCTATGCTGGAAAAAGGCCTTGAAAAGAGGCATATGTACAATTTTCTCATTAAAGTCATTGAATTATCTGAATTCAAAAATGAAACTGAGTTTTTTTCAATTAGAATGAAAATCTTAAGAAACCAATTACTTTGTTTAAAGATACATTTTTAAAGAAAATAAAAGGAAAACTTTTCTTTAGAAACAGCTAGGTCTTGTCTTGGTTTGATCTCACTGTAATTTCTACAATATCTTCTGACTTTCTTCGCATGTCTTCAATCCAACTAAATCCCAAAACAGATAATAATTCCTTAGAAATAAATTATAATCCTTCAGCTGAATCTTGTTCTTAGACTCTAAGAAGGTTCCATGTATATATCATTTTTCTAATGGATTTCTATTGAGTGTAAATTTATTTCAATTTGTGAAGGTTTCAGTCCTAGTATTCTATTCAAACATATATATAGATACATTTGCTAATGGAATCTTACTTAATGCAATTTTAGCCACTGTTACAAAGAAATCTTCAAAACGTGTCTCCCAATGAATGATTTCATGTGTCTAATTATAAAGAAATCAATTAATCCCACCTGCAAGTGCTTCATCTTGGGAAGAAGCTTCATAATTTCTTTTTCCTTTCTTTTCTTTTATTTTTTTTAATAAGATATAACTTCAGTATTTTTATTTTGTAAATGTACTTACGAGAACAATGAGAACAATAACACTAAAAAGTTGGTAAACAACTGCATTGGGAGACAGAAGTCATACAGAAAGCCTCTATCAGTTTTATTCAAACTAGCAGTACTATGGCATCACTATTTCAGCTTCAGCTGAGAAAATTTCCTTCAAATTTACTAAATTGAATGTTTACTGCTATTGTTATTTTACACAAAATGTCCCAGACAGACACAGTACTTGGAAATATAAAAGAACCCATCACAACAACAACAGCAACAACAACAAAATAGTTTTACTGTGTCTTGTGGTGACTTTATAGTGTATAGGGAAGGATCTCTTCATTCCTTTTCAGTAGTTTTTGTCTTTTCAACCTAATTATTTCTAAAGCCATTAGGGCTTTTTAAAGATACTGCAATAATTAACAATGCTTAATTAAAGAAAAGAACAAAATATATCCTTTTGTGAAAAAGCTGAGATTTTCTTGTTATATTATATAAAATGCTTTACTATTTAAACAAATGATTATTTTATTCTACTTTCATCTTATTAGCAGCTCCTTAACATATGCTAAACTAAACTGATACTTCAGTATAGGTAGGGAGGATAGGGAATGGGCATATCCTCTGTATCTTATTAGATGCTGCTTTTGAGTAACTTATTTCAGTGATATTTACAACAAAAAAACAAACCTGAAAAAAGGAAACTTGAGTGAATATTCTAGAATGCAAACCTACACTGTATGGCATACTGAAATATAAATAAAAGATGTGCAAGTATAGCTAGACAGAATTAAATTCCTTAAAATATGAACACATTTTGTCAGTTCTGACCACTTTTTCCTAGAGAAATTAAAGTTAGTATTAGCAAATTTAGTACTTACTCAAAATGATACTGTTTCAGAAAACATATTTGAAAGGATGGATTGCAACAGATTACACTTCACTTTGCAGATTATTTATTATTTCAACTTTTTTTGAAAGCTTTAGTAATTTTTTTTTGTTTGAAGATTCAGCTTTTGCAAGTGTTATAACAGTATGTACCTACACTTTATCCATCATCTTTGAAAAATCGAATGGATACCTGCATTTCAGACCAGTAGACTCAGAGAGGGAAATATACTGCACTGTGGACATGAGAGTTCTGTTAATTATACTATACAGGCATCTTAAACAACTTCTTTTTGTAAAACAATGCTATATTACCTTCAATTTAACCATTTTTCAAATAAAGGTGAAATCTTCGTTCTACAGAAGACTAATTATCTTGGAATAAGCCTGAAACTACTGGGAAAATAGTAAAACACTAAGGATTATAATTCTCAGAAATCATCAGCTACACTAAAATACAGATGATTTAACAATTTCTGACTCTTGAGCATTGTATTGCTCAGGGTCCTTTACCCATATCAGTCTGTGTATTTGGCAAATATATGTTCCTATAAATTCTTTACGGCGGCGTTCTTTTGTAGCTACCCTGTAGGTGTCTGTATTTTTCAATTTACAAAGCGCATATAATGTAATTATTTATGAAAATTTAAGACAGAAATTTGCATATGCAATCTCTGGATTTATCATATATATATGCTTATATATCATCCATACATACATATACATGCGCAAATGCATACAAACACACATGCGCACACGTGTGGTAAAGCCTAGAGCAAGAAATCCAAAGTTTCTTAAATTCTTCAAATGTATATATTGTTGATTGAATTATGCTAATAAATCAGAATGTAATAGAGTCTCTAAGGCAATGAAAAACCGCCATAAATTGCACTAAGCATGTAAAAAACCCCTGCATATAACACCAAAAAGAAAGATTTTTGGATAATCTGCAGTGAGATGAAAACCAATGAAAGCCATTTTGAGAGAAAAAAAGAGTTAAACTACTAAGAACAGGAACTATTTAATCATGCTGTTTACAACCTTAGCACTAGAAAATGAAGGATATTGTATTTAAATATATTTAAAGAGAAATGCAATAAAAGTAAAAAGTATTCCTAACTCATATGCGGTAGGTGGTAACTGTATATGATTTTGCCACCTCATCAAATGTCTTCAGGGTCCTATTTTTAATGATCAAATAATTTCAATGTTACAATGATTTCAACTGGTTCATGCTATTTTGTGTCAGAATTATCAGTTATTGAAATTAAAATTATTGCCAATAGAGATAAATTTTAAACTTACTTTACATATAAAACAACTTTTTGCAGGTGGAAGGGAGAAAAATTTAGATTTCTTTCATTGTTGGGTAATATATTGATCAATTAACTATAATTGTTTTCAAGATTCAGGAATGGATTGTGAGTACATAAAGTCAGACATAGACCAAATAGATGTTACATTCAATAAAGATAAAAAGAGAAGATTGCAATATTTTGCACACCAAATTTGGAACTATCCTATAACATGTTTAAAAATTAAAATAATCACTATAAACTTTAACTTGGACAACTCATGGCAAAGTTCATCATAAGGTCCAAATGACAATGCCATCTTTAATACGTAAACCTGACAACTTTCATAATTGAATAGTTAAGATTTGGCAGTGACTCGGGTCACAAATGTTGTTTTTTTCCGTTTTATTTTCTAAGGTAATGTGTTAGTCAAGCTTCCTAACTTCCTCAAGAATATTCTGTTTTAACTAGTATATTGGGATCTAGTATACTGGATCAGATATTTAAACATCTGTATTTATATTATAGTTCTGTCTTTTTACAACAGCATTTTATTAGCCATGTGACAGCATCTGAAAAGCCAGGAGGTATCACATGCCTCATTCCCTTAACATATGGTAAAACAGCAGCTGCAAGGAATATGAAGGAAAGAGCCTCTGCAATATGGGAAATACAGCCTCAAGACCAACAGCAAGAGGAGAGAGGTTAGTTGGTCACTGGACCCATCCATGTTCATTATGGAACTCAAAAGTTGCTCTGCTGCAAAGCCATCTGCTAGAATATTTCAACTTCTAGAGCCTGTATAATTCTTAAGAGCGTTTTTGTGGTTGAATACATACAAATGCATAAATAAGTATATGCGTGTGTATGTCTGTGTGTACATAGACACACACAAACATTTACATATATATATATATACAGCTGAGAACTAATTTTTCTCACTGTCCTTCAGGATCACAGTCAGAAAGATGACAGTTAAATAAAACATTAAAAGGGATAAAACAAAAGAAAAATATCACCTTGCACATCACCCAGGGAATAAAATAGGACATCAATGACATGGTACTCTCTGAAACTACCCAAGTCCTTTTGTTTGCTACCAATAGTAACTATTGATGGACGTGTCAGAAACTTATCTTAAATGAGTGTTAGCGACCCTGTTCTTTCCTTTTTGTTCTCTAATCATACCTATGATGATGATAGAACTGTTGTTTTGCACACAGCCTCTCTCTTTCATTCCTATGGAGAAAGGGGAGGTGGGAAGAAAAAGGAGAAAAGAACCACAAGTTTCAAATTCTTCAAAGCAGATTACTAGATGCCTGATGTCTCTGGTACAATTCAAAGCATGATATATGAAAGATATATGTGTATCACTTTTTCATATTCATTATTACAAATTGCAAAAGAGTTTAGAAATGAGACTATGAATGTGTTCCCTTGATGGCATATTTCAATTAAATGTCGTATGTTTCATAACGTCCTTAGTATCTTTTTTTTCTTGGTAATGGAAGCCAAATATCGCCATCACAGATTCTGATGCTCCCATCACATTTAAGAGCCTAATTTAGGTTTCCACAAACATATCCTATCATGTTTTTGCAGTTCCCTTTAGAAAAGCAGATTTTATGGAGCAGATATGATGTTAAGATGATCAGAAAATTGTTATTGGTATTTACATCAATATGTTCTCTCTTTTTCAGAGACCTCATGAAAAATGTGAAGCCTTTCTGAAAGTGAAGTAATACTTGAAAAGTGAAGGAAGATGGCTTTGAAGCCTGCTTCAAAACTTATTGTAAGTCACTTCTCAAATGTTTACTTTGTTTGAAAACACTAAGAATGCATAATTGATAAAATCTGAATAATGAGTGTGAATAATGCAGTGGAGGAAGAAATATTTACCTTGTCTTTGCTAGGTTAGAATGATCAATCATATGCCTCAGATTTCTACACATTATTAATCCTTATTTGGGGGTTCTAACATACTGATTTCCTTCCTGATATTAGCTCAAATAATTATAAACATATTAGTTATGGTCTCACTTTCAGTTATGATTAATGATGTTTTAATTACATGCAGCAAAACAGAAACAGCCTTTCTCCCTCCCCATTGTATTTGATCATGAAAGAGAGAGAGAGGAGAAAGAGAGAAAGAAAAAGAAAGAAAGAGAGAGAGAGAGAGAGAGAGAGAAAAGTAAAGTTTGTCTCTCCTAAAGTAAACCAAAAATAAAAAAAAAGGCCCTACAAGTTCTAGGTCCTGACAGATCTCTTATTATTTCAATGAAAGAAATAAAGGCTACTTTTTTTTTTTTTGGGGGGGGGGGGGGGAATACTTTCTCCACTAATTGCTTCAACCTATTACCTTTGTATAATCCAGATTAATCTGTGGCTGTCTGGATTCCCAAAGATTTGAATATATATAACCACTGGCTATGAGAGTCATTCTTCCCACTAGGTTATACATATGGAATATATAAAACTAGGTTTCACCAGCAACAAGAGTTATTGCACCCCGTGTTTAAGAATAAGCCCTTGCTCAATATATGCTAGGAGGACAACATGAATCCGTGGCGTGTCTTTCAGAAAAGTATTCGCTGACTATAGGAACAGTTCATTTAACTCATCAGCTTTTGACTTCTCACAAGTAAGAAAAAAAACACTAAATAACCTCTACTAATGACTATGAACACCTGCTAAAAAGTAGAACAATGTAAGACATAAATGCAAAGAACCACATTCAGTAGTGCTTAAGACTCCTAGTAGTTTCACCGAGATCTGCACAAATTAAATAGATCCTCTGAGATAAGTCAACCTTTTGAGTCAGTCCTTTCCTCCAGTGCACATATGCTTCTAAGGACATAATGAAAAATTGCAAACAAGACTGAGTTCCACATTTATCTTGGTGTCCAAAAATCTTCCTACATGTGTGTAGAAAAATAGATGATTGTAGACTTTGGTATGAATTCATCTATCATTCCATCCCACATCTCCAGTAAGCAATACATTTTGACTTCATTTCAGCTTATTAAATACATGGCACAGTTCTGTCTCAAAGCAGTCTAAATCATAACATTTTGTTCTTTTTTTTTTCCCTGAAAAAAATACGAGAAAATCAACAAAGGTTTCACAGAATCACTGAATGGCCAAGAATGGAAGAGATCTCTGGAGATCATCTAGTCCAACCTCTCTCCTCATGCAGGGTCACCTAGAGCATATTGCCCAGGATCACATCCAGACGGGTTTTGAATATCTCCAGCGAAGGAGACTCCACTACCTCTCTGGGCAACCTCTTCCAATGCTCTGTCACCCTCACAGTCAAAAAGTTTTTTTCTCAGGTTCAGATGGAACTGCCTGTGCTTCAGTTTCTGCCCGTTGCCTCTTGTCCTGTTGCCGGGCACCACGGAGAAGAGGCTGGCCTCTTGACACCCTCCCTTCAGATATTCATACACACTGATGAGATTCCCTCTGAGTCTTCTCTTCTCCAGGCTGAACAGGCCCAGCTCTCACAGTCTTTCTTCAGAGGAGAGATGCTCCAGTCCCCTCATCATCTTTGGAGCCCTCCGCTGGACTCTCTCCAGGAGTGCCATGTCTCTCTTGTACTGGGGAGCCCAGAACTGGACACAGTACTCCAGGGGAGGCCTCCCCAGGGCTGAGGAGAGGGGGCAGGATCACCTCCCTCCACCTGCTGGCAACACTCTGCCTCATGCACCCCAGGATCCCATTGGCCTTCCCGGCCACAAGGGCACACTGCTGGCTCATGTTTAACTTGTTGTCCACCAGCACTCCCAGGTCCTTCTCGGCAGAGCTGCTTTCCAGCAGGTCAACCCCCAGCCTGTCCTGCTGCCTGCGGTTATTCCTCCCAAGGTGCAGGACCCTGCCCTTGCCTTTGTTGCACTTCAGGAGGTTCCTCTCCGCCCAGCTCTCCAGCCTGTCCAGGTCCCTCTGAATGGCAGCACAGCCTTCTGGTGTGTCAGCCTCTCCCCCCAGTTTTATATCAACAGCAAACTTGCTGAGGGTGCACTCTGTCCCTTCCTCCAGGTTATTGAGGAATACATTGAACAAGACTGGACCCAGCACTGACCCCTGGGGGACACCACTAGCCACAGGCCTCCAACTTGACTCTGCGCCATTCACCACAACCCTCTGAGCTCGGCCATCCAGCCAGTTCTCAATCCACCTCACCGTCCACTCATCCAGCCCACACTTCCTGAGCTTTCCTAGGAGGATGTGATGGGAGACAGTGTCAAAAGCCTTGCTGAAGTCCAGGGAGACAACAGCCACTGCTCTCCCCTCATCTACCCAGCCAGTCATCCCATCAGAGAAGGCTATCAGATTGGTCAAGCATGATTTCCCTTTGGTGAAGCCACGCTGACTACTCCTGATCACCTTCTTGTCCTCCACATGCTTAGTGATGACCTCCAGGAGGAGCTACTCCATCACCTTTCCAGGGATGGAGGTGAGGTTGACAGGCCTGTAGTTTCCTGGCTCCTCCTTCTTGCCCTTTTTGAAGACTGGCGTGATACTGGCTTTCTTCCAGTCCTCAGGCACCTCTCCTGATCTCCAGGACCTTTCCAAGATGATGGAGAGTGGCCTAGCAATAACATCCACCAGCTCCCTCAGCACTCATGGGCGAGTCCCATCAGGGCCCATGAATCTGTGGATTTGCCCAAATGATCTCTAACTCGATCCTCCTCGACCAAGGGAGAGTCTCCAGCCTTCCTCTCTTGTCCCCAGAGTCTGGAATTCCTGAGGACTGGCCTTAGCAGTGAAGACTGAAGCAAAGAAGGCATTCAGCAACTCTGCCTTCTCTGTATCTTTCATTACCAGAGCACCTGCCCATTCAGCAGCGGGCCAACATTTTCCCTAGTCTTCCTTTTGCTATTGATGTATTTGAAGAAGAAGATATATTTGTTGTTCTTAGCATCCCTTGCCAAATTTAATTCCAAATGGGCCTTTGCCTTCCTTGTCGCATCCCTGCACACTCTGACAATGTCCCTATATTCCTTCCCAAGTGGCCTCTCCCCTTTTCCACATTCTGTGTACTTCCTTCTTATGTCGGAGTTTTGTCACGAGTTCCTTGCTCATCCATGCAGGTCTTCTGCCCACTTTGCTGCACTCTTACTCTTACTTAGAGGGATGCACTGCTCTTGAGCCTGGAGGAGGTGATACTTGAGTATTAGCCAGCTCTCCTGGATCCCCCCGCCCTGCTTCCTTCTAGGGTCCTACCCCATGAGATTCCCCTAAGCAGGTCCCTGGAGAGGCCAAAGTCAGCTCTCCTGAAGTCCAGCATTGCAATCCTACTCATTGCCCTGCTCCCTCCTCGTAGGATCCTCAACTCCACCATCTCATGGTCACTGCAGCCAAGGCTGCCCCCAACCTTCACATCTCCAATCAGACCTTCTTTGTTAGTACAAGGTCTAGCATAGCACCTCTCCACCACCTGGGTCAAGAAGTTACCCTCAATCCTCTGCAGGAACCTCTTTGACTGTTTGTGCCTAGCTGTGCTGTCTTCCCAGCAGATGTCAGGGTGGTTGAAGTCTCCCATGAGAACTAGGGCCTGTGATCGTGAGGCTACTTCCAGCTGTCTGTAGAAGGCCTCATCGACTTCCTCTTCCTGATCAGGTGGCCTGTAGTAAACCCCTACAACAGTGTCATCCATGTTAGCCTAGCCTTTAATCCTTTCCCATAGGCTCTCAACTTGCTCTTCATCCACCCCGAGGCAGAGCTCCATACATTCTAGTTGCTCCCTCACATAAAGAGCAACTCCACCACCTCGCCTTTCCTGACCTGTCTTTCCTAAAAAGCACATAACCCTCTATGACAGCATTCGAGTCATGAATGTTTCCTTGTTAGTTCAATCTGTGACCTCTTTCCATCCTCCTCTCCTCTCATCCCTAGGCAAATAATATTGATAGTGAAAAGCAGACCTAGGAAAATATGGATCCACAATTTAAAGTTTTGAAAAAAGTTTTATAACAGCTCTCAACACTAAGAGAAATGTCACCTCCATTTGTTAAAATAAGCTTAAAAGTAATATTTTAGACATTTCCCTTTTTGGAAACTGCTTTGGACTATTAGCCTGATGGAATCAGACAATGGAAGAGTGAGAAGCAAAAATAACTAATATGCTTTCTTAATACAAGAAAAATGCAAATAGTGATGATGAATGAATTAGATCACTCCTTCAGCTATTGTCTTAAATGATGTTAGGGTACAGATAAACAGTCTCCTTAATATCAGTCTTGACTGGATTAGTTTACTAAGACCTCAACAAAATACACTAAGTTTCTCTGTGTAGGTAAGCAAAAAACCTGCAGAACATTATGACTTTCACTCACTACTGAGTTTGGGCTTTTTTTGAACACCATATCCCATTATCCCTCCCTCAGCTATCCAGCTGCAGTGTCAGCACATTTCCCATCAACTTGCATGAAACCAAAGGCAAAGGAATGCACAATGATTTGTTAAATATGTCCTACAAGCAGACATTACTGTGCCATCATTGTGCATGTACTCCGCATTACTCATGCAGCATGTTTATAAATTACATTGTCATCATGAACCTCTTTCATGCCTTTGTTTGTCCTTGCTGTCTTAAAATACACATTAGTTATCAGTCAAAGCTGTAGGAAATATCCTGCAAGGTCATTTAGTGCAAAACAGATGTTCATATAATTTAAGACTGTCAACATGTGCTTGTGCTTTATTAGACTAAATATTAAGTAATAAATTAAAGGAAATATTATCTTGCAGGAGGTTAATCAACCTGACTATATGCTGTATAATTTATTTTACTGTTCAGGGTTTTTAATGTTTTGTTTTAGGTAAGCTGTTCTTTTAACACATGCAAAATGAGAGTGGCTACAACAATATTTTATATTTACATCTATATGTAGATATAACTGTAATAAATGGCAAGTGTTACAGTAAACAGTAATTATCCACCAGGGCATTAACATTAGTAAATTGTTGATAATCGTTCATATATAGTGTTGAAAATGCAACTTTCATTGCTGTTTCCTATGCTAAGTTTTATGGCAAGATTCATTCCTGAAGAAAGCAGTAAAAATGTGATAAAATTCAACATAGGTTTTAACCTTCAGCTTTAATACCTTAAATACCCCTTTCCCCCAAAGGAAACCCCCTTAAATAGCTGCAAAATGAAATGTATTTAGAAAATTATTTATTTCCGTTAATATTATAGATATTTTTTCAATTAACCGAGAATATACATAATCCCAACAATTACTGAAAAATCATGTATGGTATTAAACTACATGTGTTACTGCGTTTCCCCAGACTAGTTCCTGATATGAAACTTCTTCCCAGCTCTTAAAAAATATTTCTTCTTTTTTTGTAGCATTACATTTAAAATAAGACGCCGCTGTTTATTTTGTGTTCATTGGAAAGAAGTCTTTGAATCCCAGTACGTGGAGCTCATGCGTTAGTCAAGTAGAGAGCTTGTATACGTCTGATATTCCTCTGGGCACTCTGATCTAAGGAGAAGAATGGACATGTGATATAAGGCAGCCACAGAGAGCTGCTTTAAAAACTACCAAGAGACGATACACCCTTGCGATGCACCACAATACTACGAAGACATCATGCACGCAGTTCTTCCAGCTCTTTCCTGCCATAAAGCAGCTTATGCTAGGTACAGCTGGCTATTCTGCTTCCTGACATCGCAGGGAGAAACCGTGAATGGAATTAAACTAGAATAAATGCACACACACAACCACACATGCAAATACAGTTGTTTACAATGCTCAAAAGTCATTTGTCGGTAAGTTACACATATTGCATCAATTATGCCAAGACAGAAACCTTGACAGCAAAACCTACTCTCACCATGACAGACTTGATAAGTCTTTTTAACAGATCAGAATCCTGTTTCTTAGTATGTGGAATTTAACCACTTTCGAGCCCTCTCCAAATAAAATTAGAATTTAACTTATTGAGTAAAATGCATAGGCCAGACTTATCCAGGATAAAATAGATTACTCCAAGCAAAAATCACAGTGTAACAAACCTGAAGTAAATAAAAGAGAACTTTTGACAAAATGTGAAGAAATTCCTTCAACATTTCTTTTAATTCCTAATATAATACAACCGTTATTTTCAGGAGAGTTAGTTTAATCTGAAGGTTTTGGCATGAGCCTATATTGTTTTAATGAACCCCACCTATTTGTGTGAAGGAATAAAAACTTAAATAGTGTATATAAGCAGATCTTGCAGATGAATTCTGTGTCTGTTTGAGGCAGCAGCTCCTGCTGACATCCTGCAGGCATTTCAAATGAAGCCGTTCTCTCCTTGCCACTCTGCCAAAACACATGGTGACAGTCAATACACAGAAGTAGCCAAATGGCTTACTGATTCATACCATCTCTTTCAAAAATATGGGATTATGTTTTATAAAGATGAACCAATGATTCAAAGGCTTTCCTCAAGGAAAGCTCAAGCGCAGCCACAACACGTTCCTGCAGATGAGCTTCCTCTATCACTTAGGTAAAGTGCTTCTTTGCTATTGTAAGTTATGCACACTCAGCAAAGAGGATTTTCTGGCATAGCTATGATATTTAAGGACAATTTTCTTTCACTCTTCTAACATAGGCGGCATCATTAAGCCAAAACTCTCACTTTCCCTAAACGGAGAATTGAATGTCAAGTCTTCTTGTGCGTAGGGATGGAAGCCAAGTTTTAAGACCTTTTCTTGGTAACTGTTACGTCAGGCTTTCAAAAAGTCGTTCATTGTACACACAGAAACCTGGTATGGTTGGTGGTCTTCCTATAGAATACAAGGCTAGGCAAGTAGAGATTACAATGTAAGAAGAGCATGTAGAGTCTTCTTCAGTTTCTGCTTGTCTGTTTAGGAGACACAAATCCATTCTCACTCACTCTCAGGCTTTCATTATACTTTGCACATCTCCTGTATTAGGAAGAATTTATTTTCACCTCTGTCCCACCTAAAATACTGACAAGAATCTTCTCCAGAAGTAAAAAATATTTGTTTTACATCATCAATTATAATGGGATGTATTCAAAATGACATCAATAAGCTAGAAAGAATGATATTCATAGACCTGTCAAGCTTCATTCATTTTGAAGGACTCTCTTTCTATTTCAATAACTATTTTGGATCATTTAGAGCAATTTCAGGCACACAAAGTGATTCATAATAATTTTAGGGCCTCCTTTGAGAACTAGAGTTTTTACAGGGTTTTCAGGAATATTACTGCTAAAAGGACATTTTAATATCTCTCATAATTTGTTCCTGTGCTCTAATGTGTTGACTACTTTTCCAGAGGACTCTTTTCTGCATCCTGCACAGGAGACAGGGAAGCTAAAGAATACTTACATAGAGAGGGAGTGAAAAACAGATGAATAATTGAAACATCATTAGTTAATTTGTACACTACAGAAGTGTACTAAAATCCAGAGATATTCCTCAGCGATAATAGGCAAGACAACCATCTTCCTATTTCACCTGAGCTTTGGAGACTCAGAAAAAAATCTAAAATCAGGAGGAAAAACAGATATTACAAAACTGGTGGGGTGGGGGGAGGACACACCTATGAGATGAAAATCATTATATGTCGCAAATATTATTATAACAATTTTTCACTTTCTTCCATTAGAGGAAAAAAAGATTGATTAATGGTATTTTCCTGGCCTAAGTGTTCTGTGGATAGGCTTTTATTTTCCTCTTTCTTTTAGGAATAAAGCTAAATATTCCTATTCCCTTCAAAAAAAAAAAAAAAAAAAAGGAGAGAGAGAATAAAAGCACTGGTGGAGGAAGTCACAAGACGATATCCCTTTTCAAAAGCTTCTCTCTAGACCCTTGGGAAGACCTTACCAGCACTTCCTTTATTTTTGATCTGAGTAGGAGCATTATCATATGTGAAAGTGCTGATCTTTAAATTTTTTTTTTGCATTCAAATGCTAATCTAGAGTTTCAGTTATGTAACTTGCTTTCAAAATCTGTCTTTTTGGTGAATAGCCAACACTTTGGAAAGCTGAAACCCTCTTATTAGCTTCTCTACTTCCAAAACCCTTAGAGGTAAAAGACTAAAAGATTGTGTATGAAGTGCTGCTCTGATTTGTAGTGCTAGCATCACAAAGGGTATCATAGAGCCAATAAATTATTGCCTGATTAGTAAAACTTTAAGAAGAAAAATACACTTTCTATTATTTAGTTATTCTCATAACTAGTCATTCCATAGATGATAAATAATCTTTACAGAACACTTTAATGCAAAGTAGGGCTTTCAGCTGCACCTTGTTTGTGTTCACAGTGAAGAAAAACAAGCAAAATAAGGATTTGCTTAAATAGTGGTAACAAAGCTAAAGTATTTATTCAAGTGATAGTTTTGCTGATATGAGGTCAAGTAGATAAGATGGAGCCTGCCTGGTTCTTTTGCTCAATATTGTGAGTGGTTCATCTATATAAAAATTCACCTTTATTAGTACTACATCTTTCTTTTTTGTGTCAACTAATTTTTCTTATTGCTAAGGTGACACATGGATCAAGTATATCACACAAATTTTTTTTAGCTTAATTCATGCAACTACTTCTAAAGACTTAGTGCCTCATTTTCTACAATACACAGCTACTTCTACTGAAGCTACCCACATCCAGTTTTGCACACATCATTTCTGAATGTAATCACTTTTCATTTATAAAAACCTCTCTGTACTGCTTACTGCAGTTCTGCAATGAATGTGTTTGTTCCTTCTACTCTTTCTGTAATCATATTCTGTTGCATGCTCCTTCTGTATTTTTAGTCTTGCAGCAGGTCTTATTTGAGGAGCGCTTGTCTTTTGAGAAATCTTAAAAAAACAAACAACAAAAAAAGAAAGAAGTTGTCTTCTGTATTATTTGGCTACTGTATTGTAAGTTCTGGTAAAGACACTCAAAAAAAAAGGCTTTCTTCCCTGTACAAATTTCAGGCCCTGCTCCTGACAAAGAAAACATTAAAGCTACATTATATGAGATTTGTATTGTCAGTCCCTAAGTTCTAGATGTGCTCAATACCTTGCACCATGTCAGAGGTTTTCTTCTAGTGACTGCTGATGCCTGGAAGCCTTTTTTTTTTTCTCCTGATCTGCACATTACCTGTGCTCAGATTAGACTGCAGCTTCCCTGGAAGGCCTCTCTGTCACATTTTAGAGTATATGTTGGAATATATATATATAATTCAGTTTGGAATTGTTAAGTGGCCTAGTGCCATTGTTTATAGATCCTACCACATTATTCAGTAGGAAATTCCTCATTTTTAGCAAGTTACCTTTAAATTAAGCTTAATTATTATAATAGATTTACCACAAAACTTTAAATTATCACATTATTAGCATCATTACCTTATGAAAAGGAAAAATGTCTTTGGTTTCAACAAATAGTCACATTTGCTGAAATATGACTTCATTCATGTTGAAATATTGATTTCAGGACTTCAGGACTTCATTCAACATGAAATGGTCCCGCATTCCAGGAAGTTTACTTCCCTTTTTGAAGTTATAAGCTTTTAAAACAGGAGAATAATATTATTCTGAAAAAGATACTGTAAGTAAATAGTCAGGACAGACTGCCTAGGAAGACATATTAAAATTCTCAAATAATATACTCTGACAAAAATATATTTTCTAGTTCCCTTCAGGAAATAGAAGTCTCTGACAACAACAGTAGGTATTAAGGATAATTAGTTTCACTTAAAATTACTGTGTGTGAAGGCTTTGTGTTAGAAAAATGTAATGCCATAATCAAGTGAAAAGATTTTTTTTTAATTTGCAAGGATGAATATAGTTATTTGAAATGGACCCATGACAACACTGAGAATAGATAGAATACATCAAAAATGTAATTATGATCCTTGTGGGTTTTTTTAAATAAAATTTGAAGTGCTTTTCCACATGTGGGTATCTACATGAAAGCACTGACTTCAATGCAAAAGTTTCTTAGTTGTTAAAAATAAAGGGTGTTCTGTACTTTTGAGGATCATCTTATGCAACCAAATAACTACAGATATTAAAGTTTAAAATAAGAATTGCTTCCACACCACTTCCACTTGGTTTATCAGAGCACTGTAGTAACTATTTTAAGGGCAAATGATCTTATATGAGATATCAACAGCTTGCAACAGTAATGCTAAGAAATATAATAGTGTTTCATGTAATAGTAAACATTTATTAATACACTAAACACACTTACATTGTGCTATAGGCATGTTGTAAGTAGTAATCAGTTAACCTCAGACTGAGTAAATCAACCCTATAGAATACTATGGCCCATCCGATGAACTAAATTACTGGTCACTGAAACATAAAAAGTAATCACTGGTACACTTTTTTTTTTTTTTAAATAAAACTGGATGAAAGGGTAAATGCAGAAAACATAAAGCAATTTTTAAGACATCTAAAAACAGCTGCAATGTCTTAATATGGATGAAGAACATTTGAGATCAGGACCGTAATAGTAACTGTTATCAACTCTCTATTGCTATTTTCCTTTTGATTCAGAAATAGCCTAACACAAGTCAATACAGGTCCCGAGTTATTATAAGATATTTTGTCCTACATTTTTGGAATAGATTTAAGTAGATTTTATGCTCTGTAGTGGCTCAGCAGTAGAGTACTGTTCTTCTGTTTTGCTGCTGTATTCCTCAGCCGGTCAAAGATTCATTATTTCACTTTTACCTCAGAGCTATGGAATTAAATCAGCAGCCCTCCACATTCAAAAGCATCAGAGCTCAATATGCTAATTCCTGGGTACTACTAAACTTTGAAAAATGAGAGAGATTAATGTAAATTGCCTTTAATGTCAATGTAAGAAATGTTGGAGTTGAAAAATGCTTATGTAACTGATTAATTATGTCTTAGTTGAAGCTATCTGTGGTCAGGGACTAAGACCTGAAGGAAGACACCATATTCCTCTCTGTCTGTTATTCTGCAGAACAGCAGCGATTAAACTATGTGAACTGACTGAAGTATCTGTATTAGTGATTTAACATGTGAACTGACTGACATGTCTGTTTTACTTCATGTCCACCTCAAAGAAGCCGAGCACTTAGTTTCTATAGCATGATTTCAATTTTTAATTCCAACCTATTGTCCTTTTGGGCAAAAAGCATAAAACACGATGAGCAAACACACTAGAACATTCTGTAATGCTTTGAATGTCTGATAAACATCTCCTGTTGCTGAGAAAGTTTCCTCTGTTCTATATCAAGTAAGCTAAAATACTTATTTAAAAATGCAATCATAAATCAAATCTTCAAATTTTCCTTTTTTTTTTTTTAATACGCAGGGTATCCCATACTATCTAGCCATTACACAAGAATATTGAGAGGGTATCATTTTGCATGGCAGTAGACCACAGTTGCTCATTTGTGCTGCTGCTCTAAGCAACTATCTAGTGGTACAGATTTTAATCTGAATCTGTAACTAAATCAAACACTAATATGTAAGCCAAACTTATCAGTCATCACTATACTTCTGTCCTTGTTTTGGTTTAAGTTTTTTACCATAATGAGAAGATAGATTTTTTCACAAGGAGTTTTGTGGAAAATAGAAGTATTAACTAGAGTTCTCAAATTGAACTGTCCCAAAAATCTCTGACTCTATTAGTTTGCAATACAATCCAAAAGGTGTGCGACACATGATAAAAGTGTGAGAAAACTTCTATTTATTACATATACCAATATCAGTCAGAGATTATGATGATTTTCAAGTATAACATTCATTCTTAAAGAATGTTTCAGCATTGTAAATTAAATGTATTCACTTTCCCAAGTATGAACAAAGTGAGAGGCAGAGAGACCTAAAATTATTTTCAGAAAAGTAAAGTGAATAATTTTGTTCTTTCCTTCTTCCAAGGAAATAATGCTGTTTACTTCCTTTGTCTGAAGAGTTCTCTCATGGATTTCTAGGTTATTCCTCTCTGTTCCTCTCACATTTCATTCTCCACAAGAAGGGGAAGCAGATATCTGGGAGCCCAACAATATAGTTCAACTTACTTCTTTCGCAATACAGTGTACACAGGATGAAGGGATTAATCCAGTGGATACGTAGTATAGGGTTTTAATGGTCATTTTGGAGGCTTGTATTATCATTCATAAGGTGAATTCAATGACTGCAGACGTTTACAGGTGCACAGAAAACAAAAATTCTATTTATTTTAACCATGGAGAAGTCTATGCAGCACGATACAAAACAAACTATTTCTAAGTAAATTGGTAGGCCTGCCAGGCACAGAAGCAACATAGTGCATTAATTAGCCCAGGCTGGACTATAATCATGCAGCTATACTACTTCTGGGACTTAAGTTAAGCTTGTTTATTGCTAGTCTAGGGATTAATTTAATTTCCTCAACGTGTGGATATGTGAAGTGCAAGTATCTCCTTAGATTATCAATGAAGGATGATAGACAAATCATTTCAGTCAAGAACGAAAGATACATTATTTAACAAACTAGAAACTGACAATCACCTACTAGATACAATTCCTTCTGACCTTCTTGGCACAAAGTGCTGTATTTCTTAGATATTATAATGAATAGTTCACTGTCTGTGATTCTAGATTGCATAACACACAGACAACTACTATGATTAAATTACATTAATCACAATTGCCTAAGCTACTAGCTTTAACACCTTAAAGTATTACTTTCTTTTTGCCATAGAGCAAATAAGAACTTTTTATGAGAAGAGGAATAATAACTAAGCATGCCAAGTTTCCATCAACTCCTGGTTCAAAATTAGCTAACAACAATCAAACAATATCAGAAGTTGCACTTTCTCAGAAGCACTACTAAGACAATTTTGTACTAAACTCTTATATTGCCTCATCTGCAGATTCTGGTCATTTTGCAAGAGACTTCTGTTCAAAGCTTAGTTAATCATCAAATCATCCCCTTCATGACCAAACGCAGGCCCTATCAGCACTTCTGTTGGTGCCTCTCTTTTCTTTACAGATCATTAGAGTTTTACTCCTCCCCAGTGTAACCCACAATTCAAATTAAAACCAAAGCCTTGTAGTCCTTTCCCCTAGACGTCAGATCTTCCACTATCATGGCTCATCAGTTCTTGGCATTTAAAAGGAAATAGTGGAATGGGATTTAGGCCCCCACCCCTCTGTGTATTCCAGTACAGCTCTCTTCGGGCAACCAAGGTCCACTTCTAAAAAATCTTTGATTTCCATTTTTACTTCCTATTTATCATCTCTGAGAGTTCTTTAATATTCTGCAGCTTTGAGTTTTTATGTAACCTTTTCCTAAGCTGTAGCTAAGGAGTATCCCGAAGACAGTTTGCACCCTTTCTGCTTCAGTCCATGTCAGACATTGTTATTATGTCTCTTATAACCTTATTTTAACTTCTTTTTGCTGCTACAGGTCTATATAATTCATAGTACAGGATCATAAATAGCACTACTACAAGCAGAATTCATAATAATTAACTAAAGAATCTATTTATGAGAGCAGACTGCAGTAATTTTTTCCGCCTAAACTAGTTAATGAAATAGTTACATGAAAACCGTGAGGAAGAAAAAGACTCCCTTCGGTACTTCTAAAAGCACAATATTATGCTGTTCTGTAGATACAGATTTCCGGAACATGCTAATATTCTATGTATACTCTGAGCTGAGCAAAAGTATTTTAACAGAAGACTGACAGAACATACAATCTACCTTAACAGTACTATGTTGTATACCATATAAAACATATTTGTGTCCCTATATGGTAGGTATAAAATATAAATATTTAACATAAGGCATGTATTTTAATGAATGTTGGCGTCTAAATAAACAGCTTCCTGAAAATCAGCAGTAATCTGAGAAAGCTGTTATTCGTAAAAATCTGTAATGAAGATGTGAAGTCAGAAAAAATCTAGCCTTTGTTGTAGTTCTATTATTTTAAGGAATGTTTTAAAGTATATCCTAGAATAAAAAATCTTAAACATTCAGTTCAGAATTATACTTTTCAAGTTGTTACTGCTCAGACATACTGCTGCATACAGATATACTGCTTGGTGTATATCTCATAAGCTAATCACCAGCAAAGGAATTGTTTTTTGCCCTCAACTCATGCCCTATGAGTATTAAGATTCCAAACAATGTGTTGTTTAGACTCCCCTTCATAATGTGTTTTTTTCTCCAAATCTATTTGCCGTAACCTATTCTGACAGCGTGGATCACAGCCCTGTACTTCCAGCATGACCTGTTCTGCAGCGGCAGGAATTGATTGGCAGGTTATCGCATGTGAGCAACCTGGCAGCAATGTCCTGTTCAGGACTATTCCTGACACTGCTGGCCCTGGCCTCATAAATGAAAATTGTCCGAAAGTTGAATTGCTGGGGTGGGGAGAAGTGATAATGATAGAGACAGTTACTGCCAGCTCTGTAACTCTAATCTATTTATCAATATAATAATGAGCATCATTATGAACTCTAACAAAGGACCTTGGACTTAACAAAAACTTCTAATATATGGCGTCATATAATTCTTCATAAATGGGGCAAAGTGCACATTTTAAGATGATATAAAATGACTTTAAGACATATTAACGTTGGTAAGCAAGTAACATATTTTATAATGGGTTTTTAAGGTTTCTAGCATCAAATAATATTTCTAGCTAGTGATATCATCAAGACACAATGTTTCTAACTAACCTTCATAAAGGAGAAAATTGCTTGCATCATTTGATATTAAATCTGATTTGTTTGTCAAATATGTGGAAGACCTTCAGCATTTGGCAGCTAATAGTAAGGATTAGCATTCTAGAATGGCTGCTGGAATGGTTGAGAAAACAAAAAAGAGAGTCCTCTAGTAATTAGACATCTAAGTGAAAAAGCTTGTTTGGCAGAAAGCCAGTGCCCATATACTAATGTAAATAGCCATTACAGCAACTTTCCTTATTGCTCTTCTCAAGAGATCCAACAATACGAATAGCAAAGATGTGCCAACTGTTCTCAACCAGGATAATATTACAGCCAGAAAAATAATTCATGAAATTCCATTGCTCCCGCTGAAGTGCTTTTATATATGCATAAAAAATACATTTGTATTTTAAAAAATATATTTTAAATCATAACATTCTTTTATGCTGCTATTAAATTTTTCGGTCTATGACTGACAGAGTGATTCCCTGGTTTTAGTAAAGCATGCCAAGCAGAACAGCGACTGGATCATCACTAGGAGAATGGCCTTTTGCAGAAGTATCAGGAGGAGGGAAGAAAGTTTAATTTTGACCTTTTTTGCAACACAAAGACATTTAAAGTAAGTTACATTAGCATCCTTCCAAAATGGCCAAATATGATTACTAAATTTCAATTTTAATAATCTTAGAGGAAAAAAAAAGAACACGGAGAAGTGTACAAAAGTACTTCTAATTAGCAGATCCTGTCCCTCTTCTGAAATAAATGCTTAAAAATAATCTCTACTCTCAACCTTCGAAACCTGCACTGGAAAAAGAAGGAACATGACTGTTAAAAAAAAAAAAAATGAAACAAACACCTAGGTGGTTTCTGTTTTTACATATCCTGCCTTCTTTTCCCCTTCCAAGAAGCTGGAATTGGGGAAAGAGTATCCATGGAGTTTAAGAAATAAGTATGCTCAGATAATAGCATTAAAATAATAAAAAAAAAAGTTGTTTCTTTCTCTTTGATAACGTTTATAAATAGTAAATGGCTTGGAACTACTAATCTTACATTCTGAAATGTGCTTGTTACACTTTCATAATTAAGTGTATTATATATTCCTTATCATAGATGTATTTCTGGTAAAGATTTTTATAAAATGAACAACTAGGCCGATGTATTTCATGTTCTTTAACAGAGTTTCCCTTGGGAGATAACCTCTATTATTCTTAATGCAAGATACATTTTATGAGACCATAACTTAAAGTTAATTTAGAAAGTAAGGGCTGGATTTCCAAAGCCAGTCAACCATAGTTACGCTCTGCTTCTCTTACATGTCCTGGCACCAACTTTGTACAGAAATTCTGTATCATTTTGGAAGTGCTATATAATCCTAAATGTTAGTAAGTGCTCTGGTTAGATTTAAGCAATGTTTTTATTCCAGGAGATTTTGAATTGCAAGTATATCTCATCTATAAATGTTTCACTATATAAAATTAAAAAAAAAAAAGAAATGAAAGAAATTCCCTACAAAGTGTTCTTTGAAAGTAGAGCACTGTCTTTCCTCCTTATTTTGAAATAATATGCTAAACAGCATATCATAGCTCATGTGATGCTCCAAAGTAGAGGAAATAATGGTGGAAGCCTGGTCTTTCAGGATTTATTTTTACTTCTTATTCCTTAGAGTAGATATCTAGCCATAAATGTATAGCCTAGTGACCTGATTTGCAAAGCC